>NC_143158.1:22985384-23656013 GCF_041381405.1 Jatropha curcas | reverse complement strand
ATACTATATCTCAATTTAAATATATGCTTCAAACAATCTATGAATGGAACATAGATGGTTTAAGTGAATAAATATATTAAGTATTTTGCAACAAATGACAATGGCTGCAAATGCCTATAAAACTCAATCTTATTTCAGATAGAGCTATAGCAGAAATCATTATAGCTGGCTTTACAGGCCAATTAAAAGGATGGTGGGATTATCATCTCATGATCAACAACATTTAGAAATCCTAAATTCAGTTCAAGTAGATGATGACGGTGAACCTATTTATGATGAAACTAGTGAGGTAATTCAGGATGCGTTGCAACCTTAATTCTTACTATTTCATTACATTTTATAGGAGATCCATCTCACATAAAAGATAAAAATGCCGAATTATTAAGTAATCTTAAATGTAAAAATCTAGGTGATTTTCAAAATTATAAAACTACTTTTCTCACTAGATTAATGTTAAGAGAAGATTCCACTCAAAGCTTTTGGAAAGAAAAGTTTTTGGCTGGACTACCTTATTTTTTAGGAGAAAAAGTTAGAAAACCATATAAAACAACAATTTGGACAACCTATTCTTTAATAAATTAACATATGGACAGTTAATTAGTATAATTCAAAAGGAAGGTTTAAAATTTGTCAAGACTTAAAACTTCAGAGAACAATAAAAAATGAAATGCAGAAAACTAAAAAAGAATTAGGATCATTTTGGTAAGCAATTTGATTATAATTTAATACCAAACCAACGATGTGATGGTCAATGTTCTAAAACAAAACTAAAAAATATTATAGAAATAAATACTCTAAAAAACAATATAGGTCTACACCTAGTCAAGATAAATTCTATAGTAAAAAGAGAACAAAACCTTCTTATAAACACAAAGATAAACAACCTTCTAAATCTACAACTAAAACTTCTTATAAAAATTTGACTTGTTACAATTGTAGTAAAAAAGGGCATACATCAAATTTTGTAAATTTAATAAAAGATTACATGAATTAAAATTAGAAGATGATGTTTAAATAAAATTTATGAATTATATATTGATTCTGATTCTTCGGAATCTGAGATTGAGGAAAGTGAAAACCAAATTGATGAATTAGGAACCACCACAAGTTCTTCCAGTTCATCAGATAAATCTATAAACATGCTTAGTAAGATCAAAGACATTATTAAAAGTAGTAAATACAATAGAAGACCAAGAAACTAAAGCAAAACTTCTTAAAAATAATTAAAAGCTTTGATAATGAAAAAGAAGAGTACCAGATATCACTCCTAAAATTCAACCTAATACTTATGATTTAACCACTATTTTAAATAAAAATAAGATTAAAAAAGAGAATATTGACATATCCACTAAAGAGTTACGCAATGAAATTAAAACTTTAAAAAATGAAGTACATGAATTAAAACTTCAATTTCAACAGAATTCTAAAAGAATAAAATTATTAGAATCTCAATTAGTCTCTAGTCCTTCTTCTGATGAAGAACCAGAAACTGATATAAAAGGAGATATAAATGAATTAGATGAAGATGTAGATTGTAATTTTCTCAATTATTACAAGAAATTACTTCACGAAAATATTTAGTAAAAATAAACATTCAAATAAATGATTTTGTAATAGATGCAATTGCACTATTTGACACAGGTGCAGATTTAAACTGTATAAAATCTGATATAGTTCCTAAAAGAATTGGTTAAAAACTAGTGAAAAATTAAGTACAGCCAATAAATCTAAACTTGAAATTATAGGAAAGACAGATGCAATAATCATAAATCAAGAATTAGAAATAAACACAGTATTTTTACTATCACCTCAGATAAATTACATGGTAATATTAGGCACTCCATTTATAAACCTAATAACACCATATTCAGTTAAAGAGGATTGTATTAAATTCAAAATAAGAAATAGTAAAGCTAGATTAGAATTTACAGAAAGACCTAAAAAGAAACAATTAAATTGTTAAAAGCTCATTCAATTAAAATTATGGAAATTAATTCTTTGCTAAAAACTAAAAAAGAAAATATTAAAGATTTAAAAAACAATATCCATTTAAATAGAATTCAAACTCAATTAAGCAGAGATCTTGTCAAACATAAAATTCAAAATCTCCAAACATTCATGGAAAAAGAACTATGTGCTGATCATCCAAGTGCATTTTGGGATCGTAAACAACACATGGTAGATTTACCATATGAAAAAGATTTTGATGAAAAAACTATTAAAACTAAAGCTCGACCAATTCAGATGAATCCTGAATTAATTGAGCATTGTCAAAAGAAATTCAAGATTTAATAAATAAACAATTAATTTGTAAATCTAGAAGTCCTTGGTCATGTGCAGCTTTTTATGTCAATAAAAATGCTGAAATTGAATGAGGTGTTCCAAGACTAGTAATAAATTATAACCATTAAATACAGCTTTAAAATGGATCAGATATCCAATTCCCAATAAAAAAGACCTCTTAAAGAAATTATAATGCAAATATTTTTAGTAAATTTGATATGAAATCTGGCTATTGGCAGATTCAAATTGATCCTAAAGACAGATATAAAACAGCATTCACAGTTCCATTTGGTCAATATGAATGGAATGTAATGCCTTTGGATTAAAAAATGCTCCTTCTGAATTCCAGAGGATCATGAATGATATCTTTAATCCCTATAGTAAATTTTGTATCGTATACATTGATGTGTTAATATTCAGCCAAACTATTGATGACCATTTTAAACACTTAAAAACTTTTTGTATGGTAATTAGGCAAAATGGTTTAGCACTTAGTAAGACAAAGATGGATTTATTCAAAACAAAAATTAGATTTTTAGGTCATTATATTGAACAGGGAATTATTCAACCAATTGAAAGAACTTTAGTTTTTGGTGATAAATTTCCTGATGAAATAAAAATAAAGTTCAACTCCAACGTTTTCTTGGATGTTTAAAATATAATTGATTTTTATCCTAACTTAAATTGTATGATAAAACCATTGCATGATCGATATTACGTAAAAATGCTAATCCTTGGACGGATAAGCATACTCAATTAATAAAACAGATAAAATCCTTGGTAAAAGAAATTCCTTACTTATATATTCCTGACCCTAATGCCTTTAAAATTGTTGAAACTGATGCTTCTAATATTGGTTATGGAGGCATTTTAAAACAAAAAATTAATGGTAAAGAAAGGATCATCCAATATACTTCAGGTCATTGGACTCCAAGCCAATTAAATTATTCTACCATTAAAATAGAAATTTTAAGTATAGTCATTTGTATTAATAAATTTCAAAGTGATTTATTAAACCAGAAATTTTTGTTAAGAATTGATTGTAAATCTGCTAAAGATGTTTTACAGAAGGATGTTAAAAATCTTGCCTCTAAACAAATTTTTGCACGATGGCAAGCATTATTAAGTATTTTTGATTTGATATAGAATTTATTAAAGGCACTTCAAATAATATTCCAGACTTTCTTACTCGTGAATTCTACAGAACAATGTGCAAGAAAAAGGATAAGGGTAAAGCTATTAAAGAAGAATCAGATTCACCAACTAAAGCTCTTTCTGAGCACTCTGAAGATCTTAGTAAAACCTTTAAACACTAAAACTACTACCCCTCATAAAGATCTTCAAAAATGGATTGAAGAACTTTCTCAATCCCCTGATGTTCTTAAAGCAATACAAACTATGGCATCCTCTTCAGCGGAGGATACAGGTATGTTATCTAAATCCTTAATCTCTAAAGCGATCGTATCCGCTCATGATACGGCTACTCTGTCTCAAACGGTAGACAGTAAAGAGTTATCAAATTCCGTTGATGGCTGTGGATTTGCCAAAAATCCAATATAAATCTACTGGTCATATACATAAATGGTATTCTAAAACTTTATTTGATTTTGAAGTAGAGGTTGAGGATGGGTATAACCATACCAATCCTTGGCAGATACTTAAAAATTATTATCCTGAGAATTGGTTTTTTATGCCAACAGATTTGTCAAAACCTCAGGCATATTATAATAATATATTATTAGATACTGATTCAGTAAGCATCAAACATACTTTTGATAAAAATGAAATAATTTCCTATTCTTCTATAAAAATAAAACGCGTCATCCATCCTAAGGATTGGCCCGTACCTTCTTTAGCTATGCCAGTAAGATTTAAAGGATTACATAAATATAATATGACTTATAATTATTTTGATTATAAAGAAGCGTGGGATAAGGTATTTTATCTCCAAAATCCCACCACTACTCATTCATGGTTAATTTATTTTGACCAAAATATTAGTAAAAATTCAAAATTGCCTAATTGGTTTAAAAAGTGGTGGCAATCTAAAGGCATCTCAGAGGAGATTATCCCTGCTGATATCCATTACTTATATCAATTCTTTAAAACCCATTATAAACTCACTCAAGACGAAATTCATATCCCTTCTCTTATGTATTATTGTATGACCTTCTTTTTGCCTTGGGTATATCAATGGTATATGGACTATCAGTATATTCCAGGAACTCATATTCCCATACTTGTAAAACGCCATAAATTAATGGTGGGGTTCCTTCAAGAATTCCACAATCTGAATATAAAATCCAACAATGGATCCATAAAAAGATGTCCAGTCCCAATAAACCGCCTTATCCTATGCTCAACATTGACCATTCAGGACAATCCACAATTTGGAATCCAAAAGGCCCAATGCCAGGCCCGGTTGGCTGCAGCTAAAACCCCTGAAGAATATAAACTAATCTGTCAAGAAATGTTTGAACAACTTTCAACCAGTACAGATAGTCCAGTAAACCACTCTAGCAATCAACCGAATAAAGCATCATCCAGTAAAAATTCATCCAAGCACAGTGGTAAAAGCAAGCCAAAACGATGGGCATCGTTATCATCTTCTTCGTCCTCTTGCGAAGATAGTGATAGTGATGAAGAAACCATTATAAAATAAAGAGCAAAGCAAGTCAAAAGCAAAAAGATAAAGTCAAGGAAGACAAAGCTAAAGGAAAAAGAAAAGAAAAAATAAAAAGTAAAGCAAAGAAAAAGGACACGTCAACTTCTTCCTCCTCATCATGTTCCGACACATTGTAAAAAAGGTCTTTGCAACAGTTAAAAGTCATCTTCAACAGTAAGGCCAAGGCATCTCCAACAGTAAAGGCCAAGGCATCTCCAACAGTAAAAGCCAAGGCATCTTCATCAGCCAGTGGCAGACAAAGAACTATTCATTAATAGTAAAGATTCGCCAATTTTTCCTATTAAAAGGGAGCCTCTCCCCTTGTGAAGGCAGAAGTTTTTAAGTTTTAATTCCTACCTATAATCCCTCTCTCCTTTAGTGCTCCTAGTTCAAGTTGTAAGAGTTCAAGTTGGAGAAAGTTTAAAGTAAAATTGTTGTAAGTTTTAAATCTTGAATTTGTATTTTGTAATTAAATACAGTTTGTATTTTATTTTAAATTGCTACGAATATAAGTCCGTGTTTACGGCACCTTTCTATTCTCCCTCCACACTCTGACTTAATTCTGGGGATCCCAGGTTACGGTTGCAGGAACCCTAAACCTTTGTGTTAAATTGTTGATTAAATTTGTCATAAGTATGCTCTGTGGATGCAGCTTAGTCTGATCTTCCACATCAGAAATACTATGTAAATTGTATGTTGATTCTGAAGTAAAAAATAAAGTTTAATGAATTATATAAGTATTCATATAAATCCAATTAATCATAGTATTTTAGTTCACAGTTATAATTTATCTTTAAATGTTTGTATATGTATTTATTTAAATCCCATAAATAATCTTAGTTCATTACATATTTATGACTTATAAGTCTAAAAGTCTTTTGTTTACTTTAAATTTCAAAGTCTTAAAGTAAAGTCTTTAGTCATAAGTCTTTCATTTCTAAGTCTTTTGTTTACTTTACTTTTGTTACAAAACAGTACTAAATAATTTATAGTCCTAAATTTTGCTGCACTTGAATTTGTCTATGAATTAGTAATTTATATGCTACTCACTTCTTTATTTTTTAGTTTTCTATGACTACACTTTATTATTTTAATTTAAATTTTCCCACACCACATTGCTAATTAAAGAGAAAAAAAAAAAAATTGGTTTTCAATTTCCGTTTTTGGGCCTATTTCATATGGTTTAACTTGATTTGATTTTTGTTTTATTTATTGTTAAGTAAACATATTAAAGCTAAAAAGATTAATGAATATATGCCAAACTAAAGTTTTTTTTTTCTAATTCTTTTAAAATTTTTAATTTTTTAATTTTTTTGTGTTTTGTCTTAGGTTTAATAAGTAAAGATGAATGATTTAATAACCAAATCAATATTTACAAGCTATATTGACCTAAAGAGGGAAGTAATGAAAGATCTTGAAGTTGAACTGACCCGTGGATAATGCATAAATATGCAAACACCATAATACATCAACATACAAACACTATGTATCTGAATTTTGGTTTATTCCTCGAAAAAGCTGAGCTTATCGAGAAAAAAATAGGCCTAATTTGTTAACATCTAGAAAAACTCGAAAAGACAACAACTATCAAATATAATTACAAAAATGAATAAGGGTTGATGAAGCTAATAAGCGTTTATCTGGATTTACAAAAATAATCTCAAATTATAGAATGAAAATAATAAATAATTTATTTTTTAATAATAATAACTATTACTCCAACCCGCGCAATGTGCTGCCATTGACTTAGTTTATCTAATAATCCTCTATATCTTTGTATATAATAGTGGAAGAATCTTCTATAAAATATTTGAATGTCTTAGGGATTAGCCAATGTCTAAAAAATGATCAAATTCATTGAATTTACTATATAAAATGGCAGACATGCAGTGAACAATATTTTAGAAGATAGACCTAGCTGCAGGGGAACAAGAATTAAGGGCAACTACCCTAGCTTAATATATATCTAGGGATGCATGCTGTACCCCAAGGATAACATATTTAAGCTAGGAATATGTACACGTGTACACAAACCCACATACTAAACATTTTTATTTCGAATAGGTTACAATGTGTAAATAGGAAAATTCTTACTCCCACCCCATCTTTAGGGCACTTGATGGAGCATCAAGATGTGAGTTGAATTTGATGTAACTTTGTCATGATTCATTATCCTTCTTCCAAAAGACAAATTTGCTACACCTATCTTCACAAGTTTAAGACGGTTTTCAGCACTATTTTTACAATCAAAATATTAAATATTATTTTTTATAGTGTTCAGTAATATAGTATTTGAAGTAGCTTTTAAAGATATAGTAACATTTTATAAAAAGTAACTCATATAACGTTTAGTTTTAGTGGTTTATGAAAAACTACTTAAATAGCTAATAGCTAAAGGCTATTAAAACAACTAACAACTATCAAAACAGTTAATTTTGTGAACAGACTCTAAAACTTCATTTTTTATTTTTCCAATAAGGAACAGTACTAGAAAATAAAGTGGAGGAGATAAAATAAAATATTTAAAATTTTTAAGAGCAGTACATAAAAAATCTTATACTTTATTTGAGAAGTTATAAGAGAAATTTAAAAAAAAAAAAAAAATGGGAAGAAGCTATAAAAAAATTCTTATACTTTATTCTCATTACTTAAGAAGAGGGCCGACCTAGAAGAAGGTCCATAAAATGAAAGCCCAATTTAAGACTAACTATGGATCCATTAGTTCAATTCAATGCCTCCTTCTATGCTTAAAACTTTAAAATATCCAATTCGTCTTTTGATAATTATAGAAACAAAATTCTTCTCTAAAAAAAATTAAAATTTAAAAACAACTTGAAAGAATGAAATAACTGTTGATTGTCATTAATTATTTTAATCATTTAAAATAAAGAATTAATTCAATTTCATATTTAAATTTTATAAAATAAAATATTTAATTATATTTATAAAATTATATTTAATTTTAAATAGGTGGTGGTATGAATATTTAAAAAGAAATTTTAAATGGGTTTAAAATGTATATGGGTATCCAAATATTTAAATGGGTTTGGATGTAGTAGTGCAAATTTTGCGAGTATCCACCCACTTTTATCCCCAGTTATTACTTCTCTGTATAAATAGTTTAGATATTAAGTTAAAATTTCTATTTATTACTTATAGATTTACAACGATGATGGAAATTTCTCTATTTTTACAAATCTTTCTTATAAACCACTTCCGTAAATTAATAAAGCTGGTGGAAAGAGAAAATAAGATTCCAACTATTATCAAATCAAGCTAAAGAATTGAAAAATATTTAATGTATCAAATCCTTGACAAAAGCTTATGAATCTTTTGCTTAATTAAAGCAAAAAAAAAAAAAAAAAAAAAAAAAAAAAAAAGATAAAGTTCTAATAAATATAAAAAAAAGTGAAAGAGCAAACAAAAGAAGCAACCTGCTAAATGCACTTGCAGTGAAAGAGCTCTTGGGTTCAATCTCCACTGAACGCATATGCTGAGAGAGGTAAGGACCCTTAATTGTGACTAAGCCTCGAATTGAATTAGACGATATCTAGTAAAGAGATTCAGGTATCGATGCTTTAAAAAAAAAAAAAAGAAAAAGAAAGAAGCGACCTGCTGGTCCAAAGAGAAAATAAGATTCCAACTATTATCAAATCAAGCTAAAGAATTGAAAAATATTTAATGTATCAAATCCTTTACAAAAGCTTACGAATCTTCTGCTTAATTAAAGTAAAAAAAAAAAAGAAAAAAAAGATAAAGCTGTTATAAATATATATAAAAAAGTGAAAATATGAAACTTTGAGCAAACAAAAGAAGCAACCTGCTAAATGCACATCAGGGGAAAGAGCTCTTAGGTTCGATCCCGCACAATTTTTGTATCAACGGCTAAGATTAAAATTCAGACATTTAACGATCCACATTAAAATGGGCAGTCCTTTTGCTATTGCCCAGACCACCTGCCCTCTACCCACAAGGCTAGGAAAAATTAATTGCTATTCTAACATATTACCTTTATATTATTTTTAGAATAGTATCTTATTACTCTCTCCAATATCTCTCGGTGAAAAGGAAAGTAACAAGACATTTTTCCCTACTGTCCACCTACATAACTTATATGCTTTTAGACCTTTACTGACAACTTGGACCACTAGTCTAGTATAGTACTACTTAAAATTCAATCATACACAATTTTTTGTATCAACGACTAAGATTAAAATTCAGACATCCAATGATCCAGATTAAAATGGGTAGTCCTTTTGCAATGCCCAGACCACCTACCCTCTACCAACAATGCTGGAAAAATTAATTGCTATTCTCTGACTGTCGACCTACATACCTTATATGCTTTTACCTCCAATATCTCTCTGTGAAAGTGAAAGTAAAAGGACATTTTTCTCTGACTGTCGACCTACATACCTTATATGCTTTTACACCTCAACTGACAACTGGGACCCACTAGTCTATTATAGTCCAACTTCAAATTCAATCCTGAATAATTTTTGTATCAACGGCTAAAATTAAAATTCAGATATCCAACGATCTAGATTAAAATGGGTAGTCCTTTTGCCAATGCCCAAACCACCTACCCTCTACCCACAAGGCTAGGAAAATTAATTGCTATTCTAACATATTACCTTTATATTATTCTTAGAACAATATCTTGTTACTCTCTCCAATATCTCTCGGTGAAAGTGAAAGTAACAAGACATTTTTCTCCTACTGTCCACCTACATACCTTATATGCTTTTAGACCTCTACTGACAACTTGGACCCCATAATTTAGTTCAGGTTCAATCCTACACTATTTTTGTATCAACGGCTAAGATTAAAATTCAGACATCCAATGATCCAGATAAAAATGGGCAGTCCTTTTGCCAATGCCAAGACCACCTACCCTCTACCCACAAGGATAAGAAAATTAATTGCTATTCTGACATATTACCTTTATATTATTTTTAGAACAATATCTTGTTACTCTCTCCAATATCTCTCGGTGAAAGTGAAAGTAACAAGACCTTTTTCTCCTACTGTCCACCTACATACCTTATATACTTTTAAACCTCTATTGACAACTTGGAACTATAAATCTAATATAATCCAACTTCAAGTTCAAACCTACACAATTTTAATATCAACGGCTAATATTAAAATTCAGACATCCAATGATCCAGATTAAAATGGGCAGTCCTTTTACCTATGCCTAGACCACCTACCCTCT
Organism: Jatropha curcas; assembly: GCF_041381405.1. Taxonomy (NCBI): domain Eukaryota; kingdom Viridiplantae; phylum Streptophyta; class Magnoliopsida; order Malpighiales; family Euphorbiaceae; genus Jatropha; species Jatropha curcas. The sequence goes on along the minus strand of NC_143158.1, from coordinate 23,645,847 downwards.
ACCAACAAGGCTAGGAAATTAATTGCTATTCTGACATACTACCTTTATATTATTTTTAGAACAGTATCTTGTTGCTCTCTCCAATATCTCTCGGTGAAAGTAAAAGTAACAAGACATTTTTCTCCTACTGTCCACTTACATACCTTATGCTCTTTTAGACCTGTACTGACAACTTGGACCCACTAGTCTAATATAGTCCAACAAAAAATTCAATCATGCACAATTTTTGTATCAACGGCTAAGATTAAAATTCAGACATCCAACGATCCGGATTAAAATGGGTAGTCCTTTTGCTAATACCCAGACCACCTACCCTCTACCCACTAGGTTAGCAAAATTAATTGCTATTCTGACATATTACCTTATATTATTTTTAAAACAGTATCTTGTTACTCTCTCCAATATCTCTCGGTGAAAGTGAAGCTAACAAGGCATTTTTCTACTACTGTCCACCTACGTACCTTATATGCTTTTTGACCTCTACTGACAACTTGGACCCACAAGTCTAATATAGTCCAACTTCAAATTCAATCATACACAATTTTTGTTTCAACGGCTAAGATTAAAATTCAGACATCCAACGATCCAGATTAAATGGGCAGTCCTTTTGCCAATGCCCAGACCACCTACGCTCTACCCACAAGGCTAGAAAAATTAATTGCTATTCTGACATATTACCTTTATATTATTTTTAGAACAGTATCTGGTTACTCTCTCCAATATCTCTCGGTGAAAGTGAAAGTAACAAGAAATTTTTCTCCTACTGTCCACCTACATACCTTATATACTTTTAGACCTCTACCGACAACTTGGACCCACTAGTCTAACATAGTCCAACTTCAAATTCAATCATGCACAATTTTTATATCAACGGCTAAGATTAAAATTCAGACATCCAATGATCCAGATTAAAATGGGCAGTCTTTTTGCCAATGCCCAGACCACCTACCCTCTACCAACAAGGCTAGGAAATTAATTGCTATTCTGACATTCAACCTTTATATTATTTTTAGAATAGGATCTTGTTACTCTCTCCAATATCTTTCCGTCAAAGTGAAAGTAAAAGGACATTTTTCACCTACTGTCCACCTACATACCTTGTATGCTTTTACACCTCTACTAACAACTTGGACCCACTAGTCTAATATAGTCCAACTTCAAATTCTATTCTGCACAATTTTTGTATCAACGGCTAAGATTAAAATTCAGATATCCAACGATCCAAATTAAAATGCGCGGTCCTTTTGCCAATGCCCAAACCACCTACCCTCTATCCACAAGACTAGGAAAATTAATCGCAATTCGGACATATTGCATCTATATTATTCTAGAAGAGTATCTTGTTACTCTCTCCAATATCTCTCCGTGAAGTTGAAAGCAACAAGACATTTTTCTCCTACTGTCCAGCTACATACCTTATATGCTTTTAAACCTCTAGAGACCACTTGGACCCCCTAATATAGTTCAAGTTCAATCCTACACAATTTATGTATCAACGACTAAGATTAAAATTTAGACATCCAACGATCTAGATTAAAATGGGCAGTCCTTTTGCCAATGCCCATACCACCTACCCTCTACCCACAAGGCTAGGAAAATTAATATCTATTCTGACATATTACCTTTATATTATTTTTAGAACCGTATCTTGTTACTCTCTCCAATATCACAAGGAGAAAGTGAAAGTAAAAGGACATTTTTCTCCTACTGTTCACCTACATACCTTATATGCTTTTGGACCTCTACTGACCACTTGGACCCACCAGTCTAATATAGTCCAACTTCAAATTCAAACCTACACTATTTTTGTATCAACGGCTAAGATTAAAATTCAGACATCCAACGATTCAGATTAAAATGGGCAGTCCTTTTGCCAATGCCCAAACCACCTACCCTCTACCAACAAGGCTAGGAAAATTAATTGCTATTCTGGCATACTACCATTATATTATTTTTAGAACAGTATCTTGTTACTCTCTCTAATATCTCTCTGTGAAAGTGAAAGTAAAAGGACAATTTTCTCCTACTGTCCACCTACATACCTTATATGCTTTTACACCTCTACTGAAAACTTGGACCCACTAGTCTAATATAGTCCAACTTCAAATTCAATCCTTTACAATTTTTGTATCAACGGCTAAGATTAAAATTCAGATATCCAACGATCCAGATTAAAATGGGCAATGCTTTTGCCAATGCCCAAACCACCTACCCTCTACCCACAAGGCTAGGAAAATTAATTGCTATTTTGACATATTGCATATATATTATTCTTAGAACAGTATCTTGTTAATCTCTCAAATATCTCTTGGTGAAAGTGAAAGTAACAAGACCTTTTTCTCCTACTGTCCACCTACATACCTTATACGCTTTTAGACCTCTAGAGACAACTCGGACACCCTAATATAATTCAAGTTCAATCCTACACAATTTTTGTATCAACGGCTAAGATTAAAATTCAGACATCCAATGATGCAGATTAAAATGGGCAGTCCTTTTGCTAATGCCCAGACCACATACCCTCTACCAACAAGGCTAGGAAAATTAATTGCTATTCTGACATACTACCATTATATTATTTTCAGAACAGTATCTTGTTACTCTCTCCAATATCTCTCAGTGAAAGTGAAAGTAACAAGACATTTTTCTCCTACTGTCAACCTGCATACCTTATATACTTTTAGACCTCTACTGACAACTTGGACGCACTAGTCTAATATAGTCCAACTTCAAATTCAATCATGTAAAATTTTAATATCAATGGCTAAGATTAAAATTCAGACATCCAACGATCCAGATTAAAATGGGCAGTCCTTTTGCTAATGTCCAGACCACCTACCCTCTACCCACAAGGCTAGGAAAATTAATTGCTATTCTGACATATTACCTTTATATTATGTTTAGATCCGTATCTTGTTAGTCTCTCCAATATCTCACGTGAAAGTGAAAGTAACATGACATTTTTCTCATACTGTCAACCTACATACCTTATACGCTTTTAGACCTCTACTGACAACCTGGACCCACTAGTCTAATATAGTCCAACTTCAAATTCAATCATGCAAAATTTTTATTTCAACGGCTAAGATTAAAATTCAGACATCCAACGATCCAGATTAAAATGGGCAGTCCTTTTGCTAATGCCCAGACCACCTACCCTCTACCAACAAGGCTAGAAAAATTAATTGCTATTCTGACATACTACCATTATATTATTTTCAGAACAGTATCTTGTTACTCTCTCCAATATCTCTCAGTGAAAGTGAAAGTAACAAGACATTTTTCTCCTACTGTCAACCTGCATACCTTATATACTTTTAGACCTCTACTGACAACTTGGACGCACTAGTCTAATATAGTCCAACTTCAAATTCAATCATGCACAATTTTTATATCAACGGCTTAAAATTAAAATTCAGACATCCAACGATCCAGATTAAAATGGGCAGTCCTTTTGCTAATGCCCAGACCACCTACCCTCTACCCACAAGGCTAGGAAAATTAATTGCTATTCTAACATATTACCTTTATATTATTTTTAGAACCATATCTTGTTAGTGTCTCCAATATCTCACGTGAAAGTGAAAGTAACAAGACATTTTTCTCCTACTGTCCACCCACATACCTTATATGCTTTTAAACCTCTACTAACAACTTGGGCCCACTAGTCTAATATAGTCCAACTTCAAATTCAATCCTGCCCAATTTTTGTATCAACGGCTAAGATTAAAATTCAGATATCCAACGATCCAGATTAAAATGGGCAGTCCTTTTGCCAATGCCCAAACCACCTACCCTCTACCCACAAGGCTAGAAAAATTAATTGCTATTGTGACATATTGCATATATATTATTCTTAGAACAGTATCTTGTTAATCTCTCAAATATCTCTCGGTGAATGTGAAAGTAACAAGACCTTTTTCTCCTACTGTCCACCTACATACCTTAAATGCTTTTAGACCTCTAGAGACAACTCGGACACCCTAATATAATTCAAGTTCAATCCTACACAATTTTTGTATCAACGGCTAAGATTAAAATTTAGACATCCAACGATCCAGATTAAAATGGGCAGTCCTTTTGCCAATGCCCAGACCACATACCCTCTACCCATAAGGCTAGGAAAATTAATTGCTATTCTGACATATTACCTTTATATTATTTTTAGAACTGTATCTAGTTACTCTCTCCAATATCTCATGGTGAAAATGAAAGTAACAAGACTTTTTTCTCCTATTGTCCACCTGAATACCTTATATGCTTTTATACCTCTACCGACAACTTGGACCCACTAGTCTAATATAGTCCAACATAAAAGTCAATCATGCACTAAGACATCCAACGATCCAGATTAAAAAGGGCAGTCTTTTTGCCAATGCCCAGACCACCTATCCTCTACCAACAAGGCTAGGAAAATTAATTGCTATTCTTACATACTACCTTTATATTATGTTTAGAACAGTATCTTGTTACTATCTCCAATATCTCTCGGTGAAAGTGAAAGTAACAAGACATTTTTCTCCAACTGTCAACCTACATACCTTATATGCTTTTAGACCTCTACTGAAAACTTGGACGCACTGGTCTAATATAGTCCAACTTCAAATTCAATCATGTAAAATTTTTATATCAATGGCTAAGATTAAAATTCAGGCATCCAACGATCCAGATTAAAATGGGCAGTCCTTTTGCTAATGTCCAGACCACCTACCCTCTACCCACAAGGCTAGGAAAATTAATTGCTATTCTGACATATTACCTTTATATTATGTTTAGATCCGTATCTTGTTAGTCTCTCCAATATCTCACGTGAAAGTGAAAGTAACAAGACATTTTTCTCATACTGTCAACCTACATACCTTATACGCTTTTAGACCTCTACTGACAACCTGGACCCACTAGTCTAATATAGTCCAACTTCAAATTCAATCATGCAAAATTTTTATTTCAACGGCTAAGATTAAAATTCAGACATCCAATGATCCAGATTAAAATGGGCAGTCCTTTTGCTAATGCCCAGACCACCTACCCTCTACCAACAAGGCTAGGAAAATTAATTGCTATTCTGACATACTGCCATTATATTATTTTCAGAACAGTATCTTGTTACTCTCTCCAATATCTCACTGTGAAAGTGAAAGTAACAAGACATTTTTCTCCTACTGTCAACCTGCATACCTTATATACTTTTAGACCTCTACTGACAACTTGGACGCACTAGTCTAATATAGTCCAACTTCAAATTCAATCATGTAAAATTTTTATATCAATGGCTAAGATTAAAATTCAGACATCCAACGATCCAGATTAAAATGGGCAGTCCTTTTGCTAATGTCCAGACCACCTACCCTCTACCCACAAGGCTAGGAAAATTAATTGCTATTCTGACATATTACCTTTATATTATGTTTAGATCCGTATCTTGTTAGTCTCTCCAATATCTCACGTGAAAGTGAAAGTAACAAGACATTTTTCTCATACTGTCAACCTACATACCTTATACGCTTTTAGACCTCTACTGACAACCTGGACCCACTAGTCTAATATAGTCCAACTTCAAATTCAATCATGCAAAATTTTTATTTCAACGGTTAAGATTAAAATTCAGACATCCAACGATCCAGATTAAAATGGGCAGTCCTTTTGCTAATGCTCAGACCACCTACCCTCTACCAACAAGGCTAGGAAAATTAATGTCTATTCTGACATACTACCATTATATTATTTTCAGAACAGTATCTTGTTACTCTCTCCAATATCTCTCAGTGAAAGTGAAAGTAACAAGACATTTTTCTCCTACTGTCAACCTGCATACCTTATATACTTTTAGACCTCTACTGACAACTTGGACACACTAGTCTAATATAGTCCAACTTCAAATTCAATCATGCATAATTTCTATATCAACGGCAAAGATTAAAATTCAGACATCCAACGATCCAGATTAAAATGGGCAGTCCTTTTGCTAATACCCAGACCACCTACCCTCTACCCACAAGGCTATGAAAATTAATTGCTATTCTGACATATTACCCTTATATTATTTTTAGAACTGTATCTTGTTAGTCTCTCCAATATCTCTCGTGAAAGTGAAAGTAACAAAACATTTTTCTCCTACTGTCCACCTACATACCTTATATGCTTTTAGAGCTCTACTGACAACTTGGACCCACTAGTCTAATATAGTCCAACTTCAAATTAAATCTTACACAATTATTGTATCAACGGCTAAGAATAAAATTCAGACATCCAACGATCCAGATTAAAAAGGGCAGTCCTTTTGCCAATGCCTAGACCACATACCCTCTACCAACAAGGCTAGGAAAATTAATTGCTATTCTGACATACTACCTTTATATTATTTTTAGAACAGTATCTTGTTACTCTCTCCAATATCTCTCAGTGAAAGTGAAAGTAATAAGACATTTTTTCTCCTACTGTCCACCTACATACCTTATATGCTTTTACACCTCTACTGACAACTTGGACCCACTTGTCTAATATAGTCCAACTTCAAATTCAATCCTGCCCAATTTTTGTATCAACGGCTAAGATTAAAATTCAGATATCCAACGATCCAGATTAAAATGGGCAGTCCTTTTGCCAATGCCCAACCCACCTACCCTCTACCCAAAAGGCTAGAAAAATTAATTGCTATTCTGACATATTGCATTTGTATTATTCTAAGAACAGTATCTTGTTACTCTCTCCAATATCTCTCGGTGAAAGTGAAAGTAACAAGTCATTTTTCTCCTACTGTCCACCTACATACCTTATATGCTTTTAGACCTCTTGTGAAAAATTGGACCGCGTAATATAGTTCAAGTTGAATCCTACGCAATTTTTGTATCAACGTCTAAGATTAAAATTCAAACATCCAATGATCCAGATTAAAATGGGCGGTCCTTTTGCTAATACCCAGACCACCTACCCTCTACCCACAAGGCTAGGAAAATTAATTGCTATTCTGATATATTACCTTTATATTATTTTTAGAACAATATCTTATTTCTCTCTCCAATATCTCTCGGTGAAAGTGAAAGTAACAAGACCTTTTTCTCCTACTGTCCACCTGCATACCTTATATACTTTTAGACCTCTACTGACAACTTGGACCCACTACTCTAATATAGTCCAACTTCAAATTCAATCCTGCCTAATTTTTGTATCAACGGCTAAGATTAAAACTCAGACGTCCAACGATCCTGATTAAAAAGGGCAGTCCTTTTGCCAATGCTTAGACCACCTACCCTCTACCAACAAGGCTAGGAAAATTAATTGCTATTCTGACATACTACCTTTATATGATTTTTAGAACAATATCTTCTTACTCTCTATAATATCTCTCTGTGAAAGTGAAAGTAAAAGGACATTTTTCTCCTACTGTCCACCTACATACCCTATATGCTTTTACACCTCTACTAGTCTAATATAGTCCAACTTCAAATTCAATCCTGCACAATTTTTGTTTCAATGTCTAAGATTAAAATTCAGATATCCAACGATCCAGATCAAAATGGGTAGTCCTTTTGCCAATGCCCAAGCCACCTGCCCTCAACCCACAAGGCTAGGAAAATTAATTGCTATTCTGACAGATTACATTTATATTATTCTTAGAACAATATCCTATTATTCTCTCCAATATCTCTCATTGAAAGTGAAAGTAACGAGACATTTTTCTCCTACTATCCACCTACATACCCTATATGCTTTTAGGCCTCTAGTGACAACTTGGACCCCCTAATATAGTTCAAGTTGAATCCTACACAATTTTTGTATAAATGGCCAAGATTAAAATTCAAACATCCAACGATCCAGATTAAAATGGGCAGTCCTTACGCCAATCCCAAGACTACCTACCCTCTACCCACAAGGCTAGGAAAATTAATTGCTATTCTAACATATTACCTTTATATTATTTTTAGAACAGTATCTTGTTACTCTCTCCAGTATCTCTCGGTGAAAGTGAAAGCAACAAGACCTTTTTCTCCTACTGTCCACCTACATACCTTATATACTTTTAGACCTCTACTGACAACTTGGACCCACTAGTCTAATATAGCCCCACTTCAAATTCAATTCTGCAGAATTTTTGTATCAACGGTTAAGATTAAAATTCAGACATCCGACGATCCATATCAAAATGGGCAGTCCTTTTGCCTATGCCCAGACCACCTACCCTCTACCAACAAGGCTAGGAAAATTAATTGCTATTCTGGCATACTACCTTTATATTATTTTTGGAACAATATCTTGTTACTCTCTCCAATATCTCTCGGTGAAAGTGAAAGTAACAAGACATTTTTCTCCTACGGTCCACCTACATACCTTGTATGCTTTTAGACCTCTGCTGACAACTTGGACACACTAGTCTAATATAGTCCAACTTCAAATTCAATCATGCACAGTTTTTGTATCAACGGATAAGATTAAAATTCAGACATCCAATGATCTAGATTAAAATGGGCAGTCCTTTTGCTAATACCCAAACCACCTACGCTCTACCCACAAGGCTAAAAAAATTAATTGCTATTCTGACATATTACCTTTATATTATTTTTAGAACAGTATCTTGTTACTCTCTCCAATATCTCTCGGTGAAAGTGAAAGCAACAAGACCTTTTTCTCCTACTGTCCACCTACATACCCTGTATGCTTTTAGAGCTCTACTGACAACTTGGACCCACTAGTCTAATATAGTCCAACTTCAAATTCAATCATGCACAGTTTTTGTATCAACGGATAAGATTAAAATTCAGACATCCAATGATCTAGATTAAAATGGGCAGTCCTTTTGCTAATACCCAGACCACCTACGCTCTACCCACAAGGCTAGAAAAATTAATTGCTATTCTGACATATTACCTTTATATTATTTTTAGAACAGTATCTTGTTAGTCTCTCTAATATCTCTCGGTGAAAGTGAAAGCAACAAGACCTTTTTCTCCTACTGTCCACCTACATACCTTATATACTTTTAGACCTCTACAAACAACTTGGATCCACTAGTCTAATATAGTCCAACTTCAAATTCAATCCTGCACAATTTTTGTTTCAACGACTAAGATTAAAATTCAGACATCCAACGATGTAGGGCAGTCCTTTTGCCAATGCCCAGACTACCTACCCTCTACCAACAAGGCTAGGAAAATTAATTGCTATTCTTACATACTACCTTTATATTATTTTTAGAACAGTATCTTGTTACTGTCTCCAATATCTCTCGGTGAAAGTGAAAGTAACAAGACATTTTTTTCCTACTGTCCATCTACATACCTTATATGCTTTTGCACCTCTACTGACAACTTGGACCCACTAGTTGTTGGCTAAAGGGTCAAATTCTAATCTCAAAATTTTGATGATTAAAACAAAACAAATAAATTTAAATTATATTATTTGTGCTAATATTGTTTTATGCAGAAATTCTTTTATTTATTTTCGAAAATATTCTTTAAAGTCAAAATGATTCAATTACCTAAAATTAAAGAGATTATGTCTCTAGCGATTTTGGTAATAAATCATACACTTTCTTTTTCAGAAATTACTTTTGAAGATCTAAAGAATTTTAATTTATTCTCTTACCTAAAAGGAAGAAAGATTTTATCTTTTCATTTTTGGTAAGTAGTATCTCTTCGAAAAATATTTTTCCAAATAAATGGATTTTGAAAATCTTTATGTTTAAGGAAAGAAAGATTGTTTTCTATTCTCTTACCAAAACGATGAAATAAATTTTTGGTAACTAAGATTTTCGTATCTTCTAAATAAGGAAAGAAAATATTCTGATTTCAAAATGAAATATCCTCTTTCCAAAAGCGAGAGTCACATAGCTCTCTATATAAAGGAGTTTTTCACTCTTTGAACATGGAGGAAGAAAGAGTTTTCGTTTTAAGAGTATTCATCCATTGATCACATGCTTTATCTCTCAAAACTTACTCTCTACCCCCATTTTTCTTTTCATCTTTACACTTCACATTTTTATCTTTAAAGAGAAAAGAAGTTTGTCAACTACTTTTGAAAAATGGTTTTGTGTTCTAAACAATTTTCTAATCTGAAAAACTATTTTTCCTATGCTTATATTTGCATTTCTGTCTGTCTATTTAGATTTTGTAATCTTTAGTAGATAGATTTTTAGTTGATAAAAATTTGTGTAATAGCTTAGGTAAAAAGCTATTGTGAAAGAGGTTATCAAGCAACCTTCTCCGTTAGAGAGATTCTAATGGCTTGAATTGAGTTTCTGTACTCTGCCAAAAATAGAAAGGGTTGAGGTTAACTAGAACCTTTGGAAAATCTAGTGGGATAAAGGGTAGATCTAGGTGTTGATCTATTGCCTTGTACTGTTGGTTTGTCTCTTACCCTTGAAAGAGATAACATAGTTGAGGATCTCAAGATGAGTCTTGGGGAGTGGATGTAGGCGAGTTAGTGCCGAACCACTATAAATCACTGTGTTGATCTTTTTTAATTTCTGAAGTTTTGCTTGATACTGCTTTACTTACACTTCTATTTATATTTTAGAAATGCTAAAGTTGTTAATAAATTTGATGTTCTAAAACTGAAATAAGTCTTATCTTCTCTGAACATTAGAACTCTAGAATTCTGATAAGTGAATATACCAAGTTCTAAACAGTTCTTTTATTTACAGTATATTTCACTACTTGGGTTTCTAATCAGTTTTCTAAACTTGATCAAAGCTTTGTGAGGCAATTCTAATTTCAATAACTGTCTCTCACATAGTCTTATATGATTTCTAAACTTTATGAGGAAGTTCTAAATACAATAGCTTTCTGTCATAAAGAAGTTCTAATATTGAATAAGACATTGTGAAGCAGTTCTAATTAATAGCTGCACTTTGCATAGTCTTTCTAATTTCTTATGAATACAACACTATGAGGAAGTTCTAATCCATAATCTATTCTCACAAGTTCTTTATTTTTCCACTGCACTTAGAATTCATCTTTTGTTTTGAAATCTAAAATATTTTTAGAAAACCCAATTCACCCCCCTCTTGGGTTGTGCCATACATATACGGGACCCACAATCTGGTATCAGAGCGTTTGGCTCTTGACTTACCGAAGCTTAACCGCTTAAGAGATAAGATCCAATGGCAACCTCACTTCCTCTTACTTCGTTAGAAGGTCAATCTGTTTCTAGACCTCCTTTGTTCAATGGTTCTAATTACTCTTATTGGAAAACTAGAATGGAAAACTTCATGAAATCAGTTGATATAAACTGCTGGAGAAATGTTATCACTAGTCCTCATATTCCCATGAAAGTTGTAGGAGATGAGATTGTTAGAAAAACTGAAGAAGAATATACAGAAGCTGATTGGAATGATATTGCTATAAATGCAAAAGCTATCAATATTCTTCATTGTGCTTTAGATGCAATAGAATACAACAAAGTGTCTGGATGTAAATCAACGACAGAAGTATGGGAAAAGCTTAGAGTTACCTATGACGGTACAGATAGAGTAAAAGAATCCAGAATAAATATCCTTTGGAGAGATTATGAAATGTTTAGTATGGAGGAAGGAGAAACTATTGCAGAGTTAAATTCTAAATTTACTAATATAGTTAATCCTTTGAGAACTCTCGGTAAGGAAATTTCAGAAGATGAGCTTGTTAAGAAAATCCTTAGAATTCTACCTAAAAAATGGGATTCTATAGGAACTGTCATGAATTACAAGGAGACTCCTATCACTTATGATTATCTTATAGGAGCTCTTGTTTCAGAAGAAATGAAATCTTCTTTGACTATAGAAGATAAGAAAAAGAAAGGACTGGCTTTGAGAGTAGACTCTAGTGAAGAAAGTTCTTCTGATCTTGATAGTGATGATTTAGCACTTGTTGCTAAAAGATTTACAAAGTTCTATAGAAAGAGTGGAAGGACACAGAAAAAGTTTAACAAAAAGAACTTTCCACCCAAAAATAGTAACTTACCTAGGAAAGAACCTTCGGAAGTGGTTTGTTATGAATGCAACAAACCTGGACATATCAAGCCTAATTGTCCTAAATTGAAAAAGAAGTCAACGAAAGAGAAGCTGAAGCAGGCTTTCGTAGCCGCTTGGAGTGATTCAGATGATTCTAATTCTGGAAGCCACAGTGATCAAGAAATTGCTAATATCTGTCTAATGGCTACCATCAATTCTGACTCCAAAGAAATCAGTACTCTGACTTCAACACAGGAAGCTGAAATCAGTGAAACTAATGCGATGGTCCAGAAGCATGAAGAAAGTGCTGTAAGTATTTCTGAACCTGAATCAGAAAATGATCTTCTGGATACTTACAATAATGAGTTTGAAAAGCTTGTTAGAAAGCATAAAGTTCTAAAGAAAGATTTCAGAAAATTAAAGTCTGAAAGGAATCATTTAAAAGATGCTTTTTATCAAGAAGTTACATGCAAAGATCTTATCATAGAAATCAAAGATCTTAAAAATTGTAATAATCGATTTTCTGAAAATTTGACACATCTTGTAGAAAAATGTAAAAATCTGAATTCTGAAAATGAATCTTTGAAAACTGAGATTAGAATTCTAAAATCAATTTCAGAATCGTTTTCTAAAGAGAAGACAAGTTCTAGCTATGATAGCATTTCTAAACTGAATCGTGTTTCTAACGCTGTTTCTAATGTTGTCACTTTAGAATATCAAGGTTTCAACAGAAAGAAAAATCATAGTAAGCTAAATGCACCTGTTTCCACTAACCCTCCAGGACCCAATATGAGTTGGGTACCTAAATCTGCTTGATCTTTTCAGGTGTGCCTAAGGAGTGAGCTGAGAACAGAAATGTGGTACATGGACAGCGCTTGCTCTAAGCATATGACTGGTGACAGAAAGAAGTTCACCAGATTAGAAAAGAAAAAGGGAGGTACAGTAAGTTTTGGAGACAAAGCAAAAGGTAAAATTGTTGGTATTGGTGTGGTAGGTTCTAATCCTTCAATAGAAGATGTATGCTTAGTAGAAGGATTACATTACAACTTGTTAAGTGTTAGTCAGATTTGTGATAAAAATAGAAGAGTGATCTTTGAACCATCTCATTGTGAAGTTCAGAACATGCATGATAATAAAACCTTATTCGTTGGAAAATGGTTTGGAAATATATACCTAGTAGATCTCTCTGATATGCATAACCAGGATATATGTTTAGTTTCTATTGATAATTCTAGTTGGTTATGGCATAGAAGACTTGGACATGCAAGCATGCACCTTATTTCTAAACTGTCTAAGAAAGATTTGGTTCATGGTTTGCCAAAGTTGAAATTCGAAAAAGATCACATTTGTGATGCTTGTCAAATGGGCAAACAAACCAGAACATCTTTTAAATCCAAGGGCATGGTTTCTACTTCTAGACCTTTAGAATTATTACACCTTGATCTATTCGGTCTAATTACTCCTTTTAGTCTTGGAGGAAAATTCTATGCATTTGTTATTGTAGATGATTACTCTAGATTCACCTGGACACTCTTCCTTAGAAATAAGGATGAGTCATATGACATGTTTGTTCATCTTTGAAAAAGAATGCAAAATGAGAAAGGTTACAACATCACGGCAATTAGAAGTGATCATGGAGGAGAATTTGAAAATTAGAAATTTGATGCTTTTTGCAATGAGTCAGGAATCTTCCATAACTTCTCAGCACCTAGAACACCTCAACAAAATGGAGTGGTGGAACGCAAGAATAGAACACTTCAAGAAATGGCCAGAACCATGCTAAGTGATTCTAAACTACCAAAGTATTTCTGGGCAGAAGCAGTTAACACTGCCTGTTATATTCTAAACAGGGCTTTGGTAAGATCTAAACTTAAAAAGACTCCATATGAGCTATACAAAGGTAGAAAACCAAATATTGGTTATTTTTTTATCTTTGGGTGCAAATGCTTTATTCTAGATAACAAGAAAAATAATCTTGCTAAATTTGATGCTAAATCTTATGAATGTATTTTTCTGGGATATTCTAGTAATAGTGAAGCATATAGAGTATTTAATAAAAAGACTCTAGTTGTAGAAGAATCTATTCATGTTGTGTTTGATGAAACTGACTCTACATCTAGAACATTAGAAAGTGATGATGTTGTAGATTCTAATCATGAAAAGCAGAATGGACAATCAGAATAACTAGAACAGCCAGAAAGTGAGCAGAACACTGATAATCAGGCTGAATCAGAAGTAGAACATGAAGCTTAGAATATAGCTGAAAGTCAAATGCCAGAAAAAGAAAATGAAGATTCTCAATTACCAAAAGAATGGCGATTTCATAAGTATCATCCTCAAGAAGACATTATGGATAATCCCTCAGAAAGGATGATGACTAGAGCTCAACTTAAAAGATATTTCGGTAATGTTGCTTTCGTTTCTCAATCAGAACCTAAAAATTTAGAAGATGCTCAAAATGGTGAAAGTTGGATTCTTGCTATGCAAGAAGAGCTAAATCAATTTGAGATAAACCAAGTTTGGAAACTTGTTTCTAGACCTAAAAACCATTATGTTATTGGAACAAAATGGGTGTTTAGAAATAAGCTTGATGAACAAGGTAACGTTGTGAGAAATAAAGCAAGATTAGTGGCTCAAGGGTACAACTAAGAAGAAGGCATCGATTTTGATGAGACCTTTGCCCCGGTTGCTAGACTTGAGGCCATTAGAATGCTTTGTGCATTTGCATGTTTTAGAAACATCATGTTGTATCAAATGGATGTGAAAAGTGCTTTTCTAAATGGTTTTCTAAATGAAGAAGTGTATGTAGAACAACCTCCTAGTTTTGAAATTTTTGATAAACCTAATCATGTTTACAAACTTACTAAAGCTCTTTATGGTTTGAAGCAAGCTCCTAGAGCTTGGTATGAAAGATTAAGTAAGTTTCTATTGGAAAATGGTTTTTCAAGAGGAAAGGTTGATACAACACTATTTATCAAAAATAAAGCACATGACATTCTAGTTGTACAAATCTATGTTGATGACATAATCTTTGGATCTACTAATGATCTTCTTTGTAAGGAATTTTCCAAGATTATGCAGGATGAGTTCGAAATGAGTATGATGGGAGAATTAAATTTCTTCCTTGGACTTCAAATCAAACAATGTGAGAATGGAATTTTCATTAATCAAGAAAAATATACTAAAGAATTGTTGAAACGATTCAAAATGGAAAATGCCAAGGTATGTAGTACACCAATGAGTCCATCCTCAAAATTAGAAAAAGATGAAAAAGGTAAGGACGTGGATATCAAGCTGTTTAGAAGTATGATTGATTCTTTACTATATCTAACGGCAAGCAGATCAGACATACACTTTAGTGTTTGTCTATATGCTAGATTTCAATCGTGTCCCAAAGAATCTCATTTAATTGCTGTAAAAAGAATATTAAGATATCTTTGTGGAACTTCTAATCTGGGTCTGTAGTATTCTAAAGGTGATACATTTGATCTTGTTGGGTATAGTGATTCTGACTTTGCAGGAAGCAGAATAGATAGAAAAAGCACGTCTGGGACTTGTCAATTTCTTGGCAGCGCTCTTGTATCATGGTTTAGCAAGAAGCAGACATCTGTTGCTCTTTCTACTGCAGAAGCGGATTATGTTGCTGCTGGAAGTTGTGTTGCACAAGTTCTATGGATCAAATAACAGTTGGCAGACTATGGACTGAAATTAGAAACAGTGCCAATCAAGTGTGACAACATAAGCGCCATCAATTTATCTAAAAATCCAGTTCAGCATTCTAGAATCAAGCATATAGAACTCAGACATTGCTTCATATGTGATCATGTATAAAAAGGTGACATAGTAATTGAGTTCATTCCTACAGAAAAGCAATTGGCAGATATCTTTACTAAACCTTTGAATGAAAGTCAATTCTGCTCAATTAGAAGAGAACTTGGTATGTTAGTTCTAAACTCATAACTTTAGAACTCTGTAAGTATGTTCTAAATTGCTTTATATATTTGAAATTGAAAGACCCGCTATGTTCTAATTTTTTTTTTGCATGTGAAAAACGTTTTTTTCTAAAGAGAAACGCATATTGCTCTGATATGACTTTCTAATGTCACTATCAGAATCTTGCTTTAAACCAAATCCAAAAAAAAAATAATAATAATAATTTATTGTGTGTTTTATTATGTTTCGTATCCTTATTACTTTGGCGGTTTCATTGTTTTATTGTTTTATTATTTTTTTTCTTTTATTCTATTTGTCGTTTTGAATTCCCTTTAAAAACTATTCTTTACTTTCTTCCGCCACTTAAGTGTTCTTGTCTTTCCATTAACTGCTTGGTATTCTCTCTATCGCCTTCTTGCTAACAAAACCCTAAGTTGCTCTGTGTTTCGTAAATCTCAACAATGGCCGAATCAAGTTCCACTTCCTCATCCAATTCCTTAACTGAGCAAGAACTTCAACTCCTAAAAAGGCTTTTAAAGAAATATGAGCAAAAGGAGTCGAAACAGAAAAAGACAGATGAGGAACCAAAGGAAGGAAAAACTGAACCTGCTACTTCGAAGAAATAAGTAGCTAGGGCACGCGACAAAGGTAAATCTGTCCCCTCATTATATCCTCTCATGCGTTCGTATATCATTGATTGGAAATTTTTTTGTAGTAATGAGTTTGATTTCAAGGAACTCTTTGAGTTTCAAGGAATGGATGAGTTTTCTGTCGTTAAACCGACTGTGTTATGAAAGTTTGGTCAAAGAGTTCTACGGTTCTCTTAAAGTTAGTGGAACAGAGTCGATCTCTGATAAGCTTAAGGGTGAGACCAAAGCATTGTCTTACGCTGATTTGAGCAAGATTTTTTATGTGCCAAATACTGGGTCTAGAGTGACAAAGATTAAGGATATTTCTAGGGTTAGTGAGTATAAAAAGGAAGAATTTGTGAAGAAAATCGTGAAAAAGGGTTCTGCAGACAAACAGGGTACTATAGAATGCTCAAACCTGACAGACAGTATGAAATGGCTGTACAAACTAATTGTACATTACATTTATCCCAAGAGTGCCTCACTCACTTATGTGAACCAGGTTGAGTTGTGCATAATGTGGCACATAGTTGAGAAGAAACCTCTTAACCTATGTCATATTATCTTTGACAAGATGCAGAACAACCCTAAGAAACTGCCCTATGGAATGATACTTACACCAGTGTTTGAGTTTCTTGATGTTGATTTAAGGGAGAGTGATGGCTTTATTGTTTCAAAGCTGGACAGTGGGTCATTAAAAATGAAAGATGAAGAAGGAGAAGAAGAGAAGGAGAAAGAAGAGAAGGGAAAAGAAGAAGCTGAGAAAGTAAAGAAAGAAAAAGAAAAAGTTGAGAAAGAAAAGGAAAGAAGAGAAGAGGCTGAGAAAAAGAAGAAGAGAGAAGACAAAGGAAAAGAAAAATTAGGAGAAACAGAGAAGGAGGAAAAGAGAGATGAAGCAGCAGAAGAAGAAAAGTTAGAAGAGGAAGCAGGAGAAAAAGAAAATAAATTAGAAAAAGAAAGGAAGGAGGAGACAGAAAAAGAGAAAACTGCTAAGAAGGAAGCAGAAGAAGAAATAGAAGAGAAAAAGGAGCCTGGAAAAGTTGAAAAAGGGATGAAAGTAGAAGAAGTTAGTGATGCTGAGACAGAAAAGCTAGAAATAAGTGATGAAGAAAGGTCAACTGAGGTCAAAACAGAGAAAGAATCTGAGATGTTATCAGCTCAAAGGAGTAGGGAAGCTATGCTAGGAAGAATGGAGAGAGAGCTAATAGAAGAGCATAACAAGGAACTCGATGAGGCAATAAAACATTGCAAGACTGTGATTGGACAGAATCAGTCTCTCATTGAGACCTTGGAAAGAATGAAAGATGTGAATGAAAGGAAATTAGCTACTCTGAAAGTTAAAGGAACACCCTATACTCCTACCTCAGAGAAACCAAAGAGAGTCAAGCACACTGCGGGTAAACATAGGACTCATGGAAGAAAGCCTCCATTGCATCCGTCTTCTAAATGGCCAGAAAGTTCTTCTGAAACTGCTCCAGCTTAGAATTTGAGAAGTTCTAAGAGACTTAGAACTGATCCTAAGCCTCTCTAATTTGTCTTTATGTGTTGTGAACAATATATTTTGCTTTATCTTTGTAGGTTATATTGTTGGAATTCCGTTTAACTTTCTTTTTATTTTGCTCTGATCTTGTCTAACCCTTTTGTATGATGACAAAAAGGGGGAGAACGCAGGATACTTTGGTGGTATTTTGGATTTTTTTTGGTACGTACTATGCTTTATGGTGACCAAAGTACTTATATCTTGTTATCTTCTAAATCTGTGATGTCTATTCTTGGTGAGCTATACTTGTTTTAGAACTTAGTTTCTTATTCTAACGTCTATTCTACAGGTTGGACATAAGATCTTTTGTTCTATTTCTAAAATCAGTTTCTATTCTATTCTTTTGCTCTGACCATATGCTCTGATTATTAGAACTTAGAATATCCTGTCTATCTTTGCTAGTTCTAATATTTATGCTCTGATTATTAGAACTTAGAATATCTTGCCTATCTTTGCTAGTTCTAAAATCGGTTTCTAAAAAGTCTCCCTAATTCTAATTTTCACAAATAGTTTTATTGCATTTATTCAGGGGGAGCAAAATACATGTTCTAATTTCGCTTCATATTAAGATCTTTTGGCATGCTTAGAACTTATACGCATAAAATTTAGGGGGAGCACATGTTTTTATGTTTGCTAAATTTATTGGTTTTGTCATCATCAAAAAGGGGGAGATTGTTGGCTCAAGGGTCAAATTCTAATCTCGAAATTTTGATGATTAAAACAAAACAAATAAATTTAAATTATATTATTTATGCTAATATTGTTTTATGCAGAAATCTTATAAAAAAACAAACGAACAAGGCAAGTCCTATAAAAATCCATAGTGTATGAAGATATCCGAAGACCCTAGTGGTTAGGTATTTAGGACACATTGTAAGATAGAGAGAAAATTCATCTATAAGCACATAAACTAATTTTTCTCTCATCAAAAATATTTTTCGGAAGTTAGATTCTTCAAAAATAAATTCTTTTATTTATTTACGAAAATATTCTTTAAAGTCAAAATGATTCAATTACCTAAAATTAAAGAGATTATGTCTCTAGCGATTTTGGTAATAAATCATACACTTTCTTTTTTCGGAAATTACTTTTGAAGATCTAAAGAATTTTTAATTTATTCTCTTACCTAAAACGAAGAAAGATTGTATCTTTTCGTTTTTAGTAAGTAGTATCTCTTCGAAAAATATTTTTCCAAATAAATGGCTTTCGAAAATCTTTATGTTGAAGGAAAGAAAGATTGTTTTACATTCTCTTACCAAAACGATAAAATAAATTTTTGGTAACTAAGATTTTCATATCTTCTAAATAAGGAAAGAAAATATTCTGATTTCAAAATGAAATATCCTCTTTCCAAAAGCGAGAGTCACATAGCTCTCTATATAAAGGAGTTTTTCACTCTTTGAATGTGGAGGAAGAAAGAGTTTTCGTTTTAAGAGTATTCATCCATTGATCACATCCTTTATCTCTCAAAACTTACTTTTTACCCCCATTTTTCTTTTCATCTTTACACTTCACATTTTTATCTTTAAAGAGAAAAGAATTTTGTCAACTACTTTTGAAAAACAGTTCTGTGTTCTAAACGATTTTCTAATCTGAAAAACTATTTTTCCTGTGCTTATATTTGCATTTCTGTCTGTCTATTTAGATTCTGTAATCTTTAGTAGACAGATTTTTATTTGATAAACATTTGTGTAATAGCTTAGGTGAAAAGCTATTATGAAAGAGGTTATCAAGCAACCTTCTCCGTGAGAGAGATTCTAATGTCTTGAATTGAGTTTCTGTACTCTGCCAAAAACAAAAAGGGTTGAGGTTAACTAGAAGCTTTGGAAAATCTAGTGGGATAAAGGGTAGATCTAGGTGTTGATCTATTGCCTTGTACTGTTGGTTTGTCTCTTACCCTTGAAAAGAGATAACATAGTTGAGGATCTCAAGATGAGTCTTGGGGAGTGGATGAAGGCGAGTTAGTGCCGAACCACTATAAATCACTGTGTTAATCTTTTTTAATTTCTGAAGTTTTGCTTGATAGTGCTTTACTTACACTTCTGTTTATATTTTAGAAATGCTAAAGATGTTAATAAATTTCATGTTCTAAAACTGAAATAAGTCTTATCGTCTCTGAACATTAGAACTCTGGAATTCTAATAATTGAATATACCAAGTTCTAAACAGTTCTTCTATTTACAATATATTTCACTACTTGGGTTTCTAATCAGTTTTCTAAACTTGATCAAAGCTTTGTTAGGCAGTTCTAATTTCAATAACTGTCTCTCACATAGTCTTATATGATTTTCTAAACTTTATAAGGAAGTTCTAAATACAATAGCTTTCCATCATAAAGAAGTTCTAATATTGAATAAGACATTGTGAGGCAGTTCTAATTAATAGCTGCACTTTGCATAGTCTTTCTAATTTCCTATGAATAGAACAATGTGAGGAAGTTCTAATCCATAATCTATTCTCACAAGTTCTTTATTTTTTCGCTGCACTAAAAATTCTATATTTTATTTTGAAATCTAAAATATTTTTAGAAAACCCAATTCACCCCCCTCTTAGGTTGTGCCATACATATACGGGACCGACACTAGTCTAATATAGTCCAACATCAAATTCAATCCGGCACAATTTTTGTATCAACGGCTAAGATTAAAATTCTGATATCCAACGATCCATATTAAAATGAGCAATCCTTTTGCCAATGCCCAAACCACCTACCCTCTACCTACAAGGCTAGGAAAATTAATTGCTATTCTGACATATTGCATTTATATTATTCTTAGAACAGCATCTTGTTACTCTCTCCAATATCTGTCGGTGAAAGTGAAAGTAACAAGACATTTTTCTCCTACTGTCCACCTACATACCTTATATGCTTTTAGACCTCTAGTTACAACTTGGACCCCCTAATATAGTTGAAGTTGAATCCTACACAATTTTTGTATCAACGGCTAAGATTAAAATTCAAACATCCAACGATCCAGATTAAAATGGCAGTCCTTTTGCCAATCCCAAGACCACCTACCCTCTACCCACAATGCTAGGAAAATTAATTCCTATTCTAACATATTACCTTTATATTATTTTTTAGAACAGTATCTTGTTACTCTCTCCAATATCTCTTGGTGAAAGTGAAAGTAACAAGACCGTTTTCTCCTACTGTCCACCTACATATCTTATATACTTTTAAACCTCTACTGACAACTTGGACCCACTAGTCTAATATAGCCAAACTTCAAATTCAATTCTGCACAATTTTTGTATGAACGGCTAAGATTAAAATTCAGACATCCAATGATCCTGATCAAAATGGGTAGTCCTTTATCCAATGCCCAGACCACCTGCCCTCTACCAACAAGGCTAGGAAAATTAATTGCTATTCTGACATACTACCTTTATATTATTTTTAGAACAGTATATAGTTACTCTCTCCAATATCTCTCGGTGAAAGTGAAAGTAACAAGACATTTTTCTCCTACTGTCCACCTACATAACTTATATGCTTTTAGACCTCTACTGACAACTTGGACCCACTAGTCCAATATTGTCCAACTTCAAATTCAATCATGCACAACTTTTGTATCAACGGCTAAGATTAAAATTCAGACATCCAACGATCCAGATTAAAATGGGCAGTCCTTTTGCTAATACCCAGACCACCTACCCTCTACCCACAAGGCTAGGAAAATTAATTGCTATTCTGACATATTACCTTTATACTATTTTTAGAATAGTATCTTGTTACTCTCTCCAATATCTCTCGGTGAAAGTGAAGCTAACTAAACATTTTTCTCCTACTGTCCACCTACATACCTTATATGCTTTTACACCTCTACTGACAACTTGGACCCACTAGTCTAATATAGTCCAACTTCAAATTCAATCCTGCACAATTTTGTTTCAACGGCTAAGATTAAAATTCAGATATCCAACGATCCAGATTAAAATGGGCAGTCCTTTTGCCAATGCCCAAACCACCCACCCTCTACCCATAAGGTTAGGAAAATTAATTGCTATTCTCACATATTGCATTTATATTATTCTTAAAACAGTATCTTGTTACTCTCTCCAATATCTGTCGGTGAAAGTGAAAGTAACAAGACATTTTTCTCCTACTGTCCACCTACATACCTTATATGCTTTTACACCTCTAGAGACAACTTGGACCCCTAATATAGTTCAAGTTCAATCCTACACAATTTTTGTATCAACGGCTAAGATTAAAATTCAAACATCCAACGATCCAAATTAAAATGGGCAGTCCTTTTGCCAATGCCCAGACCACCTACCCTCTACCCACAAGGCTAGGAAAATTAATTGCTATTTTGACATATTACCTTTATATTATTTTTGGAATCGTATCTTGTTACTCTCTCCAATATCTCACGGTGAAAGTGAAAGTTACAAGACATTTTTCTCCTACTCTCCACCTACATACCTTATATGCTTTTACACCTCTACTGACAACTTGGACCCACTAGTCTAATATAGTCCAACTTCAAATTCAATCATGCACAATTTTTGTATCAATGGCTAAGATTAAAATTCAGACATCCAACGATCAAGATTAAAATGGGCAATCCTTTTGCCAAAACCAAGACCACCTACCCTCAACCCACAAGGTTAGGTAAATTAATTGCTATTCTGACATATTACCTTTATATTATTTTTAGAACAAGATCTTGTTACTCTCTCCAATATCTCTCGGTGAAAGTGAAAGTAACAAGACCTTTTTCTCCTACGGTCCACGTACATACCTTATATTCTTTTAGACCTCTAATGACAACTTGGAACCACAAGTCTAACATAGTCCAACTTCAAGTTCAAACCTACACAATTTTTATATCAACGGCTAAGATTAAAATTCGGACATCCAACGATCCAGATTAAAATGGGCAGTCCTTTTGCCAATGCCCAGACCACCTACCCTCTACCAACAAGGCTAGGAAAATTAATTGCTATTCTGACATACTACCTTTATATTATTTTTAGAACAGTATCTTGATACTCTCTCCAATATATCTTGGTGAAAATGAAAGTAACAAGACATTTGTCTTCTACTGTCCAACTACATATCTTATATGCTTTTAGACCTCTACTGACAACTTGGGCCCACTAGTCTAATATAGTCCAACTTCAAATTCAATCATGCACAATTTTTGTATCAATGGCTAAGATTAGAATTCAGACATCCAACGATCCAAATTAAAATGGGCAGTCCTTTTGCTGATACCCAGACCACCTACCCTCTACCCACAAGGCTAGGAAAATTAATTGCTATTCTGACATATTAGCTTTATATTATTTTTAGAACAGTATCTTGTTACTCTCTCCAATATCTCTCGTTAAAAGTGAAAGTAACAAGACCTTTTTCTCCTACTGTCCACCTACATACCTTATATACTTTTAGACCTCTACTGACAACTTGGACCCACTAGTCTAATATAGCCAAACTTCAAATTCAATTCTGCTCAATTTTTGTATCAACGGCTAAGATTAAAATTCAGACATCCAACGATCCAGATCAAAATGGGCAGTCCTTTTGCCAATGCCCAAACCACCTGCCCTCTACCAACAAGGCTAGGAAAATTAATTGCTATTCTGACATACTACCTTTATATTATTTTTAGAACAGTATCTTGATACTCTCTCCAATATCTCTTGGTGAAAATGAAAGTAACAAGACATTTTTTGTGGGTCCCGTATGAGTATGGCACAACCCAAGAGGGGGGGTGAATTGGGTTTTCTAAAAATATTTTAGAATTAAAAATAGAATATCAAATTCTAAGTGCAGCGGAAAAATATAGAACTTATGAGAATAGATTAAGAATTAGAACTTCCTCACAATGTTCTATTTATAGAGAATAGAAAGACCAAAGTGCAGCTATTAATTAGAACTGCTTTACAATGTCTTATTCTATATTAGAACTTCTTTCTGACGGAAAGCTATAGAATTTAGAACTTCCTCATAAAGTTTAGAAAAACATATAAAACTGTGTGAGAGACAGTTATTGAAATTAGAACTTCTTCATAGAGCCTTAACCAGGTTTAGAAAACAAATTAGAAACCCAAGTACTGAAATATACTGTAAATAGAAGAACTGTTTAGAACTTGGTATATTCACTTATCAGAATTCCAGAGTTCTAATGTTCAGAAAAGATAAGACTTATTCCAGTTTTAGAACATCAAATCATTAACCAATATTAGCATTTCTAAAATATAAACAAAAGTGTAATAAAAGCAGTATCAAGCAAAACTTCAGAAATTAAAAAGATTAACGCAGTGATTTATAGTGGTTCGGCACTAACTCGCCTACA
The DNA here is from genome assembly GCF_041381405.1 of Jatropha curcas. Lineage (NCBI taxonomy): Eukaryota > Viridiplantae > Streptophyta > Magnoliopsida > Malpighiales > Euphorbiaceae > Jatropha > Jatropha curcas. Next base: position 23,621,508 of record NC_143158.1, on the reverse strand, counting down.
TCCACTCCCCAAGACTCATCTTCAGATCCTCAACTATGTTATCTCTTTTTCAAGGGTAAGAGACAGGCCAACAGTACAAGGTAATAGATCAACACCTAGATCTACCCTTTATCCCACTAGATTTTCCAAAGGTTCTAGGTAACCTCAACCCTTTCTGTTTTTGGCAGAGTACAGAAACTCAATTCAAGACATTTAGAATCTCACACAAGGAGAAGGTTGCTTGATAACCTCTTTCACAATAGCTTCTAACCTAAGCTATTACACAATTGTTTATCAAATAAAAACCTGTCTACTATAGATTACAGAATCTAAATAGACAGAAAGAAATGCACATATAAGCACAAGAAAAACAGTTTATCAGATTAGAAAACCGTTTAGAACACAGAACCGTTTTTCAAAAGTAGTTAATCAAAATTCTTTTCTCTTTAAAGATAAAAACGTGAAGTGTAAAGATGAAAAGAAAAATGGGGGGGGGTAGAGAGTAAGTTTTGAGAGATAAAGATGTGATCAATGAGAGAGTGCTCTTAAAACGAAAACTCTTACTTCCTCATAGTTCAAAACGTGGAAGCTCCTTTTTATAGAGAGATATGTAGCTCTCGTTTTTGGAAAGAGAATATTTCATTTTGAAATCAGAATATCTTCTTTTCTTATTTAGAAGATATGAAAATCTTAGTTACCAAAAAGTTTTATTTTATCGTTTTGGTAAGAGAATAGAAAACGATTTTTCTTCCCTTAAACATAAAGATTTTCGAAAGCATTATTTGGAAAATATTTTTCGAAGAGATACTACTAACTAAAAACGAAAAGATACAATCTTTATTCGTTTTAGGTAAAAGAATAAATAAAAATCCTTTAGATCTTCAAAGATAATTTCCAAAAAAGAAAGTGTATGATTTATTACCAAAATCGCTAGAGACATAATCTCTTTAATTTTAGGTAATTAAATCATTTTGATTTTTAAAGAATATTTTCGAAAATAAATTTTTGACAAACGAATTTATTTTTGAAGAATCTAATTTTTGAAAAATATTTTGAATGAGAGAAAAATTAGTTTATGTGCTTATAGATGAATTTGCTCTCTATCCTACAATATATCCTAAATAAAAACCTAACCACTAAGGTCTTCGGATATCTTCACACACAATGTAGGACTTGCCTTGTACGTTTTCTTTCTATAAGAATTCTGCATAAAATAATATTAGCACAAATAACATAATTTAAATTTATTTGTTTTTAATCATCAAAATCCAAGATTAGAAATTGGCCCTTGAGCCAACAATCTCCCCCTTTTTGATGATGACAAAACCAATAAATTTAACAAACATAAAAGCATGTGCTCCCCCTAAATTTTATGCATATAAGTTCTAAGCATGCCAAAAGATTTTAATATGAAGTGAATTTAGAACATGAATTTTGCTCCCCTAGAATAGATGCAATAAAACTATTCGTGAAAATTAGAACTAGGGAGACATTTTAGAAACTGATTTTAGAACTAACAAAGATAGGCAAGATATTATAAGTTCTAATAATCAGGGCATAAGTATTAGAACTAGCAAAGTTCTAATAATCAGAGCATATGGTCAGAGCAAAAGGATAGAATAGAAACTGATATAGAAATAGACCAAAAAATCTTATGTCCGCCCTGCAGAACAGTCGTTAGAATAAGAATCTAAGTTCTAAAATACTCAGCTTATCATACAATATATAGCTCACCAAAATAGACCATTTTAGAAAACAATAAACATACAGATTAGAAAATATAAACACACAGATTAATAAACACACAGACTAGAAAACTAAGATATAAGTACTTTGGTTACCAAGTACGTACCAAAATATTCAAAATACCACCAAAATACCTGCTGACAGTGATTTTCGCAAGTGTACGAAATCGCTATAAGTAATATATGATGAGTAAGATATCGTTCCCACGAGGATTGAGTACCAAGTACCAAAATTATATTATCCTATTATTATTTAAACGATAAATGAGGAAATTGTTTATAGAAATTAAATTCAACAAGTAAAAATAAGAAGTTAAGCAAACAATTATTGATTAAAGAAATCAAGGAATTGAAACTACTAGGGGTTTTGATTTCACTTAATTCTATCCAATTTATTTCATTAGTTCATTAATCAATTTAATTATTCAAGTAGGGGAAACAACTCTGAATTCACTAACAAGCTCTTCCGATGTATTGCTAGCTATTTTAATTCCATTTAATTTCCTATCTTCCAATAGCGCAATTAACTATGAATTAAATCATTAAGTTATGTAGTTGTTTATGAAGTTACAATTTAAGGTTGATAAATTATAAAAACCCCCCCATGAGTCAAACCATATAGCTTCCGCATCAAGTTATTATTCTCATGTGTTTTATTAACCTTTTCATATCAAAAATCCTTCTTCCGATAGTGATAATTGAAATAAATCAATCTAGGGGAAAATTCTGCCTAGAAGCATTAAGTTCATTAATAAATCATAACTTGAATAAGGAAAAATAAATCTAATTGCATGAATTGGAAAAGAGATTAAGCTACATCAAACCCCTAGTATAAGAGTTTAGTTACACATAGTACTTAAATAAAACTCAACAATACTTGATAAATATTCCATAATCAATAAGGATAATGAAAGAAATAAACAAGATTAAGAGTTTAGAAATAAGAACTTGTTAACAATTGACTCCAAATGGCTTCCTTGAATCTTGGCACAACTCTTGAATACTTGAAATTTTGAAGAGAGAAAATTATGTACAAGAATAATAGAATGAGAGATCCCCCTACAATGAATTCCTCATCTCTTTATATAGACTTCATGGGAGAGAAATCCCACCTTCTTTAGGGAATAAATTCTCCTTGTTTTAAGGGAATAAATTCTCCTTGTTTTAAGGGAATAAAGTCACCTTGTTTTAAGGGAATAAATTCTCCTTGTTTTAAGGGAATAAAATTTCCTTGTTTTAAGGGAATAAATTCTCCTTTTTTTAAGGGAATAAAATTTCCTTATTTTAAGGGAATAAAATTTCCTTGTTTTAAGGGAATAAATTCTCCTTGTTTTAAGGGAATAAAATTTCCTTATTTTAAGGGAATAAAATTTCCTTGTTTTAAGGGAATAAATTCTCCATTAGACTTTAAATTTCTCTCAACCACGGTCCGGGCGCGCTAGAGTCTGAGTCTTCACTTGATTTTTCTTAAATCCAGCACGGGCATGCTAACTAGCACCGGTAAGGCATGAGTGTTTTGCTTTATTTTGCTCTTTTCTGTGCCAAAACCCTACAAATTTCCTTAAGATTAAGTGCATCATGATTCAAGGGAGCTTTGAACAAAAACATAAATAAAAATTAATTAAAGTAATTAAAAATACTACAAATCCTAATAAAAACCATATTAAAAATATTATAAAAATAACACCTATCAAAATTCCCCAAACTTAAACCATTGCTTGTCCTCAAGCAACAAAACTAAAATATTAGCTTAATATGGTATGGAATAATCATTCACAATTTCAATAAGTATCAAAAGTCATTAACATAAGAATAAATCATGTGTTTCCTATGCTAATCATTTTCTAGCCAAAATTCAATTTTCAATAAAACACATTTCCTTAATTAAACATAAGTTAACAAGATTTTTATCATCAACAATTATTCAACTTATGATAATTAGAATATGAATTTACAAAAATCATTTAACCTTTAAATAAGATGTTTGAGTACAAGTTCAACATTCCCATAGGCAAAATTAGTCATTTCTTCTCCACAATTTAAATGCATACAATTTAAAAGATCAAAAGGTCTTTATTTAGGTTGTAATGGGGTTTTAAAGATATATTTTTGGCTAAACAAAGAAAAGGATAACATGGTCGACAAAAGTACAAAGAATGTTTAATATCAGGATTTTCATTTATGTTAAAAGTGAATTTTTATTTGTAAAGGGAGGTTACCTTTGAAGTCCTTTACCAGCTCAAAATTAGGTATCGGCAAGGCCTCTTTATATTACTTTTGATAATTTCCCCTTTTTTTTTTTTTTTTTTTTTTTTTTGCTAAAGTTCCCCAAACTTGAATTCTTGATATATATATATATATATATATATATATATATATATATATATATATATATATATATATATATATATATATATATATATATATATATATATATATATATTTTTTTTTTTTTTTTTTTTTTTTATGGGGTATTTCTGTTTTCCTCATTTGCTAGTATTGATAGAATTTTCTCCCTTTATTGTTGTGTTTTAATAAAATCTAATCCTTCAATTCCACATTATTGCACTTAAGGTAGAGAATTAGTTTGGTTTAATGGCTAGGTTCAAAATAAGGGTGAACAATAAATTTTTGATATAGGCTTCAAATTGGTTGCAATGGTCATATTTTAACTTAGGTGGTCTAGGCTAAATATGAAGGTTTAACAAAGAATGCCTTAATCATCTCTTTCTAAATGTAAGCATTTAAAATTTTTGTCTTGAAGAAAATTCTAATTTGTTCTAGGAATGCCAAGGTTAAATAAATTTTGATTAAAACACATCTATTTATCATAAATTTTCACAAAGTTAATGTTTATAATCTTAGAAACAAATGGTTAAATCAAAGAAACATGTTAAGTTAAAAATTTAAATTTAAGCTAAAAAATAATTAACTTTGAAGAACAACTAAATTCATCACAAGTTAATGAATTTAAGATAATTTTAAAATTTGCTTACAATTATTCCAACCATATTAAACTAATGAAATAAAAAAAATAAAATAAAATTTTAACTAAAATTTTTCTTTCCCCAACTTAATCTAGCACATTGTCCTCAATGAGCTTTATGTAATTCCCCAAACTTATCATACTATCAATAAGGTAACAAAAGAGTAAGAAAGTGTAGTGATTATTACCTTCATTGTATTGAAAAATACAATAGAGCCGGGTGTTGGAGTTTAGCAAAGCTATAAAGTTAGAAAAACACTAAAAACAGCAATATATAATATCCAAGGTAGAAACTGAAAAGCAACAATTAAATCAAAATCAAAAGAAAATAAAATGGGTTGTCTCCCACAAGCGCTTTTATTTAACGTCGTTAAGCTCGACGTACTGAACCTGATTTCAAGCTAGTCAAGATTGATAGCGGTTTTTACGGGATCAAAATTCCCACCTTGGTAAACCTTTATGAAGTTACAATTTAAGGTTGATAAATTATAAAAACCCCCCCATGAGTCAAACCATATAGCTTCCGCATCAAGTTATTATTCTCATGTGTTTTATTAACCTTTTCATATCAAAAATACTTCTTCCGATAGTGATAATTGAAATAAATCAATCTAGGGAAAAATTCTGCCTAGAAGCATTAAGTTCATTAATAAATCATAACTTGAATAAGGAAAAATAAATCTAATTGCATAAATTGGAAAAGAGATTAAGCTACATCAAACCCCTAGTATAAGAGTTTAGTTACACATAGTACTTAAATAAAACTCAACAATACTTGATAAATATTCCATAATCAATAAGGATAATGAAAGAAATAAACAAGATTAAGAGTTTAGAAATAAGAACTTGTTAACAATTGACTCCAAATGGCTTCCTTGAATCTTGGCACAACTCTTGAATACTTGAAATTTTGAAGAGAGAAAATTATGTACAAGAACATAAATAAAAACATATTAAAAATACTACAAATCCTAATAAAAACCATATTAAAAATATTATAAAAATAACACCTATCACCTGCGTTCTCCCCCTTTTTGTCATCATACAAAAGGGTTAGAAACAACAAAAAGATTAGAGCATAATAAAAGAAAATTAGAACAGAATTCCAACAATATAACCAAAAAAAATTGTTCACAACACACAAAGACAAATTAGAGAGGCTTAGGATCAGTTCTAAGTCTCTTATAACTTCGCAACTTTTGAGCTGGTGCAGTTTCAGAAGAACTTTCTGGCCTTTTTGAAGACGGATGCAATGGAGGCTTTCTTCCATGAGTCCTATGTTTGCCAGCAGTGTGCTTGACTCTCTTTGGTTTCTCTGAGGTAGGAGTATAGGGTGTTCCTTTAACTTTTAGAGTAGCTAATTTCCTTTCATTCACATCCTTCATTCTTTCCAAGGTCTCAATGAGAGACTGATTCTGTCCAATCACAGTCTTGCAATGATTTATTGCCTCATCAAGTTCCTTGTTATGCTCTTCTATTAGCTCTCTCTCCATCCTTCTTAGCATAGCTTCCGTAATCCTTTGAGCTGATAACATCTCAGATTCTTTCTCTATTTTAACCTCAGTAGATTTCTCTTCATCACTTATTTCTAGCTTTTCTGTCTCAGCATCACTGACCTCCTCAACTTTCTTTCCTTTTTCCATCTTCTCAGACTTCTTTTTCTTTTCTGTTTCTTCTTCCTTTTCTAATTCTGCTTCTTTCTCAGCAGCTTTCTCTTTTTCTATCTCATCCTTTCTTTCTTCTTCTAGTTTCTTTTCTTCTTCTCCTGCTTCCTCTTCTAACTTTTCTTCTTCTTTTGCTTCCTCTTCTAACTTCTTTTCTTCTTCTTCTTCTTCCTCTCTCTTTTCCTCCTTCTCTGTTTCTCCTAATTTTGCTTTTCCTTTGTCTTCTCTCTTCTTCTTTTTCTCAGCCTCTTCCCTTCTTTCCTTTTCTTTCTCAACTTTTTCTTTCTCTTTCTTTACTTTTTCAACTTCTCCTGTCTCTTTCTTTTCTTTCTCAGCTTCCTCTTTTCCCTTCTCTTCTTTCTCCTTCTCTTCTTCTCCTTCTTCATCTTTCATTTTTAGTGACCCACTGTCCAGCTTTGAAACACTAACGCCATCACTTTCCCTTAAATCAACATCAAGAAACTCAAACACTGGTGTAAGAATCATTCCGTAGGGCAACTTCTTAGGGTTGTTCTGGATCTTGTCAAAAATAATATGATATAGATTGAGAGGTTTCTTCTCAACTATGTGACACATTATGCACAACTCAACCTGGTTCACATACGTGAGTGAGGCACTCTTGGGATAAATGTAATGTACAATCAGTTTGTACAACCATTTCATGCTATCCGTCAGGTTTGAGCATTCTATAGTACCCTATTTGTTTGCAGAACCTCTTTTCATTATTTTCTTCACAAAGTCTTCCTTTTTATACTCATTGACCCTAGAAATATCCTTAATTTTTGTCACCCTAGACCCAGCATTTGGCACATCAAAAATTTTGCCCAAGTCAGCGTAAGACAATGCTTTAATCTCACCCTTAATCTTAACAGAGATCGACTTTGTTCCACTACCTTTAAGAGAGCCGTAGAACTCTTTAACTAAATCTTCATAACACAGTCGATTTAACGACAATAAACTCATCCATCCTTGAAACTCAAAGAGTTCCTTGAAATCAAACTCATTGCTAGCAAAGAATTTCCAATCAATCACATATGAACGCATGAGAGGATATGGTGAGAGGACAGATTTACCTTTGTCGCGTGCCCTAACTGCTTGTTTCTTTGAGGTAGCAGTTTCGATTTTTAATTCCTTTGGTTCCTCTTCTGGCTTTTTCTGTTTCGACTCTTTTTGCTCATATTTCTTCGAAAGCTTTTTCAGGAGTTGAAGTTCTTGCTCAGTTAAGGAGTCGGATGAGGATGCGGAACTAGATTCGGCCATTGTTGAGATTTTCGAAACACAGAACAACTTAAGGTTTTGTTTGTGAGAGAGCGCGAGAGGGAATACGAAGCAGTTGAAAGAGAGACAAAAGCACTTAAGTGGCGGAAGAAAATAAAGAACAGTTTTTAAAGGAAATTCAAAACGACAAATAAAATAAAATAAAAATAAAAAAATAATATAGCAATAAAACAATGAAACCGCCAAAGTACTACGGATACGAAACATAATAAAACAAACACACACAATAAATTAACTATTTTTGGATTTAGTCTAAAGCAAGATTCTGATAATGACATTAGAAAGTCATATCAGGGCAATATGCGTTTTAGACAAAAAAATTGATTTTTACACAGAACAAAAATTAGAACATAGTAAGTTTCTCATTTTCGAATATAGAAAGCAGTTTAGAACATACTTACAGAGTTCTAAAGTTACGAGTTTAGAACTAACATACCAAGTTCTCTTCTAAATGAGCAGAATTGACTTTCATTCAAAGGTTTAGTAAAGATATCTGCCAATTGCTTTTCTGTAGGAATGAACTCAATTACTATGTCACCTTTTTGTACATGATCACGTATGAAGTGATGTCTGAGTTCTATATGCTTGGTTCTAGAATGCTGAACTGGATTCTTAGATAAATTGATGGCGCTTATGTTGTCGCACTTGATTGGCACTGTTTGTAATTTCAGTCCATAGTCTGCCAACTGTTGTTTGATCCATAGAAGTAGTGCAACACAACTTCCAGCAGCAACATATTCTGCTTCTGCAGTAGAAAGAGCAACAGATATCTGTTTCTTGCTGAACCATGATACAAGGGCGCTACCAAGAAATTGACAAGTCCCAGACGTGCTTTTTCTATCTATTCTGCTTCCTGCAAAATCAGAATCACTATACCCAACAAGATCAAATGTATCATTTTTAGAATACCACAGACCCAGATTAGAAGTTCCATAAAAATATCTTAATATTCTCTTTACAGCAATTAAATGAGATTCTTTGGGACACGATTGAAATCTAGCACATAGGCAAACACTAAAGTGTATGTCTGGTCTGCTTGCCGTTAGATATAGCAAGAACCAATCATACTTCTAAATAGCTAGATATCCATGTCCTTACCTTTTTTATCTTTTTCTAATTTTGACAATGGACTCATTTGTGTACTACATACCTTGGTGTTGACGCATGTTTTTATGCCCCCGCCTGATCCAATGATGATACGAGGATGTGGAATGAATGGGTTAATGCTATCTAGAAGTCTTTCAATCCAAGGATTTAGATAAAACTGATTTTAAGAGTCTGACTGGGTCATCGCAGCTATAACTGCGTCACGCGGCTATAGCTGCGTCACACGGCTATGTTAGACTACATGCCGTTTTTGTATCAAATGACATATAGCTCTGACACGGCAAGTAAGCTGCGTCACGCAGCTAACGGCTGCATCACGCAGCTATGCTCTGTGACCTACTTATATAAATAGATCTTTTAATTCACATTAAAAAACAACTTTGAACAACTGGGGACGATTTTCCAAAACCCTAAAAATGTATTGAGCGGCCACATTCTCCTCCAAAAGCTCTTTTGAGTTCGTTTGAAGGAGAATTGCCATTAGAGATCAATTTTAGGTGAATTAAATAAGAAAAAAGAGAGAAAATTAAGAGAGAACAGAGCGAATATTTAAAATCCTTGGTGACGAAGCTTCTGGATCACCGTAACCGTCATTCATTAAGCCGTTTACAATCCTCAATCTGAGGATTAGGTAATATCTTCATACCTTTTGTGTTTTTTATTCATTAATTATTTATTTTATTGTGGTTTTGATAGTTTAATCTTAATTAGATTGCATTCTGTTCGTTTTTGGTCATTCGAAATTGTCTTGAATCATATTTAAATAAAGAAAACGCTTTAAACAAAGAATTTAAAACAAAGCTCGGGCCAGAGCAGTTGCGTCACGCAGCCAGTAGATCCGTAACGGAACTGGCAGTTGCGTGACGGAACTGTTCATATCCAAAATTTCATTTCTGTTGTCCAGAAGAGCCGCGTCACGCACCTATCGGCTGCGTCACGCAGCTGTTCTTCCAAAGACAGCTGCGTGACGCAACTGTTCTAAGGTTCCAGAAACAATTTTTATTTTTTTGAAAATAATGATTTTTTTTTGTACAAAAATAAAATTTAATTTTTCCCAATAAATCCGAAAATGACCAATCATGAACAGATTATAATTTAGTTAAATTTAGAATATTAAAATGTAATGATGCATGACTTTGGGTTTTAGGGTTTTCGGGTTTAATTTCGAATTGGGTAGAATGTACTTTTTAGGTCCGGTTTGTGGCCCGCCTTTAACCATAAGGCAAGAGCGGGTCTTTTATTTATTTTGATTTAACTGCTTTAAGCTGGATGGTTTGAATGGTTTGAATGATTATGGATGCAATAAATGAACTTGTTTGGGACGATTAAATTATTTTCCAATAAGAACTCGGTTCGATTCGTTCAGGTTGGGTTTAAATAAATAAATTGGCTTTTCTAACTAAAATAAATTAGAAAACATAGGTTAAAAGAGGCTGGTTTTTCCGGGCGTCGACTTCCAACAGGCCGACGTACCCAATTCCCTTATCCAGATCAAAACAAATCAAAACAAAAATAAAAATGATAACAAAAAGTAAGCGTGAGATTACAAAATTTGTAACAAATCAAAACAAGATCCTGCTTGGAACCATATGTTCCAAGGCAAAAAGTAAGGATACAAAAATAAAAATGATAACAAAAAGTGTCTCGCTTGGAGATCCTTTCATTCCAAGGCAAAAATTAGGGACTTAAGAGAAAATAGTCGACTGTAAAATCCAAAAGGAACGGTCGATGAATGATAATGCCAGAAATGTTTAAGTACAAATTAAATTATTGCTATGTTATTCGTGCCGAATTTTGGGTCCAGTCGTCAAAGTCGAAATCTTATTTCCATACTAATTATTAGCACATTAGATTTGCATCCCTTATCCTATGTGCTTTTATTTTCCATGCATACATGCAGAACCCCTTTAACTCAGGTCCTTTTTCAGTCAAAATTGATCCGTCCCGGGAAATCACTTCGAGAGCTTGGCACCGAGGTCCTGGTCAACGCTTGGTCAGAGTATCCCCAATCCCCGAGCCTGCTCCGGTTAGTCCTGTGGTTAGTCCAAGCTCGCCTGTTACGGTTGCTGATTCAGATCTGGTTGAGATGGCTGACGGTACTGTGAATGACACTGGTTTTTCTCCAGCCCAGTTAAGGGCTATCATTGAGATAATAACTGTGGTTCTTGCTCAAGAGAGAGCACAGAATCAGATTCCTCCTGCTTCAAGCAATCCGCCTGTAGTCGAGGAAAGAGAGACTCTAGAACCCACCTCGGGTCATTAAGCATCTACTGGTACTGCTGCTCCAATTGAGAACGACCTAAGTAAGCAGTTTGCAGAACTGAAAGATAAGTTCGAGAAAATGACTGTTGCAAAAGAGAAAGACCCTGTTACCAATTTCCATGTGACGGAATATGTTCTGAGTCCCACAAATTCTACTTCCTTCAAGACCTTCAAGCACACCTTCTTTGAAGGAGACAATGACCCGAGATCCCACTTGTCCGAGTTCATTCGTGTTGCTCAAATGAACTGGTATAATGAAGAGGATGTGTTGCGGGCATTCCCTCAGACACTGCACAAGAGCTACCGAAGATGGTATGACATTTTGGAGATGGAAGTACAAAGAAACTGGGTCAAACTTCAGACCGCTTTCCTCAAGCACTTCAAAACAGATGAGAGTGATGAGTTCGGCCTTCGAGATTTGGAGAGCTTAAGGCAAGAGAAGGATGAAAGCTTCTCTGATTATTATAGGAGATGGAGGACAAAACTGTTCATGGTCCAGACAAGGCCAAAGGACCAAGAGCTGATCCGGATTTTCAGCCGAAGCTTGTTACCGTACGTTAAGGAGAGGATGTTGGCTCAACCTCTCACCGACTTCTCTCTAGTGCAAAGGGCTGGGTTGAACATTGAAGAGTTGTACAAAGAAGAGGAAAAGAAAAATCGGGGGTTTGGTAATTACCGGTCTTCCCACAGTGGTCAGAATAGAAGTGCTGGAAATGCTGCTACGAACCAGTCAGGGAGTAGCAATATAGATGGAGCTGTATATGAAAGAACCAGAAGGGAATTCACTGATTTGGGTAGGCCTTTAAGCACAGTTATGAGATCTTGTATCAGGAATGACGTATTGTCAAAATTACCAATTAATCCATCTAAGCCTATTCAGGGCAAGTTTGTTTATCAAGACTGTGAATACCATCAGTGTAAAGGTCATTCTACTGATAGTTGCTTCAGGCTTAAACATGATATTCAAGACTTGATAGACAGTGGGAAGATCACTAAGCCTCCTGAGCATAGTAACCAGACGCTCGAAAATCATTGAAGTCAGCTGTGACGAGTGAATTGAACAAACTTTTAATCCTGCATTTTGTTTTTCTGAATGTTATTTTAAGAACAATCTGAATGGATTTCATTTACTATTTCAATCAATGGGAATGAATTTTGATTACTTATTTTCTTATTTCTCCTGATTGTTATGTTCATGGCATTGATTATACCACTCGCATATTTGACATAAGTGCATTGCATCATTTTGCATTTAACTTAAGCACCGTCGAAAATCCCAAAATAATCGAAATCGGATCAGACTTTAAGCTTGAGTTTAGAAACGATCTCCATGAATGTCGTAAGTGGAATTCAGAAGTCTTCGTCTGCAGTTATGCTGATATGCCGGGGATCAATAAGTCAATTGCAGAGCATGTCATCCCTACCAATCCAAATATCCGGCCAGTAAAGCGAAAAAGAAGACGGGTCGGACCAGAGTGGCAAGACAAGATCAAGACTGAGGTTCAAAAGTAGCTAGATGCAGGTTTCTTAAAGGTAGGCATTACCCTGAGTGGCTAGCAAACATAGTCCCTGTGCTTAAAAAAGGATGGGAGGGCTAGGGGTCTGTATCGATTACAGAAATTTAAAAAAAGCCTCGCCCAAAGATGACTTCCCTCTTCCACATATAAATGTTCTGATCGACAGTGCTGTAAGAATGGGATGTTATGGACAAAAAACAAAAAAAAAAGAAAAAAAAAAGCCGAAAGTGAGTTTTCCAAAAAAAACAAAAAGGGTCCGTTTTATTCATTGACTGCCAAACAGGTGACTAGATTTATCGAGCGGAACATTTTCTGTCGCTATGGTGCTCCTCATCACATAGTTACAGACAATGGTTTCCACTTCCAAACAGACGTCATCCTGGAGGGAAATTCAGACCCAACTGGCATGGACCATTCAAAATCCAGAAACCGTTGGACAAGGGTGCCACTGAATTGGTCACTTCAGAAGGAAAGCCTTTTAATCGGATTGTTAATCAAGATCAGATGAAAAGGTTCTATGTCTAAGATGATGATTTTGATTATAAAAAAAGAAGAAGAAGAAAAAAAAGAAAAAGAAAAAAAAGGGGCTAGGTTGAAAACCCGAAAGGGCGACCTAGGCAAGAAATGCGCTCGCTAGGTTGAAAACCCGTAAAGGGCGGCCTAGGCAAAAGTTAGAGTTAAAAAAAAAAAAAAAAAAGAGAGAAGAAATTTTGAGATTAACGCATGGTGCTTAGTTTAAATGTGAAATCTATGCCATGCATTTGTGACAGACTTGCGAATGGTTGCTCAATGCCATCAACTTGACTAGAAGGAGAATAGGCGAATGAGTAGTTAGAATAAACAACTATTGTATTAGAATAATTTCTCTTTACTTCTGTATGATGTTGAAAGAAGTAAGAGCAACAAAGAGCTTGTTTTTCAGATTTCTCTTCCCTTTTTGTTTCTGGGGCATGATCGTTGATTACAAGACCTTCGTCTCTGCCTATATGGTCAGCATTTGCTCATTTGTTCTGAAGATGTTTGGCTGTTGGTCCTGCCTAAGTGATTGGATTCTTTTAGACGGCGATCAGGAGGTCAAGTGCTATTTTCTCGGTGGTTTCCTTGGACGGATCAATAAAGAAAAAACATGAATAAAATCCTCAGCACTTAAATAGGTTCATGCATACATGAAGAAGTTGTATATTTTATCTCTTTCTGAATGTTGCAGGCGATAGAATGGTCACCCCATTTCTTTTTTTTCAAAAGTGTAAATCCTGTTTGTTTATGTGATCTCGCTTAGCTTTCGGATTACTGTCTTTTGTTAATTCTGGAATAATGTGGATGGGCATCTATGCCCGCATTAACAAGGTGGACCACTCTTGCAAGTGAGTGGAATGCCTCCTTTTTGTCTCTGTGGCTTTGTTCTCTTTATACAGGAATAAAGCAAAGTTCAAAAAAATCATCAATTTGGAGTCGGTGTGCTGCTCGTATACTTCAACAATTCCATCTACTCGCCACACAGGGGGCAAAATCATCAGATACCCTCAGGTAAGTTTTTCTTTCGAACACCGCATCAGGAAGGGTATACCTGAAAATTTGGGACTAGAAAAACTTAGCAATTTTTGCTAAAATTTAAAAGACTTTTGTTAAATTCAAAGTTGCAACGGATGAAAAAATAAAATTTTCAAGGTTTGCTTAAAAGATAATATTCTTGGTCCCGGGATGGATTCCGGACTGGGGGCAAAAATAAAATCTCTTGCCCTGATGCAAAATTTCAAATTTCAAAATTTATGACTATTAATGCATGGGGGCATGTGATGCTCCGACATTTAACAAAGGCAAGATCTGTTTGTACACAGAAATTGCTCTTTTCCTTTTGAAAATGTTTTTGGGTCTACCAGCTATGATTTCTCGAAGCCGTTGACGATCCAACACTTAACAAAGGCAAGATCTATTTGTGCATAGAAATTACTCTTTTCAAATCCTCTAAAGCCGATTAAACTGAGCTTGGGACAAAGCAAGATCTGTATGTATACAGAAATTGCACCAAGCAAAATCTGTATGTATACAGAAAATTGCACCAAGCAAGATCTGTATGTATACAGAAATTGCACCAAGCAAAATCTGTTTGTATACAGAAATTGCACCAAGCAAACCAAGCGAAATCTGCTTGTATACAGAAACTGCACCAAGCGAAATCTGCTTGTATACAGAAATTGCACCAAGCGAAATCTGTTTGTATATAGAAATTACACCAAGCGAAATCTGTTTGTATACAGAAATTGCTCTTTGGTCCCGTCAAGTGAGATCTGTTTGTATACAGAAATCGCTCTGTGGACCCACAAAGTGAGATCTGTTTGTATACAGAAATTGCTCTTTGCCCTAATGCGAAATTCCAAATTTTGAAGTTTATGATTATTAATGCATGGGGGCATGTGATGCTCCAACATCTAACAAAGGCAAGATCTGTTTGTACACAGAAATTGCTCTTTCCTTTTGAAAATATTTTCAGGTCAACTGGTGATGATTTCATGAAGCTGTTTGGTCCCACTAAGCAGTGATGGTGTATTACGAAGCTGTTTGGATCATTTTCTCGATCAGTGATGGCGTATTGCGAAGCTGTTCGAGTCAACCCTTTTCCTGATTAGTGATGGTGTATTGCGAAACTGATCAGGACAATCTCAATGACCGACCGGTGATGGTTTCTCGAAGCCGATAGGTCCCACCGAGCAGTGATAGTGTATTACGAAGCTGTTTGGATTCTTTTCCTGGTTAATGATGGTAGATTACAAAGTTAGTCAAGGCAATCAAATCCTTCGAGCCAATCAGACCGAGCCTCGAAGGTATCTTCAAAACCAATCAGACCAAGATTTGGAAAGATTGTTACCAATCCGACTGGAGCCAACAAAGCCGATCAAACTGAGCTTTGGACGTGACCAGATGATCAAGCCAACCAAAATCCTTCAGGCCAATTAGACCGCGCTTCGGAGGTGACTTCAAAGCCAATCAGATCGAGCTTTGGAGATGATCGAGACCTTCATTCAACCCAAGATTGAAGGCGTGTCAGTAGGCCACTTTAACATTAATTGTTTATGCAATTAATGATAAAGTGGGGGGGGCAAACTGTTGACGCGTGTTTTTATGCCCCCGCCTGATCCAATGATGATACGACGATATGGGATGAATGGGTTAATGCTATCCAAAAGTCCTTCAATCCAAGGATTTAGATAAAACTGATTTTAAGAGTCTGACTAGGTCATAGCTGCGTCACGTGGCTATGTTAGATGACAGTGATTTTCGCAAGTGTACGAAATCGCAACAAGTAGTATATAGTAAGAGAGTATCGTATCCACAGGGATTGTTTATCAAGTACCAAAATTATATTAACCTATTATTATTTAAACGATAATAAGAAAGAATTGTTGTAGGGAAAATAAATTTGGAAGTAAACACAGGAAGAGATCAAGCACAAAAATTTGGTAAAAAGAAATCAGGGATTTAAACTACTAGGGAATTTGATTTCACTTAATTCTATCCAACTTATTTTATTAGTTTATTAATCAATTTTAATTGTTCAAGTAGGAGAAACAACCCTAGAGTTACTAACAAGCTCTCCCGATGTATTGCTAGCTATTCTAATCTAGTCTAATTACCTATATTCCACTCGTGAAATCAAACATAGATTAGATCTTTAAGTGTTGTGGTTGTTTTGTGAATTCATAACCTAAGTTTATTAATTTATGAAAACCCCCTTGAGTCAAACCATATAGCTTCCGCGTCAAGTTATTATTCTCAAGTAATTTATTATCTTTTTCATATCAAAAACACTTCTCCCGATAGTGATTATTGAAATAATTCAATCCAAGGGAAAATTCTTCCTGGAAGCTTTACACACAATAATAAATTATAACAAGAACAATGAAAAACAAATCTAATATTAAAAATTGGAATCGAATTAAGTTACATCAAATCCCTAGTATAAGAGTTTAGCTGGACATAATAATTAAACAAAACTCAGTCATACTTAAATCAATCATCATATTTAATGATAATAATGAAAAGAAAAACAAGATGAAGAGTTTAGAAATAAAGACTGGATCACAGCTATGTGGATGGCTTCCTTGAGTCTTGGCACAAATCTTGGATGCTTGAAGTCTTTGAAGAGAGAGAGAATTATGCAGAAATAGCAAAAAAAATGAGATCCCAACAATGAGGAGTTCCTCTCTTTATATAGAGCTCCTGAAGGCGAATCTGACTCCGTTTAGGAAATAGAATCCTTATTTAGTGCAAAATCTTCTATAGGAGATCATGACTGTTTAGGCCTTGGATTTCTTCTTAATTGGGACTCCTTTCTCTTCCAAAATAGGTCTAGGTCTTGTTTAGTACGTTTAGGAAACTCTCCGAGGTGGGCCCATGTGAGGAAAAGATTGATTTGCGTCTTTAGTTCACGCTAGTTATGCCTACGAAGCATGAGCGTGCCATTATGCACGGCTGGGGCGTGCTGAGGTCTGGAAGTTTGGCTGGTGAAGCACGGGGTGTGCTAGACAAGCACACCCTGATGAATCTTTGAGGCACTGGCGCGCCACTTAGCACAGGCTGGGCGTGCTTGCTTCTGTCCTTCCCATCTGGAATTGTCATGGGCGTGCTAGACTTGACACGCCTTAATCCCCTTTAGACACGGCCGTGCTTTTTGGCACAACCCAGATCGTGCTTACTCCTGACTCTCCCTTGATTTCCTTAGCTTTTAGCACGGTTGTGCTTTCTAGCACAGCTTGGGTGTGCTGGAGGCTGAGTATCTTGCCTTGTAATGTTCTTTTCTGTGCCAAATTCCTACAATTTTCTCTTAGATCAAGCGGGTTAAGAATCAAGGAAGCTTTGAACAAAATTATACTAAAAAATGAATTTAAAATCAAAGCAAAGTGATAAAACTTACTAAAATTCTAATAAAAACTATATTAAAAAATACTATAAAATTAATACCTATCAAAATTCCCCAAACTTAAACCATTGCTTGTCCTCAAGCAACAAAACTAAATTTAAAGAGAAAAGTAATTTGACAACACTGGCTTACCATGGTTGGAGATGATCTTAATTACAAACTTTCAAGATATCATGATTAGTAAACAAGTGAATAAATCAATTGTTCTCCATGCTACTCATATTTAAGCTTGATTTCAATTTTTGAATAAAGCACGTTCATTGAATAAAATATAAGTTTAAAGAGATTTTCAACACTAATACTCATTCAGTTTATGATAAATAGGACATGAATCATCTAAAGAATTTTCAACCTTTAAAAATAAGACAATTGATAGTGCAAATGTGGCATTCCCATATGCAGAATTAGTCATCCCTTCTCCATAATTTAAATGCATACGATTAAAAGATCAAAAGGTCTTTATTTTGGGTTGTAATGGGGCTTCCGTTGTGTAAATTTCTGCTTAAACAAAGAAAAAGGATAAAAGTAGAACAAGAGTACAAAAGAATGTATAATATCTAGAATTCTATTTTAATCAAAAATTTTACTGGTTCCAGGGAGTGTCTGTTTTGAACTTTCTTTACTAGCTAGAGACATTTTGGCAAGGTCTTTCCATAATACTTTGGTACTTTTCTTCCTTGCTTTTTTTTCTTTTTTTCTTTTTTCTTTTTTCTTTTTTTTTTTCCAATTCAACTTGAATCCTTTTGATTGCTTTTTATGTGTCTCTTTTTTATTTTTCTTGTAAACTTGCTAGTATCATTTTAAAAGTTCTCCCTCTTTGTTGTTATATTCTAATTAAAAGTCGAATCTTTCAATCATACAATCTTTTGTACTTAGGGTAGGAATTGGGAAGTGGTTTAAGGTTTCGGTTTATTGAGGGTGAACAAGAAAATTTTATAGGCTTCAAAGTTGGTTGCAAAGGTCATATTTTTAACTTAGGTGGTCTAGGCTAAATATGGGTTTCAACAAAGAATGCCTAAATCATCTCTTTCAAGATGTAAAATTTAAAATTTTTCGCCTCAAAGGGAGTTCTAATTTGTTCTAGGAATGCCAAGGTCTAAATAACTTTAGATTAAAACACACCTATATATCATAAATTTCATAAAAATCAGTGCTTAAAATCTTAGAAACAAATAGTTTAAACCGATGAACATGTTTAAGTAAAAATTCCAAATTCAGAGCTTAAGTATACTAGAATTGAGAATCAACTAAATTCAACACTTATTACTAGATCATGAGAACCTTCAAGCTTGCTTGTAATCAGTCCAACCATGTTAAGCAAAAACAAAAAATTTTTAGCTAAAATTTCCTTCCCCCAATTCAATCAATCACATTGTCCCCAATGTGTACAAAATAAATTCCCCAAACTTATTGCATTACTAGAAGAAAAGCAGTAAGAGAGCAGAAGAGACTTTACCAACATTGTATTGTAAAATACAATAGAACGGGTGCTGGAACATGTCATAGCTAAAAGAGCAAACTAAACATTAAGAAATAAAAAACTACTAAAAGTTATAATTAGTTCAAATAACAACAAACCAAAAAAAAATGAAAAACAACCAGGTCAATGTATTAGAACCAAATTAAAAATAGAAAATAAGTGATAAGTGAGAAATCTGTCAATCCTCTGGTGGTGGGGGTGGCTGTAGAAGCTGGAGAATGGTCTGGAGCTGGCCTTGCATTGTATCCATCCTAGAATCAAGGCTTCCGTTCATAATTTCGATGGACTGGAAACGGTCTGCGATCATCGTCTCCATCCCGTTAAGGCACGTGTCAAATATGTCCATTCGAGACATCATCCTTGCAAAGACTTCATCGTTGGACATGTTTGACGTACCTTGAAAGGATGGACCAGCACCGGATGTACCTGCACCAAAAGAAGAAGTAAAAGGGGGAGGGTTATCCTCCTCCATGTCAGCACCACCTGCAGCCTCAGCCTCTTCGCCATCAGAACTATCCTCTCCAGCAACTACTATTTGATACGCATCTCCGACTTTTTCGATCAATTTCATATGGATCATGACATCCAAATCCAATCTGGTACCACGCCCTCCTCCTACACTATCATAGATTGGTCTAGTCGGGTTCCATATTCGTAAAAACATAGCAATGCGGGTCACAAAACAGCCCATCATGATAACTCCTTTGTCTGCTCTAGCTACCCTCGCCCACCTTTGGCAGAGCCAATATCCAACATTCAACAAAACTCCATTTTCAATAGCCCACAAAAGGACAATTCATTCAAACTCAAGACCCCGTCACTCTCACTCCTTCCAAATATAGTATTAGACAAAAATTTGTGAATGTATCGCAAGGAAGGTTTTTTTAATTTGGATGCCTTTGAATACCTAGGATTATAATTGACTTCACCTATAAATTTTAGCCATGTATTGCGTGCGTTAAAATCACTAGATATTTGTATTTGACTATTTTCTGTGGGGAATCCGAAAATATGGCTAACCTCATTCATAGATAGTTCAAAATCTTGACTAAAAAGCCTAAATCGAATTTTGCTCGGGGGAGAGGTAGGCAAAAATCTAATGAAAGAGGAGTATGAACTTAAAAATTCTAATGTTAATGGTGCATATACTAGATCTTTCATTTCAAGAAACTGCCCCCATCCTATACGCCGGAGGGGTTCTAACATAATATCCCGAAGACCCACTTGTGCTAAAGCAGCTTCATCCATGAATCTATTAGGTAAAAGAGGGCGAAGAGATAATTTATTGTACCTTTCTTGCTGCTCGGATGAGGCGAACTCATATGGAGAAGTAGGTGGTGAAGGAGGTTGAGGAGCCGTGGAGGATCTTGCAATTGGCCGTTTTCTAGCGGCAACTGAGGACGCGGGTCTGTTGCGTTTGCATCTAGGAGGCATGGTTGAGGTTGATGATATGAAAATTTGGTGTGGAGAGGGTTTGATTTGAGAGAAAAGGGAGAGAAAGAGAGAAAATTTTTGGGAGAGGAGGGGCGACGGCTACGGCGTGCGAGATGGGAATGAGGCGGTTAAAGGCGTGCTCTTTAAATAGAGGCGCCATTTATTGCGCATGTCTGATCGTGGCACGGCCGTGCGCAATGGCACGGCCAGGGCGTGCTTCCTTCTGACCTGCAAGATAAAAAAAATGGGGCGTACCTTGCACGGGCGTGCTTCTAGGCACGCCAAGGGCGTGCTTTCCTCTGTCCCTCAGGTTGAAAAATTACTTGCAGATAGCACGGGCGTGCTATCTGGCACGCCTTAGGCGTGCTTGTCCCTGACTCTCACTAAGTTTTCCCTTTTTCTAAGGCACGGGCGTGCGGATAGGCACGCCTTGGGCGTGCTTTCCTCTGCCTCTCAAGCTAAACCATCTTCTAAAGCGCACGGGCGTGTTGTAGCGCGTGCCTAGGCGTGCTGAATTCTTACCCTATGGCACGGGCGTGCTAAGGGGGCACGGCCAGGGCGTGCTCTTCTCTGGACTTTCACTTGTTCCTAAAAACAAAAGCTCTAACTAAAACAAAAGAACAATTATGGAGAAATTTGGGAAATTTTTGCAAATAATAAAACAGAAAGGAAGTAAATGGAATGATAATTTTAAAAAGAAAATAGTATGGGTTGTCTCCCACAAGCACTTTTGTTTAACGTCGTTAAGTTCGACGCACTTAACCTAGTTAGGGCCAAACGAGACCAATTGTACTCTTGATGGGCTCAAAGTTGTCATTGTGATAACTTCTCAAACGTTGAGCATTGACCTTGAAACTTCGATTTGACTTACCATCCACTATTTCGATTGCCCCATGAGGAAAAATTTCCTTGATTGTGAATGGACCGGACCATCTAGAGCGCAACTTACCAGGGAATAAACGGAGTCTAGAGTTATAGAGCAATACCTGCTGGCCTACCTTTAGATTCCTCATGATAATATGCTTATCGTGCCATTGTTTGGTGCGATCTTTGTATATTTTGGCACTTTCATAAGCATGGAGGCGCATTTCATCCATCATATTTAGTTGTAGCAATCGCTTTTGACCAACTTCCTTTGCATTGAAGTTAAGAAATTGAATGGCCCAAAACGCTTTATGTTCTAACTCAACAGGAAGATGACAAGCCTTACCGTAAACCATGCGATATGGAGACATACCTATGGGTGTCTTGAATGCAGTTCTGTAGGCCCATAGAGCATCCTCTAGCTTTTTGGACCAATCCTTCCTTGATTGCCCAACAGTGGTTTCCAGGATCTTTTTGATTTCTCTGTTAGTGACCTCTACTTGTCCACTTGTTTGAGGATGATATGGAGTACCTACACGATGAATAACACCATATTTTGCAAGAAGGGAATCTAAATATCTATTGCAAAAATGCTTACCTCCGTCCGTGATTATTACCCTGGGAGTGCCATGCCGTGTAAAATATTTTTCTTGATAAAGTTCATAACACTTTTGGCATCATTATTTGGAAGAGCAACAGCTTCTGCCCACTTTGACACATAATCCACCGCCACCAGAATGTATTGATTGGAGTATGATGGTGGAAAAGGTCCCATGAAGTCCAGACCCCATACATCGAAGATTTCGACTTCAAGGATGCTATTTAAGGGCATCTCATGTCTCCTCGAAATGTTACCTAACCTTTGACAACGATCACAAAGACGAACATAGTTAAAAGCATCTTTGAATAGATTAGGCCAATACAAACCACTTTCTAATATACGCGCAGCTGTCTTGTTTGCTCCAAAGTGACCTCCACATTCCATTGAATGGCAAAATTTAAGGACACTTTCCATTTCAACTTCCGGTATACATCGCCGGAATAGCTGATCACTGCAATACTTGAACAAGAAGGGCTCCTCCCAATAGTAGTATTTGATATCATGAAGAAACTTTTTCTTTTGTTGGTAAGAAAAATTGGGAGGGGGAATTTTGCAAACAAGATAGTTAACTATATCAGTATACCAGGGGGTTTAAGCATTTGCCAGTAGCAGAAGTTGCTCATGGGGAAAGCTTTCATTGATTTGTAGCTTGCTCATATCTTCTTCCCCCAATTCTAGCCTGGAAAGATGGTCGGCTACGAGGTTCTCGGTCCCCTTTTTGTCGCGAATCTCTAAGTCAAATTCTTGCAATAGAAGCACCCAACGAATTAGTCTCGATTTTGCATCTTTCTTTTCCAGCAAGTATTTGATGGCTGAGTGATCTGTGTAGACTATTGTTTTAGCTCCAATTAAATATGCCCTGAATTTGTCAAAAGCAAAAACAATAGCTAACAATTCTTTTTCAGTAGTTGCATAATTTAATTGCGCGTCACTCAATGTGCGACTGGCATAATCGATAACGTGCAACTTCTTGTCCTTTCTTTGTCCAAGAGCAGCTCCAACAGCATGATCACTAGCATCACACATGAGCTCAAAGGGCAGAGTCCAATCTGGTGTAGTGATAATGGAGGCTGAGATTAACTCCTTCTTTAACCTGTTGAAAGCACCTAAACATTCTTTGTCAAAGTTAAAAGGAACATCCTTAACTAATAAATTGCAAAGAGGTTTAGTGATTTTTGAGAAGTCTTTTATGAATCTCCTATAAAACCCTGCATGACCAAGAAAGCTTCTTATTCCTTTTACTGAGTTGGGAGGAGGTAGTTTTTCAATTACCTCGATTTTGGCTTTGTCGACTTCAATCCCTTTTTGAGAGATCTTATGCCCTAAGACAATACCTTCACTAACCATGAAGTGACATTTTTCCCAATTTAAAACAAGGTTAGTGTCTTCACATCGTTGCATTACTAAAGATAAATTATGAAGGCATGCATCGAAAGAAGAACCAAACACAGAAAAGTCATCCATGAATATTTCAATAAATTTTTCCACCATATCAGAGAAAATGGACATCATGCACCTTTGGAAGGTTGCGGGGGCATTGCATAGCCCAAAAGGCATTCTCCTATAGGCAAAAGTGCCATAAGGACAGGTGAAAGTAGTTTTCTCTTGGTCTTCAGGAGCTATTGGTATCTGAAAGTATCCTGAATAGCCATCTAAGAAACAATAAAAAGGGTAACCTGCAAGTCTTTCAAGCATTTGATCAATAAAGGGTAGGGGAAAGTGGTCCTTGCGTGTTGCCTTATTTAGTTTTCTGTAATCTATGCACACACGCCAACCTGTGACTGTTCTTGTGGGAATTAGTTCATTGTTTTCATTAGAGATAACAGTCATACCTCCCTTCTTTGGAACAACTTGGACAGGACTTACCCAACTACTGTCGGAAATTGGATAAATGATACCGGCATCCAGGAGTTTAATGATTTCAGCCTTGACTACCTCCTTCATGTTCGGATTTAATCGCCTTTGATGCTCGATTGAAGGTTTGTAGTCTTCTTCCATCAAGATTTTATGCATACATATACTTGGGCTTATTCCTTGTAGATCTGAGATAGACCACCCTAGTGCTCTCTTATGCCTTCGTAGAACCTGCAACAACCTTTCTTCTTGATCAAGTGTTAAGTGAGAAGAAATAATAACAGGAAAAGAATGGTCCTCACCTAAGAATGCATGTTTTAAATGAGGTGGAAGTTGTTTTAGTTCTTGCTTAGGTGGTTCCGTTTCCTTTTCATTCAAGATGCTTGATTCATTAATGTTATTTTCGACATGCAAAGTGTTTTCCACACATTCATCAACAACATCAATTCGAAAACAATCTCCATAGTCCATAGGAAGTTTACAAGATTTAAGCACATCAAAGACAATCTCTTCCTGTCCAACTCTTAGAGTTAACTTACCTTCATAGACATCAATCAATGCTCTTGCAGTTGCAAGAAAAGGTCTTCCAAGGATTAGAGATCCTTCCCTGTCTTCATCAATGTCAAGAATAACAAAATCAACAGGGAAGATGAATGTACCTACCTTTACAAGCACATCTTCTATAATCCCTCTAGGATATTTGATTGATCAATCTGCTAATTGTAAAGACATCCTTGTTGGTTTGAGCTCTCCCATACCTAGCATTTTAAAAACTTTATAGGACATAAGATTAATGCTAGCACCTAAATCTGCCAAGCCTTTTCAAAGTCAAGATTACCAATATTGCAAGGGATAGAAAAACTTCCTGGATCCTTTAACTTTGGAGGCAATTTGTTTTGGATAATTGCACTGCACTCCTCAGTTAACATTACTGTTCCTTGATCATCGATTTTTCGTTTCTTGCTCAGGATATCTTTTAGGAATTTAGCATAGCTAGCCATTTGAGCAAGAGCTTCAGCAAAAGGAATATTAATTTGAAGCTTTTTAAATATGTCCAGAAACTTGAGGAAGCTCTTGTCGTCTTGTGCTTGCTTTAATCTTTGTGGAAAGGGAACAGGTGGAACATAAGGTTTTACCATTTCTTATTCTTCTAGGTCAATGATGGGCACCTTTGGCCGTTCTTTTTCTTCCTTTTCTTTCCTTGGTGGTTCTTCTAATTGTTTGCCACTTCTCAAGGTGATAGCCTGCACTTGTTCTTTTGGATTCTTTTCAGTATTGCTAGGTAACGTACCTTGAGGTCGAGATGCCATCATGTTTGCAAATTGTCCTAGCTGAATCTCCAAATTTCTTATCGCAGCCTGCTAGATTTTATGGTTCTCTCTAGTTTCGTTCATGAAATCCATGTGTGATTTAGAAAGGGCAGTGAGGAGGTCATCGTGGGATTTCTTTTCTGGAGGAAGGAAACCTGGTGGTGCGTTCAAGGCATTGTTAGGATTACCATAGGATAGATTAGGATGGTTCCTTAATCTGCTATCATATGAGTTGGAATAAGGGTAATTCTTCCTTCCTTGATTCATCATATAGTTTACTTACTCCAAAGTTTGTGGATTCAAAGAATCCATAATGCATTCTCCAATTCCATGTTGTCCATTGCACCTATCACAAATTTGCATAATAGAATTCACAGGATTAGTGGTTAACATGTCCAATTTTCTTACCATATTATCCACCTTGGCATTAAGTGCTGTAATGGCGTCTATCTCATAGACTCCTGCGGTTCTTCTCCTTTCAGAATTGTTTTGGTAATGGCTGTTGCTTGCCATCTCTTCTATTAACTCATATGCTTCATCAATTCCCTTCTTTTCAAAGGATCCACCTGCAGCTGCATCTAAAGTGATTTTTGATGTTAGGACATAATGCATTATAGAAAGTTTGTACCTGTAGCCACTTAGGCAAACTGTGATGTGGGCACTTTCTCAACAAGTCCTTGAATCTTTCCCAAGCTTCATACAGGCTCTCTTGATCATGATGAGCAAATGTCATTATCTCATTGCGCAACTTTGTGGTTTTTGAGGATGGGAAGAATTTTGCTAGGAACTTTTGAGCTAATTCATCCCATGTTGTGAAACTCCCAATGGGACACGATTGTAACCAGGCTCTCGCTTTATCCCTAAGAGTGAAAGGGAAAAGTCTTAGTTTGATTGCGTCTTCAGAAACACCATTCTGTTTGAAAGTATCACAAATTTCCAGAAAATTTGTGATATGGGCATTAGGATCTTCACTAGGTAAACCCCCATATTGGATCGATGTGGAGAGCATTTGGATAATTGCGGGTTTAATCTCAAAATTATTAGCTTCCACCCTAGGTCTTGTAATACTTGAGGTTGTCCCATTCAGATTAGGTGTTGTGTAATCTGGCAAGGTACGGACTGGATTTTGAAGTGGGGGTCCGACTATGTTCTCGTTTTCGTTTTCATTTTCGTTGGCCATGTCTGCTTGTTGTTCGAGTTTTATTTCTCGTGCTTTTCTTGCAGCGTTGTGCCTACGAAAAGTTCTTTCAATTTCTGGATCAAAG
Organism: Jatropha curcas; assembly: GCF_041381405.1. Taxonomy (NCBI): domain Eukaryota; kingdom Viridiplantae; phylum Streptophyta; class Magnoliopsida; order Malpighiales; family Euphorbiaceae; genus Jatropha; species Jatropha curcas. Next base: position 23,595,244 of record NC_143158.1, on the reverse strand, counting down.
ATTAGAGGCTCAGTCTTCTTTGATCTTCTTTGCATAAAACACCTAAACTAATTTTTGAAAGAAAATTAAATAAAAATAAAAGAATGTCTAAATTAACAATAGGGTAATTCGTATTGATATTGATAATGCCAATCCCCGGCAACGGTGCCAAAAACTTGACAGTGATTTTCGCAAGTGTACGAAATCGCAACAAGTAGTATATAGTAAGAGAGTATCGTATCCATAGGGATTGTTTATCAAGTACCAAAATTATGTTAACCTATTATTATTTAAATGATAATAAGAAAGAATTGCTGTAGGGAAAATAAATTTGGAAGTAAACACAGGAAGAGATCAAGCACAAAATTTTGGTAAAAAGAAATCAGGGATTTAAACTACTAGGGAATTTGATTTCACTTAATTCTATCCAACTTATTTTATTAGTTTATTAATCAATTTTAATTGTAAAAGTAGGAGAAACAACCCTAGAGTTACTAACAAGCTCTCCCGATGTATTGCTAGCTATTCTAATCTAGTCTAATTACCTATATTCCACTCGTGAAATCAAACATAGATTAGATCTTTAAGTGTTGTGGTTGTTTTGTGAATTCATAACCTAAGTTTATTACTTTATGAAAACCCCCCTTGAGTCAAACCATATAGCTTCCGCGTCAAGTTATTATTCTCAAGTAATTTATTATCTTTTTCATATCAAAAACACTTCTCCCGATAGTGATTATTGAAATAATTCAATCCAAGGGAAAATTCTGCCTGGAAGCTTTACGCACAATAATAAATTATAACAAGAACAATGAAAAACAAATCTAATATTATAAATTGGAATCGAATTAAGTTACATCAAATCCCTAGTATAAGAGTTTAGCTGGACATAATAATTAAACAAAACTCAGTCATACTTGAATCAATCATCATATTTAATGATAATAATGAAAAGAAAAACAAGATGAAGAGTTTAGAAATAAAGACTGGATCACAGCTATGTGGATGGCTTCCTTGAGTCTTGGCACAAATCTTGGATGCTTGAAGTCTTTGAAGAGAGAGAGAATTATGCAGAAAATAGCAAAAAAAATGAGATCCCAACAATGAGGAGTTCCTCTCTTTATATAGAGCTCCTGAAGGCGAATCTGACTCCGTTTAGGAAATAGAATCCTTATTTAGTGCAAAATCTTCTATAGGAGATCATGACTGTTTAGGCCTTGGATTTCTTCTTAATTGGGACTCCTTTCTCTTCCAAAATAGGTCTAGGCCTTGTTTAGTACGTTTAGGAAACTCTCCGAGGCGGGCCCATGTGAGGAAAAGATTGATTTGCGTCTTTAGTTCACGCTAGTTATGCCTACGAAGCACGGGCGTGCCATTATGCATGGCTAGGGCGTGCTGAGGTCTGGAAGTTTGGCTGATGAAGCACGGGGTGTGCTAGACAAGCACACCCTGATGAATCTTTGAGGCACGGGCGTGCCACTTAGCACAGGCTGGGCGTGCTTGCTTCTGTCCTTCCCATCTGGAATTGTCATGGGCGTGCTAGACTTGACACGCCTTAATCCCCTTTAGGCACAGCCGTGCTTTTTGGCACAACCCAGACCGTGCTTACTCCTGACTCTCCCTTGATTTCCTTAGCTTTTAGCACGGTTGTGCTTTCTAGCATGGCTTGGGTGTGCTGGAGGCTGAGTATCTTGCCTTGTAATGTTGTTTTCTGTGCCAAATTCCTACAATTTTCTCTTAGATCAAGCGGGTTAAGAATCAAGGAAGCTTTGAACAAAACTATACTAAAAAATGAATTTAAAATCAAAGCAAAGTGATAAAACTTACTAAAATTCTAATAAAAACTATATTAAAAAATACTATAAAATTAATACCTATCATTAGACTACATGCCATTTTTGTATCAAACGACATATAGCTCTGACATAGCAAGTAAGCTGTGTCACGCAGCTAACGGCTGCGTCACACAGCTATGCTCTGTGACCTACTTATATAAATAGATCTTTTAATTCACGTTAAAAAACAACTTTGAACAACTGGGGACGATTTTCCAAAACCCTAAAAACGTATTGAGCGGCCACATTCTCCTCCAAAAGCTCTTTTGAGTTCGTTTGAAAGAGAATTGCCATTAGAGATGAATTTTAGGTGAATTAAACAAGAAAAAAGAGAGAACAGAGCGAATATTTAAAATCCTTGGTGACGAAGCTTCTGGATCGCCGTAACCGTCATTCATTAAGCCGTTTACAATCCCCAATCTGAGGATTAGGTAATATCTTCATACCTTTTGTGTTTTTTATTCATTAATTATTTATTTTATTGTGGTTTTGATAGTTTAATCTTAATTAGATTGCATTCTGTTCGTTTTTGGTCATTCGAAATTGTCTTGAATCATATTTAAATAAAGAAAACGCTTCAAACAAATAATTTAAAACAAAGCTCGGGCCAGAGCAGTTGCGGCACGCAGCCAGTAGATCCGTAACGGAACTGGCAGTTGCGTGACGGAACTGTTCATATCCAAAATTTCGTTTCTGTTGTCCAGAAGAACCGCGTCACGCAGCTGTTCTTCCAAAGAAAGCTGCGTGACGCAACTGTTCTAAGGTTCCAAAAACAATTTTTATTTTATTGAAAATAATGATTTTTTTTTGTACAAAAATAAAATTTAATTTTTCCCAATAAATCCGAAAATGACCAATCATGAACAGATTATAATTTAGTTAAATTTAGAATATTAAAATGTAATGATGCATGACTTTGGGTTTTAGGGTTTTCGGGTTTAATTTCGAATTGGGTAGAATGCACTTTTTAGGTCTGGTTTATAGCCCGTCTTTAACCATAAGGCAAGAGCGAGTCTTTTATTTATTTTGATTTAACTGCTTTAAGCTGGATGGTTTGAATGGTTTGAATGATTGTGGATGCAATAAATGAACTTGTTTGGGACGATTAAATTATTTTCCAATAAGAACTCAGTTCGATTCGTTCGAGTTGGGTTTAAATAAATAAATTGGCTTTTCTAACTAAAATAAATTAGAAAACATAGGTTAAAAGAGGCCGATTTTTCCCCGCGTCGGCTTCCAACGGGCCGACATACCCAATTCCCTTATCCAGAATCGCCTTGGTGCGTCTGACCAGTTTTCAAAATAATTTGGCCTTAAATAAAATTGGGTTTTAACTGAAGTCACTTTTTAATTGGAAACGGTCCCATTGCCGAAAAAAATGGGTGGCGACTCAAAATGTTTTTATAAGACCGACTTATCGGCATCGTATACCAAAAAGGTTTTTGTCACCAGTTGTTAAAAATAAAGATCATCTTCCAAACATAAAAAATTAATATCGAACGTTTTTCGGGTCGCTCGGGGGCGGTGCGAAAACACTTGGCATTTTCCATTTTGAATCGTTTCAACAATTCTCTAGTATATTTTTCTTGATTGATGAAAATTCCATTCTCACATTGTTTGATTTGAAGTCCAAGGAAGAAGTTTAATTCTCCCATCATACTCATTTCGAACTCACCCTGCATAATCTTAGAAAATTCCTTACACAGAAGATCATTAGTAGAGCCAAAGATTATGTCATCAACATAAATTTGTACAACTAGAATATCATGTGCTTTATTTTTAATAAATAGTGTTGTATCAATCTTTCCTCTTGAAAAACCATTTTCCAATAGAAACTTACTCAATCTTTCATATCAAGCTCTAGGAGCTTGCTTCAAACCATAAAGAGCTTTAGTAAGTTTTTAAAACATGAAGTTTTCAACATAAATTTTCACATCCATTTGATACAACATGAAGTTTTTAAAACATGCAAATGCATAAAGCATTCTAATGGCCTCAAGTCTAGCAGCTGGGGCAAAGGTCTCATCAAAATCGATGCCTTCTTCTTGGTTGTACCCTTGAGCCACTAATCTTGCTTTATTTCTCACAACGTTACCTTGTTCATCAAGCTTATTTCTAAACACCCATTTAGTTCCAATAACTGAATGATTTTTGAGTCTAGAAACAAGTTTCCAAACTTGGTTTATCTCAAATTGATTTAGCTCTTCTTGCATAACAAGAATCCAACTTTCATCATTTTGAGCATCTTCTAAATTTTTAGGTTCTAATTGAGAAACGAAAGCAACATTACCAAAATATCTTTTAAGTTGAGCTCTAGTCATCATCCTTTCTGAGGGATTATCCATAATGTCTTCTTGAGGATGATACTTATGAAATCGCCATTCTTTTGGTAATTGAGAATCTTCATTTTCTGTTTTTGGCATTAGACTTTCAACTATATTCTGATCTTCATGTTCTACTTCTGGTTCAGCCTAATTATCAGTGTTTTGCTCGCTTTCTGGCTGTTCTAGTTGTTCTGACTGTTCATTCTGCTTTTCATGATTAGAATCTACAACATCATCACTTTCTAATGTTCTAGATGTAGAGTCAGATTCATCAAACACAATATGAATAGATTCTTCTACAACTAGAGTCTTCTTATTAAACACTCTATATGCTTTACTATTATTAGAATATCCTAGAAAAATACCTTCATAAGATGTAGCATCAAATTTAGCAAGATAATTTTTCTCGTTATCTAGAATAAAGCATTTGCACCCGAAGATATGAAAATAACCAATATTTGGTTTTCTACCTTTGTATAGCTCATATGGAGTCTTTTTAAGTTTAGATCTTACCAAAGCCCTGTTTAGAATATAACAGGCAGTGTTAACTGCTTCTGCCCAGAAATACTTTGGTAGTTTAGAATCACTTAGCATGGTTCTGGCCATTTCTTGAAGTATTCTATTCTTGCGTTCCACCACTTCATTTTGTTGAGGTGTTCTAGGTGCTGAGAAGTTATGGAAGATTCCTGACTCGTTGCAAAAAGCATCAAATTTCTGATTTTCAAATTCTCCTTTATGATCACTTCTAATTGCCGTGATGTTGTATCCTTTCTCATTTTGTATTCTCTTGCACAGATGAACAAACATGTCATATGACTCATCCTTATTTCTAAGGAAGAGTGTCCAGGTGAATCTAGAGTAATCATCTACAATAACAAATGCATAGAATTTTCCTCCAAGACTAGAAGGAGTAATCGGACCAAATAGATCAAGGTGTAGCAATTCTAAAGGTCTAGAAGTAGAAACCATGCCCTTGGATTTAAAAGATGTTCTGGTTTGTTTGCCCATTTGACAAGCGTCACAAAAGTGATCTTTTTCAAATTTCAACTTTGGCAAACCTCTAACCAAATCTTTCTTAGACAGTTTAGAAATAAGGTGCATGCTTGCATGTCCAAGTCTTCTATGCCATAACCAACTAAAATTATCAACAAAAACTAAACATATATCCTGGTTATGCATATCAGAGAGATCTACTAGGTATATATTTCCAAACCTTTTTCCAACGAATAAGGTTTTATTATCATGCATGTTCTGAACTTCACAATGAGAAGGTTCAAAGATCACTCTTCTATTTTTATCACAAATCTGACTCACACTTAACAAGTTATAATGTAATCCTTCTACTAAGCATACATCTTCTATTGAAGGATTAGAACCTACCACACCAATACCAACGATTTTACCTTTTGCTTTGTCTCCAAAGCTTACCGTACCTCCCTTTTTCTTTTCTAATCTGGTGAACTTCTTTTTGTCACCAGTCATATGCCTAGAGCAAGCGCTGTCCATATACCACATTTTTGTCTTCAGCTCACTCCTTAGGCACACCTGAAAAGATCAAGCAGATTTAGGTACCCAACTCATATTGGGTCCTGGAGGGTTAGTTGTAACAGGTGCATTTAGCTTACTATGATTTTTCTTTCTGTTGAAACTTTGATGTTCTAAAGTCACAACATTAGAAATAGCATTTTTCTTATTAGAAACACGATTCAGTTTAGAAATGCTATCATAGCTAGAACTTGTCTTCTCTTTAGAAAATGATTCTGAAATTGATTTTAGAATTCTAATCTCAGTTTTCAAAGATTTATTTTCAGAATTCAGATTTTTACATTTTTCTCCAAGAAGTGTCAGATTTTCAGAAAATCGATTATTATTATTTTTGAGATCTTTGATTTCTGTAATGAGATCTTTGCATGTAATTTCTTGATAAAAAACATCTTTTAAATGATTACTTTCAGACTTTAATTTTCTGAAATCTTCTTTTAGAACTTTATGCTTTCTAACCAGCTTTTCAAACTCATTGCAAAGATTATTGTAAGTATCTAGAAGATCATTTTCTGATTCAAGTTCAGAAATACTTACAGTGCTTTCTTCATGCTTCTGAACAGTTGCATTTGTTTCGCTGATTTCAGCTTTCTGTGTTGAAGTCAGAATACTGATTTCTTTGGAGTCAGAATCGATAGTAGCCATTAGACAGATATTAGCAATTTCTTCTTGATCACTGTGGCTTTCAGGATTAGAATCATCTGAATCACTCCAAGCAGCTACAAATGCCTGCTTCAGCTTCTCTTTCGTTGACTTCTTTTTCAATTTAGGACAATTTGGTTTGATATGTCCGGGTTTGTTGCATTCATAACAAACCACTTCAGAAGGTTCTTTCTTAGGTAAGTTACTATTTTTGGGTGGAAAGTTCTTTTTGTTAAACTTTTTCTGTGGCCTTCCACTCTTTCTATAGAACTTTTTGAATCTTTTAACAACAAGTGCTAAATCATCACTATCAAGATCGGAAGAACTTTCTTCACTAGAATCCACTCTCAAAGCCAGTCCTTTCTTTTTCTTATCTTCTATAGTCAAAAAAGATTTCATTTTTTCTGAAACAAGAGCTCCTATAAGATAATCATAAGTGACAGGAGTCTCTTTGTAATTCATGACAGTTCCTATAGAATCCCATTTTTTAGGTAGAATTCTAAGGATTTTCTTAACAAGCTCATCTTCTGAAATTTCCTTACTGAGAGTTCTCAAAGGATTAACTATATTAGTAAATCTAGAATTTAACTCTGTAATAGTTTCTCCTTCTTTCATACTAAACATTTCATATTCTCTCCAAAGGATATTTATTCTGGATTCCTTTACTCTATCTGTACCCTCATAGGTAACTTTACGTTTTTCCCATACTTTTGTCGCCGATTTACATCCAAACACTTTGTTATATTCTATTGCATCTAAAGCACAATGAAGAATATTGATAGCTTTTGCATTTATAGCAAAATCATTCCAATCAGCATCTGTATATTCTTCTTCTGTTTTTCTAACAATCTCATCTCCTACAACTTTCATGGGAATACGAGGACCAGTGATAACATTCCTCCAGCAGTTTATATCAACTGATTTCATGAAGTTCTCCATTCTAGTTTTCCAATAAGAGTAATTAGAACCATTGAACAAAGAGGGTCTAGAAACAGATTGACCTTCTAATGAAGTAAGAGGAAGTGAGGTTGCCATGGGATCTTATCTCTTAAGCAGTTAAGCTTCGGTAAGTCAAGAGCTAAGGCTCTGATACCAGATTGTGGGTCCCGTATGAGTATGGCACAACCCAAGAGGGGGGTGAATTGGGTTTTCTAAAAATACTTTAGAATTAAAAACAGAATACCAAATTCTAAGTGCAGCGAAAAAATATAGAACTTATGAGAATAGATTAAGAATTAGAACTTCCTCACAATGTTCTATTTATAGAGAATAGAAAGACTATGCAAAGTGCAGCTATTAATTAGAACTGCTTCACAATGTCTTATTCAATATTAGAACTTCTTTATGACGGAAAGCTATAGAATTTAGAACTTCCTCATAAAGTTTAGAAAAACATATAAGACTGTGTGAGAGACAGTTATTGAAATTAGAACTTCTTCACAGGGCCTTAACCAGGTTTAGAAAACAAATTAGAAACCCAAGTAGTGAAATATACTGTAAATAGAAGAACTGTTTAGAACTTGGTATATTCACTTATCAGAATTCCAGAGTTCTAATATTCAGAAAAGATAAGACTTATTCCAGTTTTAGAACATCAAATCATTAACCAATATTAGCATTTCTAAAATATAAACAGAAGTGTAATAAAAGCAGTATCAAGCAAAACTTTAGAAATTAAAAAGATTAACACAGTGATTTATAGTGGTTCGGCACTAACTCGCCTACATCCACTCCCCAAGACTCATCTTGAGATCCTCAACTATGTTATCTCTTTTTCAAGGGTAAGAGACAGACCAACAGTACAAGGTAATAGATCAACACCTAGATCTACCCTTTATCCCACTAGATTTTCCAAAGGTTCTAGTTAACCTCAACCCTTTCTGTTTTTGGCAGAGTACAGAAACTCAATTCAAGACATTTAGAATCTCACACAAGGAGAAGGTCGCTTGATAACCTCTTTCACAATAGCTTCTAACCTAAGCTATTACACAATTGTTTATCAAATAAAAACCTGTCTACTATAGATTACAGAATCTAAATAGACAGAAAGAAATGCACATATAAGCACAGGAAAAACAGTTTATCAGATTAGAAAATCGTTTAGAACACAAAACCGTTTTTCAAAAGTAGTTAATCAAAATTCTTTTCTCTTTAAAGATAAAAACGTGAAGTGTAAAGATGAAAAGAAAAATGGACGGTAGAGAGTAAGTTTTGAGAGATAAAGATGTGATCAATGAGAGAGTGCTCTTAAAACGAAAACTCTTACTTCCTCATAGTTCAAAACGTGGAAGCTCCTTTTTATAGAGAGATATGTAGCTCTCGTTTTTGGAAAGAGAATATTTCATTTTGAAATCAGAATATCTTTTTTCCTTATTTAGAATATACGAAAATCTTAGTTACCAAAAAGTTTTATTTTATCGTTTTGGTAAGAGAATAGAAAACGATTTTTCTTCCCTTAAACATAAAGACTTTCGAAAGCATTATTTGAAAAATATTTTTCGAAGAGATACTACTTACTAAAAACGAAAAGATACAATCTTTATTCGTTTTAGGTAAGAGAATAAATAAAAATCCTTTAGATCTTCAAAGATAATTTCCGAAAAAGAAAGTGTATGATTTATTACCAAAATTGCTAGAGACATAATCTCTTTAATTTTAGGTAATTAAATCATTTTGATTTTAAAGAATATTTTCAAAAACAAATTTTTGACAAACGAATTTATTTTTGAAGAATCTAATTTTCGAAAAATATTTTGAATGAGAGAAAAATTAGTTTATGTGCTTATAGATGAATTTAATCTCTATCCTACAATATATCCTAAATAAAAACCTAACCACTAAGGTCTTCGGACATCTTCACATACAATGTAGGACTTGCCTTGTACGTTTTCTTTCCATAAGAATTCCGCATAAAATAATATTCGCACAAATAACATAATTTAAATTTATTTGTTTTTAATCATCAAAATCTGAGATTAGAAATTGACCCTTGAGCGAACATTTTTCTCCTACTGTCCAACTACATATCTTATATGCTTTTAGACCTCTACTGACAACTTGGACCCACTAGTCTAATATAGTCCAACTTCAAATTCAATCATGCACAATTTTTGTATTAATGGCTAAGATTAAAATTCAGACATCCAACGATCCAAATAAAAATGGGCAATCATTTTGCCAATCCCAAGACCACCTACCATCTACCCACAAGGCTAGGAAAATTAATTGCTATTCTAACATATTACCTTTATATTATTTTTAGAACAGTATCTTGTTACTCTCTCCAATATCTCTCGGTGAAAGTGAAAGTAACAAGACGGTTTTCTCCTACTGTCCACATACACAACTTATATACTTTTAGACCTCTACAGATAACTTGGACCCACTAGTCTAATATAGCCAAACTTCAAATTCAATTCTGCACAATTTTTGTATGAACGGCTAAGATTAAAATTCAGACATCCAACGATCCAGATCAAAATGGGCAGTCCTTTATCCAACGCCCAGACCACCTGCCCTCTACCAACAAGGCTAGGAAAATTAATTGCTATTCTGACATACTACCTTTATATTATTTTTAGAACAGTATCTAGTTACTCTCTCCAATATCTCTCGGTGAAAGTGAAAGTGACAAAACATTTTTCTCGTACTGTCCACCTACATACCTTATATGCTTTTAGACCTCTACTGACAACTTGGACCCACTAGTCCAATATAGTCCAACTTCAAATTCAATCACGCACAATTTTTGTATCAACGGCTAAGATTAAAATTCAGACATCCAACGATCCAGATTAAAATGGGCAGTCCTTTTGCTAATACCCAGACCACCTACCCTCTACCCACAAGGCTAGGAAAATTAATTGTTATTCTGACATATTACCTTTATATTATTTTTAGAACAGTATCTTGTTACTCTCTCCATTATCTCTTGGTGAAAGAGAAGCTAACTAAACATTTTTCTCCTACTGTCCACCTGCATACCTTATATGCTTTTACACCTCTACTGACAACTTGGACCCACTAGTCTAATATAGTCCAACTTCAAATTCAATCCTGCACAATTTTTTGTTTCAACGGCTAAGATTAAAATTTAGGTATCCAACGATCAAGATTAAAATGGGCAGTCCTTTTGCCAAAGCCAAGACCACCTACCCTCAACCCACAAGGCTAGGAAAACTAATTGCTATTCAGACATATTACCTTTATATTATTTTTAGAACAAGATCTTGTTACTCTCTCCAATATCTCTCGGTGAAAGTGACAGTAACAAGACCTTTTTCTCCTACTATCCACCTACATACCTTATATTCTTTTAGACCTCTACTGATAACTTGGAACCATAAGTCTAACATAATCCAACTTAAAGTTCAAACCTACACAATTTTAATATCAACGGCTAAGATTAAAATTAAAACATCTAACGATCCAAATTAAAATGGGCAGTACTTTTGCCAATGCCCAGACCACCTACCCTCTACCAACAAGGCTAGGAAAATTAATTGCTATTCTGACATACTACCTTTATATTATTTTAAGAATAGTATCTTGTTACTTTCTCGAATATCTCTCGGTCAAAGTGAAAGTAACAAGACATTTTTCTCCTACTGTCCACCAACATACCTTATATGCTTTTAGACCTCTACTGAAAACTTAGACCCACTAGTCTAATATAGTCCAACTTCAAATTCAATCCTGGACAATTTTTGTATCAATGGCTAAGATTAAAATTTAGATATCCAACGATCCAGATTAAAATGGGCAGTCCTTTTGCCAATGCCCAAACCACCTAACGTCTATGCACAAAGCTAGGAAAATTAATTGTTATTCTGACATATTGCATTTATATTATTCTTAGAACAGTATCTTGTTACTCTCTCCAATATCTCTCGGTGAAAGCGAAAGTAACAAGCCATTTTTCTCCTACTGTCCACTTACATACCTTATATGCTTTTAGACCTCTAGAGACAACTTGGACCCCTAATATAGTTCAAGTTCAATCCTACACAATTTTTATATCAACGGCTAAGATTAAAATTCAGACATCCAACGATCCAGATTAAAATGGGCAGTCCTTTTGCCAATGACCAGACCACCTCCCCTCTACCCACAAGGCTAGGAAAATTAATTGCTATTTTGAAATATTACCTTTATATTATTTTTAGAACCGTAAATTGTTACTCTCTCCAATATCTCACGGTGCAAGTGAAAGTAACAAGACATTTTTCTCCTACTGTCCACCTACATACCTTATATGCTTTTAGACCTCTACTGACAACTTGGACCCACTAGTCTAATATAGTCCAACTTCAAATTCAATCATGCACAATTTTTGTATCAACGGCCAAGATTAAAATTCAGACATCCAACGATCCAGATAAAAATGGGCAGTCCTTTTGCCAAAGCCAAGACCACCTACCCTCAACCCACAAGGCTACGAAAATTAATTGCTATTCTGACATATTACCTTTATATTATTTTTAGAACAAGATCTTGTTACTCTCTCCAATATCTCTCGGTGAAAGTGAAAGTAAGAAGACCTTTTTCTCCTACTGTCCACCTACATACCTTATATTCTTTTAGACCTCTACCGACAACTTGGAACCACAAGTCTAAGATAGTCCAACTTCAAGTTCAAACCTACACAATTTTTATATCAACGGCTAAGATTAAAATTCGGACATCCAACGATCCAGATTAAAATGGGCAGTCCTTTTGCCAAAGCCCAGAGCACCTACCCTCAACCAACAAGGCTAGGAAAATTAATTGCTATTCTGACATAATACCTTTATATTATTTTTAGAACAGTGTCTAGATACTCTCTCCAATATCTCTTGGTGAAAATGAAACTAACAAGACATTTTTCTCCTACTGTCCAACTACATACCTTATATGCTTTTAGACCTCTACGGACAACTTGGACCCACTAGTCTAATATAGTCCAACTTCAAATTCAATCGTGCACAATTTTTGTATCAATGGCTAAGATTAAAATTCAGACATCCAACGATCTAAATTAAAATGGGCAGTCCTTTTGCTAATACCCAGACCACCTACCCTCTACCCACAAGGCTAGCAATATTAATTGCTATTCTGACATATTACCTTTATATAATTTTTAGAACAGTATCTTTTTAGTCTCTCCAATATCTCTCGGTGAAAGTGATGCTAACTAGACATTTTTCTCCTACTGTCCACCTGCATACCTTATATGCTTTTACACCTATACTGACAACTTCGACCCACTAGTCTAATATAGTCCAACTTCAAATTCAATCTCACACAATTTTTGTATCAACGGCTAAGATTAAAATCCAGACATCCACTGATCTAAGTTAAAATGGGCAGTCCTTTTGCCAATGCCCAGACCACCTACCCTCTACTAACAAGGCTAGAAAAATTTATTGCAATTCTTACATACTACCTTTATATTATTTTTAGAACAGTATCTTGTTACTCTCTCCAATATCTCTCTGTGAAAGTGAAAGTAACAAGACATTTTTCTCCTACTGTCGACCTACATACCTTATATGCTTTTAGAACTCTACTGACAACTTGGACCCACTAGTTTAATATAGTCCAACTTCTAATTCAATCCTGCACAATTTTTGTTTCAACGACTAAGATTAAAATTCAGACATCCAACGATCTAGATTAAATAGGCAGTCCTTTTGCCAATGCCCAGACCACCTGCCCTCTGCCAACAAGGCTAGGAAAATTAATTGCTATTCTGACATATTACCTTTATATTAATTTTTAGAACAGTATCTTGTTACTCTCTCCAATATCTCTCGGTGAAAGTGAGAGTAACAAGACATTTTTATCCTACTGTCCACTTACATACCTTATATGGTTTTACACCTCTACTGACAACTTGGACCCACTAGTCTAATATAGTCCAACTTCAAATTCAATCTTATACAATTTTTGTATCAACGGCTAAGATTAAAATTCAGACATCCAATGATCTAGACTAAAATGGTAGTCCTTTTGCCAATGCCCAGACCACCTACCCTCTACCAACAAGGCTAGGAAAATTAATTGCAATTCTTACATACTGCCTTTATATTATTTTTAGAACAGTATCTTGTTACTCTCTCCAATATCTCTCGGTGAAAGTGAAAGTAACAAGACATTTTTCTCCTACTGTCCACCTACATACCTTATATGCTTTTACACCTCTACTGACAACTTGGACCCACTAGTCTAATATAGTCCAACTTCAAATTCAATCATGCATAATTTTTGTATCAACGGCTAAGATTAAAATTCAGACATCCAACGATCCAGATTCAAATGGGCAGTCCTTTTGCTCATACCCAGACCACCTACCCTCTACCCACAAGGCTAGGAAAATTAATTGCTATTCTGACATATTACCTTTATATTATTTTCAGAACAGTATCTTGTTACTCTCTCCAATATCTCTCGGTGAAAGTGAAAGTAACAAGGCATTTTTCTCCTACTGTCCACCTACATACCTTATATTCTTTTAGACCTCTACTGACAACTTGGAACCACAAGTCTAAGATAGTAGAACTTCAAGTTCAAACCTAAACAATTTTTATATCAACGGCTAAGATTAAAATTCCGACATCCAACGATCCAGATTAAAATGGCCAGTCCTTTTGCCAATGCCCAGACCACCTACCTCTACCAACAAGGCTAAGAAAATTAATTGTTATTCTGATATACTACCTTCATATTACTTTTAGAACAGTATCTTGTTACTTTCTCCAATATCTCTCGGTCAAAGTGAAAGTAACAAGACATTTTTCTCCTACTGTCCACCTACATACCTTATATGCTTTTAGACCTCTACTGACAACTTAGACCCACTAGTCTAATATAGTCCAACTTCAAATTCAATCCTGCACAATTTTTATATCAACGGCGAAGATTAAAATTCAGATATTCAACGATCCAGACTAAAATGGGCAGTCCTTTTGCCAATGCCAAAACCACCTGCGCTCTACCCACAAGGCTAGGAAAATTAATTGCTATTCCGACATATTGCATTTATATTATTCTTAGAACAGTATCTTGTTACTCTCTCCAATATCTCTCGGAGAAAGTGAAAGTAACAAGCAATTTTTCTCCGACTGTCCAACTACATACCTTATATGCTTTTAGACCTCTAGAGACAACTTGGACCCCCCAATATAGTTCAAGTTCAATCCTAATAAATTTTTGTATCAACGGCTAAGATTAAAATCCAGACATCCACTGATCTAAGTTAAAATGGGCAGTCCTTTTGCCAATGCCCAGACCACCTACCCTCTACTAACAAGGCTAGAAAAATTTATTGCTATTCTTACATACTACCTTTATATTATTTTTAGAACAGTATCTTGTTACTCTCTCCAATATCTCTCGGTGAAAGTCAAAGTAACAAGACAATTTTCTCCTACTGTCCACCTACATACCTTATATGCTTTTAGACCTCTACTGACAACTTCGACCCACTAGTCTAATATAGTCCAACTTCAAATTCAATCTCACACAATTTTTGTATCAACGGCTAAGATTAAAATCCAGACATCCACTGATCTAAGTTAAAATGGGCAGTCCTTTTGCCAATGCCCAGACCACCTACCCTCTACTAACAAGGCTAGAAAAATTTATTGCTATTCTTACATACTACCTTTATATTATTTTTAGAACAGTATCTTGTTACTCTCTCCAATATCTCTCTGTGAAAGTGAAAGTAACAAGACATTTTTCTCCTACTGTCGACCTACATACCTTATATGCTTTTAGAACTCTACTGACAACTTGGACCCACTAGTTTAATATAGTCCAACTTCTAATTCAATCCTGCACAATTTTTGTTTCAACGACTAAGATTAAAATTCAGACATCCAACGATCTAGATTAAATAGGCAGTCCTTTTGCCAATGCCCAGACCACCTGCCCTCTGCCAACAAGGCTAGGAAAATTAATTGCTATTCTGACATATTACCTTTATATTAATTTTTAGAACAGTATCTTGTTACTCTCTCCAATATCTCTCGGTGAAAGTGAGAGTAACAAGACATTTTTATCCTACTGTCCACTTACATACCTTATATGGTTTTACACCTCTACTGACAACTTGGACCCACTAGTCTAATATAGTCCAACTTCAAATTCAATCTTATACAATTTTTGTATCAACGGCTAAGATTAAAATTCAGACATCCAATGATCTAGACTAAAATGGTAGTCCTTTTGCCAATGCCCAGACCACCTACCCTCTACCAACAAGGCTAGGAAAATTAATTGCAATTCTTACATACTGCCTTTATATTATTTTTAGAACAGTATCTTGTTACTCTCTCCAATATCTCTCGGTGAAAGTGAAAGTAACAAGACATTTTTCTCCTACTGTCCACCTACATACCTTATATGCTTTTACACCTCTACTGACAACTTGGACCCACTAGTCTAATATAGTCCAACTTCAAATTCAATCATGCATAATTTTTGTATCAACGGCTAAGATTAAAATTCAGACATCCAACGATCCAGATTCAAATGGGCAGTCCTTTTGCTCATACCCAGACCACCTACCCTCTACCCACAAGGCTAGGAAAATTAATTGCTATTCTGACATATTACCTTTATATTATTTTCAGAACAGTATCTTGTTACTCTCTCCAATATCTCTCGGTGAAAGTGAAAGTAACAAGGCATTTTTCTCCTACTGTCCACCTACATACCTTATATTCTTTTAGACCTCTACTGACAACTTGGAACCACAAGTCTAAGATAGTAGAACTTCAAGTTCAAACCTAAACAATTTTTATATCAACGGCTAATATTAAAATTCCGACATCCAACGATCCAGATTAAAATGGCCAATCCTTTTGCCAATGCCCAGACCACCTACCTCTACCAACAAGGCTAAGAAAATTAATTGTTATTCTGATATACTACCTTCATATTACTTTTAGAACAGTATCTTGTTACTTTCTCCAATATCTCTCGGTCAAAGTGAAAGTAACAAGACATTTTTCTCCTACTGTCCACCTACATACCTTATATGCTTTTAGACCTCTACTGACAACTTAGACCCACTAGTCTAATATAGTCCAACTTCAAATTCAATCCTGCACAATTTTTATATCAACGGCGAAGATTAAAATTCAGATATTCAACGATCCAGACTAAAATGGGCAGTCCTTTTGCCAATGCCAAAACCACCTGCGCTCTACCCACAAGGCTAGGAAAATTAATTGCTATTCCGACATATTGCATTTATATTATTCTTAGAACAGTATCTTGTTACTCTCTCCAATATCTCTCGGAGAAAGTGAAAGTAACAAGCAATTTTTCTCCGACTGTCCACCTACATACCTTATATGCTTTTAGACCTCTAGAGACAACTTGGACCCCCTAATATAGTTCAAGTTCAATCCTAATAAATTTTTGTATCAACGGCTAAGATTAAAATCTAGACATCCACTGATCTAAGTTAAAATGGGCAGTCCTTTTGCCAATGCCCAGACCACCTACCCTCTACTAACAAGGCTAGAAAAATTTATTGCTATTCTTACATACTACCTTTATATTATTTTTAGAACAGTATCTTGTTACTCTCTCCAATATCTCTCGGTGAAAGTCAAAGTAACAAGACAATTTTCTCCTACTGTCCACCTACATACCTTATATGCTTTTAGACCTCTACTGACAACTTCGACCCACTAGTCTAATATAGTCCAACTTCAAATTCAATCTCACGCAATTTTTGTATCAACGGCTAAGATTAAAATCCAGACATCCACTGATCTAAGTTAAAATGGGCAGTCCTTTTGCCAATGCCCAGACCACCTACCCTCTACTAACAAGGCTAGAAAAATTTATTGCTATTCTTACATACTACCTTTATATTATTTTTAGAACAGTATCTTGTTACTCTCTCCAATATCTCTCTGTGAAAGTGAAAGTAACAAGACATTTTTCTCCTACAGTCCACCTACATACCTTATATGCTTTTAGAACTCTACTGACAACTTGGACCCACTAGTCTAATATAGTCCAACTTCTAATTCAATCCTGCACAATTTTTGTTTCAACGACTGAGATTAAAATTCAGACATCCAACGATCTAGATTAAATAGGCAGTCCTTTTGCCAATGCCCAGACCACCTGCCCTCTGCCAACAAGGCTAGGAAAATTAATTGCTATTCTGACATATTACCTTTATATTAATTTTTAGAACAGTATCTTGTTACTCTCTCCAATATCTCTCGGTGAAAGTGAGAGTAACAAGACATTTTTATCCTAATGTCCACTTACTTACCTCATATGGTTTTACACCTCTACTGACAACTTGCACCCACTAGTCTAATATAGTCCAACTTCAAATTCAATCTTATACAATTTGTATCAACGGCTAAGATTAAAATTCAGACATCCAATGATCTAGACTAAAATGGTAGTCCTTTTGCCAATGCCCAGACCACCTACCCTCTACCACCAAGGCTAGGAAAATTAATTGCTATTCTTACATACTGCCTTTATATTATTTTTAGAACAGTATCTTGTTACTCTCTCCAATATCTCTCGGTGAAAGTGAAAGTAACAAGACATTTTTCTCCTACTGTCCACCTACATACCTTATATGCTTTTACACCTCAACTGACAACTTGGACCCACTAGTCTAATATTGTCCAACTTCAAATTCAATCATGCATAATTTTTGTATCAACGGCTAAGAATAAAATTCAGACATACAACGATCCAAATTAAAATGGGCAGTCCTTTTGCTAATACCCAGACCACCTACCCTCTACCCACAAGGCTAGCAATATTAATTGCTATTCTGACATATTACCTTTATATAATTTTTAGAACAGTATCTTTTTAGTCTCTCCAATATCTCTCGGTGAAAGTGAAGCTAACTAGACATTTTTCTCCTACTGTCCACCTGCATGCCTTATATGCTTTTACACCTCTACTGACAACTTGGACCCACTAGTCTAATATAGTCCAACTTCAAATTCAATCTTACACAATTTTTGTATCAACGGCTAAGATTAAAATTCAGACATCCAGTGATCTAGGTTAAAATCGGCAGTCCTTTTCCCAATGCCCAGACCACATACCCTCTACTAACCAGGCTAGAAAAATTTATTGCTATTCTGACATACTACCTTTATATTATTTTTAGAAAAGTATCTTGTTACTCTCTCCAATATCTCTCGGTGAAAGTGAAAGTGACAAAACATTTTCTCGTACTGTCCACCTACATACCTTATATGCTTTTAGACCTCTACTGACAACTTGGAGCCAGTAGTCTAATATAGTCCAACTTCAAATTCGATCATGCATAATTTTTGTATCAACGGCTAAGATTAAAATTCAGACATCCAACGATCCAGATTCAAATGGGCAGTCCTTTTGCTCATACCCAGACCACCTACCCTCTACCCACAAGGCTAGGAAAATTAATTGCTATTCTGACATATTACCTTTATATTATTTTCAGAACAGTATCTTGTTACTCTCTCCAATATCTCTCGGTGAAAGTGAAAGTAACAAGACATTTTTCTCCTACTGTCCACCTACATACCTTATATTCTTTTAGACCTCTACTGACAACTTGGAACCACAAGTCTAAGATAGTCGAACTTCAAGTTCAAACCTAAACAATTTTTATATCAACGGCTAAGATTAAAATTCCGACATCCAACGATCCAGATTAAAATGGCCAGCCTTTTGCCAATGCCCAGACCACCTACCTCTACCAACAAGGCTAAGAAAATTAATTGTTATTCTGACATACTACCTTCATATTATTTTTAGAACAGTATCTTGTTACTTTCTCCAATATCTCTCGGTCAAAGTGAAAGTAACAAGACATTTTTCTCCTACTGTCCACCTACATACCTTATATGCTTTTAGACCTCTACTGACAACTTAGACCCACTAGTCTAATATAGTCCAACTTCAAATTCAATCCTACACAATTTTTATATCAACGGCGAAGATTAAAATTCAGATATTCAACGATCCAGACTAAAATGGGCAGTCCTTTTGCCAATGCCAAAACCACCTCCCCTCTACCCACAAGGCTAGGAAAATTAATTGCTATTCCGACATATTGCATTTATATTATTCTTAGAACAGTATCTTGTTACTCTCTCCAATATCTCTCGAAGAAAGTGAAAGTAACAAGCCATTTTTCTCCGACTGTCCACCTACATACCTTATATGCTTTTAGACCTCTAGAGACAACTTGGACCCCCTAATATAGTTCAAGTTCAATCCTAATAAATTTTTGTATCAACGGCTAAGATTAAAATTCAGACATCCAACAATCCATATTAAAATGGGCTGTCCTTTTGCCAATGCCCAGACCACCTACCCTCTACCCACAAGGCCAGGAAAATTAATTGCTATTTTGACATATTACCTTTATATTATTTTTAGAACCGTATCTTTTTACTCTCTCCAATATCTCACGGTGAAAGTGAAAGTAATAAGACATTTTTCTCCTACTGTCCACCTACATACCTTATATGCTTTTAGACCTCTACTGACAACTAGGACCCACTAGTCTAATATAGTCCAGCTTCAAATTCAATCATGCACAATTTTTGTATCAACGGCTAAGATTAAAATTCAGACATCCAACGATCAAGATTCAAATGGGCAGTCCTTTTGCTCATACCCAGACCACCTACCCTCTACCCACAAGGCTAGGAAAATTAATTGCTATTCTGACATATTACCTTTATATTATTTTTAGAACAGTATCTTGTTACTCTCTCCAATATCTCTCTGCGAAAGTGAAAGTAACAAGACATTTTTCTCCTACTGTCCACCTACATACCTTATATGCTTTTAGAACTCTACTTACAACTTGGACCCACTAGTCTAATATAGTCCAACTTCTAATTCAATCCTGCACAATTTTTGTTTCAACGACTAAGATTAAAATTCAGACATCCAACGATCTAGATTAAATAGGCAGTCCTTTTGCCCATGCCCAGACCACTTGCCCTCTGCCAACAAGGCTAGGAAAATTAATTGCTATTCTGACATATTACCTTTATATTAATTTTTAGAACAGTATCTTGTTACTCTCTCCAATATCTCTCGGTGAAAGTGAGAGTAACAAGACATTTTTATCCTACTGTCCACTTACATACCTTATATGGTTTTACACCTCTACTGACAACTTGGACCCACTAGTCTAATATAGTCCAACTTCAAATTCAATCTTATACAATTTTTGTATCAACGGCTAAGATTAAAATTCAGACATCCAATGATCTAGACTAAAATGGTAGTCCTTTTGCCAATGCCCAGACCACCTACCCTCTACCCACAAGGCTAGAAAAATTAATTGATATTCTGACATATTATCTTTATATTATTTTTAGAATAATATCTTGTTACTCACTCCAATATCTCTCGGTGAAAATGAAGCTAACAAGACATTTTTCTCCTACTTTCCACCTACATACGTTATATACATTTAGACCTCTACTTCAAATTCAATCCTACACAATTTTTGTATCAACGGCTAAGATTAAATTCAGACATCCAACGATCCAGATTAATATACTGATATTGCTCGATTTATTTAATTTTCAACAATTGAAAAAGACACGTGGATGATATATGGCTTACATTATATTAAAAAAATTTTTCAGCTCATATACACTCTTTCTTTCTTTTCCATACAAGAACCATTAGAGGAAAGTATACTAGTAGGTTTACCATTAATGCGTAAACACTAACAAGAATGGATGATTCAGAATCCGATGCAGATTTGAAACATAAAAAATTTTGGGATGGTCATTATATAAAACACCAGCAAATCCTTCTAGAATATACCTTCTTTGCCTAGATCACTTCTCAAACTTCTGTTCATCTGTTAATTAATTATTCCATATTTTCATATGAAATTTAAAATGAATTTTTGTTTATTATTTCACAATTTAGAGAGAATTCATCTAAAAAACATGAAATTTACAAATCTTGTGCATGATTGTTTAAAGTATCACTGTCTTGTGCTTCTACTCAATTCTTTCAAATTTTTTTTCTCTTTCCAATTTTCTTAAACATGTTAGTGATGGATAGCAGAAAAAAAGAAATTTAAAATGAAAAAAAAATACTAAAACAACTCATTTGTACTTAAAATGGAAAACTAAAATTACTACAAAGTCAAGAAAAACCGAAGTACAAGAAATTTAAGCAAAGATTAAAAAACACTACAACAAAGACAAAAAATAAAATTAACACTAGGACGAGAAAACAGATATGCAAAAAATTAAAGTAAATATTAAAAGACATTTAATCTGAAAACCCCCTCCCTCTTCCTCGCCTGTTTCTCCGGCGCTGTCCACTTCCTTGGCTGCCTCCACTCCTTTGTCCACTGGTACTTGGACTTTCCCTCACATTGACAACAAGATGGCCGCTGGTTGGAGTTCTAGGAGTAGATGGTGCATTTTCATCTCTGCCATCATCACCACCGTCACCCCTATTTTGTGCTCTGTTTTCCTCTCCTCCCACACTTCGATGTTTATCTATATATTCCATTAAATTTCTTAAACCATATATGACAGCCCCAAAAAACACAGATATTATCTTGAGTTCGTCATTATTTTTGTGTGTAGAAGCAAAACTTGAACAAAGGCAAAATTCAATGAAAATATTGGTAGGGGCAAAATTAAGGCCTGGGGCCACAATTCGGGAAAGAAAAAACGAAAAGAGAGATGAAAAAAATAAAAATGCAACCAATTTAAAGTCTGTATCCTCATTTTTAACTTTTGTGTACATAACAGCTATAAAAACAGACAGAACAAGTTCCAATCCAGCCTTGACAAAAGCCCAAAATTTTTTTTCACAAAAATCAAAACTGACAATGTTCTGCCACTTCTTTACAAATGATAAAGTAAAAAAAAGAGCTACCGGTGCAAAAGAAACTGCATTCACAGACACATACCACCGCCAACCCTTACCTAAATGGTCAGAAAAATATTTAGTGAAATAGAAATGGTAGCTACCCCCTATAAACGCCAGAAAACACATTAGGCAAAAAAAAATTTTTTCTGGTACCCCAGCTTTAGGCCCAGTGTTAGTCATTTTACAAACTCAAACTTAAAACCAAGAAATTAAATAGATGCAAAAAAATAGAGGAAAAACTGGTAAGCGATAAAACTGAGTTTGAGAACTTACATGTATATATACAAGTTCATGAAAAAAAATTAAATCTCAAAATTATTAAAAAAATAACAAGTTTCCATTAATGTGTATGCAGACTTCCTTAACAAAAAGCAAAATGAAAAAGACTTGAAAAATGAAGTCTATCTATTGGATAGACAATTATAATCTATTTTTTTATGTAAAAATAAGGTAGAGAACATTTAAAGTAGAAAACGTTTTGTTCAAAGGTAAAGAAGCAGAAAACTACTAACAAAAATAGCTTTCATTCTGCACATTACATAAATACATACGATTTTAACACTCCTAAAGAAAGTTTCTTCTGAAACTTTGATTTTTAAGACAAAAGAATCAAAAGACTTCGAGATCAGAGAATCAAAAGGTACAACTTCTATCATAAAAACTGAATAAAAACAAAAGTCTAACTTAAAAATAAAAAACTCAAACCTTAATTTCATATCATTCTCGAATTTTCTTTTGGATTCGATCCATCCAACTCTCGAATATTTCATAGTTTGATTTCAGAATAATATTTTTTCCAGAGTGCATTTGAGAAAAAATCATTTTGGGTCACATTTACAGAGAAAATGAGAGAAATAAACAAAGATAGGGAAATTCAGGATCAGAGGAAGGTGAAATGAAACACAGATAAGGAAATTGATCGTGGGAATAGGGAAAGATGGATATGATCCTTCCAATTCGAAGTTTGAATCCATAATACGAATTTCTGAGAGTGCACTTTGAGAAAAAAAATTATTTTTGGTTAGATTTACAGGGAGAGAAGGAAAGAAATGAACAAAAATAAGGAAACTGAGATGCAAATAGGTGAAATGAAACAAAATAAAGACAGAAATTGATTGACGAACAGGTAAAGATTAATAAATAAAAAAAATTTTTGATAAAAAAATTTTACATTTATAAATAAATATTAATATTCTAAATTAAAAATTTTAGATTTATAACTAACATTAAATAAAATAGACATATTATTATTACACACTGTTGTTTTAAGCCCTACAAATGCAAGGAAACAGCTACCGAGTATAAATGACAGATAATTAGCATTTTTTTTTTTTCCGTTTTTCTTTTTGCTTTGGGCCTCTATTTGGACCACTAATATAGTTCAACATCAAATTTAATCCTACACAATTTTTATATCAACGGTTAAGATTAAAATTCAGACATCTAACGATCCAGATTAAAATGAACAGTTTTTTTTTTTTTTGCTTTTGACTATCCCTAAATTACCTACTCTAGAAAAATTAGCTGTTCTGACGTATTAACTTTATATTATTTTTTCTCTTTAAAAAAAAAAACTTTATATTATTTTTAGAATAGTATCTGCTACCCTCTCCCCCTGTCTCTGTGTCAAAGTGGAAGTAACAACGTCAATAAAATCAAATCAAATCTTTTTTCTGAAAAGTACATTGTAAGATATTTGTTCCCTTACACAAGTTCTTTAGCAGAATGCGACCAAATATACGGTGTAATAAAGGACCTACAAGAGGATTCAGATTTGCCGATTCACTTGATAAAGATGTGTACACTAGGGCACGCCACAGTTCTTTGATTTTTTCGTCACATCATATTACGATTTTCCGTCACATCATATCACGTTCTTCACTTTTTTGAACATTTACCCTAGCAGCCTAACTTAGCGTGCGCTGTTGACCTACACCTGGTGTAGCAGCGCCAGACGTCAGCTTTTTTTTCGTGGAGACGTATTATCAATGTACTATGTTAACGATCTAACATACGCCTAATGAGCACAGGTTAGCAAATCAATTAGAGTAATAACTGGAGGGAGAGAGACAGAGGGAACTAAAATACACAGGCGGTGCTTGAATGACAACGAAAATAAGTTATATCACAACTAAGTGTGACTAAATTAAATCACACTGGATTAAGTTACACTTGATGTTAAATTAAATTAAAACATTCTAATTTCAACTAAATTAAATTATACTTGAAATTTTATCAGAATTAAGATTAAATTAAGTCATGTATGAAATTAAATTGATTTCAAAATAACCTAATTAGAATTAAAGTAAATCAATTTAATTTGAATTAAATTGAGCCACCATTTGTTAAGTCAAACTTAGCCACATTTAAAATTAAATTAATTAATAATTTATTACGTTACATTTAAAATTAGATTTGATTAAGTAACAATTAGAATTTTATTAAATCAAGATATCTTTATTGAAATTAAATTAAATCAAATCCGGCTAAGTCACACTTGAAGTTTTATTAAATCAGCGATGCCCTAATTGAAATTATATTATGTTAGTATATATATATATATATATATATATATATATATATATAAACATATACAACAAATTAAATTAAATCGAATTTGATTAAATTATATTTGAAATTTTATTATTTTGCAACACTTTAATTGAAATTAAATTGGATTAAAATTAATATATATGTGTATAAATTTAAATACTAGCATTAAAGATACAATATTTGTGATCTTCATTAAATAAAATATATATATTATTATTACATATTGTTGTTTTAAGCCTTACAAATGCAACGAAACAGCTACTGTTATAAATGACAGATAATTAGCATTTTTTCTTTTTAGATTAATTTTCCTAAACAAAATGTTTTGTAGATAACTCTGCTGGGCGTGGACAGCTGGAATTTTTGGAATATAGAAATGAAAACAAATTTTATTAAATATATTTATAATCTATTTATCTATTCAGAATTTAATATTATGTTTATAAATTGTTATTATCTTATATTCAAAATTTAAATTTAAATTTAAATTCAATAAGTTTTTTTTTAGATTAAAATAAATACAATTGGTTAATTTGTATTGGACTTTGCTGTATAAGCTATTGCAATGCTATTTCTTATGTACTTGACTCTATTTTTAAATAATGAAGCGGTCTCAAAATAAATTTCAATCCAATCTCTATACCTAATCCTTTAGTCCCTAATTTATAAATACAGATTCTTAAAACCCTGGTAGGTGCTCAAAAAGAAAATTAAATTATCACTCAATCATCAACTCTTGCCCTCAATCCTAAACCAATATCTATACACAGCTGTAATGAAAAATAATAATAAATATTTTTTTTACCAGTAGGTAAAAAAAAAGAAATGAGAATATGATCTGAATTAATAATAGTAATCATTTTTACTATAGTGATAGTATTACTTACCTAGTGCATTAGAGAAAAATGAATATATGAACATACAAACAAACTATTGAAACCCAAAAAATGATCCAAAACAGAAATATATAGCTATAGTTTTTTCAATTTCATAAATACTATTTCTTTCAAGTCAAATATACTTAGTATATAAAAGAAAAAATATCAAGAAAATTAAAAATGTTTAATCATGAGCCGTCTATTTATTGCAAGAGAGAATAAGAAATAAATTATATTAAAAAATTTACCAATTTGAATTGTTTATAAATATAAATCTCTTACCCAATTAAAGTGATAGTCCTTTACTTTTAACACTATGCTCAGGAAGGAGAGCGAAGAAAATAAGAAATGATAGAAAATAAGGAAGGATTGTATTGTTATTTTTTCTTTTTTCTTTTTCACCTTGAGAAGGAAATAAGATAAGAAAAGAAAATGTTATTGCTAAACATTTATAATTTTATCCTTAATAAATGAATAAAAATAATAATAAATTAAGAGAGTAATTATGTAACAAAAGAAGAGAAATTTGCACAATTAAAATTAAAATAATTCAAACCCAACACTAGGATATGCACAAGGATTCCAAATACATATAAATTATTTTATATTATAATTTATCAAAGGTCATTTGAAACATAAAGTTAATATGTCAATATGTCAAAGTAAGAAAAGCATTCTAAAGTTAATATGTCAAGCAATTAATTTTCCTAGGCTCGTGGGTAGCCCATTTTAGTATGGATCGTTGGATGTCTGAAATCATACAAGGTATGTAGGTGGACAGTAGGAAAAAAACGTCTTGTATTAAGAGGGCATAATTGGTATTCTCGCAATATATGAACGTCACTGCACCGAGTGTAATCGAGTTTGTGTCCCAAATTCCCAAGTGAAAGGAGTATTAAAATCAAATCTTAAAAGTTGTAATATAAAAATATTTAAAATTTTTAATAATTTTTCAAAAAAAAAAAATTTCCAATTTATCGTTTTACTCTTTATAATTCTAACCAATTACCTCAATTAATAACCAAATCAAAGCACGCAGTATCATTAATATTAACACACTCAGTCAAAAAGATGTGTTCGCATTGTCGTCCAATTACTGCACACCACGTTTTTTTATTCTCCTATCACATCGTACCATGCTCGTCCTTTTTTGGACATTTATCCTAACCTGTCATGCACTATTGACCTACATTTGGTAGAGCAGCGCCAGGCGCCAGCTTTATTCATATGCCACTCTCTCCTCTGTCTCTCGGTCAAATTAAGAATAATAGGAGTAATAAAATCAAATCTTTTTCCTCTCTATCAAAGTAAAAATAACAGTAATAATAAAATCAGATCAATTTTTTTTTCACACTTTTGAGATATTTGTCCTCTTATGCAGGTTCTTTAGCAGAATGCTGCCAAAAATATGGTGTAACAATGGACCTACAAAAATATATACGTATATATATATATAAACCAACCGGTTTCCATCTAAATTATATTATTTTTAGAACAGTTTTTTGCTACTCTCGCCTCTGTCTCTCAGTCAAAGTGAAAGAAACAGGAGTAATAAAATTAAACCAAATCTTAATAGTTGTAATATAAAAAAATTCAAAATTTTTAATAATCTCCCGTGAAAAACTGATTCCAATTTACCTTTTTACACTTTATAATTTCAACCAATTATCCTAATTAATGACCAAATAAAAGTGTACAGTACCAATAATATTAACCCACTCGGTCAAAAAGATGTATCTACGTTGTCGTCCAATTAGTGCACACCATGTCCTTTTTACACTTGGCTTTTTCTATTTAAAAATCAAATATGATTTAATTAGGTTACATTTGATTGCATCACAATTGATAACACTTGAAATTAAATTACACTAAATTAGGACACCTTAATTAGAATTAAATTGACATATATTTAGTCACATTTAAAATTAAATTAAAATACACACCTTACTTAAAAGTAAACTAAAACACTTGAAATTTTATTAAATTGAGATAACTTAATCGAAATTAAATTAAGTCATATTTGAAATAAATTAATTTAAATTAAAGTACCCTAATTGGAACCGCTAGGTTCTCAAAAATTGAGGAATAAAAAATTGTGAATTAGCCCCCTCTAGAATTAATTGAGAGTATTTATATTGATGGAGAGACAATTTATAGTTAGATAAGGATAATATTAATCCTAATTTATAAGTTATTTAGAGTTTATTTAGGAGTATAGTATCTTTCAATATTATTATTTTATATTTCATTATTATATATTATTAGAAACTAAATTAAGTCACTTGATTAAGTCAAACTATATCTGTGTATAAATTAAAATTAATAAATATGTATATAAATTTAATTACTAACATTAAATAAAATATACATATTATTATTACATACTGATGTTTTAAGCCTTACAAATGCAATGAAACAGCTATTGTGTATAAATGACAAATAATTAGCATTTTTTTTTTTTAGATTAATTTTCCTAAAAAAAAATGTTTTGTAGATAACTCTGTTGGCTGTGGACAGCTGGAATTTTACCTGGGAATTTGGGGACACAAACTCGATTACACTCGGTGCAGTGACGTTCATATATTACGAGATTACCAATTATGCCCTCTCAATACAAGACATTTTTCTCCTACTGTCTACCTACATACTTTACATGCTTTTAGACCTCTACTGACAACTTGGACCCACTAATGTAGTTTAGCTTCAATCCTACACAATTTTTGTATCAACGTTTAAGATTAAAATTCAGACATCCAATGATCCAAATTAAAATGGACAGTCTTTTTGCCCATGCCCAGACCACCTATTCTCTACCCACAAGCTAGAAAAATTAATTGCTATATGTTACCTTTATATTATTTTTAGAACTGTATCTCCTTACTTTTTACCCTATCTCTCGATCAAAGTGAAAATAACAAAAGTAAAAAATCAAATCAAATCTTTTTACTTTCTGTCAAAGTGAAAGCAACAGCGTTAATAAAATAAAATCTTTTTTCTTACATATGTTAAGATACTTGTCCCCTTGTACAAGTACTCTACCAGAATGCTGCCAAAAATATGGTGAAATAAAGGATATATATAAATATATATATATTCTTAAACCATCCGATTTCCGACTATCCAGATTCAGATTTGCCGATCCCTATAAGATGGGATAGGTGTGCCCAAAAACATTCATTTTGGTTACCAAATGTAATTTAATCACTTGTTATTTAATTTTTATTTAAGTGTAATAAATTAATCTAATTTTAGTTGTTTCAATTAGAGTGTTTGATTTGATTTGATTTGATTTGATTTCATTTAATTTCATTCCAAAGGTAACTTAATGTGATCTAATTCCAATTAAAATTGACTTAAATTAATTCAATTAGAGTGTCTTGATTTAATTCAATCCCAATTCTGATTAAATATGATTTACTTTAATTTCAATTAGAATGTCATAGTTCATATTCCATTAGAATGCTTTAATTTCAATTAACTCAAGTATCATTTAATTTAATTAACTCAACTCTTCTCACCTCAACATGGAAATTGCTAATAGACATTTTGATGTTTAATTGCTAATAAAATTTTGGGTTAAAATTTTATATGGAATCAAACTATGAAAAATTTAAGAATTTGAAGGATCAAATTCATTTTTCTTTGTTCCTCAATCAATTTCCTTATCTTTGTGTATTTCATTTCACATTTCTCTATTTCTCAGTTTCCTTCTCTTTGTTTATTTCTCTCATTCTCCCTCTGTAAATCTAACCCAAAATAAATCTTATCCTGAAATCAAACTATAAAATATTGAAGAATTAGATAGATCAAATCCAAAAGAAAATTTGAGAATGATAAAAATTAAGGTTTGAGTTTATTATATTTGATTTAGACTTTTGTTTTTACGATAAAAAAGTTCTACCTTTTGATTTTCTAATCTCAAATTCTTTTGTTTAAAAAACCAAAGTTGCAGAAGAAACTTTCTTTGAGAGTGTTAAAAACGTATATATTTATGTAATGTGCAGAATGAAAGTTATCTTTGTTAGTAGTTTTTTTGCTTCTTTACCTTTGAACAGAATATTTTCCACTTTTAACCTTCTCTTCCTTAATTTTACATAAAAAATAGATTACAAGTGTCTCTCTAACAGTAGGCATCATTTTTCAAGTCTTTTCCATTTTGCTTTTTGTTAATGGAAATTTGTTATTTTTTCAATAATGGAGGTCCATAATGAATCATGAGCTTGAGGTTAAACTAAGTTAATAAACTAGCTAATATATAGAGTAATAAGACAAATTTAATACTCTATTAAAAATCTCAGAATGTCTAAAGTTGTGCTACTGATGGGTTTTCAAAAAAAAAAAAAAAAAAAAAAGGAAAAGAAAGCTGCCACATCAAATGAAGGAAACAAGAACACCATTGTTACTCAAGAATTCTGTAAAACTTATGTTTACCATCAAAGAATTCTCAAACATAGTGTTAAAAGCAAACGACGCATGGACCTGGATCGTGTTGGGATTATAAACTGGTTGAATAGAACCCAAAGGCAGTAATCAAATCAAATCAAATCTTTTTATTTTCGGTTATAGTCACAGTAATAACAGTAATCAAATCAAATCAAATCTTTTTTTCTCACACTTGTTACTTAATTTAATTGCAATTAGAGTGTCTTACTTTCATTTGATTTAATTTGGCATGTGACCGAATATAACTTAATTTAATTTCAATCTTCTATCTTAATTTAATTTTAATATTATCTCAACTAATAAAATTTCAAGTGTGACTTAATTTATTTTTAATTATGATATCTTAGATTAATTTAATTTAACTACAAATGTGATCAAGTGTAACTTAATTTAAATGCAATTGGATAACATGATGTAATTTATTTTGAACTATGACATAATCTAATCACATTTGATTGTCTACATAGAATTTAAATCGAAGTGTGACTTAATTTAATTTCAATTCAAGTGTTACGATTCAATAAAATTCCAAGTTTGACTTAATCAAGTGACCTAATTTACTTCCAATTAGGATATTTTTATTTTAATTAATTTTATTTCAAGTGTGACTGAACTAGTTTTCAATTAGGATATCTTGATTTAATGAAATTTCAAAGTGTGATTTAGTTTAATTTCATTTAAAATGTCTTACTTGAATTTAATTTAATTTCAAAAAATGCGACCAAAATAATTTAATTCTAGTTTAATAAAATTTTAAATCTGATTTAATTTAATGTGACTTAATTTAGTTCAAACTAGACCATTTTTAATTTAATTTACTTTCAAGTGAGATTAAGTATGAGTTAATTAAATTAAAATTAAAACATCTTAAAATTTAATTTAATTTAATTTAATTTAAATGTGACTAGCTGTGGTTTAATCTAGGCATGACTTAATTTATTTTCATTAATTTAACTTAATTTACCTTAAAGTATGATTTAGCGTGATTTAAATTTAATAATTTGTTATAGTAAAAAAAAATGTTAGTGGTAGGTAAAAAAATAATAATAAAAACACAGCTATAATAAAAAATAATAATAAAATATTTTTTTTAGTGGTAGGTAAAAGAAAAAATAATGAGAAGATGATCTGAATTAATAATGGTAATCATTTTTGTTATAGTGATAGTATTACTTACCTAGTGCATTAGAGAAAAAGGAATATATGAATATACACATAAACTCTTAAAACCCAAAAAATGATCCAAAACAGAAATATATAGTTATAGTTTTTTCAATTCCATAAATACTATTTTCTTTCAAGTCAAATATATTTAAGATATAAAATAAAAAATATCAAGAAAATTAAAAATGCTTAATCAGGAGCCATCTATTTATTGTAAGGGAGATATAAATTATATAAAACATAATTTATAAATTATAAATCATAAACTACAAAACACAATATACAATATAAAACAACCCTAATAAAATAAAAAATTCAATAAGTACTAAATACAATATACAAATTATAAATTTATAAACAATCCACACAACACGAGCGGACTTTACCTAGTAATAAAATAACTTTGACACATGTAACAAATCTTGTTATGATTAATTAGAAAGATATTGCAATTAAAAATTATATTACAATTTATCAAAAAAAATTAGTTATTATTTAAACAACTATTCAGTTTTAATGGGCACAAAATAATTAAAAATTTTTAATTGGAAATTTTAGAGAAAGTAACAAATTACATTCCAATCTTGATTGCTCTTCTACAACAATCCTTGTAAATAAGACAAAAAAAACTTACCATGAGTTCTAATTCTATTTACTATTTAATAGCCAAAAATGTATAAATTCACTTATGTGGTATTCTTCAAAAATTTTGTTACAGTTAGTGAATAAAATTAAACCCATTAAATCAGTAAACACAGCAATTTCTAACGGATATAAGACGGAGGCTATAATTACAACAATAAAATAAGTTCACACCATCAATCGCTAAAATTGAAAGTATTCGATTAAATTTGTTTTTAAAAAAAAACTAAATCTATTAATTAGACCCTTCTTCATAAATATTTCTAAAATCAAACAAATAATCCTCATTAAATAAAATTAAAAAAATTACCTATTGATTCCATTATTCAATCCAACAAATTAAGTCCCATAAAAAGCTAAACAAATTATATTTGGTGCCGAACAGTACACAGTGCACAATTAACACTTCCACCTTCAAAAGCTCAGTAAATATTTTTGTATTTATTTTGAAAAAAAAAAAAAAAACTGAAGGTGAACAATGAAATTAAATTCAAAGCAGTTGAAAAATTTTGAAAATCAAGGAAAAATAAGGGATGAATTATCTCGATTTGATTGAATTCAAATCGGGGTTAACTTCCTTTTAAAGCACCTAATTTTGGGGGATACTTAGCAAGTTTCCTGATCATCAAACATGATATGACATAAGCATGAGATATTTCACTTGTCTAACTAAAATGCAACGACAACCTCGTTGATACACACCAATGCAAAAAAAAACCTCATTAATATTTGGAAAATCTTTTTTTTTTTTAATTGCAATTGCAAAATATTTCAAAATTTAAAAGTTAATTTCATTCTATTCTGTTTTTTTTTTTTTTTTTTTTTTTTTTAATGAAAGGTAAAAAATGAAATTAAATTCAAAGCAGTTCAAAATTTTGAAAATTAAGATAATCGGATAAGATTTATCAAATTTGGCATCTCTTTATATTGATAATAACTCAAAAATAGACGCATAATTTATTTTTGTAATCATGAGAACTTCAATCTTCCTTGCAACTTTGACATTAACATTTGTTAATGTTATTTTTATCGCCAGTTCTCGACCCCAACCCACGAAACAAAACCAATTACTCATAAAGAATTTAATTTTCCCCGAGTATCATGTGCATATTATCAATGAGCTACGCAATGACATCCTCAATGTACATTGCAAATCTGAGAATGATGATTTGGGATTCCATACACTCGCTAAAGGTGAAGCCTTTGAGTTTCATTTTCGTGTGGATTTTTTTGGAGCTACTAAGTTTTGGTGTACATTCAACTGGGGAGCTAATCATGGAGGTGAATATAGAGTATTTTGGTACGGCATAGGCCTTTCCCATAAATGCAATTTCAGTGACTGCACTTGGTTTGCCAGAGATGACGCGATATACTTGAAGAATAAAGAAACTAATGAAGACGAGAAATACTACCCTTGGCAATCATGAATTATATTCTTGTAGTCTCCTTAGCTACATTTGCTATCAATTGAATGATAAAGGATATGTTTTATCTCATGTTATAATGTGATTAGCTATCTTACTATTTGCAATAAAAATAACAATTTATATTGAAAATCTATTATAGTAGATAACTTTAGCAATTTATATGTCAATTTGATTTGTGTTCTCACTTCTTAATACTTATAAAAAAAAAAAAAAAAAAGAGCCTAAAAGCCAAAGACAAAATATTAATTCTGCTATTACTGCTTGGCATTACTGATATTAGTTTTAGGATTCTTTGTTATTTGTTGTTGCTGTCGTCTTAGCTGCTTATTAAATTGTTTATCTTGTTTCGTGAAAAGGAAATTGTTGTAGGGTGAAAAAAAAAGTATTTAATGATTTTAATTAAAATTGATATTTGAAATAGCAGGGGCCGCTAAAATATTTTAAATTGATTTTTGAATAATAAAACTAAAATTAAAAGAAACAATATTAGATTTTTGCGCTTAAAGATAACCTTGACCGATATAAATCTTCATAGTAGCAACTGGTCCTTTAATTGATTTTGACGACAAAATAACTTCTGTGAATCTTCTATATGCTTGGGTTGTTTTTCTAAAACTTGTTGCATATAATAAGTTCAAGCCACTATGCATTAATAGCATCAATGGAGGAACATACCGTACTACCAGCTCCATTGATCGAAAATACACATCAGTAAAATAAGATTTAAATTCTCCAATTAAATAAAATCAAATATCATACACTTTTAATAATAAACCTTCATAAAGAAGGAGCTAAACTCTCACGGAAGAAGGAACAAAAGAACTCCAAATATGGAGACAAAGCAACAATGACAAAAAAAAAAAATTAAAACAAAGAAAAATGGATCTAGTAGAAGAAAATAAATCTGAATTTATTAAAAATGAATAAAAGATTAGGAGCAAAAAGGAAAAAGAAAATAAGGGGGCTACCGTTGATTAACAGTGATAGCCCCAAAAAAAAAACTAGGGTTAGATAAACCAGAGAGAAAAGAGTAGGAGAGAAACCCTATAGCAACCAATAATTCCCAAGGTACTCTTGATAAAACTGATATGACATTTTATTGGTAAGATATGGTTCTTCTTCAATGAAGGAATTATTGGGGCTAAATATATTTTAATATCTCTGTGACATAATCGATTTAGATTTATATTATAATAATATGTTTAATTTATAATTGATTGACAATAAAAATGTAAGTTTTTTTATTTGATCCACAAAATGATAGATCCCGTAAAGACCATTTTTTATATGCCGAGGAAGTCACACTAATCAAAATTTGAGAAGTACATATTATCTATTTATCTAGAATAAAATTTCCTATCATATTGTACAAACATAATGCTACAAGCATACATCAATTGAGGAAGGGTATGTGATGTTTCCCCAAAGTTCTTCATGCACAATCTCAAAAAAAAAAAAAAAAAAAAAGGGAATATTGGTGCTCAACAAATTCACTCAAGCCAAAAATTTTACTGATTTGCTTCTTAAAGAACATCTTGTTACAAACTCTTGAAGAATGAATCCACAAAATTCAAATGTATAAGTTTGTAGATTTCAAATGATATGTTTATGAGGGGCAGAAAAGGACATGTTGTGCTCTTTTTTTTTTTCTTAATCAAGAATTTGTCCCGTTGGATTTTCCTGATAAGGTTTTTAATGAGATAACTTAGAATATATTATTATTGAGGTCTTGGAATATAAAAGATAAATTTTAATGTGCTAATTATTTTTTCCATTAAATTTTATTTTTGATTGATCTTTTAAAGGGTCAAATATTGAAATTGTGAAAAACAGGTTTTTAGTCTCAATTGTTGTGGAATATATTTCATTATAGTTTAACCATATGTGGCTAATTCGATTCAAATACAAATATATAAATTCATAAAAATTATAAAACACAATGTGAATACATATATGGAAGAACTATCAATTGCATGGTCTATGTTCTCTGATAGTAATTCATTGTTGTTTGGATTTTTTTTTTTTTTTTTTTTTTTTTTATCTTCCTCAGCGTGTCAAAAATTTCATTGCCAAATTGCATATTGAATTAGCATAAACACTGCATTAAATAAATATCTCTACGGGAAAGAGGCACAGTACTTG
This sequence comes from Jatropha curcas, assembly GCF_041381405.1. Taxonomy (NCBI): domain Eukaryota; kingdom Viridiplantae; phylum Streptophyta; class Magnoliopsida; order Malpighiales; family Euphorbiaceae; genus Jatropha; species Jatropha curcas. The sequence goes on along the minus strand of NC_143158.1, from coordinate 23,559,773 downwards.
TTTAAGTAATGTTTCTGATGCCAACAGCAGCAATGTCAGCTTAAACTGTTTTTAAACCTTCTGAGTCTGCCTTCGAGCGTTGGTATAAGAAAACATAGGTCAATTTGTAAACAGATCATAAGAAGTGGTCGGGGTTTTAATTTTAATTTGATGAAGGTATATTTTTCTATTTTTTAATTTTAATTTTAGTGATTTGTATGTTAAAAGGCATTTTATTTTAATATAAGGAAAATAGCCACATAAATTCATATTTTGTGCTTAAACCCATGAAGCCAAATTAATAAAAAGTCATAAGTTAAAAAGATAATTTTTAATGAAGGAAGCTATAAATTTATGTATTTTTTAGCCTTTTAATTTTAAAACTCCTTAAATTTTTTGATTTTAATTGAATTTTAATATGCATATAAATTTGTTTATACTTATATATTATACATTTAAAGTAGAATAGATAAAATTCTTAAAACTCCAAAAAGTGACCCAAATATTTCTATTTTTTTTTTCAGTTTTCTAAATATATTTTCTTTTAGGTCAAATAAATTTATGATATAAGAGAAAAAAATATGAAGAAAATTAAAAATACTTAATAATCAATAAGCTATATATTATTAAAATGATAGTAGTTACCAATTATTCGGTAGCGAAAAAGAAAATAAAGATTATTATTAAGAATAAAACTCTTCCAAAATTCACCTAACGAAAAAACGTTTCAATGTATACAAATATATAAATATATCAATAAATATTACATATATGTATATTTTTTAAATTAAAATTTTCAATTGTCTGTCATCTCATGTTTAATTATGTAAATTTTATTTGAAAATTTATTTTTAAAAAATATATCCGATCAAATCTTACAAACACAAAGAAAATAATATTAATTAAAATAATATATTTTTCTTCTTTTTTTATCTCTCCTAAATAAAATATTATGTATATTCTATTTGAAAATTTATTTTTTAAAAAATATATCCAATCAAATTGTACAAACATAAAAAAAAAAATATTAATAAAAAGGAATATATTTTCTTTCTTTTTTTTATTTATCTCCTAAATAAAATATTTAAATTATAATCAAAATAGAATTAAATATTTAATAAATAAAATATTTAAAAAAAATTTCAAATGCCTCGTTATCACATATATTTATTAAAAAATAAATTTAGTAAAAATAAAATTTAAAATTTTGAAATGCCTAATTATTTATGGTATTTATTAAAAAAATATTTTTTTATTTATCAAGAGGCATGATGAGCCGAAATAACACTACGGGCTACACAATAATAAATAATTCTCTTCTAACCAAATTGGTGCAAACACCTGTGGTCGAAAGAGCTCAAACTTGAAATCTCTCGCTCCTTACATAAGTGAAAAAGAAAATTATACCGCATATGATTGACTTAAAAAATAATTTTTATAAATATGTCCAATCAATTAAGAAAAAATAATTTTCTAATTGACTGTGACTAAGGTTATTCTAGGATATCCTAAATTTCATCGATGAAACTCTTAAAAATCTCATTATTTATTTATTTTCATATATATATATATATATATATATATATATATATATATATAATATATCGATTACCTGAAAAGTGGTACGTGTGGTCACCTTTAAATTGGTAAGAAAGATATGCCTAAGTAAAACTAGAAATATACGGGGAATGATAAATGAGTAATTAAATATCAAAGTGTGTGACAAAGTGGAGCACAATGGAAGGGGTAAAAAAAAAAAAATGTAAATATAGGGTTTGTCTATTAGTAATTTCTACCCTAAGGTGGAAAGAGTTGGCCACTTGGCAAATGGATTTTTTTTTTTGTGTGAGTTTAAAAGTAATATTCTAATTTACTTATAAGAAATACCCAATAAGAAATATTCTGATAGCAAAAATTGCAATTTTCCAGCTTTTTATATTTTCACATGAGACTATTTCGAAGTCAGTCCAAAAAGATTACGCCAAGTTTTATGAAAGTCCATTTCTCCATTTCTAATTTTAGTGTAGAACCGGTAGTCCTGTGCGGGCTTTGAACTAAATGAGTCGGGTTAAAAAATCTCAATTTTCTTATTTAGCTCGAAAAAAATATAGTAATTCTAAGCCGTTCTTGAGTTTAGACCCATTTTGACAGTACTATTTTAAAATAGTGAATTTGACCATTAAATTTAAATCACGTATTTAAGTTAAATTATGAAAATAAATTAAGTCATGCATAGATTAAACCACAGTTAGTCATATTTAAATTAAATTAAATTTTAATATACTTTAATTTTAATTTAATTAAGTCATGCTTAATCTCACTCGAAAGTAAATTAAATTAAAAATACTCTAGTTTGAACTAAATTAAGTCACATTAGATTAAATCAGATTTAAAATTTTATTAAACTGAGAATTGAGATATCCTAAATGAGATTAAATTAAGTAGCATTTAAAATTAATTTAATTGAAATTATTAAGACGCTCTAATTGGAACTAAATTAATTCACAATTGAAATTTTATTGAACTGTGATGCCCTAGTTAAAAATAAATTAAGTCACACCTCGTCGTACTTGATATTAAATTAAAACAAGTCAGCCGTGATTAAATCATTTTAAGTTACATCGAAAATGAAATTGAATTAAGAAACTTAAATTTGAATTAAATTAAATAACAAATTGATAAGTTACAATGAATTGAGTCACAGTTGAAAATAAACTAGAAAACCTTAATTAGAATTAAATTAATTTGGTCACATTTTTTGAAATTAAATTAAATTCAAGTAAGACCTTTTAAATGAAATTAAACTAAATCACACTTGAAATTTCATTAAATCGAGATATCCTAATTTGAAATCAAATTCAGTCACACTTGAAATAAAATTAATTAAAATTAAAATATCATAATTGGAATTAGATTAGGTCACTTGATTAAGTCAAACTTGGAATTTTATTGAATCGTAACACTTGAATTGAAATTAAATTAAGTCACACTTAATCACGTTTAGAATTAAATTAATTTAGGTTACTCATATTGAAATTAAACTAAGCAATAATTAATTAAGTCACACTTCGATTTAAATTCTATTTAGACAATCAAATGTGATTAGATTAAGTCAAACTTCAAAATAAATTACATCATGACATCCAATTGCATTTAAATTAAGTTACACTTGATCACATTTGTAGTTAAATTAAATTAATCTAAGATATAATAATTAAAAATAAATTCAGTTGCACTTGAAATTTTATTAATTGAGATAATATTAAAATTAAATTAAGATAGAAGATTGAAATTAAATTAAGTTACATTTGGTCACATGCCAAACTAAATCAAATGAAACTAAGACACTCTAATTGCAATTAAATTAAGTCACGTTTGAGAAATTAAATTTAGAACATCCTAAAGTTGGAATCAAATTAAGTCACTTGATTAAATCATACTTGGAATTTTATTGAATCTTGACACTCTAATTAAAGTTAAGTTAAGTGACATTTGCTTAGATTTGAGATTAAATTAAATCAAACACTCTAATTGAAACAACTAAAATTAGATTAATTTATTACACTTAAATAGAAATTAAATTAAATAATAAATGATTAAATTACACTTGATAACCAAAATGAATGGTTTTTGGGCCCTTGTATCCCATCTTATAGGCATCGGCAAATTCGAATCCCGATTGGTCGGAAACGGGATGGTTTTTTAACACTATGTTTGGGAAGGAGAAGAAAGAAAATAAGAGAGGAAAATAAAGAATGATTGAATTGTTTATTTTCCTTTCTGATTTTTGGATGGGAAAGAAAATAAGATGAGGGAAAAAAATATTATTACTAGAGATTTACAATTTTATCCTTAATAAAAAAATAAAAATTATAATAGATTAAGAGAGTAATTATATATATATCTAAAAAAAAAAGAGAAACTTGCACAATTAAAATTAAAATAAATCAAATCCAACACTAGGATATGCACAAGGATTACAAATACATATAAATTATTTTATATTATAATTTAACAAAGGTCATTTGAAACATAAAGAAAAGCAACGTAACTGTTAGGGTCAGTTTTATAATTTCTGTCAAAACCAGTCAGATTTTTCCTCAGGAATTCTCAAATTCTCTCCGTTTTGGAGAGATTAAAAAGTGGTGGGCCCGATGGAAAATGGTATAAATTTTTCTTCCAACCTTATTTTCTCCCATGTTTCCAAACAAGGGAAAGTAAATTTTCAAAGTTATTTTCATTACATTTTTTCTTTCCTTCCAATTTTCCCTCCTTCCCAACCAGACTGTATTAAAAGAACGGGCGGAAGGATGGTACCTGTTATTTTGGAGGCTCAGCTTTGGTTGTCACCCAAGTACCGACTGCGTATTTTAGTTCTCTCTCTCTTTCTCTCTCTCTCTCTCTCTCTCTCTCCAGTTATTACTCTAATTGATTTGCTAATTTGTGCTTATTAGGCGTATGTTAGATGATTAACATAGTACGTTGATAATATGGGTCGAGGAAAATAAGGCTACCGCCTGGCTCTGTTCCACCAAGTAGTACGTCAATAGTGCACGCCAGGTTAGAGTAAATGTCCGAAAAAGCGAAAGACGTGATATGGTGTGATTGAGAATAAAAAACTTCGCTTGCCCTAATTGGACGACAACTGGACATATCTTTGTGACTGAATGGGTTAATATTAATGGGTAAAAATTTTAAATTTTTTAATATTACAACTCTTAAGATTGGATTTGATTTGATTTTACTTTCACTTTGACCGAGACATATCCGAGAGAGTAGCAACACACTGTTTTTAAAAATATTATAAAGTTAATATGTGCAATTAATTTTCCTAGCCTTGTGGATAGATGGTAGGTGGTCTGGGCATAGGCAAAAGGACTATCTATTTTAATCTGGCTCGTTGGATGTCTGAATTTTAATCTTAGCCGTTGATACAAAAATTGTGTAGGATTGAATTTGAAGTTGAACATTATTAGTGGGTCCAAGTTGTCAGTAGAGGTCTGAAAGCGTATAAGGTATGCAGGTGGACGGTAGCAGATAAATGTCTGGTTACTTTCGCTTTCACCGAGAGATATTGGAGAGAGTAACAAGACACTGTTCTGAAATAATATAAAGGTAATATATCAAGAATAGCAATTAATTTTCCCAGCGTTGAGGGTAGAGGGTAGGTGGTCTGGGCATAGGCAAAAGGACTGCCCATTTTAATCTGTATCGTTGGATGTCTGAATTTTAATCTTAGCCGTTGATACCAAACTTGTGTAGAATTGAATTTGAAGTTGAACTATACTTGTGGTTCCAAGTTGTCAGTACAGGTCTAAAAGCATGTAAAGTATGTAGGTGGACAGTAGGAGAAAAATGTCTTTTACTGAGAGGGCATAATCGGTAATCTTGCAATATATGAATGTCATTGCATTTGTAAGGCTTAAAACAACAGCATGTAATAATAATAATATTTATATTTTATTTCATGAAGATCACAAATATTGTATCTTTAATGCTAGTATTTAAATTTATACACATATATATTAATTTTAATCTAATTTAATTTCAATTCAAGTGTTGCAATTTAATAAAATTTCAAATATAATTTAATCAAATTTGATTTAATTTAATTTCAGTTAGTAATATTTTAATGTAATAAAACTTCAAGTATAACGTAATCAAATGTAAATTAATTTAATTCTAATTTTAATTAAATTAAAACTTCAAGTGTGACTTAGTCGGATTTGATTTAATTTAATTTCAATAAGGATATCTCAATTTAATAAAATTCTAAATGTAATTTAATCAAATCTACTTTTAAGTGTAACTTAATCAATTATTACTTAATTTAATTTTAAATGTGGCTAAGTTTGACTTAAGCAATGGTGGCTCAATTTAATTCAAATTAAAATGATTCACTTTAATTCCAATTAGGTTGTTTTAAAATCAATTTAATTTCATACATGACTTAATTTAATCTTAATTCTTATAAAATTCCAAGTATAATTTAATTTAGTTGAAATTAGAATGTCTTAATTTAATTTCAAATGTAATATAACACTTAATGTAATTTCAAACGAGTGTCTTAATTTAATTTAACTTTAAGTGTACCTTAATCCATTGTGATTTAATTTAGTCATACTTAGTTGTCTAAATAGAACTTGAAACGAAATGTGACTTAATCAGTTTATTACTTAATTTAATTTTAAATGTGACTAAGACTTTAATAAGGGGAGCTAATTTAATTCAATTAGCATGTCTTGATTTAGTTTAATCTCAAGTCAGGTATGGCTTAATTTAATTTCAAGTAGGATGTCACAATTTGATAAAATTTCAAGTATGACTTAATCAAATAACTTAATTTAGTCCCATGAAGGTATTTTAACTTAAATTAATTTTATTTCACATGCAGCTTAATTTCATTATGATTAAGGTGTCTTAGCTGAATTCAATTTAGTTTCAAATGCGACCAAATGTAATTTAATTTAGTTCAAATGAATATGTACTAATTTAATGTAATCTGATTTCAAATGTGGCCACTCAATCAATTATAACTTAATTCAATTACATTTGATTATTTAAATAGAAGTTTAAAATAAATGTAAAAATCAATTGTTATTCAAATTGACTCCAATCTTTAGGTGTCTTAATTTAATTTCATTTAATATAATCTAATCAAAAGAGACTTAACTTAATTCAAATTAGAGTGACTTGATTTGCTTACTTAATTTAGTTGCAAATTAATTTTAATTTAATTCTATTTCAATTTAATAAAATTTCAAGGTTGATTTGATTTAACTCCAATTATAGTGGCTTAGTTTAATTTAATTTAATGTCAAAATGTGACTAAATGCAACTTAATTTAATTTCAACCGGATGTCCTAATTTAATTTGATTTCAATTGTGACCAAGCGTAGTTTAATCAAGGTGACATTATTGTCTAAATAAAATTTAAAATCAAGTGTGACTTAATCAATTATTACTTAATCCAATTCAATCAGTGTCTTGATTTAATTAATCCTCAAGCCTGATCAGATACGACTTAATTCAATTTCAATTAAGTTATCTCAATTGAATAAAATGATAAGTTTGACTTAATTTGGTTTCTGATAATATCTAATAATAAAATATATAAAACAATAATATAGAAAGATACTAAACTCCTAAATAAACTCTAACTAACAGATAAATTAGGATTCATATTATCCTTATTTAACTATAAATTATTTCTCCATCAATATAAATATTTTCAATTAAGCTTAGAGGAGGGCTAATTCACAATTTCTTGTTTCTCAATTTCTGAGAACCTAGCAGGTCCAATTTGGGTACTTTAATTTAAATTAATTTTTATTTCAAATATGACTTAATTTAATTTCAATTAAGTTTTCTCAATTTAATAAAATTTCAAGTGTCTTAGTTTACTTATAAGTAAGCTGATTATTTTAATTTCAAATGTAAAAAAATATATGTCACTTCAATTCCAATTAAGGTGTCCTAATTTAGTGTAATTTAATTTCAAGTGTTACCAAGTTTGAGGCAGTCAAATGTAACTTAATTAAATCACATTTGATTTCTAAATAGAACTTGAAACCGAGTGTAATTTATGAGTTGCTACTTAATTTAATTCCACTTTAGATATTTTAATTTAATTTCATTCCAAAGGCAACTTAATGTGATCTAATTGTAATTAAAATTGACTTAAATTAATTCAATCCTAAGTCTGATTAAGTATGATTTACTTTAATTTCAATTAGAATGTCACAGTTCATATTTCATGCGTAACTTAATCAAATGACTTAATTTAGTTTTAATTAGACTGTTTTAATTTCAATTAACTCAAGTATCATTTAACTTAATTTTGCGTTCCCACACCAACTCTTCTCACCTCAACATGGAAATTACTAATAAACAGTTTGATATTTAATTACTCATTTATCCCTCCCCCTCAATAGATATACTTTTAGGCATGATTTTTTTGTCTGATGCGGTTAAGTTTTGATTTGATTTTATTATCGCTATTACTTTCTCTTTGACAGAGAAGTAGGAGGGGAAAGTAATAAAATACTGTCTTAAAAATAATATACAATTAATACGTCAGAATAACATTTTATTTTTCTTAAAAAAAAGAAAAAAGAAAATAGGCTTGTGTGTAGATGGTCAAGGCAACGGGCAAAAGCACCGGATCGTGGCAGCAGCAGCCTGTGCTATATCAGTTTCCAATATATTGTTAAAAGAATCTGGATCGTTGATGGCTAAATTTAAATCTAAGCCGTTGATTAAAAACTATATAGAACAAAAAATGTACATAAATGTAAAAAAAATTATTTATGAATGTAAAATTTTTTTATTTAGTATATTAATGTTTATAAAGAAATTTAAAATTTATTTATAAAAAAATTTTATAAAATTTTCCCTGTTTCTCAACAATTTCTTTGCCTTTGTGTGTTTCATTTCACATTTTCTGTTCTCAATTTCCTTAGCTTTATTTATTTCTTTCCTTCTCTCTCTGTAAATCTAACCTAAAATAATTTTTTTCTCAAAATGCACTTTCAGAAAATTCTATTATGAAATCAAACTATGAAAAATTCAAGAATTGGAAGGATCAAATTCATCTTTCTCTGTTCCTCAATCAATTTCCTTATCTTCGTGTATTTCATTTCACATTCCTCTGTTCCTCAATTTTTTAATCTTTATTTATTTCTCTCTGTAAATTGAATCCAAAATAGTTTTTTTCTGAAAATGCACTCTCAAAAATCTTATTCTGAAATCAAACTATGAAATATTCGAGAATTAAATGGATGAAATCCAAAAGAAAATTCAAGAATGATATGAAATTAAAGTTTGAGTTTATTATATTTAATTTAGACTTTTGTTTTCATGACAAAAGTTATACTTTTGATTGTCTGATCTCAAATTCTTTTGTTTAAAAAATCAAAGTTTCATAATAAACTTTCATTGGGAGTGTTAAAAATGTATACATTTATGTAATGTGCAGAATGAAAGTTATTTTTGTCTTTTCTGTTTCTTTACCTTTGAACAAAACATTTTATATTTTTAACATTTTCTTCCTTATTTTTACATAAAAAAATAGATTACAATTGTCTCTCTAATAGATAAGCTTCATTTTTCAAGTATTTTCTATTTTGCTTTTTCTTAAGTATGTCTATATATATATTAATGGAAATTTTTTATTTTTTTAATAATTTTGAGATTTAATTCTTTTTTCATGAACTTCTATATATATATAAATTCTAAAATTCAGTTTTATCGCTTACCATTTTTCCTCACTTTTTTTTTCATCCATCTAATTTATTGTTTTTAAGTTTGAATCTGTAAAATGACTAAATGAATTTTTTTTTACAGATTATTTAAATGAATTTTTAGGCTAGCATATAATTATTAAAGTAGCTAATAGTATACCGTTAATTATTTTTCAATGGTTGCATTTTTATTCTCTCCATATTCATTTTGTCTTTCCCCTCTCCCTCTCCTTCCCGTTTTCCGGTCAAACGACCATTGTTTTTGGCGAGTGAGGCTCTAAAATCATCTATTCGTCGCAAAGAGTTCGATTCAAGCCTTGGTTTGCGCGATTTGAGCCCGGATCGAGAGAAAGTTCGACCGAAAGGGTTTGGCGCCGTCGCAGCAACTTTCCCAGCCATTCACGCCGTTTTAGGCGACCTAAAACTTCGAGGTAGGTGTCGATCGATTCCTCTCCTTTCCCTCTTTCATTTGACTGTTTCGGTGTTGTGTATGGTGGCCGGAATCGGAAAACCCAAAGCGGTGTCCACCGAACACTCTAGGTCGATTTCCGGCCAAATGGTTCACACCCACCTTAATTTGATCACATATCAGCGATCCTCTCGTCCAAACGAATAAAATATTGTATTGTTTGTAAATTTGGGTGAAGGTTCGATTTGCCGGCCAACGTGCACGGCTGCCGGCGGCTACGGACCAGTGGCCGGTTGCTGGGGACCCTAAATGCAGAATCTCGGGCTCTTCACGTAGAACACGATGGTACCGGCTATATCTTGAACCGGGAGCAATAACTTCAAATTCTAAATAAATTGCAAATTTTTTCGATTTAAATTGTTAAATTCTCATTATGCGCAGAGGAAAAAAAGGCTGGCGCCTGGCTCTGCTCCACCAAGTGTAGGACAATAGTGCACGCCAGGTTAGGGTAAATGTCCGAAAAAGCGAAGAACGTGATATGATGTGACAACGTGGGCATATATTTGTGACTTAATGGCTTAATATTAATGGTATTGCACGTTTTTGTGCACGCTTTTGTTCGGTGATTAATTGGGGTAATTGGTTGGAATTACAAAGGGTAAAAATTTTGAATTTTTTTATATTTCAAACTCTTTAAGATTTGATTTGATTTGATTTTCACTTTGACCGAGACATATCAGAGAGAGTAGCGGCACACTGTTCTAAAAATAATATAAAGGTAATATGAATAGCAATTAATTTTCTTAGCGTTGTGGATAGAGGGTAGGTGGTCTGGGGACTGGGCATAGGCGGGTGGAGGGTAGGTGGTCTGGGGACTGGGCATAAGCAAAAGGACTGCCTATTTTAATCTGGGTCGCTGGATGTCTGAATTTTAATCTTTGCCGTTGATACAAAAATTGTGTAGGATTGAAGTTGAACTATATTAGTGGGTCCACGTTGTCAGTAGAGGTCTAAAAACATACAAGGTACGTAGGTGGACAGTAGGAGAAAAATGCCTTGTCTTGAGAGGGCATACTTGGTAATCTTGCAATATATGATTGTCACTGCACCAAGTGAAATCGAGTTTGTGTCCCCAAATTTCCAAGTAAAATTCCAGCTGTCCACGTCCAATTTTTCTTTTTTAAATAAAAAGTTAAAAAATAGTTTACTATTAAAAGAAAGCATATAAAAACACATCACTTTCTTTGAACAGGTTTTCACTTTCTTTCTCTGTCCTTCTGAGAAATTAATGGCAGCTGAACAGGTTAATAGGCCACCATCACTCCCTTGTTACCTTGGGTATAAAAGCATCACCTATTTCCATTTTCACTGTCTTCTGAACAAAGAGAAGGAGAAAAAAAAAAAAAAAATGAGAAAGGGAAATATTTTTCCATTTATCATTCTTATATTTTTCAAAATGATAATAATAATATTAATTTTAATAATTTCGTGATTAGATTTTGTTCTATCTATAATTGGTCTATTATTTTTCATCTGTAATTATTTTTCTTTATTTATCTGACCTTTTTTTTTAATTTTTTTTTTGTTTTCTTTTTCATGTGTCTAGAGATGAGATTATACCCAGTTTGAGTTTAGAGCGGTTTCTGGAAGCTCTTGTTTAACTTCTTAAGTAAGAAGAAGAAATAAATTTGGGGTTTTTTGTTTGGGATTTTTTTATTGAATGTTTTTATTATGGATTGATAATAAGAGGCTGTTGCCTGTTTGTAATTTGAATCTTTTTGTTTAGGTGTATGATTTGAGACTCTCATTTGTTGATGCTGCTTATTTATTGTTTCTACTTTGATGTCTGCGTATCTGTGCATGAATTTGGGCATGCCGTTTCTGCTGCTAGGTCACTTCTTCTTTTAGTTTTGTTTTTCTTTGTTCTTGTTTTACAGAATTCCTTGGTGATAAACATAAGTTTTACAGAATTCATTGAGTAACAACGGTGTTCTTGTTTCCTTCATTTGATGTGGCAGCTTCCTTTCCCCTTTTTTTTTTTTTTTTGAAAACCCATTCGTAGCCGAACTTTAGATATTCTGAGATTTTCAATAGATTATTTCTATATATTAAATTTGTCTTATTACTCTATATATTAGCTAGGTTATTAACTTAGTTTAGCCTCAAGCTCATGATTGAATATGGATATACATTAAAGCTTGTTGTTCACTTTGTTGGATTCTGTTCTTGTTTGCTTTTTGCTTAGTGTGTTAAACATTTCAGTTCTGTTATTCTTTTTTTTGGCTTTTAAAATTATGAAAGCATGGGATTGTCTTCTTTCTTGATTACTTTTATGGCCTTATTTTTCCAGATACCAATTTTTTTTTTTTTTAATTCTTGAAGTTGCTGTTTCACCTAAGTTCTAGAGATATTTGTTTGCGTTTTTTTTTTTTTTTTTTTTTTTTTTTTTTTTTTTTTTTGTTCTAACAATACTATATCAGCCTAGAGATTGGCTACTGAACTTGTTAACTATGTATGCAGACATATCACGATGCTAAATTCAATCCTGTCCTTTTGTCTGAACTTCATTTGTCATGTCATTGTTTCTAAAATCTTTTCGTTTATTTTGGATTGTAGGACAAAGGAGCAACTTGGTTATGTTGATAAATGCAGCCCAAAAGTTATACTGCTAGTTTTATGGCTTCTGGTAACTAGTTCTTTTCACCTATGCTGTCTAAGTTGTATGTTTATTGGTCCAATGGTACAACCTTCGTGTTTAATTAGATGCAAAATCATATTATGTTCTAAGTTAGACGTCCAAATATAATTTACCCATAATAATCACACCATTAGTAAAATATTTTGAACTCAAAAGTATAACAAAGTAATTGTCTTCATTAATCACATAATTATAATGGTCTTAATAATTTAATCATAAGCAAGGAGTCATTTACTTTTTTCCTCTTCTTCTTGACTTGTTTTTATTAAATTAATCTTAATATTTAATCTTGAATTTAATATCTCTTTAAAAAATCTTAAATCTTAATGTAAATTCTTGACACATTTTAGATTGCAATTTGTAATTAAAGAAATTTAATCGTATTCTTTTTAAAGAAAATCTTAATTATTTATATGTATTTATTTAAAATAAATGTTAAGAAAATAAAAAATTTCAAATGCCTCATATTTATGTATATTTGATTATTTAACTCAAGTATCATTTAATTTAATTTCAATTATCTCAATATTAATAAAATTGAAAATTCAGTTTAATCAAATGCGATATTAATATTACCAAAAGTAATTTACCGGCAAATATTTGCATTCCGAGATTAACTCTTTTGACTTCAGAATGGAAATTACTAATAGATATTTTGGTATTTAATTACTCATTTATCCCTTATCCTCGATGAGCATATTTTTAGACATGACTTTTTGTTTGATGCGGTTAAGTTTTGATTTGATTATATTATCGCTATTACTTTTGCTTTGACTGAAAGGTGGGAAGAAAAACAATGAAATGCTGTTTTAAAAATAATGTAAAATTATTATGTCATAATAGCAGTTAATTTTTCTGAAAAAATTAAAATAAAAATAGCGAATAGGCCAATGGAAATGTGGTCAGGGCAATGGGCAAAAGCCCTGGATCAATGTAGTAGCAAATATCTGGATCGTTGATGGCTAAATTTAAATCTAAGTCATCGATAAAAAAACTGAGTAGAATAAAACTTTTTATAACTGTAAAAAACTGGAAGTTATTGATAAATGTAAATTTTTTTTTGTTTAGAATATTAGTGTTTGTTTTGAAATTGAATGTTTATATATAAAAAAATAAATCTTTTGTTGTTCCTCAAACAATTTTTGTGCCTTTGTGTTTCATTACACTTTTTCTGTTCTTAGTTTCCCTAGCTTTGTGTATTTTGTTTCTTCTCTTTCTGTAAATCTAACCAAAATTAATTTCTTTTTCAAAGTGCGCACATAGAAATTCTTATTATGGAATCAAACTATAAAAAATTAAAGAATTGGAAGGATCAATTCCATCTTTTGTGTGTCTAGTTCACCTTGCTCTGTTCCACATTTTTCGTGTTTTTGTTTATTTCTATCCTGTCGTTATAAATTTAATCCAAAATAATTTCTTTCTCAAATTGCATTCTCAAAAAATCTTGTACTGAAATCAAACTATGCAAGTTGAGAATGATACGAAATTCGAGAATGATGCGAATGATCCATCTCCAAAAGAAAATTCGAGAATGATACGAAATCAATGTTTCAGAAGCAACTTTTTTTGGGAGTGTATGTTATTTATGTAATGTGCAGAATGAAAGCTATTATTGTTAGTAGTTTTTCGTTTTGACATCTGAACAAAATATTTTCTACTTTTAACTATCTCTATATTTTCACATAAAAAATATATTACAATTGTTTATCTAATGGATATGCTTCAATTTTCAAGTCTTTTTTGTTTTGCTGTTCATTAAAGAAGTCTGTATACACGTTAATGAAAATTTGTTATTTTTCTAATAATTTTGAGATTTAATTTTAATTAAATAAGTTATAAATCTCAGTTTTATGGTTTATCATTTTTCTTCTCTTTTTTTCTCATCCATTTAATTCTTGTTTTTAAGATAAAGTTTGTATAATGACTAATCCTGGGCTTAAAGTTGGAATGTTAGAGAATTTTTTTTCTGTGTAATGTGTGCTGGGGTGTTTGCTGGGATAGTTATTGTTTTGTACACTATTTAGATGGATTTTTTAGCTAGTCTGTTTTTGTTAACGTAACTAAAGGTATACTGATAATTGTTGTAGCATTTTTAAATAGGTGGCACAAGTTAATTAATTTTGAATTTTGTAAATATAAAATTGGTGTGTTTTGATAGCTTTTGTTTGCACAAAAGTTAATAATAATACAAAATTTTCATTGAATGCATTTTTAAGGAATTTAGTGCTTAAACATGGAACTGTGGGAGGAGAGGAAAATAGATAACAAAATAGGGGTGATGGTGGTGACGATGACTGAGAAGAAAATGCCTCATTTACTCTGGAATTTCAACTAGTGGGCATCTTGAGTTTTAATTTAAGTTATTTTATTTACTGATATTGAAAAATGGGGTTACTTGAAAGGAAGAGAGTTATGCAATGTGCTAGTGTACATGGTAAAATTAAGGGGGAGGGAGATAAGACAAGGTCGGATCAGCAAAGCTGACATGGTTATATTTTTTAAAAATTAATTTCATTTTTTGTTAGCTTTCTGAGAAATCACCAGTGGAATTAAGCAGGATTATTATAATTAGATGGGGTATTTTCATCTCTGCCCTGTGACCATTATCAACCCTATTTTGTTCTGTATGTTTCTCTTTTCTCGCAATTCGTTGTTTATGTATTCCATTAAATTCCTGAAACCATGTATGACTCTCAAAAACGTGGATAATGTCTTGAATTCCTGAACAAAGGCAAAATTTAACGAAATTATTTGTTGGAGCAAAGTTATAGACTAGTGTTGCAATTAGGAATGATGTTCTGCCTTGCCAATAGTTCAAATTTTGTGTTCAAACTGACTGACTTGTGCCATTTCTTCTAGAATGATGCAACAATTAAGAGTATATCTTTAGCTATATTAATATAAACATACAAGTCCGAAAATTCATCTTAATGGTCTGTAAAAAATTTAGTGAAATGGAAACAATAAATCAATTTTGGGAAATAAAAACAATAGCTATTCTCTCAAACGTCATGACATATATATGACATAGAAAAAATTTTCTCTAGTATTCTAGCTTTAAGTTAATACTAGCTTTAAGTTGGGCAGGTCATTTTACAATTTTGAAAACAAAAAATTAAATGGATGAGAAAGAAGAGGGGTGGGTTTCAGAGCTTATATATTTATATATATATATATATATATATATATATATATATATATTTTAAGATTGCTTTCATTTTGCACGAAAAATAAAAATGCACATTTTTAACACTCGAAAAAAATTTCATCTGGTACTTTGGTTTTTTAAGCAAAAAAATTTCTTCTGGAACTTTGGAAAATAGAAAGGTGAATTCGATATTAGAAACTCAAAAGGTTAAACTATTGTAATAAAAACAATCGCTTAAATGAAATGGGTTAAATTCAAATTTTGATCTCGTATTATTATTAAATTATCCTTTGGATTTGATCTATTTAATTCTTGAATGTTATATCTGTTGATTTCAGTTTAAGATTTTTTGAGAGTGTATTTTGAAAAAGAAATTATTTTGGGTTAGACTTAGAAGGAGAAAAATAAACAAAGAGAAGGAAACTAAGGAACAAGAGCCAGGTGAAATGAAAAACACAAAAATAAGGAAAAATGAATTTGATTCCATATAAGATTTTTAAAAAGTGCATTTTGAGAAAAAACTCTGTTCGGGTTAAGAGTTGCTCAGAGAGAAGGAAGGAAATAATCATCAAAGCTAAGGAATTAGAAATGGTGAAATGAAACACGTAATTTTGAAGAAATTGATTGAGGAACTGAGAATATTTATAGATAAAAAAATTTTTTGTCAATAAATTTTAAATTTATAAATAAGCATTAATATTCTAAATAAAAAAGTATAACATTTATAAAAATTTTTTATTTTACACAGTTTTTTGTTAACGTGTAGATGTAAATTTCACCGTCGATCCAGATTCTAGATTCTTTTCACAGTACATTGGTATATGATATTGCACAGGCAGCTGTTGCAACGATCCAATGCTATCTGCTATTTGTAATTTTTTTTTTAGAAAAATTAATTGCTGACATATTAATTCTATATTAATTTTAAGACTGTATTTTATTACTTTTTCTTTACTTTTTTAGGTTGAAGTGAAAGTAACAGCAGTAATAAAATTAAATTAAAAATTAACCGCATTAGAAAAAAAATCGTGTCTAAAAGCTCTCAAGAGTGATGGGTAAATGAGTAATTGAATATCAAAATGTCTATTAGTAATTTTCATGCCTGGGAATGCAAAATCAAATTAAATGATAATTTAGTTACTTCTAATTGAAACTAAATTAAGACGCTTGATTAGGCTGGGTATGGAATATGAGATCCTAATTGAAATTACAGTAAATCATGCTTGGTTAGACTTGGAATGAAAAGAAATTAAAATATCTGAAGTGGAATTGTATTAGGTAACAATTGATAAATTACATTTGGTTTCAAGTTTTATTTACATTTGATTCCGTCACAATTGACAACACTTGAAAGTAAATTGAAATAAAGGTAAACTATTGATCAAGTCATATTTGAAATAAAGGTAATTTAAGTTAAAGTGGCATTCATATATTGCAAGATTACCAATCATGCCCTCTAAAAAGAAGACATTTTCTCCTACTGTTCACGTAAACACCATTTATGCTTTTAGACCCCTACTGACAACTTGGATCCACTCATATTGTCCAACTTCAATCCTACACAATTTTTATATCAACGGGTAAGATTAAAAGTCAGACATTCAACGATCCAAATTAAAAAGGGCAGTCCTTTTGCCTATGCCCGGACCACCTGCCCTTTACCCACATGGTTAGGAAAATTAATTGTAATATTAAAAATATTAAAATTTTTAATAGGCTCCCACGAAAAACCGACGCGGATTTACCGTTTCACCCTCTGGCTTGCCAACCATTTGCACCCAATTAATGACCAAACAAACTCGTGCAGTACCACTAATATATCAACCCACGTTGTCGCCCAATTAGTGCACGCCACGTTCTTTGCTTTTTTGGGCGGTTACCCCAACCTGGCGTGCACTATTGACCTATACTCGTGGGGCAGCGCCAGGCGCCAGTCGCCAAGCTTATTTTCCTCCTCGTATGTTATCAATGTACTATGTTAATAGTCTAACGTACGCCTAATAAGTACAGGTTAGCAAATCAATTTGAGTAATAATTGGAGAGGGAGAGCGAACTAAAATGTGCAGTTGGTGCTTGGGTGACAACCAAAGCTGAGGCTCCAAAATGACAGGTACTAGCCTTTCGCCCGTTGTTTTGATAATAACCGTTACGGTCTGTCTGGGAAGAAGGGAAAATTGGAAGGAAAGAAAATAACCTCTAAAAGTTACTTTCCCTTGTTTGAAAACTTTGGAGAAAATAAGGGTGAAAGGAAAATTTATACCATTTTCCATCCGGGCCCACCACTTTTTAATCTCTCCAAAATGGAGAGAATTTGTGAATTCTTGATGGAGCATAACAAAGAAAGGAGCATTAACATTGAAAAGTTGCATAACAAAAAGTTGCATAACATTGAAAACTGACATCCCTCAAAACTGTAATATCTCCAATTAGACTTGCTTTGATTTGAAGCAGGAAGGATTAGATTTGCACTTATGATTTATATATAAGCCTCCAAAGTAGAAATGTAGGTATAATACAAACCCACAAATTGCCATCTTTAATGGTAATAATTATATATAAGGCTGTTGTGAAAAACTTTAATTACAATTAAATACTCTTTTTCCGTCGGCCATTGGTCTCTCTAAATCCATCTCATCAATGAAATGTGTACATTCATTAAACCCTTCTACGAAACGCAGCTCAAATTCTTCAAGACATTGCAACATCTTCGACATTTTGGAGTACAATTTGTAATAAAAAGAATTTAACCATACTCTTTTTAAATAAAATCTTAATTATTAAGATATATTTATCTAAAATAAATTCGAAAAAATAAAAAATTTTCAAATGCCTCATATTTACATATATTCATTTAAAAGAATAATATTGAAAATAAATTACAATAATAGTAAATTAAAATAAAAATAAAAAGATTTATTATTAAAATTATTAATTTATTATTAATAATTTATATAATAATATAATGAAATAAAACATAATTAGACATAATAAGATAATAATATTAATCCTTAGTCATCTATATGTATTTATCTATTAAAAAAACATACAATCAAAATTATAGAGATATTATATATAATTTTATGTTAAAATTTTTGAATTAGCTATAACTAAGGTTATTTTAGAGTATCTAAAATTTTGTAAACACATTATAGGAAATCTCGCTATTCTCCCTCGTTCCAACCCTTATATACAGTATAGATTAATTTAATTACCAATGATAAAGAACAGATTTCTTCCCATAATGTTAAGAGAAACTAAAAATAAATCTTACCTTAATTGTCGTAAATGATTTCTCAAATCAAATTGCATCTCAATAATATTAATACATCTAAAATATATTTAGAAATGTATATCAGAGAATGATTTTGTTCTAAAAAAAGAAAAAAAATGTATATAATATCAAAAATAAGCAAAAAAATAAAAAGAAAGAAAAGAAAGAAATGGAATCCTTTTTAATTTCCTTTTCTTTTAATGATCAAAATTAATTAGGCCAAAATAGTTCACTTAAATTATTAGTTCGGTTATATTTGGTTAAGTCAAAATTTTGGTTAAAAATATTATTACAATTGACGGAATAGGTCGAATGCTCACCCTTAATCATAATATTATTGAAGCTGTCAAAAATTTATAAAAAGGAATTGAACTCATAAGATATGATTCAAACTGATAAGACACTTGAATTCACAAGAAATGTCAAACATCAAAATCCATTTAGAGAAAATAACAAAGATGGCATAATTTTAGGATAACACTGTATTAGTATTAATAGTGGCATTAGCCAACTTGGACACAGTAAGTATCACCTTTATTGTTTTATTGTAGCCATAAGCTGTTTGAAATTACATATATATTAAGAACACTGGACCAATGATTCAACTGAGTTGAAATTAAATTGAGAATCCCAAGCATAGTTGAAACTGAATGATTCGAATCCATGAAGAACACCTGAATTAACTTTTACCACGCACGTTCCACCCTCCAAGGCAACGATTGAAGCGTTAAGTTTTTCTGTAGTTTGAAATCCATTGCAACGTATTGCAATGGAGGTTCGAGTACATACACAGTTATTCTTTACAGTCACTTTCCACTCTGACTTGTTTACCACTTTCACTCCTGTTGCAGATTGACTAATTACAAAATTTGACTTATTATCACATTGTTGGCCATTCCCTGCAAGTTTACAACATAAAAAAATGATGTTAATTGAAATTTAATTTTATAAATTTGTTTAAACTGTTATTAAAAAATTATCGAAAAAAATATTTTGGAGTTGATTTACCCTTTTCTTTTAAGATAACACTTAATATATACACGAGATAAGGACAGAGACAGGATACATTATTTTTTCGTTTATCAAGATAACGACAATTTTGTAGTTTAACAAATTTTTCAATTTGTGAACAGTTAGATAATGGCTTTAAACTAATTTTCAAATAATTTGAAAAAAAAAATAATCTCAATGCAAAATGAGATCATGATAATATATGTTTTGATAAAAATATTTTATAGGAAAAAAGAAAAAACAATAATAAAGTGGGCAAAAAAAAAAAAAAAGTGAAGAACTTTACCTTGGCTCACAAGGATGAGGAACAAAAGTGCACATAGAGCATCAAAGAACTTGGCCATTGCAAATGCACAATATTTTTGAACTAGACTCTCTTTTTGCTTATGTTGAACGAGAATGATTAGCAAGGAGCGATTAAGGTAAGATTTATTATTAGTTTCTCTTTACATTATGGTATTCCAACTTTGTTTATCTCCTTCTTTTTGTATTCTTTTTATGTAGAAGTCACTCCTAAACTTGTTCCTCAATTAGTGGATTTCAAAGGACTAATCATTTCACATGTCAAAAGTCATCTTCAATTCCTTATTTCTTAACCCGTTTTTTGAAAATTTCTGATTTTTTGCTTTATTTTATTTTAATGTTACTTACATGGGTCTTGCTTTGTTTTGACCAGATGTACAGAAGTTTGAGAATTGATCTAAGCAAACAAGGTATATTCTAGAAGGATTTGTTGGTGTTTTTTTATATAAAGACCATCCCAAAATTTTTTATGTTTAAAATCTGCATTGGATTCTGAATCATCCATTCTTGTTAGTGTGATCGCATAAATGGAAAACCTTGTATTATACTTTCCCCTAATGGTTCTTATATGGAACAGAAAGAAAGAGTGTATATGAGCTATAAAATTTTTTTAATATAATGTAAGCCATATATCATCCACGTGTGTTTTTCAATTTTTGAACTCCTTTGAATTCAATTTCATTATTTACCTTTCATCTAAAAAAACAGAATAAAATGGAATGAACCTTTAAATTTTAAAAAAATTTTGCAATTAAAATTAAAAAAATAAATAGATCTTTTGAATATTAATGAGGTTGTTGTAGCATTTTTGTTAGACATGTGAAATATCTCCAGCTTATATCATATTATGTTTGATGATTAGGAAACTAATTTGCTAACTATCCCCTAAATTAGGTGCTTTTAAAGGAATTCAATCAAATCGAAATAATACATCCCTTATTTTTCCTTTTTCTTTTTTGATTCTTTTTTTTTTTTTTATTATTTGAAAGGTATTCCAACACATCGGGCTAAGAATAATCTTACTCATGTAGAATTTTTTCTATTACTTTACCTCTTGCTTAATAAACCTGAGTCATTTTTAACCATCGTTGGTTCTTTCTTTTTTATTGTCAATGAGTCTACAATTTTAATAAGTCTACAATGGTGTTTACTTGCAAAAAATAATTTTTTATTTCCTGTTTTCTATTTTCTAAGAAAATTATTTTCTTAAAAAATGAAAACCAAAAATTAAAAAAATGGAAAATACGTTCACTCAGTAACAATAAAAAATCATCATATTTTAATTTAAAAACTTCTCAAACATTATTCATAACTTCCATAATTAAAAAAATAGAATATTATAAAATAAATTTAGAAATTTTTATTTAAAATTTTTTGAATTTTCATTATTTGATTGTTTATAATAATATTATCATTTTTTATCATTTTGAAAATTTTGGAACATCCATATTATCTCCAAAAGAAAAATGATACACAATATGAGAAATATATAAAATAAAAAATGAATACAAAAAGGATCATACCTTTCTTTTAGTATTCCACAGGACAAGAGGATCCTCAATAGTTAGATATTCAATTTTCAATCCTTCATTGAGGCGGTGGCAAAGGAAAATTATTACTTTGACACGGTCTATTTTGAAGCTCGATTTTCATTTTTGATGGTGTCTACAAGTCCCATTGCATCTAAATGAATTTCAGCATCTAAAATTCATGACAGATAATTCTTGCCCGAAATATCAAGGGCCACAAATTCAAATTTTGCAAGGTTTGCCAGAGAGAAGAAAGAAGGAAATAAAATTATTTTACCTTAAAGTTATTTCAAAATAGCAGAGTCTCGTTCGTATAATATATTATAAAACTAAAAGATTGAGATGGGAAATATTTATAGAATAATAGTATGGAAAGAAAATTGAAAGAAGACAACAAAGAATATTTCACAAGAATTCCACTTTCATTTCTATTCAAGTATATCTCTTTATACAAAGCACCTCTATTGATAGGCTCTCGATCATAAATATACTTTTATAGTTACAAAAATATAAATAGGATAATTAATATTCATAACTATAGAACTTAAGTATGTTGGAAGTTGCAAAATTTATGATATTAAATTGTATATTAAATTTTATTCCAAAGGATATAACTTATGAAGAAGATAAATAATTTCTTTAATAAACTTAGTGGACATCCATTATATAATATAGTATTTATAATTGTTCATATATTTTTGGGAGTTATAAAATTGAATTGGGGGTTATGGATATCTACATAAATATATTATTTATAACACTCCTCTTGGATGTCCATTAATAATATGCCTCATTAAGACCTTACTAGCAAAAACTATGTGGGAGAAAATCCAATGAAAGAAAATGAGTATACAATATTTATAAGGAATATATTCTAAGTTATCTCATTAAAAACCTTATCAGCAAAATCCAATGGGACAAATTCTTGATTAAGAAAAAAGGAAAAAAGAGTACAACGTGTCTTTTTCGAACTTATGCATTTGAATTTTGTGGATTCATTCTTCAAAAGTTTGTAATAAGATGTTCTTAATAAGCAAATCAGTAAAATTTTGGCTTGAGTGAATTTTTTGAGCACCAATATTCCCATTTTTTTTTGTAGATTGTGTGTGAAGACTTTGGTGAAACATGTGTTGTCTTGTCTCTTTTAGCATACCCTTTCTCAATTGATGTATGCTTGTAGCATTATCTTTGTACAATATGATAGGAAATTTTATTCCAGATAAATAGATAATATGTACTT
Organism: Jatropha curcas; assembly: GCF_041381405.1. Lineage (NCBI taxonomy): Eukaryota > Viridiplantae > Streptophyta > Magnoliopsida > Malpighiales > Euphorbiaceae > Jatropha > Jatropha curcas. The sequence goes on along the minus strand of NC_143158.1, from coordinate 23,536,943 downwards.
CTCAAATTTTGATTATGTACTTCTCAAATTTTGATTAGTGTAACTTCCTCTGCATATAAGAAATGGTCTTTACGGGATCTATCATTATGTGGATCAAATAAAAAACTTGCATTTTTATTGTCAATCAATTATAAATTTAACATATTATTATAATATAAATCTAAATCGATGATGTCATGGAGATATTAAAATATGTATAGCCCCAATAATTTCTTCATTGAAGAAGAACCATATCTTACCAATAAAATGTTATATTGATTTTATCAAGAGTACCGTGGAAATTATTGGTTGCTTTAGGGTTTCTCTCCTCTTCTTTTCTCTCTGGTTTAACTAACCTTAGTTTTTGTTTGGAGCTGTCACTATTAATCAGAGGTAGCCTCCTCCTTTTCTTTTTTCTTTTTATTCCTAATCTTTTATTTGATATTAATAAATTCAGATTTATTTGCTTCTAATAGATCCGTTTTTCTTTGTTTTTTTTTTTTTTTTTTTTTATCATTGTTGCTTTGTCTCCATATTTTGAGTTCTTTTGTCCCTTCTTATGTGAGAGTTTAGTTCATTCTTTGTGAAGGTTTGTTATCAAAATGTATGATATTTGATTTTATTTGGTTAGAAAATTTAGATCTTATTTTACTGATTTGTATCTTCGATCAATGGAGCCTGATATTGCGGCATATTCCTCTATTGATCTGTGTACATCATATGCAACAAGCTTTTAGAAAAACAATCCAAGTATAGAAGATTCAGAGAAGTTATTTTGTCGTCCAAATCAATTAAAAGACCAGTTGCTACTATGATGATTTATATCGGTCAAAGTTATCTTCAAGCGGAAAAATCCAATATTGTTTCTTTTAATTTTAGTTTTTGATTATTCAAAAGAATATAGATAATTATTTTGTTATTAAAGGATCATCTAACTTTCTATTAATTATAATAGTAAGTTCTATATCTGGTTTAATTGAGTATTTGTAATATTTAATTTTATTATTAATAAATTATATTTTCAAAAAAAAAATGTTCTATCAAGTCAAATATGGCCAGCAAGATAAATTTGTCAACATTATTCAATAAATTATGGTACTTCACGGCAAAAAATTCTTCATCATTTGCCTAAGGTCAAAAGATGATTTTTTTATCTTATTAAGTGACCTCATAACTATTTATGTACTATGTCTATTATATCCCTATAATTCATTATAATATCTTGAATTATATATATATATATATATATATATATATATATATATATATATATATATCTATATATATATATAGAGAGAGAGAGAGAGAGATTATTAGATAAAAGTTCCATTATCAAGTGCTCGATCTTTTGATCGAGATAAAACTTTATTACCTAATATTTTTTATCTCAAATTCTTTCTTTAAAGAAGCTATAATTTTTTAAATATTCTTCAAGAGTTCTAATAATATTTAAATTAATAATAACAAATTCAAATCTAAATCTCCTAAAAATGCAAAAACATTTATAATAACTTTCAAATATCTTAAAGATCTCTCGTTAACAGCTATCGATTTGATCATTGATGAAAGGAACAGACACTTAAACAAGTTCAATTATGGCACGTATCATATTGAATTGGGATCCCCTATGATTCAAAGAAAATATGGTGTTTTACGTGGTATGAGCAAAAGCAGGTTGCTTCTTTCTTTTTCTTTTTTTTTTTTTTTAAACCATCGATATCCGGACTCCATTATCAGCGATCGTCTAATCTGGTTCGGGGTTTAGTCACAGTTAAGATTCATTATCATTCCCTGCAGATGCGTTTAATGAGGATCAAATCCAAGAGCTCTTCCCTGCACGTCAATGTAGCAGGTTGCTTCTTTACTTTGCTCAAACTTTCATATTTTCACTTTTTTTTTTATATTTATAACAACCTTATCTTTTTTTTTTTTTAGTTTAATTATGCAAAAGATTCATAAGCTTTTTTCAAGGATTTGGTACATTAAATATTTTTCAATTCTTTAGCTTGATTTGATAATGGTTGGAATCTTATTTCTCTTTCGACCAGCTTTACTAATTTATGGAAATGGTTTATAAGAAAGATTTGTAAAAATAGAGAAATTTCCATCATCGATGCAAATCTCTAAGTAATAAATAGAAATTTCACCTTAATATCTAAATTATTTATAGAGAGAAGTAATAACTAGGGATAGAAGTGGGCGGATACTCACAAAATTTGTACTATTACATACAAATCCGATTAAATATTTCAATACTCGTATTCATTTTAAACCCATTTAAAATTCCTTTTTAAATATTCATACCACCACCTATGTAAAATTTTAAGATAAACAGAAAAGCCCGTTTTAGAAAGAGTTTTCCAAAATCTAAATCTATGGCAGATCACATTCAGTGAATCAGAAATTGTGTATAGAGACTTAAGTAACACAACAATTTCCACACACATTATATTGCATGCTTGTGCTACGTATATATCACGACCCGTTTCCAAGGGCCAGATCGGCAATAGGATCTGAGTGGGCTTAAGGCCTTATAAGCCTGTAGTAAGTCTATATTAGTTAAACTCATATTCTAATCATAGTCATGGCTTCAGGCCCATTAATTATATTCCATAGACATATCAAAATACAATTCACATAATTAATATATGTACCCATATTATTCAATTACAACCCATTTGAAATACAATTGTGAAACTCTATAATTTTCAGTCCTTTACATTTACGTGCTTAATACTATTAATAAACTTCTTATATATTGTACATGCTAATTTAATCTCATTATAATTCTTTAACTAAACAATTTTCCGTAAACATTAATTAATAAAAATAAAGATAAAATTTTTGGAATCAGTGTAGGAGGTTGTTCTAAAGTGCCTAGACCTTATCCTATGAACATGAACCTAAAATTCCAGAGCAGTTCCTTTTTAGATCATGAGTTCGTATAGTTGGATGTGCCCCAAACCTTAGTCTAATGAACATATACTTTTAAATTATAAATTATTGACTATTTGACATTTTTATAATCTGAAGTGATACTTGGAATTTGATTTTTAAGTTAAATTTATAAGCATTTATAAATTTTAATGATCAATATTACTGTAATAGTGTTTGGGACAAATTCTTTTGGATTTGACTCTTATAATATACCTACTGCTTTAAACGATAAATAGGGAAACTTTAAACTTTGTAAATCAACTTTTAATTTTTTGCGATATAACCTATTTGATTTAGAAACATGTGAGATTAATTTTATAAAATTTTAGAAAAAGGTTTTGATGTTCGAAGCAATTATTATTTCTCGACATTTTGAAATGATTGGTAATAAAAAAAAAGGATTTTTAAAATATTAAAAAATAGCTTTGAGCAATTTAAAAGTAATGTGCTTACCTATATATATATATATATATATATATCACGATCACATTTGTTTCAATTAAAAAGTTTTAAGTTTTTACTGACAATTGCTTTCTTGAATACATATTAAATTGTAATAAATTTGAAATAGAGGAATAATGGGCTTAAGACCTCCTAATCATGTAGTAAGCCTATATTAGTTAAATTCATATTTTAATTATAGTTATGACTTCAGGCTCATTAACTATATTCCATATACGTATCAAAATACAATTCACATAATAAATATATGTACCCATATTATTCAATTACAATCTATTTAAAATACAATTGCGGAACCCCATAATTTACCGTCCATTACATTTACGTGCTTAATACAACTATTAACAGACTTCTATATACGTTATAAATGTTAATTTAACCTCATTATAATTCTTTAATTAAACAGTCTTCCGTAAACATCAATTAATGAAAATAAAAAAAATAAAAAAAATAATTAATCTAATTATCTAAAGATACGTCGATAAAAATTCAGCAACATCTCCCCTGTAATTGAACAATCTGCCTGTTTCCAATTCAAGGAAGTTCAGCATATAATCGCAGCCTATCCGTCTGGCAAATCAATCAATTAAGCCCTTCCTCCTTCCATTATCAACACAATCTAGAACCAACCATTTCAAGTCATCAATTTTGATTATATTATTTCTCCTGCTTAATAAGTTTCTCGACAGTTTTTTTTTCAGTAATAGAATACAACATAACGAGTACTTCATCTATGTAATAATAAATTATACTCATTTAAATCCCAACTAAAATAAAGTTTAACTAGAATAACTTGAATTAACTAGTTCTAATTGAATTTCTTAGGAGAAAATTCAAAGGACTTAGGGCTTACCGATTAAAAATTAGATCGAAGATTTGCGATCACCACGGAAAAGGAAAAATTATGTCTCTTGGGTCCTCGCCGGAGCGTCACAGGCCGGTCACCAGACCGCACGGTGGCCGTAAAACCGAACCTTCACCCAAATTTACAAACAATACATCATTTTATTCGTTTCGACAAGAGGATTACTAATATGTGATCAAATCAAGGTGGTGTGAACCATTTGACCGGAAATTGACCGGAAAGGTTCGGCGGTGCCCATTTTGGGTGTTCCAATTCCAGCTATAACAGTCGGCGGGAAGGCCATCAAATGAAAGAGGAAGAAGAGAGGAGTTGTTTGGTACTGAACTCACGCCCTGGGCTTTCCCGAAACGGCGTGAATCGCCGAAAAAATGAGCCGCTATGGTACCAAACTCTTCTTCTTCTTTTTTAAGCGATTTCTCTTGATCCATGCGACTAATGCGTGAACCGAGGTTTGATCGTGCTTCCTTGCATCGAGTAGATAATTTTAGAGCCCTCACTCGCCTGAAACAATGGCCGTTTGGCCGGAAAACGGGAAGGAGAGGGAGAGGGGGGCTGTCGGTGATGGGGGAGAGAAGGAGGAAGTGTTTTTTTTTTTTTGTTGATTTTTCTCTCTCCTTGATTTTCTTTAACTGGTTTGGTTCATTCCAAAGGTTCGGTTCAATTATAAAAAGCTTCTAGGTTTATTGGTTTGATTTATTACTTTATTTTTATTTATTTATTTTAATTGGTTTAATTAGATTCTAGAACATTTTCTCAATTTATTCAACAATAATTATATTATAATATAATACAGTAATTATTTAAAATTTAGGGTAATCAATGTCAGTAGTATATATATATATATATATATATATATATATATATATATATATATATATATATATATATATATATATATAATAATTAATTTAATATTTAACGTCTAATAGTAATCTTTGAGAAATTTAGAAAATTTTCGATTAGGTATTGCGATAATATGCTTTAGGCTTGGTCCCAATTTGCAAATTTGAACTCGGATTAAAATTATTTAGTATTTATAGTCCATGTAATCGAAAATCTAAAATTTTAAATTTATTAAAATTCAAAAATTTTAAAAATAAAATTATAGAATGTTTCAGTACATAATTAAATATTTTATTTTATAAATTTTAATTATGAAATTGAATTAATTATTTATTTTAGATGATTAAAATAATTAATGACAATCAATAGTTATTTCATTCTTCCAAGTTGAGTTTTATGAGAATTAATTAAAAATAATATTTATATGACAATAACTATAAGAAAAAGAAATGTCAAATTTAATAGTAACCTTTTTTTTTTTTGTTATTTCTTGTTTCAATTAAACTTGTTTAAAGGTTTTTATCATAGCTTGAACCTATGAACCTATCATAGCTTGAAACAATTTATGACATATAGGTTCAAACAATTTGTTCACTCAACCTTGTTTTATCTCTCTCCTCCTTATGCCTTACCATGGACACTCAACACTGTATCACTCTCCACCCTTCTTTATCTCAAGCTGTCTCGGATCTTACTCACAACAACATGTAATTCAAATTTTATTTCAATAATGATCTTTTTTTTGCAAAATCAAAAACTTAGACAGGAGGGAGTAGCATTCTACCATAATATTTCCAAAAGAAGAAATATTTCACAGTTTCTCTGACAAATTTCATTAATTGAACTGAATAATTCCCTTAAAAGTATTTCTTAGGCAAAATCCTATTTTCCAGAATTTAAATGTTTTAAGCATTTAAACCCAATTGCCAAAAGGAGAAAAAAGGGTCACACGAACAAAATCTATCTTTCCCATTCCAATTTCAAACACAGATTGAGAAATCAAATCTCAGATATTTGAGATAAAAATAAACTCTTTTAAGAATAAATAAGAAGAATCCAAGAGATTTAAACTGCTAATTTGTTGATTATGGAGGAGATGGTGAGCCTGAGAGAGTCGATCCACGAGAGAAAGGATTCGCACGTTATCTGCACACACTTGATTAACAGACTCAACTTCTATCTCACCCAACTGAGTGCAAAGTCGCTCCTCCACCACTTAGAGTCTCTGCCATGCCTCCTGCAACTCTTCTCTCATATGCTCTTCCCATTGCTTGCTTTCCTTGAGCGCTCTTTCTAGCTCTTCGTTTCTTCCTTTAGTTTGCTTTGCTTGAGCGCTCTTTCTAGCTCTTCGTTTCTTTTATTTAGGATAAACTGCTCCTTCTCTTCTACCTTGACTATGGCCATTGCTTGCTGTTGCTTTTTTTTTACGAAGCTTTGTTTATTTATTTATTAATTCCAAAAAATGGGGATGCTTCTAAAGGAAGAGAGTGATACACTGTGTTATGTGTGCATGGTAAGACTTGAGGAGGAAAGAAATAAAATAAAGTTGGGTGAGCAAGGCCGACATGGTAAAATTTTTTATTTTAAATTAATTTAATAACGTCCATGTCTGCTTTCAATTTAATGTTCAATGGAAAATTAGACGGAGTCCTTTTTGTGTAACACTAATTAAAGTTTATTTATTTTTGCATAACAAATTGAATTTTAGAGTTATAATCCAGAAATCACCAGTAAAATTAGGCCGTTATTTGTACTATTTCTCTTACGTGTCATTGTCTCATTTGATTTAAAATGGTTTACTTTTCAGAAGATATACTTTCAAAAAGTACCCTTTGGGAAAAGTTAAAAATATGATTCACAAGTGTTTAATATGCAAATCAGCTTTTCTAAAAATGAGTTGTGCTCAGATTAAAAATGACAATATAATAAAAACAGTCAATAATTATTTGTAGAAAAATATTTACGAGATCTTTGACAATAAAAAAAAAAATTTCATCGGTGTTTGATGAGTAATCGTAATTACCGCTCAAATTTTAAAATTTATTATATAATTTTTGTATGAAGTATCTACGATGGCATTTTCTGTGACGGAGTCAGGAGAGCCACCGCCCCCACTAAAATTGAGTGTAGAAGATTGTTAAATGTCCTTCCGAGGTTAATTGAGCTGCACTTTTGTAGTTTTACTGTTCTTGATTAGTTTTCAGATCGAGCTGCGCTGTAGTTATTTTAGACATGAGTTCGAGTTACGCTTTTGTTGTTTTCTTGTTTTTGGTTAGTTTTTAAAGAAGCCCCGCCTTTAGTTATCTCATACTCTAAAGCAATAATTTCTGAGTGAGTTATTGCTTAGGTGGCAAAAATATAACAATTTTATTAGTTCCGGTATGCCATGTCATATGTCCGACACATTCTCCATGTATAGTCCTTTTAATGTTACAAAGTGCTAAGTTTAAATAGTTTTAAGAAACAAAAGAAAGACACAGAACAAGGGATTACCATCTCAAGTGAGGAACACTAGGTGAAATTAAGCGAGAGGAATGACGTGTATTAAGTTAAAATATCATTGAATGTGAGACCCACTAAAAATAGTATTTTGTAATTGAGGATATGAATTGGATAAAATTAACATAAAAGTTAAAATTAAATTGAAATTGCAAAAGGCAGTGAAGTTAAGGTATATACTAGGCCTATTAAAACAAGAACACAGATATTCGATTGGTACAATTACATATTTATCAAATTTACATTAATTAACTTACTGATCGAGTATTTTATCATCAATTACGTGAAATTATTAAAGAATTTTACTATAACCTCAGTTTTACTTGGCAAATAAATCAGTTTTCACTTATTTTAGCGACCCCTACTATTTCAAATATCAATTTTAATTAAACTCATAAATACTTTTTTTTGCCCTACCACAATTTCTTTTTCACGAAACAAGATAAACAATTTAATAAGCAGCTAAGACGACAGCAACAACAAATAACAAAGAACCTTAAAACTAATATCAGTAATGCCAAGCATTAATAGCAGAATTAATATTGTCTTTGGCTTTTAGGATTTTTTTTTTTTTTAAGTATCAAAAAGTGATCACAAATCAAAAAGAAAAGATGGACTATCTTTTTAGCACGGAGAGAGTATAATAAACAATGATGAGCTGGTGGAACCATGGGTCTCTTGCTTGGTAATATAAGTTGAAACAAATCTTGAGTGATATTTCAGTCAACCAAAAGCTTTTGTGTTTTGAAGGTTAAGTTCGTGTCTCCATATTTGCATTCTAAACCTTTACTCTACATTTTTATTCATATATTCTTTTTAATTTTTATATTAAGAGTCCATAAATGTGTGTTCACACATTTATTAGATTTTTATATTATATATTAATGTAATTCTTAAATATAATTAATTTTTATAGAATTCCTAATAAACAAAATTATAAATCTAACGATTATAAATAAATAGCCTAAAAGTTTATTGTAGAATATATATATATATGCAAACTCAAAAAGTAATTATTTTAAAATTAATTAATTAAATTATACTAAGATAAATTTTTATTTATAGTACATTTGTTTTATATAACATTTCCATAACTGTATATAATTATATTCTCAAGACATTTATTGGAGTTTTGTATTATATATTGATAGAATTCTTAATGCAATAACTTTTAATAATATTCTTGTAGAATTCATAATAAACAAATTATATACCCAATATTATAAATAAATAGTCTAAATTTTTATTATAAAGTATATTTCAATTTTATATCCAAACTCAAAAAGTAATTATTTTAAAATAATTAATTAAATTACATCAAAATGTATTTATATTGCAGAACGTTATTCCTTTCTCTCAAATTATTCTCCAATAATTATATAATCAACGAAAACTAAAAGCCGGTTTGTTATTGTTTTGCTTTTTAGTTTTCTTTTTATTTTTATTGAAAAAAGCAAAACTTGTTTGTTTAAAAAGCATTTAATTTTTTAACTCCTATCAAAAATAGAAAACACGTTTTAGAACACCACAAATTGTGGTTGTGGTTTACGTAACTAACAATTGTTTGGCCATCCACTCATCTTTCTCACGCTCATATCAAATTGGTGATAAGCTGTCGTATCAAAACTTTATCTTTAATATATTATTTTTATTTCTATTCTTTAATATATTATTTTTATTTCTATTAGGAGCTAGTTTTTTAATCTGAAAAGGTAATATTTATTAATAATATTTCTAAATAAAAATACATTTGTAATCCAATATATTCATTTTTATTATAATACTCCTAAATAAGAATTTTTAAAAATGAAATTAACTCTTATCCAAGTTATATTATGAAAAATATAACACCTAAAATATAAAATTAAAGAGTCGCGATGGATTGAACTAACATAATAGAGTGAGAATTTAGGCACGAGAACTATATGATCTATAGAATACTAGACGTCTTTTATTAATTACTAACAGACATCATTTTTAGGTAAAAACATTTCATATTGTTTCCTACTAATGTACTTCGTGCATGTTAAGTTATTTGTCATGTAGAAACATGTGATCAACATGATACTCGGGAAAAATTAAATTCTTTCTGAGTAATTGGTTTTGTTTCGTGGGTTAGAGCCGAGAACTAGCGATAAAAATAACATTACAAATGACTAACATACATATGTAAATTCTAAAACTCAGTTTTATCGTTTACTATTTCTCCTCTCTTCTTTCTCATCAATTTAATTTCTTGTTTTTAATTTGAGTTTGTAAAATGACTAACTGGCCTAAAGTTGGAATACCAGAGAAAATTTTTTTCTGCGCAATGTGTGCTGGAGGCGTTAGCAAGGGTAGCTATTTTTTCTATTGTACTAGAATTTTTAATGACGGTAAAAAAGATCTTCGGGACTGGTATTTTTCTATTATTGCAGCTAATGCTATACTATTATAGCTACAATACTATTAATTGCTGCATTTACTGCATCATTCTTAAATGAAAATATGAAATAATTAATGAATTTTATAAATTTTTATTTATATAAAAATTATTCAAAATTATATAATTAATAATAAGATTGAAAATTATATAATTAATTATTCAAAAATTATAAATTTTCATAAGAAAATATGGAATAATTTTTATTTTATAAATTATTCATATTATTTTTATTTATATAATTAATGAATAAGTTAGGAGTTAGGACTAATAATTATTCAAAATATAAAAACTATAACAATAAGATTGCGACTAATAATGTCACAGATTAATAATACTTAGTATTTATTAGGAATTTCCATATTAAAAGTCAAATTACTTATTGGAAAAACTCATTTATAATAATTATTGATTTAATTTTGTGTTTCTTTACTTCCATCCATTTAAATAAATAAAATTTTCAAAAGAGTAATTGAAATATTTATATATAAATAAAAAAGTTATATAATTCATTAATTATTCCATATTTTCATATGAAAATTTATAACTCGTGCCACTTCTTTAAGAATGATGTAATAAATGCAACAATTAACAGTAAACCATTAGCTACATTAATTAAAACATACAAGCCCAAATATTCATCTAAATGGTCTGTACAAAATTTAATGGAATAGAAACAAAAGCTATCCCCAACATACATTACACAGAAAAAAATTTTCTTTAGTACCCCAACTTTAAGCCCAAGGTTAGTCATTTTACAAACTTAAAAACAAGAAATTTAATTAGTGAGAAAGAAAAGAGGAGAAATGGTAAGTGATACAACTGAGTTTTAGAACTTAGTATATATGTTAGTCATTTATTAATGTTATTTTTATCACCAGTTCTTGACTTCAACCCACGAAACAAAACAAATCACTCATAAAGAAATTAGTTTTCCAAATATCATGTTCATTACATGTTTCTATATAACAAATAACTTAACATGCAAGAAGTTGTTAGCATTGATAATTGGTAATTACTGAACATTAATTTCCACAGTTGTATTCACCTTACGATAGCATCACCAGCAGAGGATTTTTTGCTTCATTATCACTATTAACTCTTTGGATTACTGTTACGAGATTACTGTCATATTTGTTCATAGCCACAACAGATACTTCGCATCAGTTGCTCATAATTTGTTACAAAGAGCCTATAAATTTGTTGTAATATTGTACAAGGATATACAATTTCTTACTGAAAATTATTCATTACTTTCCCATTTACTTCCCTTTTCATGGTATCAGAGCCTGGTTATCGAATCTGATAAATTACTTTGCCTTTTCTTAAAACCCCAATTCACAGATTTCTCTATAACCTAAACCTTACTACCATCATGGATCCTCCCAATCAAACAAACCCTACCGCAGTGAGTGACTCTGTGAATGACGCAATGTTCTTGAGCAACTCTGATTCGCCGGGAACTGTTCTCGTGAATGCGTCTTTAACTGGTCCTAATTATTTGTCCTGGAGCAGATCGATGTTGATCGCTCTTAAGGCCAAAGACAAGCTGGGTTTTATCAATGGCAAATACCCAAAACCTGCCCTTGATTCTCCTATCTTTGACAAATGGACAAAGGTAGATAATATGGTGATTTCTTGGATGCTTAATTCCATCTCCAAGGAATTGGCTGATGCCTTTTTATATACTGCATCTTCAAAGGATCTCTCGGAAGATTTGGCTGAAAGGTTTGGGGAAAGCAACGGTCCACTACTTCTTCAAATCAAAAAGGAAATAGTGAGCTTTACTCAAGGTAATTCTGCTGTTTCTGTTTATTACACTAAATTAAAGAAAATGTGGGATGAGCTTGCTTGTTTAAAGAAGTATCCTGTTTGCAAGTGTGGTGGTTGTTCATGTGAAGTTGCTAAAGAAATAGCAGATTTGGATAATGAAGAAAAACTTATTCAATTTCTCATGGGTTTGAATGAGTGTTTTGAAAATGTAATCAACCAAATTTTATTAATGGAACCTTTTCCTAGTGTTAGTAAGGCTTACTCTATGGTCCTACGTGTGGAAAAAAAGAGGGAAATGCACTTTGTTACCATAGATTCCAGTGAAACACCTACTGCTTTGTTAGTGCAGCACCAAGGTTCTAAGAATCTTGTAGGCAAGAGTCTCTACCAAAAAAATGATAAGCAGAAGAAAGCCGATCGGTATTGCACGAATTGCAAAGAAACTGGACATATTAAGGATGCATGCTTCAAATTGCATGGGTATCCAGATTGGTTTTTGGAACTTAAACAGAAGAAGGGTCAGTCACGGGCTTATCATGCTGCACTTGACACGCCAATTGACCATCCAGAGGCAACACCGCTTCATGGGAGTGGCGAGATGAATGAAAACCTATCTAGCTTAATACAACAGGAGTGTTTGAAGGCAATGAAAGCCCATGGTATAGTACCACAGCAAACTGAACAACCAAGTGTTAATTATGCCAACTCAGGTGTGGGATCTTTCACAGGTATGTCTCATACAAACTTGACTGTTAATTCTACAAACAGAAGTAAAGGCATATGGATTATTGACACCGGAGCTACAGATCATGTTACTTGCGACAAGAGTTTATTTGATACAATTTATAAACTTCCTAGGCCACGACTTGTGAGGATGCCTGATGGCAGCTATAAACCAGTAACACATATCGGGAACATTACGCTCCATGATAGAGTTATCCTTTATAATACACTTTATGTCCCCGCCTTTGATTGTAACCTACTCTCCGTTACTGCTTTATCTCGTACCTGCCATGTTGCCGTAATCAATCTACCTGATTGTTCTATTTTGCAGGATTTGCGGAGTAAGGAGATTCTAGCCATTGGGGATATGCATTCTGGTTTATACCACCTGTCTACAAGCTCTTTTCACCTCAATAAAGCCACTAGTTCAATAAATTCTGTATGTTCTAATCATTCTTCACATCTGTCCTTGTTATGGCATTCTAGGCTAGGACATATACCCTTACAAAGAATGAAACATACTGATGTAATAAGTTCTTCTGAAATGAAAGAGTTTTTTTGTCCAGTGTGTCCTTTATCAAAGCAACACAGACTTCCATTTCCAAAGTCCACTTCTCAAAATTACAAATTGTTTGATTTGGTTCATGTTGATCTTTGGGGCCCTTATGCCATTGAGTCTATTACAAATGCTAAATACATGCTCACAATAGTTGAAGAAACCAGTAAATACACTTGGACGTATATGTTGAAACTTAAAACTGATGTACCTAGCATCCTACAACACTTTCTTGCTTATATACAAACCCAATTTCAGCATAATATTAAGGCAGTCTGAACCGATAATGGTTCAGAGTTTATTAACCAGATTTGTCAACAATTCTTCATTAAATTTGGAATCCATCATCAGAAAACATGTCCATATACACCTCAACAGAATGGCACTGTTGAAAGAAAACACCAAACTCTCTTGCAAACAGCTCGCTCTCTCATGCTTCAGTCCAACATGCCTAAATCCTTTTGGTCTGAAGCTTTACTTACTGCCACTCATTTAATAAATAGACTGCCTTCTGTTGTCACGGACTGGGTTTCGCCTTATCAATTACTTCACCAAACTCCACCAAATCTATCATATCTTAAGGTTTTTGGATGCCTCGCTTATGCAACAAATACTTCACCTCATAAAACCAAGTTCGATCACCGGTCTATACCTGCTGTTTTCATTGGTTATACATCACAACATAAGGCTTATAAGCTTTATAATTTAAATAATCACAAGATTTTTTATTCTAGAGATGTGGTCTTCTTTGAGTCTAAATTTCCTTATCACTCTTCCAATCCTCATACCATTACTCAGTTCGTTTTACCCACTTGCCTTGATGTTCCAGAATCAGCCACTGCATTTGATCACTCCCACACTACACCTGCTACTACTTCACCATCACATATGGCTGCTATACCTACTCCTACTATACTAGGTACTCCACCTGCAATAGACACTATTTCTACGCCTTCCATACCTGATGTTATCCAACCACCTTTGAGACGGAGCACTCGGCCTACGGCTCCACCGGCTTGGCTTAAAGATTTTGTTGCATATTCTTCCACTAATGGCTGTCTCTCTCCTCCACAAATCACTGCAGGTACTAATCTCTATACTTATTCTCCTTCTTTTTCATCCTTTTTTGCCAATATTACTAAGCTTGCTGAACCAGCAACCTATAGACAGGCTAGTAAAGATCCTAAATGGGTACAAGCAATGGAAGTTGAACTCAAAGCTCTCGAAGATAATAATACCTGGATCGTGACTTCTTTACCTCCTGGTAAGACGGCTATTGGCTCAAAATGGGTATATCGAATTAAATATTTCCCTGATGGTACCATTGACAGATTTAAAGCACGACTAGTGGGCAAGGGGTTTAATCAGCTGTTGGGTCTGGATTATACAGAGTCTTTTTCTCCTGTTGCAAAATTGGTAACTGTTCGGTTATTACTTGCCGTTGTCACTATTCAAGCCTGGCCTCTTCATCAAGTTGACATTAACAATGCATACTTGCATGGCTACATTGATGAAGATCTTTATATGCAACCACCTGCTGGCTACACCAAAGCAGCTCCAGGACAGGTTTGCAAATTGGTCAGGTCTCTTTACGGCTTGAAACAAGCCGGACGACAATGGCACAAAGAGTTCAAGAGTGCAGTAACTGCTTTTGGGTTTCAACAATCGGCTCATGATCATTGTTTATTTGTTAAAGGTTCTGGGGCTGATCTACTTGTGCTTTTAGTGTATGTTGACGATGTTCTTTTAACAGGTCCAAATGAAAATCTTATTATTGCAGCCAAACAACACTTGCACCATCACTTTACAATTAAAGATCTTGGTTATGCCAAGTTTTTCTTGGGACTGAAAATAGCCCGTTCTGCTGATGGGATGCATATCACACAACGGAAGTACATACTTGATTTAATCCAAGCTGTCGGTCTTCAAGATGCCAAGCCGGTTCCCACTCCTTTAATCCAAGGTGTTAAGTTGCAGCCAAATCAGGGTATTTTGTTAGTCAATTCCGATCAATATAGGAGTTTGGTGGGTAAACTACTATACTTGAGCCTGACCAGACCTGATATTACGTTTGCTGTTCAACAACTTAGTATTCATATGCAAAATCCTACTGATTGTCACTTAAAGGCCGCTTTGCATGTGATCAAGTATCTTAAAGGGTGTCCTAATACAGGTCTCTTTTATTCTGCTGCTAGTTCTCTTGTTTTAAAGGCATATTGTGATGCGGATTGGGCTGCCTGTCCACAGAGCCGTCGATCCCTTTCCGGCTATTGTATTTTCTTAGGTAATTCTATTATTTCGTGGAAGTCAAAGAAGCAGCCCACAGTAAGTCGTTCTTCTGCCGAAGCAGAATACCGCAGTATGGCTCTCACTGTTTGTGAATTGCAGTGGATTACTTATATTTTACATGATCTTAAACTTCATGTTCAGGTGCCTATTTCTCTATTTTGTGACAATCAAGCCGCCTTGCATATAGCAGCAAATCCTGTGTTCCATGAAAGAACGAAACACATTGATATCGATTGTCATATTGTGAGGTAACAATTAGATTCCGGTTTTTTGAAACCGGAACACGTCAGTGGTTCTGAGCAACTGGCTGATATTTTTACTAAATCACTTCCATCTCCTCAGTTTTCCAGACTTTTGTCCAAGATGGGATTGGTCGAACTTCCACCACTACCATCTTGAGGGGGGCGTGTTAGCATTGATAATTGGTAATTACTGAACAGTAATTACCACAGTTGTATTCACCTTACGATAGCATCACCAGCAGAGGATTTTTTGCTTCATTATCACTATTAACTCTTTGGATTACTGTTACGAGATTACTGTCATATTTGTTCATAGCCACAACAGATACTTCGCATCAGTTGCTCATAATTTGTTACAAAGAGCCTATAAATTTGTTGTAATATTGTACAAGGATATACAATTTCTTACTGAAAATTATTCATTACTTTCCCATTTACTTCCCTTTTCAGAAGTACATTAATAGAAAACAATATGAAATGTTTTTACCTAAAAATGATGTATGTTAGTAATTAATAAAAGATGTCTAGTATTCCATAGATCATAGAGTTCTCGTGCCTAAATTCTCACTCTATAATGTTAGTACAATCCATAGTAACTCTTTAATTTTACATTATATTTTAGGCATTATATTTTTCATAATATAACTTGGATAAGAGTTAATTTTATTTTGAAAAATTCTTATTTATGAGTATTATAATAAAAATGAATATATTGGATTACTAATGTATTTTTATTTAGAAATATTATCAATAAATTTTACCTTTACATATTAAAAAACTAGCTCCTAATAGAAATAAAAATAATATATTAAAGACAAAGTTTTGATACGGCTTATCACCAATCTACGAGCATGAGAAAGATGAGTGGATGGCCAAACAATTGTTAGTTATGTAAACCGCAACCACAATTTATAGTTTTCTAAAACATGTTTTCTATTTGTAAAACCATTTTGATAGAAGTTAAAAAAAATTAAACACTTTTCAAAAAACAAATTTTCGTTTATTTTCAATAAAAATAAATAGAAAACTAAAAAGCAAAACAATAATAAACCAGCTCTTAGTTTTCGTTGATTATATAATTATTGGAGAATAAATTAAATAATTTGAGAGAAGAATAAGGTTCCGCAATATAAATACATTTTGATGTAATTTAATTAATTATTTTATTGATTTTAAATTTTAAATAATTACTTTTTAAGTTTGGATATAAAATTAAAATATATTTTATAGTAAAAATTTAGACTATTTATTTATAATATTGGATATATAATTTGTTTATTATGAATTCTACAAAAAATTTTTAAAATTTATTGCATTAAGAATTCTATCGATATATAATACAAAAACTCCAATAAATGTCTTGAAAATATAATTATATACAATTATGGAAATGTTAATATAAAAATATAAAACAAATGTATTATAAATAAAAATTTATCTTGGTATAATTTAATTAATTATTATATTAATTTTAAACTTTAATATAATTACTTTTTGTATTTGCATATATAAAATCAATGTATATTCTACAACGAACTTTTAAGCTATTTATTTATAACGTTGGATTTATAATTTTATTTATTATGAATTTTATAAAAATTAATTATATTTAAGATTTATATTAATATATAATACAAAAATCTAATAAATGTGTGTGTATACACATTTATGGACTTTTAATACACACACACACACACACATATATATATATATATCTTCTTTTTACCTTTATGGGCTTTTTTAATGGGCTTACTGGATGAACATGCACCAATTGCTTTACTTGACGAAGTTTTTATTCTTTGGTCCGCACTAGTTGTCAAATGTTCGAACATTTCTTGGCAAATGAGTTTATACTCCTCAGGAGTTTTAGCAGCTGCTAACCGGGCCTGGCATTGGGCTTTTTGGATCCCAAATTGTGAGTTTTCAGGAATGGCCAATGTAGATGCATAGGTTAGAGCTGATCCATTTTAAAGCTGCATTTAAGGGTTTATAATTTATTATCAATCTGGGAACACCACGTTCTATTTCAGCATTTTTATTGACATAAAAAGCTGCACAAGACCATTGGCTTCTAGATGGCGAAATTAATTTTTTATCAAGTAAATCCTGGATTTCTTTTTACAGTGTTCAGTCAATTCAGGGTTCATCTGAATTGGTCTGGCTTTAGTTTTAATGGATTTTTCATCAAAATCTTTTTCATATGGTAAATCTACTATATGCTGTTTACGACTCCAAAAGGCATTTGGATGATCAGCACAAAGTCTATTTTCCATATCTTCCTTTAAAGTTTTGATTTTAGTTTGTATTTCTTCAATTTCTAATTGCTGTTTAATTCTATTTAAACATGCATTATTGGTTATATCTTTTATGTCTTCTTCTTTAGATTTTATTAAAGAATTAATTTCTAAAATTTTAATAGAATGAGCTTTTAGTAAATTTAATTGTTTCTTTTTAGGTTTTTCTGTGAATTCCAAATAAATTTTATGATGTCTTATTTTAAATTTAATACAATCTTCTTTAACTGAATATGGTGTGATTAGGTTTATAAAAGGAGTTCCTAAAATGACCATATAATTGATTTCAGGTGATAATAGAAGTACTGAGTTTATTTCTAGACCTTGATTTACTATTTGTGCATCTGTTTTACCTATAATTTCGAGTTTAGATTTATTTGCAGTTCTAAGTTTTTCATTAGTTTTAGACCAATATCTCTTAGGTATTAAATCTGATTTTATACAATTCAAATCTGCTCCTGTGTCAAACAGTGCAATTGCATCTAAAATAAAATCATTTATCCTAAGATTGATTTTTACTAAGTATTTCCTAGAAGTTATTTCTTGTAATAAATTGAGGAAATTACCATCTACGTCTTCATTTAATTGGTTTATGTCTTCTTTTATATCATTATCTTGTTCGTCTTCAGAAGAACTAGATACAAATTGGGATTCTAATAATTTTAGTAATTTATCATGCAATTGAAATCCCTTTTTTAATTCTTTAACTTCATTTTTTAGTGTTTTAATTTCTTTATATAAATCTTTATTTACATCTTCTACATCTATCTCTTTTCGTTTATTTTTATTTAAAATAGTTGTTAAATCATAAGTATTAGTTTGAATTTTAGGAGTTATATCTTCTTTTACTGGTTTATCTTCAAAACTTTTAATGAGTTGTTGAAGTAATTTAGCTTTAGTTTCTTGATCGTCCAATTTACTTACCACTTCTAAAAGTGTATACTGATCTTTAGTTAATACATTTAAAGATTTGTCAGATCAACTAGTTGTTGTTCCTAATTCATCAATTTCATTCTCACTTTCTATATATTCAGATTCTGAAGTGTCAGAATCAAGATATAGAGCATGAATTTTATTCAACACTTCATCATCTAAATTTAATTCATGTAATTTTTTATTAAATTTGCAAAATTTAGATGTATGTCCTTTTTTACCACAACTATAGCAAGTTAAATCTTTAAAAGAAGTTTTATTTGAAGGTTTAGAAGATTGTTTGCGTTTATATTTTCTATAAGGTTTTAACTTTTCTTTTTGGTAATATTTTTCTTTACTGGGTGTAGACCTATAATGCTTTCTATAATGTTTATTATATTTATGTGTATAATGTTTTTTAGGTTTATGTATCCTAGAACACTGGCCATCACATCTTTGAGAAGATGTTATGCCATAATCAAATTGTTTACAAAATGAGCCTAATTCTTTCTTAGTTTTAAGCATTTCATTTTTTATCGTTCTTTGCAATTTTAAATCATGACATATTTGTAATCCTTCTTTTTGTACCATGCTTATGAGTTGTCCATAAGTCAGTTTACTATAAGGAATTGGATTACCAAATTGTTGTTTAATAGAATTCCTAACTTTTTCACTTAAAAAATAAGGTAGTCCTGCCAAAAACTTTTCTTTCCAAAAAGCTTGACTGGAATCTTCCCTTAACATTAATCTAGTGAGAAAAGTAGTTTTATAATTTTGAAAATCACTTAAGTATTTACATTTTAAATTACTTAGTAACTCTGCATTTTTATCTTTTAAATGAGATGGATCGCCAATAAAATGTAATGAAATAGTGAGAATTAAAGATGACACAGCATCCTGAATTACTTCACCATTTTCATCGTATATAGGTTCTCCTTCATCATTTACTTGAATTGAATTTAAAATTTCCAAGTGTTGTTGGTCAGTTAGGTGATAATCCCACCAACCTTTTAATTGTCCTGTAAAGCCAGCAATTAAAATTTCTGCTATAGCTTTATCAGATATAATTGACTGAGTTTTATAAGCATTTGCAGCCATTGTCATTTGTTGCAATATGCTTAATATATTATATTCACTTAAACCATCTATGTTCCATTCATAAATAGTTGAAGCATTATATTTAAATTGATTTATAGCATTAGGTTTATCGATTATACCTAAATCTGGTGCTCTATTTACTATCTCTCTATGATGATTTATGGGGTTTAGTTCAAATTATTTTATATCTTCTGACTCTGATTCACTAATGTCAGAGGTAGAAGTTTCTTCTAAATTATTGATATTTCTTGATGCTTGAGGGGTATCAGGAGCTGCTTGTTGAGTAGTCGCTGAATGCACTTCAAGCCTACTTAACTGATCTTTTAACTTGTTTACAAATTCAGTTTGACTTGTTTTAGAAATTTGAAAAGGTTTAAACATGTGAGTTTTTACAGTTTCTTTTTCTTTTGTATTTTCTGTAATTAACGGTTTATCTCCTAATAAATGTTCTATCCGTTTTAATCGTGAATTCAAACAAATTAAACTGGCATTACTAAAGTTATTTTGTTCAATTAGTTTACTATTTACATCGTTTTCTCTAGTAACTTTATAGGGTGCACAGATAATTTCATTATCTTGATGTTTTAATTTACTAATTGTTTTAGGTGGAAAATCACTTTTTATTGTTTGATTATTTACAATGAATTCTAGTCTTTTATCTCTAGCTGTTATTGGATTTAATTCTTTATTAGATTCATGTTCTCTAACTAAGTCATACCAATCAAAGAATTTTATATCATTTTGTGTATTTAATTTATACTCTAAATATTCATATTTTAATTCTTCAAAAGTATAAGTTTTTAATATCTGTTTCATTTTTATTAAGTTTTTAATTTTAGAAACTTCTTTTATTAAATCTTTTTCAGTATCGTCTTTATTTAAAACATTTAATTCTCTATTGATATCACTAACATTTTCAGTTATAGCTGAAGTTGTTGGTGATTCAGGTGATGAATTTACTAAATTGGATTGTTGATTGACATAGTTATCTACAGGATTATAAACTGCCTGTGGAATATGAGAACTATAATCAACACCTTTCATTTTATTAGGAATGTCCGAGGTAGAGTACCTAGGTTTTACTAAAGTTTGAATTATTGGTTTATGCTCAGGTTCTTTATATTTAGCATAAATCATAGAAGGTATGGAGGAACTGGGTTTATCATTTTCATCTGTAGTAACAGAGGAAAATGACCCTGTATACCTCATACTTTGACTTCTATTAAATTTTAATGTTACTTTACCATCTTCAAATTGTTCAATTTTTTGTAAATTGATATTTGGTTTTAATGGTTCTAGTACTGGAGGAGGTACAACTCCTTCCAAAATCCATTCATCCGGAAGTGTGATGTCTTTCCATTGAATGGTTTTAGGTATCACAGTGTTTGTTTTAGTTAAATCCGTTTGAAGAAAACGTGTTTCTCCAATTTTAGGTTGTAATTTATATTTAGTACCAAAAGCAGAGTTCATTGCTTTATAATGAATTTTATATATTAAAGCTATAGGAATAGATCCTTGTTTCATTTTATAATTATGGGTTTTAATTTCCAAAACAATACTTTCTAAAATATTTAAATCATTTAATGAGACAGTCATATCTGGATAGACCTCAAAAGAGATCGGTCCTTCACTTAAGCTAGTCTCAACAGATCCTAATAAAGAATCTTGAAAGTTTAAAAATCTAGCATCTCTTACAACTGCAAGAATACTAGTGTTTAATCCTTCTCTTGTTAAAGGTTTTATTCCTACTTGTATTAATCCTATATGAATATATTTATATTTTTTACTTTTATGGTGTTGCAAAGTTTTAGAAGATAAAAGAGTTATCCTTTCAAAAGGTTTACTGAGTTGAAAATCTCTTTCTTCAGTTTTAATCACATAATCGGTTTTAAATAAGTTAAATTTATTAATTTTATAAATCTGTTCTTTATCAACTTTAGGTATTTCCCATTCATCAATTGCTTTACTAAAATCCTGTAAAATTAATTCATTTCTATTAATGACCCTTTTAATTTCGGAGTTATCTGAGTCTTCAGATCTATTACTACTAGCCGATCTACATAACAAAGGATCCATTTTATAAGATACTATAAACCTTAATGACAACTGTTCCGGTTATACCCTTCCTGTTATACCCTTCGCTGCCACTCACACATGGGTCTTAAGCACGGGTTCAGACGAAATAGGTTCAATGGAACAAAGTCAAGACTGTTTATAATATATTATAAAATGAAGTCTTTATATGTATACCAACAAGCAGATCTAAATCTTTAGGCTCTGATACCAACAAAAGGAAAGGACCGTTTAACAAATCTCAGATTTAGATCTTACAGGTTTAGAAACATATCATACATATCAAAACCAACATAAGCATTTACTAAACAACGATCTACATCAATATACATATTAATGAACATATCATTAATATATATATCAAGTAAGATACTATTATCAATTGGATTTATTATCATATAAATCATTTAATATGTTTAAGTATGGTACGTAGCGTTGTAGCACAAAGTTTCCCTTGTTTATCAAGTGCAATGATAAACACCAGGAGGTTATGTGTTTCCAGCTGATATACCAATACTATTTATAAACAAATACTGTTTAGATCTAATATTTTACTTCAGAATCAACATACAATTTAAACAGTTTTTCTGATGTGGAAGATTAGACTAAGCTGCATCCATAGAGCATACTTATACAACAATCAAAACACAAACAAGTTTTTAATTTATGGTTTAGGGTTCCTGCAACCTTGACTTGGGATCCCCAGAATCAAGTCAGAGTGTGGAGAAGGAAGAAGAAAGGTGCCGTTAACACGGACTTATAGAAGTAGCAGTTTAATATGATATACAAAATAAAACTTTTATTTTATTACAAAATTGAAATACAAGATTTAAAATATACAAATTTAATTGATAAGTTCAGACTAACCTGAATCTTCTAGCCTTGAACCCTTACAGTAAAGGAGAGGAGAGAAACAAGGTAAATCTAAAACTTATTCCTTCACAAAGAGGAGAGGCTCTCTTTAAATAACATAGATTGGAATCTTTACTATTTGCTTTACACTGTGGATGAACAGTTCTTTGTCTGCCATCGAATCTTTACTGTAGTTGACTTTACTGTGGATGAACAGTAAGTTGTCTGCCTTTGAATCTTTACTTTTTACTGTTGAAGATGCTTTTACAAATTATCCGAGGAAGAGGACGAAGAAGAGGATGATGAGTTGTCCTGCTTTTTCTTTTTAAGTCTGTCTTTTACCTGTTTTTTGCTTTTCCCTTTCAGTTTTAACTTTGCTTTAGATTTATCATCTTTACTTTTAATTTTTATGGCGGATGTAATGCTGTCTTCATCATCACTATCACTGGTCGAATAGTTGGAGGATGAGGAAGATGCTACGGAGGCCCAAGTCTTCTTTTTACCTTTATGGGCTTTTTTAATGGGCTTACTGGATGAACATGCACCAATTGCTTTACTTGACGAAGTTTTTATTCTTTGGTCCGCACTAGTTGTCAAATGTTCGAACATTTCTTGGCAAATGAGTTTATACTCCTCAGGAGTTTTAGCGGCTGCTAACCGGGCCTGGCATTGGGCTTTTTGGATCCCAAATTGTGAGTTTTCAGAAATGGCCAATGTAGATGCATAGGTTAGAGTTGGTTTAATGGGCTGAGATAATTTACTGCGGATCCATTGATTAATTTTAAGTTCAGTGGTGGTATTTTTGAAGGATCCCCACCATTTAATTTTATGGCGTTTTACTATCATGGGAATGGAGGTTCCCTGGAGAGGCTGAGAATCAAAAAACCATTGATAAACCCAGGGTGTGAAGAAGGTCATACAGTAATACATTAAGGATGGTATACTGATTTCTTCAGGTGTGGGTTTATAATGGGTTTTAAAATATTGAAACAGATAATGGATTCCATGAGGAATAATCTCCTCAGAGAGTCCTTTATATTGCCACCAACGTTTAAACCAATTGGGGATATTACTGATTTTAGTAAAAGTGGTTTGATCAAAATAGATTAACCATGAATGAGTATAAGTGGGATTTTGACTACAAAAAACTTTGTCCCACGCTTCCATATAATCAAAATAATTATAAACAGTACTATGTATATGTTTATATAAAACTTTGAATTTTACTGGAGTATAAAGAGATGGTGCAGGCCAACTTTGAGGATGAAGAATCCGTTGGATTTTAATAGAGGAATATAAAATAATAGATTTATTTTTAGTATCAAAATTATGTTTAATTTTTACGGAGTCAGTATCAATCAAAATATTATGATAATATTCCTGGGATTTGGAAAGGTCATTTGGAATAAAATACCAATCCTCAGGGTAATATCGTTTTGAAATCAACCAAGGATTTATATTATTATAGCCATCCTCGATCGGAATTTCATAGTCAAAATAATTTTTTACAAACCATTTATGTATATTACTGGTTTTATGATATTGGATTTTTAGCAAATCCACAGCCATTAACGGATTTGATAATTCTTTACCGTCTACCGTTTGAGACGGAATAGCCGTACCATGGGCGGATACGATCGCCTTAGTTGTAGAAGACATACCTGTGTCCCCCGCTGAAGAGGATGCCATTGACTGTAATGCTTTAAGAACTTCTGGAGATTGAGAGAGTTCCTCAATCCATAGTTTAAGGTCTTTAGTAGGGGTGGATATAGTGTTTAGGTTTTTACTAAGGTCATCTGAGTGCTCAGAAAGAGCTTTACTAGGGGAGGAAGATTCCTCTTTAGATTCTTTGCCCTTGCTTTTATCCTTCTTTCGTCCCATGATACTGTAGGAATTCGCGGGTGAGAAAGTCAGGGATACTATTTTGATTGCCAGGAATAAATTCAATATCAAAATCAAAAACACTTAATAATGCTTGCCATCGTGCAAAAATCTGTTTAGAGGCAAGATTTTTAACATCCTTTTGCAAAATATCTTTTGCAGATTTACAATCAATTCTCAATAAAAATTTTTGATTTAAAAGATCAGATTGAAATTTATTAATATATATGACTATACTTAAAATTTCCTTTTTAATAGTAGAATAATTAAGTTGAGCAGGAATCCAATGACCAGAAGTATATTGGATGATACGCTATTTACCATTTATTAGTTGTTTTAAAATACCACCATATCCTATGTCCGAAGCATCCGTTTCAACGATTTTAAATGCTGTAGGATTAGGGATATACAAATAAGGTATTTCTTTGACTAAAGACTTGATCTTTTTTACCAATTGAGTATGCTGATTTGTCCAAGGACCAACATTTTTACGTAAACGATCATGCAAAGGTTTTATCATACAATTTAAATTGGGATAAAAATCAATAACATAATTTAAACAACTAAGAAATCGTTGTATTAAATTTAAAATAAGACATCATAAAATTTATTTGGAATTCACAGAAAAACCTAAAAAGAAACAATTAAATTTACTAAAAGCTCATTCTATTAAAATTTTAGAAATTAATTCTTTAATAATTAAACGGTCCTTTCCTTTTGTTGGTATCAGAGCCTAAAGATTTAGATCTGCTTGTTGGTATACATATAAAGACTTCATTTTATAATATATTATAAACAGTCTTGACTTTGTTCCATTGAACCTATTCCGTCTGAACCCGTGCTTAAGACCCATGTGTGAGTGGCAGCGAAGGGTATAACAGGAAGGGTATAACCGGAACAGTTGTCATTAAGGTTTATAGTATCTTATAAAATGGATCCTTTGTTATGTAGATCGGCTAGTAGTAATAGATCTGAAGACTCAGATAACTCCGAAATTAAAAGGGTCATTAACAGAAATGAATTAATTTTACAGGATTTTAGTAAAGCAATTGATGAATGGGAAATACCTAAAGTTGATAAAGAACAAATTTATAAAATTAATAAATTTAACTTATTTAAAACCGATTATGTGATTAAAACTGAAGAAAGAGATTTTCAACTCAGTAAACCTTTTGAAAGGATAACTCTTTTATCTTCTAAAACTTTGCAACACCATAAAAGTAAAAAATATAAATATATTCATATAGGATTAATACAAGTAGGAATAAAACCTTTAACAAGAGAAGGATTAAACACTAGTATTCTTGCAGTTGTAAGAGATGCTAGATTTTTAAACTTTCAAGATTCTTTAGTAGGATCTGTTGAGACTAGCTTAAGTGAAGGACCGATCTCTTTTGAGATCTATCCAGATATGATTGTCTCATTAAATGATTTAAATATTTTAGAAAGTATTGTTTTGGAAATTAAAACCCATAATTATAAAATGAAACAAGGATCTATTCCTATAGCTTTAATATATAAAATTCATTATAAAGCAATGAACTCCGCTTTTGGTACTAAATATAAATTACAACCTAAAATTGGAGAAACACGTTTTCTTCAAACGGATTTAACTAAAACAAACACTGTGATACCTAAAACCATTCAATGGAAAGACATCACACTTCCGGATGAATGGATTTTGGAAGGAGTTGTACCTCCTCCAGTACTAGAACCATTAAAACCAAATATCAATTTACAAAAAATTGAACAATTTGAAGATGGTAAAGTAACATTAAAATTTAATAGAAGTCAAAGTATGAGGTATACAGGGTCATCTTCCTCTGTTACTCCAAATGAAAATGATAAACCCAGTTCCTCCATACCTTCTGTGATTTATGCTAAATATAAAGAACCTGAGCATAAACCAATAATTCAAACTTTAGTAAAACCTAGGTACTCTACCTCGGACATTCCTAATAAAATGAAAGGTGTTGATTATAGTTCTCACATTCCACAGGCAGTTTATAATCCTGTAGATAACTATGTTAATCAACAATCCAATTTAGTAAATTCATCACTTGAATCACCAACAGCTTCAGCTATAACTGAAAATGTTAGTGATATCAATAGAGAATTAAATGTTTTAAATAAAGACGATATTGAAAAAGATTTAATAAAAGAAGTTTCTAAAATTAAAACACTAAAAAATGAAGTTAAAGAATTAAAAAAGGGATTTCAATTGCATGATAAATTACTAAAATTATTAGAATCCCAATTTGTATCTAGTTCTTCTGAAGACGAACAAGATAATGATATAAAAGAAGACATAAACCAATTAAATGAAGACGTAGATGGTAATTTCCTCAATTTATTACAAGAAATAACTTCTAGGAAATACTTAATAAAAATCAATCTTAGGATAAATGATTTTATTTTAGATGCAATTGCACTGTTTGACACAGGAGCAGATTTGAATTGTATAAAATCGGATTTAATACCTAAGAGATATTGGTCTAAAACTAATGAAAAACTTAGTACTGCAAATAAATCTAAACTCGAAATTATAGGTAAAACAGATGCACAAATAGTAAATCAAGGTCTAGAAATAAACTCAGTATTTCTATTATCACCTCAAATCAATTATATGGTCATTTTAGGAACTCCTTTTATAAACCTAATCACACCATATTCAGTTAAAGAAGATTGTATTAAATTTAAAATAAGACATCATAAAATTTATTTGGAATTCACAGAAAAACCTAAAAAGAAACAATTAAATTTACTAAAAGCTCATTCTATTAAAATTTTAGAAATTAATTCTTTAATAAAATCTAAAGAAGAAGACATAAAAGATATAACCAATAATGCATGTTTAAATAGAATTAAACAGCAATTAGAAACTGAAGAAATACAAACTAAAATCATATAAAAGCCTTTTGTATGGTTATTCAACAAAATGGGTGTGTGTGTGAATAAAAATGCAAAGTAAATGTACAAAAGATTTAGAATGCAAACATGGAGAATCTAAACTTAACCCTCAAAACACAAAAGCCTTACTTCACTGAATTATCACTCAAGATTTGTTTCAACCTATCAACCTATATTACCAAGCAAGAGGCTAATGGTCCCACCAACTAATTTATTTAATATACTCTTTCCGTTATAAAAAAATAATACATCATTCCTTTATTGTTTGTCCCAAAATATAATTTGCTTTTCTTTTTTGCATTATAATTATTTCTTAAATTGTATATCATGTCTTTGTTAAATTTTATCTTAGTTTCAATAATCCTCGTAAATTCTTACTTATTATTTCAATATAATAATTCCTCATATATTATTTAAGATGACATAATAGAAAAGTTATATAAATAAACTTGTTTTTTAACTATAATAATCACTACTTTCTTAATCTATGTAAAAATAGAAAGTGGACTATTCTTTTGGGCCAAAGAGAATAGTTTTTTTAAGGATCATTATAAATAATATTTTTTAAAAAAGGATATACAATTTATCGTAGTTATATGCATACTAAAAAAAAAAAAGCAATTTACCAACGAATTGTGTCCCTTGATGCATATATATATATGAATCCAGAAATTTCAGATTTTGGAATGGCTAAAATTTCTTGAGTTGATCAAACTCAAGGAGATACTAGCAAAATTGTTGAAAAATAGCAAGCTAATTTGCTTTATATACTCGACTAGAAAATGAGAAAATATTGAAAATAAGAAAAAAATAAAGGGCTATATTATTGCTTTTTAATTTTCTAATTAAATATAATGACCGGAAAATTAAATAAGATAAAAAAATATTCGACTCAAGTATCACTATTCGTTAAAAATATTAAAAATAATTTAAAAAAATAAATATATACACCTTTTCAATTACAATTAGTGCAATAATTATATTCGATATTATAATTCTTATTTGGTTTTTATTTTTAAAAAATAAAAAATAAAAAACTTTTTGATGTTAAAGAGGTACCTAAACGGATTTGAATCCCTTACTTATAATCGGACTTGGATTCTGGCAGTAATATTTTAAGTGGGTAAAAGACCTGCTGCCATACTTTTATAGGACCAATTTTTAGTACCTTTTAAAAATAATAGTTTTATTATATGAATTATAAAATGGTCTCAATAAAATTATGAAAAACAAAAAAGTAAATATATATACACACATGAATAAAAAATTAAATTATTTATATTTTGTATCACTAAAATATTACTATAAATGTTAATAAAAAACAATTAAATTACTTTATATTTTGTACCAAATAAAAAATTACATTTATTGCATTATATATAAATATTTTAAAAAATAATTTTTCTAAAGTTAAAAATGAAAAATAAAAATCATCAAGTATTTACATTAAGATTTAAGATTTTTTAAAGAGATATTAAATTCAAGATTAAATATTAAGGTTAAATTAATAAAAATAAGGCAAAAAGAAGAGGAAAAGTAAATGACTCCTTGCTTCTGATTAAATTATTAAGATAATAATTATATGATTAATCAATACAATTAAGTACTTTATTATACCTTTGAGCTCAAAATATTTTACTAATGGTGCGATTATTAGGTGAATTGACTATCTTAGAACATAATATGATTTTGCATTTAAGGTTGTACCATGGGACCAATAAATATACAACTTAGACAGCATAGGTGAAAAGAACTAGTTACCAGAAGCCATAAAACTAGCAGTATAACTTTTGGGCTGCATTTATCAACATAACCAAGTTGCTCCTTTGTCCTACAATCCAAAATAAATGAAAAAGATTTTAGAAACAATGAAATGACAAATGAAGTTCAGACAAAAGGACAGGATTCAATTTAGCATCGTGATATGTCTGCATACATAGTTTACAAGTTCATTAGCCAATCTCTAGGCTGATATAGTATGGTAAGAAAAAATTAAAGAAAAACAAACAAATATCACCGGAACTTAGGTGTCACGACCCGATTCCACGGGCCAGACCGGCACTAGGGCCCAGGTAAGTTTAAGGCCCCCGAGGCCCGTAGTAAGTCTGAAACACTAAATTTGCTATCTTAATATAAATTTCAAATATTCAGCCCATATTACAAAAAAAATAAGCCTCAAGATTTATTTCATCTCATTTCTAATATAGGGTCACAGAATCATTTCATCTACGATAATACACGACTAAATGTAAGTAAATTCTACAACTGCGGAGTCACTAACTGTTTGATATACATAGCCTTTTATACATACAGTTACATACTGGAATAATTATGGAACTAAGGAAAATTTCTTTGATGCCTTGCGTCGAAGAAACGTAACCTGAATCGAACTAAAGAGGAACTTACTTCCTGAAAAATTAAACAAGACATGTGAGTTTTTCCTAAAGTGATAATTATTGCACAACACATACAGTCACACAAATGTATAAATATATCAATCTAGTCATCCGATTAGTTATATGCTCACACAGCCAGTCACACAAATGGCATATCACCAGCACTCACAATTATTAACATCTTCATATAATCACATCACGTGAAAATTGGTCTGTGGCGTCACCGAAACCCCGATGAGCCGTCCTCCCACATGGCCCATCCTCTCATAACGTGTGCACCAAGGAGCCGATCCCCCATACTGGCCGACCGGTCTAATCCTCACTTGACCAGCCCCCTCATTGTTTTTCCATTCTCTCTTTTCTTTCCCATACCAACAGGAGGCAACCTGATCGTCTCCATCAAATCTAGATCATCAGGCGCTCACAACAAGAGGCCACCCTGCGGGCTGCGATCAAATCTAGATTATCAGGTGCGCCCAATAAAGAAGTCAACCTGTGGTTTTCCATATCATACAAATCACGACAGTAGGTACACACGGAGGCGCCGATCTCCCATTTACCCGGCCGATGGTCCAACCGTCCTCACAAACCCATGGTGACCCACTTCATCCCAATTCCACACAGCAAAGCACGACATTATCACAACACAATTAATCAAGTATTGCAACTAAATGCAAGCATATTAATCAATTAAACATCGTAATGCAATGCACAATTAGACATCCAAAATCAAATGCAAATAAATAAATAAATAGTCTTAACAATAAACAACAATAATAAAATAAATAACAATAATAACAATAATAATGAAAATAAATAAATAAATATGTAAAATAATTATATGAGTAATAAAAATAATAATAAATAATCAGAGCACTCTATTTATTATGTACCAAGTCATAGAATTAATCTAAATGAACTTATTTAATCATGTCATTAATTAAAACTAGTCTAGGTTCTATTGAAATTTCGGCAGCATCTCCCCTAAAAATAGGACTATCTACCTATTTAAATATCACAATAATATATATAATATTAATACACACAGCCCATCCGTCGAGCAATCAATCAAATCGAATACCCGTCCGCCTTTAAATGACAATATCGCCATTTAACATCCATAACAACTTACATGAGCTTAATTCATATTCTAAATAACATCATTTATCAGTCATTGGATACATACGTATGTATATACAAGCATATGTGCATAATTAACTTTCATGATTAATTCTTATTCCATATCTTTTCATTGGTACCTAGGCATTTAAGACTTCAAGCTTAACCTCTTCCCACACATTTATATGAATATACCTCATAAGTCGTACATAAGCTTATATGTGTCTTTCTTTCTTCATACCAATACAAAAACCAAGTTTCTAATCAAACCTACAACCTACATGCTAACAAATTCGCCATTCGGCAAGAAATTTATTTATCGCATCAATTCTCATCCCATCATTCTCAAGGTCCAAGTAATAGAATAATGCGGAAGCAATTGTAACAATAATCTAACCTTTTCTTTATAAGGATTCAACTCATAGCTTCAATTACGTAACAATTTAAATACTTCTCCTAGAATTTTGTTCAACATTAGCTTAGCACCTAGTTTTTTCCTCCAATATCATGATTCATAGCAATAATCATCTAAGTAAATTTTAACATTACTTGAGAAGTTAATCCTAATTGTACTAAATTGCTCATTAAATTAGTTATAGCCTAAATTTAGTATGAAGAATTAAATTTCTCTAATAAAATAGCATGAATAAAAGCTAGAAATGAAAATCCCTTCATAAACTTTGATTTATGCTCAATCCTTCAATCAAATTAAAAAAAAAACAACATACATTACTAAAAGAAAGGTTGGAAATTGCTTATACAGTTGCGAAAATACCGAAAAACTGAATATTTTGGATAAAAGTGACCGGAAACAGCTCCAATGAGCAAAGTCTGATTCTGCCGTCGCTAATTTGGCCGGAGGAAGGAACAGTGACGTGGGGTAAAGAGATGACAGCGAGGGAGGAGCTGGTTCCGCCGGCTGGTGGGGGGCCTCGTCGGAAAAGTGCAAGAAAGAAAGAAAAGAAATGCCACTGTCCCTGCCGAAGAACGATGTCGCAACTCCTTGCGATTTGCTGCACCAGTAGGTGAATGACGATGGAGAAGGAGGGAGCGGAGCTACGCTGTCGACGGGGATGAAGCTGGAGTCGATCGATCGCCGGAGGGTTGAGCTAAAGAGACCACGCGATTTCCCGATCACAAACTCGCAAGTCTCCTGTGAGTGTACGCCAGAAACGAAAGGAGAGAGAGAAGAAGGGAAGCGAGGGCTGCTGCAGTGACGAGGCGACAATGAGGTTGGCGATGGTCTCCGGTGGTCGGAAAAAGAAAAGCAAAAAGGGGAGGGGGAGGGGTGTCGCGCGCATGGCGCTGGCGCCAGGAAGGAGAAAAGAAAAAAAAGAAAAAAAAGAAAAAGAAAAAGAAAAAGAAAAAAAAAGGAAAAGAAAGAAAAAATCTTGGGCTTCTAGACCATTCCGGTTCGATTCGAACCGGTTTGGTCTAATTTCAATGATTCGGCTCTATTTTGTTCGGTTTGCAAGTTTTTCACTTATTTTTCAGATTATTCGTGTGGTTTTCGAAAAATCAACTCCCGTTTCGGGTCCAGTTCAATTTATTTTAATTATTTTAATTAAGTTTCATAACATTCCTCCGTTAACTAAATAAAATAAAAATATAATTAGTAATCATATTTGATTTTTAGGAAAATTAATTTATATATATATACATAATAGATCAATTGCTGGACTTTCATTTTATTATTCGAAAATTTCACTGTTCTCGATTCAAAATTTTCGACATTATATTTGGGCTTGGGCCCAATTGCAAAAACTTGAACTCAAATTAGAATTGTTCACTATTTACGGCCCATACTGTCAAAAATCGAAATTTTTGATTTAATAAAAATTCAAAGGTTTCGAAAATAAAAATTCGGGGTATTTCATTAGGTGAAACAGCAACTTTAAGAATAAAAAAAAAATTGATATCTCGAAAAATAAGCCATAAAAGTACTCAAGAAAGAAGACAATCACATGCTTTCAATTTTAAAAGCAAAAAAAAGAATAATAGAACTGAAATGTTTAACACACTAAGCAAAAAGGGAACAAGAACAGCATCCAACAAAGTGAACAACAAGCTTTAATGTATATCCATATTCAATCATGAGCTTGAGGTTAAATTAAGTTAATAACCTAGCTAATATATAGAGCAATAAGACAAATTTAATATATAAAAATACTCTATTAAAAATCCCAGAATATCTAAAGTTCTGCTACTAATGGGTTTTCACAAAAAAAAAAAAAAAAAAAAAAGGGAAAGGAAGCTGCCACATCAAATGAAGGAAACAAGAACACCGTTGTTACTCAAATTCTGTAAAAC
The DNA here is from genome assembly GCF_041381405.1 of Jatropha curcas. Taxonomy (NCBI): domain Eukaryota; kingdom Viridiplantae; phylum Streptophyta; class Magnoliopsida; order Malpighiales; family Euphorbiaceae; genus Jatropha; species Jatropha curcas. The sequence goes on along the minus strand of NC_143158.1, from coordinate 23,503,508 downwards.
TTATGTTTACCATCAAAGAATTCTGTAAAACAAGAACAAAGAAAAACAGAAGTAAAAGAAGAAGTGACCTGGCAGCAGAAACGGCATGCCCAAATTCATGCACAGATACGAAGACATCAAAGTAGAAACAATAAATAAGCAGCATCAGCAAATGAGAGTCTCCAATCACACACCTAAACAAAAAGATTCAAATTAGAAACAGACAACAGCCTCATGTTATCAATTCATAATAAAAACATTCAACAAAAAAACCCCAAACAAAAAACCCCAAATTTATTTCTCCTTCTTATTTGAGAAGTTAAACAAGAGCTTGCAGCAAACCGCTCTAAACTCAAAATGGGTATAATCTCGTCTCTAGACACATGAAAAAGAAAACATAAAATAAAAAAATAAAAAAAGTCAGATAAATAAAGAAAAATAATTACAGATGAAAAATAATAGATCAATTATAGATAGAACAAAATCTAATCACGAAATTATTAAAATTAATATTATTATTATCATTTTGAAAAATATAAGAATGATAAATGGAAAAATATTTCCCTTCTCTTTTTTTTTTTTTTTTTTCTCCTTCTCTTTGTTCAGAAGACAGTGAAAATAGAAATAGGTGATGCTTTTATACCTCAAGGTAACGAGAGAGTGATGGTGGCCTATTAACCTGTTCAGCTGCCATTAATTTCTCAGAAGGTCAGAGAAAGAAAGTGAAAATCTATTCAAAGAAAGTGATGTGTTTTTTTATGCTTTCTTTTAATAGTAAATTATTTTTTAACTTTTTATTTAAAAAAGAAAAATTGGACCTGGACAGCTGGAATTTTACTTGGGAAATTGGAGACACAAACTCGATTTCACTTGGTGCAGTGACAATTATATATTGCAAGATTACCAAGTATGTCCTCTCAAGACAAGATATTTTTCTCCTATTGTCCACCTACACGTGACCTCTACCACCAGCGTGGACCCACTAATATAGTTCAACTTCAATCCTACACAATTTTTATATCAACGGCCAAGATTAAAATTCAGATATCGAACGATTCAAATTAAAATGAACGGTACTTTTATCAACGCCCAAACCACCTACCACTCAAGGAAAATTAATTGCTATTCATATTAGCTTTATATTATTTTTAGAACACTGTGCTGCTACTCTCTCTGATATGTCTCAGTCATATGAAAGTAAAATCAAATCAAATCTTAAAGAGTTGTAATATTAAAAAAATTCAAAATTTTTACCCTTTATAATTCCAACCAATTACCCTAATTAATCACCGAACAAAAGCGTGCACAAACGCATGTAGTACCATTAATATTAACCCACTAAGTCAGATATGCCTACATTGTCACATCATATCACGTCACATCATATCACGTTCTTCGCTTTTTTGAACATTTACGCTAACCTGGCGTGCACTATTGTCTCACACTTGGTGGAGCAGAGCCAGGCGCCAGCCTTATTTTCCTCTGCGCATGATGAGAATTCAACAATTTAAATCGAAAAAAATTGCAATTTATTTAGAATTCGAAGTTATTGCTCACGAGTCAATATATCGACGGTACCATCGTGCTCCACGTGAAGGGCCGGAGATTCTGCATTTAGGGTCCCCAGCAACCGGCCACTGGACCGTAGCCGCCGGCAGCCGTGCACCTTGGCTGGCAAATCGAACCACCCAATTTTACAAACGATACAATATTTTATTCGTTTGGACGAAAGGATCACTAATATGTGATCAAATTAAGGTGGATGTGAACCATTTGGCAGAAAATCGACCTAGAATGTTCCGTGGACACCGCTTTGGGTTTTCCGATTCCGGCCACCATACTCAACACCGAAACAGTCAAATGAAAGAGGAAGAGGAGAGGAATCGATCGAAACCTACCTCGAATTCTTAGGTCACCTAAAACGGCGTGAATGGCTGGAAAAGTTGCTGCGACGGCGCCAAACCCTTTCGGTCGAATTTTCTCTCGATCCGGGCTCAAATCGCGCAAACCAAGGCTTGAATCGTACTCCTTGCGACGAATAAATGATTTTAGAGCCTCACTCGCCAAAAACAATGGTCGTTTGACTGGAAAACGGGAAGGAGAGGGAGAGGGGAAAGACAAAATGAACATAGAGATAATAAAAATGCAACCAATGAAAAGCCTGAATCCTCATTATTAACTTTTGGATAAACAACAACTATAATAACAAACGTGCAAAAGTTCTGATCCTGCATTGACAACAGTCCAAATTCAATCCTACTCAATTTTTTGTAACTAATATTACAATTCAGACATTCAACTATCCAGATTAAAATATATAATTTTTGCCTATGAAAATATATAATCTTTTGCCCTCAGACCACCTACCATCTGCCCATAAGCTTAGGAAAATTAATTGCACATATTAACTTTATAATATTTTTAAAACAGTGTGTTACTACTCTTTCTCATATGTCTCGTCAAAGTGAAAGTAAAATCAAATCAAATCTTATAAGAGTTGTAATATTTAAAAATTCAAAATTTTTACCCTTTGTAATTCCAACCAATTACCCCAATTAATCACAGAACAAAAGCGTGCACAAAAGAATTCTTATTGAAGAATTCTGTAAAACTTATGTTTACAGAAAATGTCAACTGCAGCCAAAGAAAATGTGAACTTATGTTTACCACAAGTTACTGTCGACAGCTTCAAAACCACAAAGAATTCTTATTATAAAGAAGGAAGCAATTTGTGCGAAGAACTGTTGTGCGGTGCCCACTCAATGGGATCCACATTTGAAACAAATAAAATAAAAAAAAAAGAAAACGTGGTAGGAACCACACGTAGTTGAAAAAGGAAAGAAGGAAATGAGAGATTCCTTTGGTAGGTGACCTGTATTTCGGTGGACGCATAATTAACGCGTCCACCCTCTCCTATAAATAGGAGATGGCTCAGCCATCTCAACACACACAACCGAGCGAAGAGAGTGTTGTTTGAGAGTTTCAGTTTTAGAATTGGGTTTTAAAAATCGGGTAGAGAGAATAGTGAGGATAATTTGGGAAACACTTTTTGAGTGCCACTATTTTTGAATTACTTTCTTTGTAAGCCTACTATTTTTAAATAGTGGAAGAATTATTCGGTTTTTATCCCGTGGACGTAGCCCTAAACAGTTAAGGGTGAACCACGTAAATATCTGTGTGTCATATTTCTATTTTTTCGCTGTGTTATTATTCTCATAATTTTATTGACGGGCCCTAACAAATGGTATCAGAGCCGAAGGTTTACCGGATCCGTGGATATATTTTGAAAATAAATATACCACGACGACGAGAAAATTACGCCGAGTCCATTGGTGCAGTCAGTTCGGATAGACGTTGCAGAATCGACTTAGTGATGAATAGTAAAATAGTAACTCAAAGTTGATGGTGAACAGTACTATTGGCATTACTGTTGCTGAGTCCGTTTCAAGTAAGCCCAGCACTATTCACGCATAGTACTATTCACGTATACAGTTACTATTCACGAATACAGGTACTGTTTACGTATACTGTTACTATTCAGTCATACGGTCACTATTCACGTATACTACTATTCACGTATACGGTTTTTGTTGGTGATAATATTCTGCACAAGTCAAAAATGGACGATAGAACAACAGGCACAATGGTGAAGCTCAACTCATCAAACTATGCAGTATGGAAGATATTAATGGAAGATCTTCTATGCTGTAAAGATCTCTTTGAAACGATTGAGTTGAAAGGGGCCAAACCAACTTCAATAAATGAGACTGATTGGAAATCGACTAACAGAAAAGCAGTCGCAACCATCAGACAGTCTGTTGAAATGAGTGTCATAAATCATATCGCTCATGAGAAAGATGCCTATTCAATTTGGAAGAAGTTGGAGGACATGTACGAGCGGAAGAATGCCCAGAACAAAGCCTTTTTAATTAAAAAGCTTGTAAATCTAAAGTACAGAGATGGCGAAAGTGCTTCAGATCACTTGGGCAAATTTCAAGAAATAGTAAACCAACTGACGACGTCAAAAATAGTGTTTGACGACCAGGTGCAGACACTATTCTTATTGAGTTCGTTGTCGGACAGTTGGGAGACACTGACTGTTACGCTCAGTAATGTGTCGGAGGGGAATCTGACCTTAACCACAGTTAAGGAAAGCATTCTGAATGAAGAAACCAGACGTAAGGAGAATGGTACGAGTAGCAACTCAGATGCACTCGTTACAGTTACAGAAAGGAGGGGGAGAAGCAAAACTAGATATCCCCAAAATCCAGACAAATGTGACCATTCACGGAGAAGATCCAAGTCAAGAAAAGGTGTCACTTGTTATCATTGTGGCAAGCCCGGTCACATCCAAAGGCACTGCAGAAAGTGGAAGAAGGAACGAGCCAAAGAAAATGATGAGGAAAAAGATGAGACGGAGGTAGCTTCAGTAGCTATTGATGCTGACGCACTTGGTGATGGTAGTGCGCTGATTTCTCATGCTGGTCTCAGTGAGTGTTCCACTAGTCAACAATCTCTATGGATTATTGACTCTGCATGTTCTTATCATATTTCTTCAAAGAAGGAATATTTCTCTTCACTTACCCTCGGAGATTACGGCCATGTCAAGACTTTGAATGGCACTTATGTGGAAAATTGCGGCATTGGAACAGTATGCATCAAAACCAATGCTGGTTATGATCTCTGGTTGGAAGATGTAAGATACACTCCTACAGCAAACTTCAATCTGATCTCAGTTCATTGTCTTGATGAATTGGGATATGCAAATCTGTTTGTTAACAGAACGTGGAAGCTTTCCAAAGGTAACTTGGTGTTCGGTCGAGGAAGAAAGTTCAACACCCTCTACTACACCCAGGCCAAAGTTTGCACAGGAGTAGTGAATGCAGTTGAAGATTCATCTGTTGAGTTATGGCACAAACGACTTGGGCATTTGAGTGAGAAAGGAATGGAGACTCTCACTAAGAAGAAAATGCTATCTCTGAAAGGTTTGCCTCTAAAGATATGCACCGATTGTTTGTCTGGTAAACAACATAGAGTTTCCTTTCAAAGATCTCCTTCTCCATCTAGAAAACCTGGTATTCTAGATTTGGTACACACTGATGTTTGCTCAATGGGTGACAAATCCTTGAGTGGTTGCTCATATTATGTTAGCTTTATTGATGACCATTCTAGAAAGGTGTGGGCTTTCCCAATAAAGTCAAAAGACCAGGTGCTGGATATGTTTAAAGTCTTTCATGTCAGTGTTGAAAGACAAACGGGAAGAAAGCTAAAATGTGTTAGAGCTGATAATGGTGGTGAGTACAGAGGTCCATTTGAGAAGTATTGCTCAGAACACGGCATCAGACTTCAGAAGACAGTTCCCAAAACTCCACAGCAGAATGGAGTTGCAGAGAGAATGAATAGAACCATTGTTGAAAGGGTTCGATGTATGCTCTCTCATGCTAAACTTCCTAAAACCTTTTGGGCTGAAGCAATGAATACTGCAGTTTACTTGATCAACCTTTCACCTTCAACCTCCCTCAAAGGAGATGTTCCAGAAAAGGTGTGGTCAGGGAAAAATATTTCTTACGATCATCTTAGAATATTTGGCTGCAGGGCTTTTGTTCATGTTCCAAAAGATGAAAGATCCAAGCTTGATTCGAAGTCAAAACAGTGTATCTTCTTGGGTTATGGAAATGATGATTTTGGGTACAGATTATGGGATCCAGTTGAAAAGAAGCTCATCAGAAGCAGAGATGTCGTATTCCTGGAAGACCAAACCATTGAAGACTTTGAGAAAAATGAACAGCCAAAGTCCATCAATGAGTTTCCTGTTAGTCTTGATGCAAAACCTCGTATAGAACCACAAAATGGTGAAGAAGATGATGATGAAACTATTCAGAATGATGCTGAACCAGCTCCAATAGAAGAACTGCCTCAATTGAGAAGATCTGCAAGAGGCAGGATACCTTCCCAGAGATATTCTCCTAATGAGTATGACTTGTTGACTCAAGGGGGAGAACCAGAGAACTACCAAGAGGCAATGGAAGATTGTAAAAAGAATGAGTGGTTGAAAGTCATGCAAGATGAGATGGAGTCCTTGCATGAGAATCATACTTATGAGTTGGTGAAACTGCCTCAAGGTAAGAAAGCACTGAAGAACAAATGGGTGTTCAGGTTGAAGACTGAACAAAACAACTCACAGCCAAGGTACAAGGCGAGACTGGTTGTGAAGGGATTCGGTCAAAAGAAAGGAGTTGACTTTGAAGAAATTTTCTCACCCGTTGTCAAGATGTCTTCTATCAGAGTTGTGCTCGGATTAGCAGCTAGCTTGAATTTGGAGATCGAGCAACTTGATGTAAAGACCGCTTTCCTCCATGGTGACTTAGAGGAGGAAATTTATATGGAGCAGCCAGAAGGGTTCAGAGTCAAAGGCAAAGAACATTTGGTGTGTAAATTGCAGAAGAGCTTGTATGGCCTCAAACAAGCACCCAGACAGTGGTACAAAAAGTTTGACTCTTTCATGATAAATCACGGGTATGAGAAAACTACTTCTGATCATTGTGTGTTTGTGAAAAAGTTCGTAGAAGGTGACTTTATTATTCTCTTGTTATATGTGGATGATATGCTTATTGTGGGCCAAGATGCTAAGAAAATTGAGAGCTTGAAAAAGGAGCTTGGAAAATCCTTTGCCATGAAGGATTTGGGATCAGCAAAACAGATACTCGGAATGAAGATCTCCAGAGACAGGAAAAAGAGAAAGTTGTGGCTGTCTCAAGAAAAGTATATCGAGAAAGTTCTCAGCAGATTCAATATGAGCAATGCGAAACCAGTTTCTACTCTACTTGCAAGTCATTTCAAATTAAGTCTCAGTCAATGTCCTTCAAGTGAGAAAGAAAAAGAAGAACTGAAGAAGATTCCTTATGTATCCGCCGTTGGCAGCTTGATGTACGCCATGGTATGCACAAGACCGAATATTGCTCATGCTGTTGGTGTTGTTAGCCGATTTCTTTCAAATCCAGGTAAAGAACACTGGAATGCGGTAAAGTGGATTCTCAGGTATCTTAAGGGCACTTCCAAAATCTGCTTATGTTTCGGTGATAATAGACCTGTGTTAGATGGTTACACAGATGCAGATATGGGTGGTGATGTTGATTCTCGCAAATCAACTTCGGGATATCTGATGACCTTTGCAGGAACAGCAGTTTCTTGGCAATCAAAATTACAAAAATGTGTTGCACTCTCATCAACTGAGGCAGAATATATCGCCATTACAGAAGCTAGCAAAGAACTCTTGTGGATGAAGAAATTCCTACAAGAATTGGGTGTAGAACAAGAGAAGTACATTCTGCTATGTGATAGTCAAAGCGCAATACATCTCAGCAAGAATTCGACCTTTCATTCAAGGTCAAAGCACATTGATGTGAGGTATCATTGGATACGTGATGCGTTGGAGATGAAGTTATTTCAAATTGAAAAGATTCACACTGATGATAATGGCGCTGATATGATGACTAAAGCTTTACCTACGGAGAAACTTGTCACTTGCAGAAAGATAGTGGTATGGCTAATGTCCCCACTTGAGTGTGCAGGGGGAGATTTGTTGTGCGGTGCCCACTCAATGGGACCCACATTTGAAACAAATAAAAAAAAAAAAAAAAACGTGATAGGAACCACACGTAGTTGAAAAAGGAAAGAAGGAAATGAGAGATTCCTTTGGTAGGTGACCTGTATTTCGGTGGACGCGTAATTAACGCGTCCACCCTCTCCTATAAATAGGAGATGGCTCAGCCATCTCAACACACACAACCGAGCGAAGAGAGTGTTGTTTGAGAGTTTTAGTTTTAGAATTGGGTTCTAAAACTCGGGTAGAGAGAATAGTGAGGATAATTTGGGAAACACTTTTTGAGTGCCACTATTTTTGAATTACTTTCTTTGTAAGCCTACTATTTTTAAATAGTGGAAGAATTATTCGGTTTTTGTCCCGTGGATGTAGCCCTAAACAGTTAAGGGTAAACCACGTAAATATCTGTGTGTCATATTTCTATTTTTCCGCTGTGTTATTATTCTCGTAATTTTATTTACGGGCTCTAACAAGAACTTCAGAGCTTACAAATAAACAAATATTGATTCATCTCATTAATGTCCTTCTTAGCTGTTAGTATCCATCATCCTCACCACTCTCAAGATGTGAAACCAAAGAGCAAATCAAGAAATTTAACAAATGAAAATCAAAAGCATCTCACTCCACCAAACAAGATGTCAAATATGAAGCATCCATCAACTCTTCCTCTTTTCTGATAAATATGGAGTTTCTTTCAGACTTAATCTTTCATTTCTCATTTATATTCTATTTCTTAGAGTGATAAAGAACTTCCATCTCACTTGATAAAGCGAATTTTGTTTTCCTTATTTCAAATTTAGAGCCAATTATTTTTAAATTTTGAGGAAGTAACATTAAAAATTGCTCCAACAACATTTATACATGAATCAATCATAAACATTATCACAGTCCATAAATCCAAGCATTATAGAAAAAAACTTTCCAAAACAAGAACAAAGAAAAACAAAAGTAAAAGAAGAAGTGACCTGGCAGCAGAAACGGCATGCCCAAATTGATGCACAGATACACAGACATCAAAGTAGAAACAATAAATGGAAAAATATTTTCCTTCTTTTTTTTTTTTTCCTCCTCTTCGTTCAAAAGACAGTGAAAATGGAAGGAAAAAGGTGATGCTTTTATACCTCAAGGTAAGGAGGGAGTGATGGTGGCCTATCAACCTCTTCAGCTGCCATTAATTTCTCAGAAGGAAAGAGAAAGAAAGTGAAAATCTGTTCAAAGAAAGTGATGCGTTTTTTTATTGTTTCTTTTAATTATAAATTAATTTTTAACTTTTTATTTAAAAAAGAAAAATTGAACGGCTAGGAAGTAGGAATGGGTTAGTGGGTGAAGATCAAGAGGTTATTATGGTGTCACTGAGATCAGTGACTTGGCAAATGTTAAAAATTAAAATGATTTATTAAAATTATGATTATTATCCATTGTTTTTGGTGGGTAGTTGTATCATCAATCTTGCCTGGCTTGTTACTTTCCTATAAAAACAAAAATAAAAATGTAAATATGGTTTCCGGCTTTACTGCCTTAAAGGACATGCTTGGGAATAAGAGAATCCGTGTGTGTGTCTATATATATATATATATATATATATATATATATATATATATAATCCTAAAAATAATAATAATAATAAAAGAGTTAGGCTTTTTATTTTTTAAGTATTCCTATTTTTCTATTTTTATAAATTTTTTGAGCTTTTTTTTTCTTTTATATTATCTTTTTCTTTATTTATATAGTTTAGTTGGCTATCGAAATAATTTTTAAATTTATTTATATTTATATTTAAAGAGTTGTATTGATACCATATCTTTGTTTGAAAATTGAATATAACAAATTTGATTATATTTTCTATGTATCTTTTTATTTGAAAGCTTTTGAATTTCTCCTTTTTTTTTATCTCTCTAACCATATATCGACTTCTATATTGTTTGTATTTATTGTGCCTTTTATTTCGTTACTGCAAGATCAGGTGAACTTTTTATTTTTTGCTTTTCTTTTTGGATTGAGTTTTTATTTTGTTGATATTTTTCTTGGATCGAGTTTTTTAAAATTTTTGTTATTTTGTTGCCTTCATACTCTTTGATTACAGGCCACTTTGATTATTTTGATTGCAGTTTCCAATTATAGGTTGTTTAAGCATTAAAAAAATATTATTGGTGACTCACTAAAATGCAGATTAAAGGTGAGTTTGATACCCATTAAATATAAAATTTTATATTTTTTTATCGCCTTTCTTGCCTTTCTATTTATCTCCCTAAATAATAACTATGAATTTAGAAAAGAGTCAAGGAGTTAAAAAATATTAGCTTAAAAATGTAAAACCATGGCTCTGACTTGTGAAATTATAACATTTTGTTATTTATACTATTTAAAAGTTTACTTTACCATTTGTATGTTTTCTATATTGCGGAGACAAAAGATTGGATAGCAAAAGGATAGAAAGTTAATGCTATATATATATATATATATATATATATATATATATATATATATATATATATATTCCAATTTGAATTTGGATTTACAATTAAAAACCATGTATACATGTAGTGATACAGATACCAGGATTATTACATAATTTGTTTCCAAACAAAATGACAATGACTCAGATACAAAGGATAATTTGTTTGTAGATATGAATTCTCTTAATTTGTGTTTGATTTAGACTTATCAACTATAAAATTTATTTCACTAAATATAGTATTAAAAAAAATTACCTTAGAAAATTTGACAATGTTAAAGACATTTCAATGCCAAGCACGCTAATATTTCAATGTTAAAGATATTTCAACGTTTCCTATTATAAATTAAAAGCATATACACATAATATACAAAGTAATGTGCGTTGGATTTTAATAGCAATAATACGCAGCAGAATAAGATAATTATAATAAAATAATTATTCAAACAGGATCCGTTTAAATGACTAAAGCAATAAAATTGTTTAGAAGAATATCTTTTTTTGCTGATTCTTCAAAAAAAATTTTCGATCTATATGGCTTGGTTGTCACAAACCACAAGTCGTCCAATTGTCCAGCTTTTAGTAGTATCCACACAAATCCATAATCGAAAAACTCTAAAACTATTTTAAAAGATTAAGAGACTAGAGAGTATGATGATGCTATCTATTTTGCACTCTATATTTAGTTTTGTAATTATATGCAACAACAATCTTTAGACTGTCTCTTAAACCTTATATATGAAAACTTTAGGTCATAAATAAATAAATTATAATTATTTATTAAGTATTTTAAATAAATAAATTATAACTAAAAAATATGTGTTTATTTATTTATTTAAACAATATAAATAAATAAATCATAATACATACAATAGGATTTTCAATTTAGTCAATTATATTTATTTATTTAACTATTTAAATAAATCATAATTAAAATATTGGGTTTATTTAATAATGTATCTTAATAAACTTTAGACATAAATCAATTAAGTCAATACTTAATAATTTAGGTAAATTTGTAATTAAATATAAATTACAATTTTGCCCTTAATGTCCCAAAACTTATTTGTAATCAAGTTATACTTTATTCGATTTCTCATTTTCACTTTCTCATATACATTCTCATGTGCGTGACCTATTAGGTTTCAAATATATCGACGATAAATATAAATTAAATTAATTAATTAATATTTAAAGGTCAAGTACATTATCTAGCAACATGTCATGACTATCCAAATATTTGAAAAGTCAAAGTGGTTTAACTTAACCTTCCAGTATATGATTTATCATTGTAATTAATATTCCTTCATCATTAATATTCTAATTTAGTGATTAGGCATGATATGTGTTTGCATTATTAAATCATATTAGTTATTTTAATCTTAGTCATTAATCATTTGAATAAAATTCTAAATCTGATTTGCTAATTTCATTCCCCTCGCGTAAGAATTTATTAATCAATACTAATAGAGAACAATTAGAATATTTTTCCTAATTTACCTAAGGTGATGAATCCTATCTTAATTACACAAATATCTCCACACAATTCGTACTATATCCAATTAATCATTGCTTATTATTCATAAATAAATAATGTGAATAAAGAATCAAAACTTAATCATGCCCATACAAGATAGTTGAGTAATTTCAAGTCAAAAGGTCACTTACACAACCATCACTTGAGTATTTCATAGACACAAGTGACCCTGCATATGAAATTCTCATCTAGGTCTATTCAGTGGACTTGTTTAATAACAAGCATTACATATTAGTTCTAGATATTACATATATCTCAGCTTACGAGAACAACTGCTTCCTTTCACAAAGGAAAGAACATAATACGTATCAGTCTCAACAACTCTAATCATCATCCAATAATGAGGAGAACATTGACCAAGAATATTTAGAGACATTGTTTTAATGCAAAATAAAACTCATAATTATAACCATATTATAATTTATTTTGCAAAACAATATTGTTTCATAAACTTTATCTTTTATCGAAATTCAATAAATAAAATATTAAAGATAAATAAATGTCTTTTATTATTATTTTTGTGTAAACCACCAGTATCTGGAGGGATTGCTAACAGGCTTTTTTGCGAGTATACGAAATTGCAAACAAGTAATAAAGAGTGAGTAGATTATCGCCCATGAAGATTGTATACCAAGTACCAAAATTGTGTTAACCTATTATTATTTAAAAAACAATAAAGAGAATGTATTTGAAAATAAAAAAATTAAAGTAGAACAATGAGAATGGAATCAAGCAATAAGTAGTTAAAAAAGAAATTAAGGTTTAAAGGTTATAAGAGATTTTAACTTCACTTAATTCTATCAATTTATCTTATTTGTTTAATAATCAATTTTAATTATTTAAGAAAGAGAAATAACCCTAAAATTGCTAATAAGCTCTCTCGATATTTTATTAGCTATTTTAACCCAATTCAATTACCTATCTCTTAATGGTGCAACTAAAAATAGATTAAGACTCCGTTTTGTAAAGTAACTTATAGGAAAATATTTTTTATAATTTTCTATTGTTTGGATCATTAAAAGAAAATATGTCAAGGAAAATAAGTTGTTGATCAATGGAAAACAAGTTAACAATTAAGAAAAATAACTTGCTCTTGTTTGCATGGGAAAATATTTTTTTTAACTGATTTCATAATCCAAAACTAGTTTTTTTGGTCCATCAAGGAACACTCCCCTTGTTGAACATGTGCAATTGTGAGCCCGCGGCCTCTTTGGAAGTGTAAAAACGGTGCCAAGTGGCTTTTTTTTTGGAAAAAATATTTAAAATAATTTATTGATAGGTTCATACCATTTAAAATATATTTTACATGATAATTTTTGCATCATGATTATTTTAAAATAATCATTAAATTATTTTAACAATATTTTTTTAAAATATGTTAAAGCTCGTACCATTTAAAATATAAATTTTAGCAATATATTTTAAAGTAATTATAGTGCTTTATATATTGTTAAATTGTCTTAGATATACACTGTGTTGTTAAATAATTTAATTAAAAAGAATTAAATCATATTATTAGACTAAATTAATCATCATTATAGTAATTATACTATGAGAATACATTTTAAATAGAAAAATATAATTATTAAATTTATCTTTAATATACATTGCTTATGAATAATATAATAGGTGTAAATGTGTTATTTATATGATGGAAAATTAAATTTTTTAATGATATGTCAAATGGTGAAAAATATTTTCCAATAATGTTTTATGTAAAGCCAAACGTCGAAAAATAATGTGTTTTCCTATAAAATATTTTTCATGGAAAATATTTTTCTGCAAGTTATTTTCCAGCAAGTTATTTTATGGAAACAAACGGAGCTTAAATCATTAAGTTCTTGTGATTATTCAGGAATCTACGAATTAAAGCCATTAATTTTATGAAAACCTCCCACGAGTCAAACCATCTAACTCTCGCATGAAGTTGTTATTAACCTATTCATATTAAAAACCCTTCTTTCAATAATGATTAATGAAATAAATCAATTCAGAAGAGAAACTCTGTCTGGAAGCATTAAGATTAATAATAAATTTTACTTGAATAAAGAAAATCAAATCTAACATTATAAACTGAAGTTGAATTTAAGTTATATCATATCCCTAGTAAAAAGATTTAGATCGACATAGTAAATAAATCAAACTCAACTAAACTTGTAAATAATCTCATAAAGAATAATAAACAAAAAGAGAGTTTAGAAATAAAAACTAGTCAACAATTGGCTTGAGCGGCTTTATTGAATCTTAACTCTAACTTGAATACTTAAAGTCTTAAAAGAGAGAAAAACTAAAAAAATAGACTAGAAAACAATACAATAAGAGATGAAATGTACAATGAATATTCCTCAAAATAGCTAGTCTCTCTCTTTACATAGACTGTCTGGAATATCTTTGAATTATTTAGGAAAGTGAATTTGTATTGATGAAGAAATCTTTTGGAGATAGGAAACTAATTAGGCTTTGTATTTCTTCCCAATTAGGACTCTCCCAGCGTCTAAATAGGACTCCAGCTTTAATAAGACACGTCCCACCATATCTTCATGCAGATCCATACAAGTAGCACAAGCTTAGTCTACAATCTTAGCCTAAGTTGAACTTTGCAGAGTAGAACGGGGGTGCTAGGTAGCACACCCTGGGTGTGCTACTTACTGGAAGTCTTTGATAATTGATCTTCTTTTGCATTTTTGGCTGGTTTCCTATAAAAATCCTACAAAATTCCTCAAGATAAAATGAAATATGATTCAAGGAAACTTTAAACAAAAACATAAATAAAACTAAATAAAAACTAATTAAAGTAATTAAAAATACTAAAAATTCTAGTGAAAACAATATTAAAAATACTATAAAAATAACACCTATCAATCACCCAATCTAGCTCGAAGTTTAGTCACAGTTAAGACTCTTTGCCTCTCCCTGCAAGTGTGTAAAGGGGTGAGCATTAAATGGTTTAAACTGCAAAACCAAACTAAATCGCATCAACCGTCAGTTTTAAATGGTTTATCGGTTTAAACGGTTTGGTTTATAATTTAATAAATTGCTTTCAAAATAATTCGGTTTGATTTTCATTGTATTAAACCATTTAAAATTGAATCAAACCGCATTAATATTCTATTATGTCATTGTGTTATTAATTTAACTGTTATATGTTTTATCTAGTTTGAAACGTTGAAAATACACCCTGTGAACATGACAAATTCTTTTTTATGTTATTTCTTATGTTTTTAATGCTATTGAAAGAAATTTATTTGTTTACAAATAAGTTCTTATTAGTAGGTTACACTTTGGTGGATCATGAATATTAATTATATATAATCTTATTATTTTTGTAAATTTAAATTGCAAAAATTGATATCTTATTTTATATGTTATACTTTATATTGTCAAACAACTGATCACTTTTTTGCTAGTTATATTTTTTTTTTTTGCTTATGTTACATATTATATATTATATATCATATATGAATTCATTATGTTGTTCAATTACAATTAAAATAATAATTAAATTATTTTAATGGTATCAAACCACAAATCGGACTGCACCAAACCGCTTTTTGCAGTCTGGTTCAGTTTGATTTCATTGATTAAATGGTTTGATTTGGATTGAAAAATCTATAAACCGTAATTTATGGTTTGGTTTGAAAATTTTTTCGAACAGCATCAAACCAAACTGTGCTTACCCCCTAAGTGTGTTTAGTGGGACCGAACTCAAGAGCAATTCCCACATGCCCAGCCTACATTGCCAACTACGTTGCCAACTAAGCCACAGTCCATAGGTAATAAATGTTTTTATTAAATATTATATCCAAAAAATAACTAAACAACTGACTGTAAAGCATATATAACTAACAATGTGATTATATAAAATTTAGGGGTATCTGTCTCTGGTAAGCTCTATTATTGCATATATAATACAAGAGAACACTTAAATTACAGACATTTAACTGGAAACTTGTAGCATTTTCGAAACCTTCCTTTATATGGCAGGAAAGGTTTCTTGAAATATACAGTAAGAGAATTATTCAGTTTCTTCCTCTATACCATACTATATATATGAAAGTAGAATTTGAAGTTTGGAACTATCCCTAGATAGTAACGACGTGAGATATTATACCGAGATTATTGGGCATCGGTTTCACAGTTCCACGGTGAAGCAAATGTGGTTGCTCCGGCGACACAGTAGGGTCTACGTTCTTGAAATGAGCCTTTGCTGCCAATTCATTTATAGCCTCATAAATTTTCTCAATGCATTGCAGAACCTCTAGCAGAAGCGTAGCCACCGTAGCTGTTGGAATTATATAAACTAGAAGTGCTCCTTCCGAAAGGTTTATTTGGAGAAGGAATTTGACATTTTCGGCTGCAGCTTTTGCATTTGCTATGTGGATAGCAGCTGAGTTTGATCTTCTCATTTTTTTGGTTGCTGACGCTATTTCCTTTAGTGCTTTACCACATTCCACGCTGAGCTTCGTGCATGGCTCCACAAATTTGTTTTGGATTTCCATAGGAGTCTGCAATAGAAGAAAATTTAAAATTTTGAAACAGAAGAATCCTAATTTGCTTTTAATATATTCGATAGTTTTTTTTCCCTAATTTTTTAATAAGTTTTGACTGATATTATTATAAATATTATATCTTTCTGTCATTTTATACAATATTTTTAAAATAAATTGTATCAATAATGTTGAAAAAATATTGATTTTTTATCACTATAGACAAGTAGATTTCGGTAACAAGTACCCCATGGATGCATTAAATTTATACATGCTACATGATTAGAAATGATAGACCAACTAAAATGATCATCTTATATCCTAATTAGATGACTTACAATGAATGATAGACCACAAATCCCAAAATGAGATTAATCTCATAATCAAAAAGTATGTAAATACTTGTGGGAAAAAAAAAAAAAAAAAGAAAAATCATCTTATAACCTAAATATATATAAAACTCAAGACTCTTTGTCATACTACTACTAATCTGATTTTCATTCAATGAATTTATGTTTCCTTTCGTGAAATATAATAAAATATAATATAATCAAATGTATTTCTAATATAAATATTATAATAGAAATACATTTGATTTTATTATACGATATTCTATTATGGCTCAATAAATGAAATCTTAGTGTATTTATAAGTAAAATATATACTTGAATATGAGGATTAAGGTAGTTGTTAAGAGCTTCAATTTTGTAGGCACATTCCCGAGCTAGACTTCCAATTTTGAGGTATTGTTTCCAAGGATGAAAGAACCTGAATCGACCATGGCAAGGTTCCCATCTAGCTAAATTAGCCTGCAAAATTGTTAGTTACATAAGATAGTTCAAAATGCATTAAATTTTAATTATATATTTCTTTTGAAAATAAGTGAGAAAACTGTTACTTACCATGGATTCTTCACTGCTCTTGGAAGAAAGGACACTTTTATAGTTTTTAAGGAATGGCTTGTCATTATTAGATTGCTTTTCTTCAGACACCTTAAAGTACTCGTTCCCAAATCCTATACATATTTATATATAGTGAGTTTTTTAAATCAATTACGTGTATATATAATTCTAAAGAAAGAGTTAATCAAACAAATTGCATTAAAATGCAATTCGTCTTTTCATCATTGATATCAAATACTCATTGAAAATACTTTACTCTTTAACGAACCAATCCGACGTAAATAAAACTTAGTCCTTGCCCAGTAGATTGGAATACATGTTTAGTTAATATTAAAAAAAAAAAAACAAATATCTATTTGCCTTAATATAAAAGCTAAATTGTATTTGTTATAATTAAATTAATTTCATATGATTCTTATATTGAGCTCCTGAGAGACTTTAGTGAGTATATTATGTTAGAAACAAACCCTAGTTTCCTCCCTAAACTTGTCATTAAAGAAAAAAGTCCAAAAATCAAACTTTGAATTCAATTTACCTTCTAACTTACATTCAAACAATACAAAGAGTTCCCTGATACCAGCTTGTGACCTGTGTGAATTACAAGTTCAGGCAAATTTTGTACAGCCGTGTGTAACCTAGTTGTAACTATACGGTAAATCTACAAAACTTTCCAATGGGTAAAATATTTTAGCCCAAAAGTCCAATTCTCTGCATGTGAACATAACAAAACTAGCCTAATTTTTTTTTTTTTTTTTTTTTTTCCTATAACTACGGGTATCCAAAAGGCCATTGAGACTACGTCCGACTTGAGTACTATGTGGCCCATACAGGTTCATCCCAACCAAACGATGGTACAAAACTAGCCTAAATTCTGACAAGTCCTGAGTTTATAACTAAGTATAAATAACTTCTCTGTAATATTTAACTTCAAACCTAAAAAATAGTTGAAGTGCCTACCTTCCAAAAAGTTTCCGAGCTTTTCAATGTTGCCAACGACCAAATTGTGAAGATCCTCTCCGATCCAAACAGGGCAAATACCGATGCATACAAATATAGCAGTAAAACTACCAATGGCTATTGTTGATACTCTTGTGTGAGTCGTGCCCAATAATTCCTCGTCTCTGTAACCAGAAACTGATACCAAACAGAAGGTCAATATGAATATGGTTAGCCCATAATCGTACCTTGCCTTTAATGCTGGGAAAAATCTTGCAAATGTTGCTATGGCAGCTGCATATATAATAAGCAAAAAGTAAGAATTTCCAGTGATTTGAATTCTGATTTTCGACATGAGAAATATTGAAGTGTGAAGACAAAGAACAAGAGTTAGTATTTTATATTTTATATACAGATTATGAAGACAAGGAAAGCAATGAAGATGGGTTCTCCTCCGCGACCGGAAAGGGCAGCCAAACGATGAGCTCCGAAGCCTAGAAAACCAGCTATGGATGTTGCTACCATCCTATTGAAACCTTTCCCGAGTGTTGCACCTGAAACAAGAATTTTCAACATTTAACAATTTTTAATAATTTCTAGATAAATAAGCAATTTTCAAGATAATTATTTTTAATAATTCAACATTATTTTATCTTGAAAATAATTTTTAATAATTTTTTAACCACTTATTTGTTATAAATAAATTTAAAATATAAAATTTGTTTATAAATGGTATTGTTGGTTTAATTATTGTATTAATTTCATAAAAGTTGAATTTATAAAAGTGAAATATATATTTTTATTTATATTAAATAAAACAATAAAATTTCAGATGATTAATTTTATGAAATTCATTTGTACATGAGTAGGGATAAAATTATATTTGATTTAAAAATATTGAAATTATGTTTTCTTCTTCTAATTTTCAAGTTTAAGAACATACTGTTCATTTTCAAGGAAAAAACAATTTTCTTTAATTTCTTGAAAACCCAAGAATGGAAATTCTGAGAACAAAATGGCAGAATTGGTTTGCTATATATAGATTAAAATCTTAATGAACCTACAATAGTTAGAATTTTGAAGCAACATATATATAGCTTACCAACAGAAAATTCAAAGACAACCACAACAGTTAGAACAGCCCACATTGCATTAACACCAAAACCCTCATAGAGTGGATCATTAGAGTATAAAAGAGTAACCAAAGTGAGAGCTAATCCTGCTTTTAGAGAATGGATAATTCTTCTTGGATCTTCCTTTCCAATTTCCTTTCCTTTCTTTCCAATCTCAACTATATTATCCCATAATCTATTAGGCAAAACCCTAACCCACCTGCACCTCATGACAGTTTCTCCTCCCTCACTTTCTTGATTTTGAGATGCCATTTCTGTTGCTTCTGTTCAGAGCCAAAGAGCAATGAATTGGTAAATATAAAAGATTGTGTCATTATAAAGTAAGGCATAAAAAGTCCTCCATTTTCAAGTGACAATTGTTGGTTAGGGCTTCAATAGGTGTCACTCTGTTTACATAAAAACTTGATAAAACCCCAAAGGTCAACTAGTTTCAATGAATGTGGTTGGATT
Source organism: Jatropha curcas (assembly GCF_041381405.1). Lineage (NCBI taxonomy): Eukaryota > Viridiplantae > Streptophyta > Magnoliopsida > Malpighiales > Euphorbiaceae > Jatropha > Jatropha curcas. The sequence continues at coordinate 23,484,026 of NC_143158.1, read as the reverse complement.
TGAGAATCTGGAGATTACCTAATTGGATTGCAACCTTTTAAATTCATATCTATCTATAGTTTTTGTAATCTATATATCTCTTATGAGAATGGGATTGCAAAAATTGGGAAGGATAAAAAAATATATATATATGGGTAAATGTAATAGTTATTGATTGATAAACTTTAGATAAAAAATAAGTTATATAATTTTTTACTTTGTTTAGCTTATTAACAAAATGGATGAACATGTTTAAATAGTTATTAAATCATTTTATTGAGATTTGTAAAGTTGAAGACCTGAATAATTTTCCTTGAATCCATTCGAAGATGTTGATAATTAGCGATCTGAACAACATTTTATTAGACAGGACAATATGGGAAGCGCTTTTTAGATACCCTCGGGTAATGGCTCCGCTCCTCCCGCAAATCCTGCTTCCTCCCGCTTTCCTAGATCTACCACTGAGCTAATAGCCCTTCATGCGGGCCTTCTGCCGGGGGCCTGCTATGCCAAAAGCAAGAGAAACCCAACCATTCATGTAGTGGCCACAGTAGCCTCTGATTGATGTAGTTCCCAATGGCGAACAACCTCATCTTGCCGGCTCCCTCAAAGGTTCGTCCCAATCGACCCGTTATGAATGACTCCGATCTAGCTATTGAGATCGTATAGGAAAAGTTGTTAAAAGTTGTGTTGGGAAAACTTTTTGAGCAAATGAATTGCACTTAATTGGATTAAGAGGAGAAAGTAAATTAATGTACGGTCAATGAATTTGTCTTTCCAACTTTTCAAGAAATTCTCAAGCTATAGACATCAAACATGTTAAGAAATACTTTCCTAAATTTCAAATTCCATGCCTCATTTATTCCCAAATAAATGTAACGGTAATATGAATATACAATGTTAAACGTAATAAATGTTAAACAATCCAGATGACATGATCCGTATCACCTATTTAATATACAAATCATAATAGAAACAAATTACGTTGCATGGTAATTTTGTTGCTGCCGCTTGCTTTCCGATTATTGCTGGGACAGCTTATGAAGCAGCGCTTGAGGCTTTGATTTGGGGGCTCTCCTGGAGTATTGATAAAGGTTTTTATCCCATCCAGGTGGAAATTGATTGTCTGGATCTAGTTGCTCACGTTAATCGGGCACAATGGATTAGAATAGGGCCTTCGGTTTTGCTACGTGTTGCTGGCTTGTTGCATCTTCACTCTTCTTCTATTCATCACATATATCGTGAAGGAAATCAAGCCGCACATCTTCTGGCCATTCATTAAAGGCTCCACCATACTTCTCTTTCTTTTACCTCTTTTAATTCTTTGCCTCATTTGATTAAAGGTATTGTATTATTGGAGCCTATGGGGACTCCATATTTAAGATATAAATAAAAGGATCTTTTTCTTCCAAAAAAAAAAAATATATATATATATATATATATATATATATATATATATATATATATATATATATATTAAGACGAGCATAATGAGTAAGGAGTGTGCAAATGACGCAACCCACTAAAAGATGAGTTTGGTTTTGATAGATGAAAACCAAAATTTTTCTTTAATTTGGTTTACTTTTCTTTACGTTAAAAAATTAAGCTTCAAACCGTAAAAAAAAGAAAAAGAAAGGCTATAAACGACCCAATCAAATCAGTTTGTTTGGTTTGCTCCCGTTTGGTGTGCATTAGGCTACGGCTGTATAAGACTCTTCCTAACCCAGCTCAATCGAGTAGATAAATAGAATAAGTGGATTGAACGAATCGTTTTATAATTCATGGAATTCGATTGGATTACGGATTCACTAAATACACTCACATCTAACCTAAGGCATTACTATAACTATAACTATATATATATATATATATTAATTTGAGTTGTAATTTTAAATATTAATATTAAATTATTTAAATATTTTGAATATCAAGTATTTTTAATTTTATTGGTTGTATTTCTTATTAGCAAATTTAATTTTTTATTGTTATTGCTTATATGTTACTATTATTATTATTATTATTATTTAAACATTTATTTTAAACTATTGTTATTGGAATATATTGTGGTTTGTGAAAATTGTTGTATAATTATATCATAAATATTTTAATTTTGTTGGTTATTTATCTTAAATAGCTTTATTTTATTTAAAATTATTTCTATATTTATCATTAAATTGATCATGGTTTACCTTGAATTTGTACCAACTTAACCTGTTCATAACAGCTGATCCATATATTTAATAGATTGGGTATGGTCAAAATAATCATTTATTTGCACGTATAGATTGGATACTTTAAATCGATAAAATCCAACCCAACGCGATCCGCGTGCAACCCTACATTAGACAGCAGACTTCAGTTTGAATTTACGAAATAGATAAAATCAAATCAATTTGGTTAATTTTCTTGCGAATAGATTCGATTTAACTGGATAAACCAAATTGTCTTCAGTTTGTGTGGAAGATTAAAAAGTCTGGCTTACGACTGAACCAACCTGAAAAGCTTGCAAAACATTATTAAATCGACCAAACCGATCCGGTTTTATTTTCGTAATTCGGTTCAATTTTGCGCCCAACCGACCGTTTCCACCCTCCAAAATTTTTCAGTGAATTATTAAAACCTAAAACCCATATTTGCATGTTTATTTAAGAATCAGACCCAGCCGCTCAACCTGTTCTCCATAAAACTCTCTCTCGTTCTCCAGCTCTCTCTCAATCTTCTCCACTTCTGTCGAGATAACCTCAACATTGATCGAAGGTTTCCGTAGTCGAGCTCAACCTAGGTACAAATTTTTCTTTTGTATTATTTTCTGTCGTTTTCTTCCTGACTACTGTCACTCCCCTCTTTACTCCTTTTCTAGCTTTATTGGGTATTCGGTTGCCTATAGCTTTTCCTTGTTCAGTTGTGAGAAAAGCAATTTCTCTCTTGAGTTCTGTCAGATACAATATATTTTTGGAATTTTTCTGATTTTGGTTTTGATTTTTCCTTCCTGATTTTAGCTAAAAGATGTCAAAGCGGCCCGAGTTGCTAGCGCCGCCTGAGATATTCTATGATGATGTTGAAGCTCGAAAATACACTTCTTCTTCTCGTATTATGGAAATTCAGGTATTTCTGTATTCTCTCTTTATCAGTATTTTTGCAAGTATAAATCAAAATTAACCTATCCTGTTTAGCTCTTTCCTAATCATCCTGTCTTAATTATTAATCGTTAATCCTTTGTGTTTATTGACAGGCCAAACTTTCAGAGAGAGCAATAGAGCTTCTTAATTTGCCAGATGATGGAGTCCCCCGATTACTCCTAGACATTGGTATTACATGCATAAACATACGTACATGTATCTCTTATTTAATTGTGGATGTTTGGATAATCAATGTTCTTATGGGAAAGTAGGATACCTGCATTATAGTTGGTGTGTGTATATATGTTTGACATAACAAGTCTGTCATTATGTTGATAAGATGATGAGTAAGTTGTTTAGGCGGCTACTATGAGCTTAAACGCTGGAAAGATAAATTACTAGTAAAGATAATAAGAGCTGAAATACAAAACATAAATTTTTGATGTTTGATATATAGTTTTCAGTAGTGGGTCATCATTGTATTTTTAATGGTGGGTCATCCACTAGTGGTTAAGGTTTTTGATCTTGAACTTCCAACATGAATGAATCTGTTTTTCTCATGGGGCTACATAAACTTTGATTCGACAGTTACTAAATGTCTTTCTCTTAACATTGGGCTTTTGCAGGTTGTGGATCAGGACTTAGTGGAGAGACCCTAACTGAAGATGGGCACCAGTGGATTGGCTTAGACATTTCACAATCAATGCTTAGTATGTCTGTTACCAGTTCTGTTGATTTGTTGATGTATAGTTTTGAGACCTTTTCGATATCATTTACATTATATTATTTGTCAATTCTAGATATTGCATTGGATCGGGAGGTTGAGGGTGATCTTTTGCTTGGTGATATGGGCCAGGTACTAACACCAAATCCAGTTTTCATTTTTATTTGTGGTATCACCCAGACAGCTTTTTTTGGTACGTGTAGTTTATTGATCAAGGATTAAATGCAAGGGTGCTTTTGAAGTGAACTTAATTTATTGTCTTTTGCATGTTAGGTCACTTTTTAATATAGTAAATAATGGACATAGAAAATAACTAGAAATAGCCTTCGTGTGGCAATATAGGGCGTAGCTAAAGATGGGGCAGGGAGGGAAGATACCTTACCTGTTTCTAAAAACCAAAGTCCAGAATGCCATTTACTTTCTGGCTGGTTGGAGATCTCATGAATTATGTGAACCCCAAATTTGAGTCTTCCAACCAAGAAAGACATGATACCGGATTATTAAAATACCTAGTTATGGATAAGTTGCACAAATCAGTGTTTCCTTAATGTCATGAGAAGAGATTGAAATTGGGACCTAAATAGGGCTGAGTTTTACAAATTGCGTTCTGGTCTGCAAATCCTAATTCATGAGGCAGATGATTTCAGGCATGGTTTGGTTGAGACAAGATTCTATTTCAGCCTGTGAGATTTGTACCATATGTTCTGCGTGTGCTGCTGCTACTGGAGGGTTTAAGGCAGGATCTTGACGTGCATGCAATCAATCATTCAACTAGATGTTACATTCTTCAGTATTTATCCTTTGCAGTATGCTTATGCTGCATTTTTGGATATTTTGCATGCAATAAAAATTATTTGTTGAGAGTTAATAAATGAGGTTAATGAATTGTTCTTTGCTTCTCCTTTCTTGATCATCAGCATCTTCTTCACCAACGTGCCCTTTTCATTGAGCATCTCTTTCACCAACTTCCCCTTTTCATCCAATTTCTAAAGTATCTAGTAAATGATTCTTTGTGGCATATTTCATCCTAATTCGTGGTTTTTTCAAGTCCTTTGTGAAATTGACTCTAAGATGAATTTGTTTCAGTTAATCCTTTGAAATTACGTAACGTTACAATTGATAAGAAAAGTTTTATTAAGGTGGCGGTGCAAAACGAGAACTGATGGTCTCACCCGATATGATAAATGTTACAAGCTTACAGAATGACAATGGTCAGCTGAAAGACATTCAAAATGAAGCATGTTAAGGCTATGAGGTAATGTACAATTCATGGCCTGTGATTCAGCATGCGAGGTTCTTGGGTAACCCATTTGATTGATCACATTGACTGAATCAGGCTTGTGTAAGCATTGCTGGACGCACATGGTGGATAGGGTCTATGGTTTAAAATATAAATTAGAACTGCAATAGACTAGTTTTATGATTTTGGAGTTTTCATACCTTGGTTTATGACTTAACTTCTGGTTAACCTTTTTTTTTTTTTTTTTAAATAAATCTTTCAGATGTGTCCTTAATGCTCTTTCTAGATCTGGCATTTTGGTTTTACTGTTTGACGTTATTTCAACAATGATGGTGACACGTGTGATGAACTTGCAATCTTATTTGACTGTTTGCTCTAATAGATTGCTCTCTTTGGATGATTACATGTTCACACTATGTTGCAGGGATTAGGTCTTCGTCCTGGAGTTATTGATGGTGCCATTAGTATCTCTGCTGTTCAGGTTAGATTATTCATTGTGCTGATATCATATAATATTGTTGCATTTTTTTCTTTAATCTACACCATGTTTCTCTGATTCCTTTATTATGTGTTATCACTTGATTTCTGCCTGCTTGAGTCATGTAGTTATGCAAGGACTTCTCTGCTGTTATTCCTGTATGATTAGCTTGTGGGGTGGGGATTTTAGATCGGGGCTGTGTAGAGAGGGGAAATCAAGAGATCGAATTTTGAAAGAACAACATTACTTGTGGTCATCTTGAAGCTGCTGCTATGGTTTTGCAGTGGGGTTTATGGAGATTTTTCACTTACGAACCTATAGTTGGCATGTTAAGTAAAACATCATCGACTGTGTTACAATGTTAGTTTTATTAGAGAAAATGATATGTGGTTGTGTGTTTGTCCCTCAAAAGAAAATAGTTAGCTTTTGTCATCTCTTTCTCTAATTGGTAAAATGGTGTTTTGATTTTGGTTTTTGGATCTTAGATGTCTGTTCTTCAAAACATTTGATTAAATGATATATTTATTGCTTTTCATTATTACAGTTTTGTGCTTGAAAATTGTAATACCAATTGCGAAGTTATACTCTGGCTTTTAGGCTTTTAAATTATATTTCCCTGTCCCAAGCCTTTGAGAATAGATGATATTGACCCAATCAATTTCTAAATTTATATTGTGTTTTTGTTAGGAAAAAAATTCTGTCATAGAAATGCCATGGAATGCTTATAGGAGCAATGTTTCAGCATAAAAAACTTAGCAACAATTAAGGAGGGTTGGCAATGTAGTTAAATTCAACTCAAAATGTTGTTTTTGGCAATGTACTCCAAATAATTCTCACTGATATTAGTGCTATTTTTTCACCTAAATAATTAATGAGGGTAAAGTTGTTAACTATAAAAATATATCCCTTTTAAATGACCTTTCTTAATTTTCGTGCAAAGTCCAAAGAGGATTATAATTTGTCAATGGAGGGAGTGTGACATGTACCACCCCATACCATGACCTAAAAGTATCACAATAGTCCTTGTGTGTGTATATGCATGTGGCATGCACCTCTTTAGGTTTGGTTTAATGATGGAAGGTGTTCTTAGTGGAAAATGATAAAAACTTCCATCACATGGTGGTTGATGTAATGATACTTAGAATTTGTACTTTGTGTATTGAATTCTCATGTTTCATTTATATTAGTTGATGAACTATATTGAGTGTTTTTTTCTCAATTTTCCTTATTTTTATTTTTTATTTTTTATATTTGACATGGCAGTGGTTATGCAATGCTGACAAGTCCTCCCATGAGCCAAGACGAAGGCTGAAGTATGTCTATTTTTCTTTTTTAAGTTTATGCAATTTATGTAGGATAATAAAAAAAATTACGCATGATTCATTTAGTTGGATTATTTTTGAACCACTTATTGATGCCTATCTTACTGATGTCTATCCTCATTCGTTGTTAATTGCCTACCAATTTCAATTTAGGGCTTTCTTTGGATCATTATATAGATGCCTTGCAAGGGGAGCAAAAGCAGCATTTCAAATATATCCCGAAAATCAAGCCCAGAGTGAGTTGATTGTAAAATCCGCTATGCTTGCTGGGTTTTCTGGTGGTGTGGTTGTTGACTATCCACACAGGTATTCTATGCATCTAGTAGAATTTTAAGTCAGTTTTTCATCTTGTCTGTTGGAAAATCAATGATTATTTGGACCTGCTTACTTTTCATAATGCTAAAGGTCCTTAGCTATTGGGTTTATTGTGCTGTTGTCGTGGTCTATAATTAAAGCCATTATCTCAGATGTCTTTAGTGACAATAAATAGTTCTTATTTGTTGAATTTTGGCATCTACACTACTAGTTGACCATAGAAGGTGATGTGATCCATTTTTTCTAGTTCTGTGAAACCAAGTGTTAGCTTACCAGGTAAACTAACCTAATTTGGAAACCCATACATATATATATATATATATATATATATATATATATATATGCACCGATGCATTAAAATGAAGTGTAATTTACTAGTTCTCTATGAGAGCCTGCCAAGTAAGGCTTCCTTGAAAAGTACAAGATTCTCAATCCATATTTCAGTTTCCTAGAGAGGAAGAGTATCTACTAAAATCATCTTTCTTGATTCCCTAGAGGAACACTGAATGCAATAGCAGAGAAAGAGTACGATTTTGATTCCTCAACTGCCTTTCGAACCTCCTTTCGTTCTTTCCTTGATGTGCTGCTGCATAACCTTATCTGTGTAGTTTCTGCCCTTTGAGGGGCCAAAACAGGTTTCATTCCACTATGTTGTTGATTCTTGAGCACCTTTTGATGCAGTAGTTTATTCAGTTCTACCCATACTATTGTGAGTTAATATGTTTGTTCGTTTGTTCCTAAATAGAGTGCCACGCGCTATTATAATTAGTCTGAAAACAAAATGTTCCATACTATTTTTACTTTGATGGGTCAGTAATCCATGAATAATAATTTCAATGCAGTTCCAAGAGCAAGAAAGAATTCCTTGTTCTCACTTGTGGACCACCATCCTTAGACACAGCCCTTCCCAAGGGAAAAGGTGAAAACGGAGAAATTTGCTCTGATGATGATGGAGAAAATGGGACAGTGAGTTCGTCTTGAGCTTATTCTCCAATCATTGGACTTCTCTGGTGAGGGTGTTCTTCGAACTACTAATCATTATTTATGCATGTTTCTTCTGCAGGTTTTCGTTGCAGACAGAAATAGACCTAGGAAGAGGCAAAAAGTAACCACGGAGGGGAAGGGTAGAAAATGGATACTGAGGAAAAAGGATCAAATGAGAAGCAAAGGAAATATTGTGCCTCCAGACACAAAATACACTGGTCGAAAAAGGAAGGATAAATTTTGAAAGTATTAAGTAATGGAAAATTTTCTAGCGAAAACCTAAAATTATTGTTTTGTTTAGGTGTTATTTACTTTTGGAGGGTATTAGGAAGATAGCAAGGAATGCAAAATTTTGTTTTCCAATATTATTTTGTTTGCATGTAAAAAATATTCAACCTTGATTGCATAGGGCCTTCAAATTGGCTTTTATTAGAAGTTTCCCATATTTCTTATTTCGGGCTGCTTGTCTGTAAAACCATTGTTTCAGAATTGTCTAAATTTGGCTTTTATAAGGATAATTCATTATACAGGCACAAGAAACAATATTGATGCATCACATCAATTCATAAGAAAATTATACAATATAACATTAAGCAATTTTTAGTACTGGAAGAATAGAAATATTTACAAAATCAGGTGGAGGATTAACTCAAAGCTTGCAGCTGCATTTGCTTGTGCTGTGTATCTTCCTGAAACAACGTTCTCGCTTGCTAATGACTCTTTTTCTGATCTCTATGGTCATAGAAGCAATATACCAAGGTTGTGGTTTAAACTCTCAGTGGTCAGTGAGACTGAGGAATCAGATTCAGTAACACAACTTCTTTGCCATTCTTTTTCTTCGACAAACCTGAAAGTATTCCTGGGGACCTGTGCTTCTGCTTCTGCTATGTGAGGAGCATAACAAGGAATTTCTGCAGCTTTCTTTCTAATTGCATCGTTGAACATTTCGTTATGGTTTACCCTTTCTAAAAGACTTTTCCTTTTTCAATATTAATTGATATAAAATTCATGAATTTCACAAAATTCATGGAATTTAGAATCTACTCAAATTCCATCACTAATAAAACTCGATATACTGCAAACTGATGCAATGTGAGATGAGATTTCCCTCTTTCGAAACTTAATGATTTTATGAATTATAAATAGAGATTGTGATTTTACTCCGATTCCAAAAGATTCAGAAACCCACTATCCATTTGTTTAACTAAAATAAGATTTCTAATAATAAAACAGATTCAAATAACAAAAGTGAAATCAGGTTAATGTCTAATTTTTTTCTCAACCCAACAGATAGTTAAAATCAATCAATTCCTTTCGTTCCAGAAGATTTTCCTTCAGTAGATAGAATTAGTGCAACTAAAACTTAAAACACCAAAATTAAAGCAAAGCCGCACGCTTACATGCTATTGATGCACTACGCTATAAAACCCCATTCCATGTTTAGTTGAGAAAGCAAATGAATGGAACTGAAATTTTGATTTCTATTTCTAGCCAATCAAATCATGACTAATTTCTTGCTCATTACACGTATAAATATACTTCATAGAAACAAAACTACCAACAATTTTACATCAGCCACCACAAAGCTTTCCCTTCCAAATAATTCATCTTCCATCTGTTGCAATCTACACTTCCTACTGTTACTCTTTTTTTGTTTTTTTTTTTGTCCTTTTTCTTTGGACCTGGATATTTGAGCTATAAAACATGAAAGCAAACTGTTCGAAAGCACACATATTTACCGATTTTACAATGTCAACCCTATTATTACTGGTGGAAGATTTCGTACGACAGAAGCAATCGTAGTAAACATAATCAAGTCAAAGAACACGACACAACTCCATGTATTCCTTTTAAATGCCAGAAGAAAGGAGAGAATAACTGGCACCGTCCTTCACAGATACTTGTTATTGTCGATTATGATCACAGTGCTTGATTTTCTGCATAAGGGAGACAGTTAAAAAAGGCAACATAAAAAAATATCATCCGTACCCAATAGATCATTTGTTCATGTTCCATTAATGATGATGCCATTGACAGGATGCAAAAATGGGGAAGAGAGAAGCTATATAATTTTCCCTATTTGGTCATTTCATCAAAACGAGTTCGGTTAAAGGCGAGGGGCTTTTCATATGCAAGTGTATTTGGTAATTACGGTATGATATACTTTAAATGCTTACACCAGCCAAGCAGATGTAAGGAGCCAGCGACAATTAAAAAAAAAAAAGAGGAAAATTTAGCCATAAATAAATCTTCCGAGGAGGAATCAAAATACAAGGTACGTTCTACCCAAATACAACTCAGATAACAAAATGGAAGCATCCAACCAGATAAATTATTTTTTCATGAGAAGTTGGAAGAAGATGTGAACATGATAATGCCTGATTCAAGCTAAGCAACAGGGAGTATGTTTACAAATAAAGAATCACTGGTCAATTTAGAACACATGCAGTGTTGGCAGGATTCTAAAAGCACTTACCTTCCCCGCATTGTTGTTCAAATCGAGCAACAATGTGCTTCCCGTAAGTATATTTTTTCAAAGCATGAACATGAGTTTTTATACGGTCAAACAACATTGCTCGTTGAGTATCAGTACATGTGTCAAGGATCTTCTGAACAACATAATTTGCAAACTGGTCCTTCATCATAATCTAGTACATAGAAACCAGAGAAAATAGTAAGAAAAATAAAATGAAGGCCTCAAAATAGAATAATAACATGTAAAGGAAGAACTGCCCAAGTTATTAAGATAAATTATCGTATTTAAACTCTTAAACTACATTGGGGAAAAAAGATGCGAGTGTGGAAAGGAGTTCAACAAGCACCTGGAAACTGCACATGTTGAAGAGAAAGGTAAGGCAGAATAAATTAAACACAACTGGATCCTACAGTGAAGCCATGTTTTTCAAAAACCAGCCAATTGTATTATATTTGTCAGTTCCTTGTGCAAGTGAGCTCTGCTTGGTATTTAATATTAATAGTTGAACCAAATTAAAATGCGTTGACATCATCTTCACAATGAAATTGAAAATTGTAAACACTAATATCTCTATGCTAAGAGAAATACATAAATAACCAAAACAATAAAATAAAATGATTTTCATTGTACTACAAAATAAAATTTCTATCCTTCCAACTTGCGAAGCAAAAAAATAAAAATTAAAAGAAAAAACTGCAGAGCATCAGAATTTCATCTGTAGCTGAATGGTTCCTATAACCTGGGAACTTCTACACCACATTGGTTTAACGTGCTTTTTTGGCTTGAACTACTACCAGGTAACCATTTACCTAGCAGGTTTAAGTGCTTTATGAGGAAAATGTTTCAAAATCAGAACTGAACTGGTGCTTAACTGGTAACTGGTTTCTCTAGTTCAACCAGCCAGGCTCTGCAACGCAATCCAGTTCTGAAAACCATGAGGAAAGCAATTGGAAGCTGGAAATTGACTATACCTTGGCACATTGATACGTAATTTTGAAGTTTTCTTGTCCACTTTATTAGTTCCTTTAAAGATGAAAACCAAAAAAAAAAAAGTGTCCAGATTTAACCTCTTTCAGGTAGCAACAAAGTTCCAATGCTTCGCAGATTAAAATTTGGATAATATATGATTATACAACAGAAACAACCAAGCCCTAATCCCAAACTAGGTCTTGTTGGTTAATAAATCTATTTTTACCATTCCTCTCGGTTTTGCATTAGATATAGAAAGATATAGCATATCTAAATCTTTTGAATAATAAAGGATTATCACACAATAAATAAGTTTTTTCTTACAGTAAGCTGGAATACCTACAAAGGAGAGACGGCATAAGTGATAGCCTGGTCACAGCCAAAAGTTCAAAATTAAAATGATCATGTCATAGAATAGCAGACACTTCAAATTTCAGAGATTACACACTTCACCGAGTATATAATACCAGGAAGCTTCTAGATAGTACAAAGCAGCATTTAAAATACCATTGTGACTCGTCGAGAGAAGCGTCTTTTTCTATCTAAACGTGTAATAATTGCACTTTGCATAACATATATAAAGCTCAATTCATTTATGACATACACAGAGCAAGAGCTGTACAAATACCTCTTGGAACAACATTAACCAGAACCTAGTTAATAATAACCTCTGTCGATAGAAAAACACAGAAGATTATATGCTGTCTTGTTGATGATAATATCCATTTAGAATACTTGAAAAAAAGGAGATACATGCATTCACAAAAACCTCCAAAGTCCAAACAATATGCATAGTTACATAGACTATATGCCCAAAAGCTTTAAGCCTCGTAAGTGCTTGAGTTCAACTTACCAGTAAGTTATCATTTCCCTCACTCTGCCCAAGAATCTCTTCAATTATTAGTTCCCGCTCACTGGCACCACCATACTCCAAACATTTCTCAATGACATTAGATGCAAATTTATGCTGGCTCAGTCGTACAATATGCCCTGACAACTTGCTAATAATTTGGCACCTTTCTTGAGATTTTCCTCTCTCCAACACGTGCTGTTAAAAGAAAAAAGAAATCAAACAACGCAATAACAGCTTTAGCAGCTCCCAAAATCCAATAGCCAGGAGCTTATTCATCAAATTGTACCTAAAACAAAAGAATGCTTTGCATGTATTTAAACTATTAAAACATAGAACATGTAGTACAATGCTCACATTCACAATAAGCACACTCAAGTTCTAAACAAAACAAAGCATTATCTAAATTGCTGTAGACCCACACTATATGTATTTGTGTGTGTGCGTGTGTGTGTGCACGTGTAAGTGTCTGTGTGTGCACGCATGTGTATGTAGACATAAAACACTTGCAGAATTCCCATCACTAGCTACCTTTTAGTAAAGGGACAAAATAAATAAATATGCAAAAAATTCATAAAACTTAATACATAAATATCAGATAACACTTTCAAAAAATGATATCATCAATTTTTATGTAGCAATTTGTTATCATAATGACCCCATGGACACCAAAAAATAATATATTGCTGTCCTTAGTGTACACACTATGTATAGGTGTTAATCTTACAAAACGGTTATCTTGGAATGACACAATTCAGCATCTAAATTTAATTCATAGATTTAGAGGGCGTTTAGTTTGGATACTTTTAACTTTTTACTTAAAAATGTATCTTTTATTCTATAAGTAAATTTAAAAAAAAAAAAATCATTTAAATTGTTCGGCAAAACAGTTTAAAAGTTATTTTTTAAGTATTGCGTATGTTTGGTCAATAGGTATTTAGAAGTAATCTAATTCATTTCAAATACCAAAAAGGGTACCTTCCTTAAACAGAAAGTCAAAGGGTTCATGAGTAAGGGTACTGTTAATATTTTTGGAAATTAATAGGATATCGCAGTCTTTTACTCAGCCAAAGAGTAACAAGTAGATAATCAGAAGCAAGGGGTACCTTACTTATGACTTATTTTAAGTAGATTTTTATCTTATAGTCCAAACCAAATACCATTTTGCTAGTGACTTTCTACTTAAAAGTAGGTTTGACCGACTTAAAAGCCAAACCAAACACCCTCTTAGTTCAATTAGTAATATATATATATATATATATATATATATATATAAGATGTGACAATCCATGGACTCAATTTTAATTTTGATACATCCAATAGTTAACACATCTTATATAATGAATTTAACAACATCACCAACTCATCAAGACATCTCTTAACCAATTCCCACAACAATTCATTATTACTTAATCATCCAAATCAAAAATTTTTTATTAACATAATATTATGAAGGATAAACAATTTCCAACTTAGATTTGTGTGCATCAAATAATATGCATCTTCTGCAAAGCCAGAACCCCAAAAATAATAATAAACTCAATTTTTCTTCCAAAATTGAAAAGGTTGGTGAAGTCTTGTTAGCTAATTTAACCATCTAACCCACTTAAAAGTTAAAAGTGGATTTATTTAAAATGACCCCGTAAAGGAGTAACATCAGAACAAGAGAGATAAAGCCTATCAGTGAAAGATAGTAAATAAATGCTCAAGACACTTTTGAAGATAAACAAAGCTTAAAGAAATTTAAGAATGCCCAAAAATGTGAAGAGAGAGAGAGAGACAGAGAGAGAGGATCTTTAGGGGGTAATTTAAATTTTAAGTTTCTTTATGAAAGAAACAAAAGGAAAAAGAAAAACAATGAAACTAACGATGCCACAAAAAGATAATTTATTAATTAATTATAAATTTTGAGTAACAAAATAAAATGAAAAAATGACTTAATGAGCGCATTTGCTACTAAAAAGCTAACCAAAGCTGAGTTATTGATTGAACATTTAAGAGCCCATATATATGTGTGCATGTGTGTCTCTGTGTGTGTGCATATGTGTGTGTGTTTGTATATATGTGTGTGTGTGTGTGTGTGTATCAATCCTATGCAAAACCAGCTGGCAAACTCGAGTCTAACCATTCCAAACTCCCTAATTGCAGGTAGGGGTGTAAGTAGGGAAGTTTTTCTTGACACTTATCAGTCCTATGCAAAATCAGTTGGCAAACTCGAGTCTAACCATTCCAAACTCCCTAATTGTAGGTAGAGGTGTAAAGTAGGGAAGTTGTTCTTGACACAAGCTTGAATTGCAATATATTTGATTTCAGCTAGTTTTAATCAGATCAAGTTTGAACTCTAGAAGCTCAACCAATGAATTGAGCAATTTTTGAGTATTAAACCCACAACACTCATGGGTCTAGCTAAAGCTCTACACTTTTATAATAATTTAAATAGATTTTGTCCTGTATAATATTTAAGTTATTTCTCTAATTAGAAAATGCAGTCAAGTTAATTCGAGTATGAATTTGGATTAATCAATACGTTCTTCTTGATGTTAATATTAATTAAGCAAAAAAAATACCCTTTATTGACTCAACTCAATTACACCCCTTGTAGCTAGAAATGAAGCTTAGTCACCATTATCATTTATAATCTATAAACAGTCTTTTCTTTTGGGAAGGTTCCCTTCCTCTTGTCCTGCCGCATTTTCAGTTACATAGGTTTAACTCTTTGTAAAGGATTCTATCATTTACAGCAAATTCATTAAGAGTTCATTTGGATAGATTTTGAATAATATGGCACTGGCATCTTATGCTTTTTCACTTGAAATAGAAATATGTATCAACTTTCATTTCAAATGCACCTCATCTAAAATCGGCTCTAACAAAAATCTTCAGTTTTTTCTCTATGTTCTCTTGCTCTTCCTTCTCCTTAAGTCATGGGAAACATGGCCATATTTAGAATGGGAGGCACTTGCTCCCTCTGCCCCAAAAGAATCCTTTCAAATTATAGAGGCTAATTTCATTTTTACCCCCTTCTTAATAATTTAAGACTGGCCCCATTCAAAGCATTTAATCATTCGTGGTTTCTGAAAATTGAGAATTACCAGTAGCATTAAGTAAATAGTATAGTTTAAATGATCATAAGATTCCCCTTACAAAAAAACAATAATATTTAGTAGATCAAAAAATCAGTTTAATGCTTAAAACAAAGGTATCTATTAAATTTAACTTATTAATTTACTGTAATTAGTTATAGGTTACAAATTTAAAGGTTAAAAAAAATCAATTAAATTTAACACCTTTCTATGTATATATACAAACATATATATTTTACAGGCACTGTGACATCCTTTTCTTGTTTACATTGAAAATTATTTTCTAAGCGTCAGGTAAATGGAAAATAAAACTCATACAACAATTTTAAAATAAGAAATACTTTTGGAAACAATCATGACAAATAATACCAAAAAGAGATGTTCTTTCTTTCTAATTTTTAAAATCCCTTGAAGTCTAGCATTTTTTATCCTTGTTTCTTTTAGCCATTCTCCAAATGGGTTGACATTTGGATTACGACAAATCAAGTGAGGCATCCCAAATTCAATAGCTGAAGGGACATATTTGCCCTTTCACCTTAATTACAAACTTTTCCCTTTCTAATCTGCATACTAATAACTAAATTTTAAATATTTTGTTATTTATAAACTTCCAAAAGAAAAGAATAAATCATATTAAGCAGAAAAAGAATAATCTTAAAATGAACTGGAAGTCAGAAAATTTAGCCTGCAGGCGCCCAAAAAAAAAAAAAAAAAAAGAAAAGATTCTGCCATATTTTGGATTTGCTTGGTGCCACGAGGAACCTTCAAATACGCTTGATTCCATGACAAAAGGCAGGAGACTGTTCCTTTTTATTTTTTAAATTATTCTTCTCTCCTGAATTCTCATGATCAATTTGCTCGAGTCTGCGCTGTCATTTTCCTTGCCTAGCTTCCAGTCAGATGGTGAGTTGCCACAGAAACAACAGTGAGAGGGAAAAAAGGGGGAAAGGGGAAAGAGGAGCAAGAGGGGGAGCAAAGCTTTCAGTTCCATCCTCAAAAGATGACAAGTTCTGACATGCAAACAGGGAGATTTATGGAGGAGAGAGAATAAGACTACTATAATTTTGTGAACTTCTTTAGTTGGACGAGATTTATATCATTTCTTCCATATTTAACTGTTTTGTGAACTGAATCCCCAATGAAGACTAAAAAAAGCTAATTTAGAAAATGTAGGGACCAAAGCACCTATTATGTGAAGCCTAAAAGGGGTGTAATTTACCAAAAAAATTAGCAGTTTTAGGATGAAATTGCATAAGATTATGAAAATATAAAAACAATAACTTTATAATTTAAACAAAAAATATTTATATGTTCAAATTATGTGCATACAACAAGAGAAAATTGTGAGATGAAGTAGGCAATCCCCAAAGCCACCCTCCCGGTTATCTTTGAAGCTTAATTAATATCATGGATCCACTATAAAATGAATTTTAGCACACCAGAAACATAACAAGAAGAATCAAATTGCTACTGAAGTTAGTGAAATATGCAACTGAAGAATAATTCTTAGAGAATGCATTTCCATCAGGCATGATGATATTTTCAAGTTATATTTACAGAAAAATTCCAAGTGACACAGTGCAAGAGCAAAACTGACCTGAGTAACATAATTACCGTACTGATCCTGAGCAAGAACACAGACTGACTCTAAAATCTCATCCACTATAAACTGACATTCGAGCTCATCTGTACAATGCTCTAGAACCCTCTACAATAAGCCATAAACATCCAAGTTTCATATAATTCGCATATATAATGTAAGGAGGTGAAAGAAAACGAGCATAGGTGAGCTGCCAATAGACCAGTTAAATATTAATACCTGTATGACACGGCAACCATAAGGGTGCATAGAAAGTGATGCAACATGACTACGGAAGGCAGATATTATGAATCCAATTTTCTCTGTTGGAACACTCTCGATACACTTCTGTATCACATGATTGCCATTTTGATCTCGTACACATCGCATAACATGTCCATCCAGTTCACGAACAAGCCGTGCTTTCTGATCAAGCTCAATTACCTCAAGTGCCTAACCCATAATAGAATGAAAATCAATATTTTCAATAGAAATTATAGTTTCAGAACAAGGAACCTAATAACTCTGTTCAGCAAAAGTTCTGACATAAATCAAAGTAAAACAAATAATTACTTGTTAACACTATTTAAGTAGGCTTTCCACAACATCCATTAACACCCAACAAATGTTAGCAAAAATCAACTTTTGCCCGCAGCAAAATATCCTGCAGTCACAGAAATATGGCACTAGTGATATTGCAGCATGTTGGCAAACAGATTTTGCTCCTAAAGAGTAAGTCTAACCTACAAAACATTTTACCTAGATGGTTCAAAGTTGGCTTATTTTATTTGATAAAAAGATTAGACAAAGCTACAAATTCATTCTAAACTATGCACAGCAAACTTATTGCTTTTGCTAAGTTTTACTTGTATATCATGGGATTATTGTTTATGTGATTATCAGAATCCTAAACATAAAAGAAGACAAGCAAAGAACTAAAGAAGACAAAGAGGTCACATGAGCTCTGAATATAGGAAGCACAGAGAAGAATGCATTAACCGGATAAGTAAAGACTATATATTATATACACGCAGATAGAATGGGAGAGAGGGGTGAAGAAAAAAAATAAAGAAATCGATAACTTGAGGTTCAATTTGGTAGAAAGCAGAGAGAATCCTTCTCCACAGTTCATTTTGGCCATCAAGTTTATGCTTGCTCTGTTAAATTAAAAGGTTTTGTCTAAAAGTGCAAAAAAGATTAAAAGAGCTGCATTTTAAGCAATACTTCCTCTCTTTCCCCAAAGTTTCCCTCCTTCTTCCAATCTCATGTTTGTCCCTTCCCCTCAACCTCTTCCACAATTGAGCACTGAAAAGTTGGAGAATGGGTTCACAACAGAAAAGCATGCAGTCTCACATGACTACATATACTACATAACTTTAGGACCTCATCATTTCCAATCTAAATCATATTTCTCCTTTGGAATTGAGCTAAAGACCTACATATTCCAGAGGTTTTAACTTGGACCTGTTCAAATCATGATCATAACTGTGGTAGTTGCTACACCTAAAATTTTTGCATCGAGTGCATCTCATTTGGGTAGTAGACAACCATATCAGATAAAAAAATATAAAAATCCATTTATTTCTGACTTGCATTCCCCACTTTTCCCCCTTTTGTACTTGTGCATTCCACGTAACAGCGAATATAACGAAATAGACTTAGCAGTCAGTTTGAATAAAAAAAATGCTGCATAATCTGAAAGAAGAGACAAAGCAGAGAATTCACGAGACCTTTCAGAGTCAAAAGTACTGGGTTGAATGGCTTGCTAATAAAAATCAACTTTGCCAACTTATCCTCACAACTTTGGGCGAAAAAGAATTATGCCCTCAAGATCCAGCCAAAGTTCCAGACAGCGTTCATGAATCAAAATATAGAAGCATTACCAAATGGTAATTTCAGATTTCTACTAAACTACATTCAAACACCACTTTGAATAACTATTTAGAAGATACATCCACAATCAGAAAGTTTCGGCATGTATGATGGTAAAAAGCCTGTATCATTCAAAGCAGGAACAGACCTACATTACAGCGTGGGATGACTGATTAATTATCTCCCTAGCGTTCACAATTTCACCCTACACCAGGAAAATATGTAAAGATGTCTACCAGACAAGAGTTCATAAATCCCAGTAGTGGCTACTTACAATTCCTACTTAAGCAGAACATCAACAGCAATTGAAAGAACCAAACATTTTCTTTTCTTCACAGTAAAATAATATTTTTCATTGGAGTAAAAGAGTGCTAAAATGCAGCAATATACACCAACGCTTATAATCCATGAACACTGTAAATTATAACTTCAAAAAAAAAAAAAAAAGGATCGAGTAGAAAAAGTATGCAAATGGTCACGCATGGACAGGAAATGAAAATAATCAGATAATGGACAGTGATAACAGTGCAGGATATATGCATCATAAAACTAACATACCTTTTGGATCACACGACAACCATACATTTGCAGACTTAGAGTTAAAATCTGACCAGTAAGCTGATTAGCAAGTTCATTCCTTTGCTCAGGGCTTCCATACTCAAAAAACTGCAAGTGAATAAAAGAAAAGGAAATTAGCATGGCTAGCTGACCAGATAAACCTTAACAAAAGAACTGTATATTTCACACTCACCTTCTGAATCACATAATTTCCAAAAACATCAGTCATTAGTTTTGGAGCGAATGGAAGAACTTCCTTAAATACAGATGCCTTTTCTTCAGCACTACAAGTCTCCAACTTCTGCTGAATAAATCGGCTCCCATGTTGATCAGCACTGAAGTTTAAAAGTCTTCATCATTTGAGTTTCCAACACAAAAATGAAACAAAGAAAATAAAGCACAGTTAGCACTTGCCTAAATTCAACAATATTCCCAGCAATATCAGATAGCTCAAATCTACGGCCTTTGCCAGATTTCAACTCCTCAAGAAAATTATATATTTTAGCATCATTAAAACTCTCTGATCCTCTCTGGCCTTGCCATCCAGAATATACAGCAGGAAATCTACCAGTACCCAATGGGAACCTCATCTCATTTCTCCCTCCAGAACTCCCAGTCCCTCCAACAGGGGATCCTGGCAAAACTGGACTAGCAAGTGGTGATGATGGGTATTGCATCAAGATACCCATGTTTGAGGGGCTCCCAAAATAATGACTAATTATTCCCCCCCTACCTTGGTACAGGTTACTCCCTCCACTGAGCTGGTGGTACAATTTCTGGTCATTTGAGGCAACATTAACCTCTGATCCTTTCTTTGTGTCAGGAGTACTATTTTGGCTCCCAATAACATTAGCACCAGAAGCCAGTGGATCAAATTGACCAGAAAAATTATAAGATGGTCCATAAGACTGTTGATAGTATTGTGTATATGCAGGATCCGTAAAAGGAGGTTGCATTTGGTATCCAAGATGACCATAGAATTTGTTCAAATGTTGCATATCAGTTCCATTGTCAATGCTCCCTCCAGTTGAAGCCCCAGGCATGTGGGCATTAAAGTTTGGACCAGCAGAACCATCAAAAACCATTGGAATAGCACCATGAGGATATCCAGCCAAGAAAGGAGGAACAACAGTTGAATTCAAAGTGTATCCTCCCGCACTGTATTGTGGAGAATATAAACCAGGAGGCTGTAGATTAGGGTAAAACGGATTTGATGAAGTCATGTACGCTGCTGCCGGTGTATAAAGAGGAGGTGTGAAACCAGATGACTGTAATACTGGCTGCACTTCTGCTGAGAATTTTGAAGGGCCATGGAGAAACTGATTCATTTCAACATATGCAGAATTTGCTCCCTGGGCACCCATTTGAGACTTGACACTTTGAACTTGAAATGAATTGTTCTGTTGTTGGATTACTTGGTGCTGCAGCATATTTCCATGATAGCCATGTTGCCATTGTTGCTGATACTTTTGGTCTTTTGAATCCGGAAGGCTAGATATGTTAAGACCCTTCATTTTAGATTCAAGAACAATAACATCTGCACTATTTAAATTTCCTTGCCGAAGTGGTTGCATTGGTTGTGTGGTTCCTGTACATTTAGGAGGTGATGAGCTTGAAACAAGAGTGGTTGAGGGAGCAGCAACTGATGATAACACTATCCTATCAGTACCTAGAGATGATGCAGCAGCATTCATTGTGTCAGCAGGAGGATTATACAACAAACTGGAATCAGCATCGCGATCAGCTGCTTCATCTGTTGTTCCAGGACTCAAGGAGTGAGCCTGATTATATACAGGTGATGGAGTTCGAGGGTAATCCTCCTGAAAATATGAACCAATGATTATGAATTTTGTAGTCATGCAACAGGAATGGAACAAAGTCAGAATCAGGGGCTAAAACAAATTTCATCTCAGCTATGGAATTACTCCAAAAATGTATCCGAGCATAGTTAACTATTGTCAGAGTAATAGATAGAGTAATGAAATGGTCAGGAAAATTACTACCTGAAATAAATCAACCAGGCTTCTGGACTGGCCAATCAATGCAGATGAATCCTCACCAGACCAAAACCCATTTGTCTGGCCTATCAAATCATCAGAGGGTTGATGGGGTGAATTATCATCTTCTGACTCTTCCTTGTGCGTAGAAAGGGTAACTTGTGACAAATGCAAGGAAATGTTACCGCTGTCATCTACTGAAGTCAACCCCCAATTACTGCCAAATCTACCAATATGGCTTCCCATGTGCCGATTCTCCCTAGAAATGGGTGGTGTTGGAAGTCTAGGGTTCAGGTTAATATTGGAATCATAAAAAGCCAAATATGATGATTGCTTCTCTGGCTGAGAGTTTTGGACAGCACTATTTAAATTCCCCAAGTTAGTGTTATGCTGGAAAATGAGGTTGTTTATGGCTAGAAACGAACCTTCCATGCTTGGAGGTGCGCTTCCACTTCGATTGGGGACCATGTCTCTCCCATTACCATGGAACTTTTGACCCTTCCTTAGCAATCCTAAATCCTCCACAGACATATTAGGAGTTGATGATACAAAAGTCGCAGCCTCATTGTGGGAGGGCATTCTAATAGGGCTCTCAGTTGCCATATCACTAAAATATTGTTATGCTGAATCCTAATTAAAGAGTAACAGCATATCTCACGTAATCCCCCTGGAAGATCAAGTATTAGGGGTTATAGCATCACTATCCGGAACCTAATCCTATTAGGAGGCATCATAAGGAATATTTACATTTAAAAAGAAAAGAAAAGATAAACATTCTTTGCACTACCATGTTGCAATCAAAATATGATTACGTATTACTGGGTTGTTTCAGAGACACGGATAGTCATCCATCAAGAAGATTGGAGAAATGAACCGACTAGGCATACACCAATTAACAAACAAAACCTGACCCATTCATATTCGCTAGATTCATGCTAAAATCACAAGTAATGAGTACACTTTGACTTCTTGGAATGTAAATATTGAATTAAAATCACAGCCCTCTCAATTTCATAAAATGAGAGAAAATGAAAGTCAAGCGTACTATATCATGTATATGAACATTTTACAGAAAAAAAGAATCAGCAAAAAGAGCCCACAAAAGTTAACCTTTTGGCTGATAAGAAAAGACAAGCAAATGAAAGAAAACAAACTTCCAACTTCCAACCTACAGAAACAAACACTTCCACTTTCACCTAGTTAAAAACGAATTCCTACCATTCTGGAAAACGAGCATAAAAGTTGCTAACTTTCCTTCCTCATCTCTGTAATTTCTAAGAAACCAAACAAAACAGCATTTGAACAATTGCTAATTGACCAATAAACAGGCATACAGAATAAACACAGGCCTAAACAGAATCACATATAATTCCAAACATTAAAATAAAGAACAAGAATTTAAAAGCATAAAAAATTACTAAAACCCAGTTCATAGGAAAAGAAATGACAGCGCATAAGCAAAGAAAAAAATAACCCACGAAAGCTACTGCCTATTGCTCGACCTCCACAGAAAGAACAAGGCAGAAAGCAGAGAGATACAGAAGTACAGACAATAATTTTACTTTCAAAACCCTAAAACAAATAGTGAAGATTCTCTTACCTTGTAAGCGATGGGGAAGATTCACTGTTGAGAACCCTAGATACCTTCCAAAGAAAGAGAGGAACAGAGGATGAAATGAGAGAGAGAGGGAGAAAGAGATTGGCTCCAAAATGATCTGTTTGGCTTTAGTGAAGGATTTTTAAAAGACTTGATGGCATAAAGAAGGAAAGTACTAATGCCAGTCAAGATTTTTGCTAAAATTCAACTAGGTTTTAAGACAGAGAAAGGACAAAACTAGAGTGTGTGACCCAACAGACGCGTGTGAGCTTAGTCACAATCATTTCTTTTGATTTGTGGATTTTCCCCTTTTTTTCTTTTTTTTTTTTTCTTTTTTTGTTTGGGGAGAGGATTGCTATCTCATTCCTAAAATTTAAAATTTAATTTAAAAAATAATTTTCTCTCAATTTTTAAAAGAATGTATATTGTAATATTTTTATATTATTTAGTCTTTTTGTGATGCGGTTGACGTTAGATGTTATTCATTTTTATTCAATTTTTTTATATTCTTATTCACTTTTACTTATTATTTGTATTCATTTTTTATTTTTAATATCAAATATTGATTATAATATTTATTTATATTATTTAAAATTTTATAATATTAAAATAAAATTTTATATGAAATTAATGCGAATATAATGGTTAAATAATAAAACAGCATTATGTAGAATTCTACAATACCACCTAATAATACGTTTTAATATATAGATATATATAGATATAATAATGAAATATTATATATCTTTAAGATTAAATTTTCAATCGTCATCATCTCTCACACACAGATGTCCTTTTTATTTAAAAAATTTTAAAATAAAAATTTAAAATTTTGAAAGACTTAATATTGTATATTCTAATACATCCAATCAAACTATATAAACATAAAAAATATAATTTTTTATCTCTCTCCTATTAAAATATTTTAAATTATAATAAAAAGATAATTAAATATTTAAAAATAAAAATATTAATAATTTCAAATGCCTCATTATCATATATATTTATTAAAAAATAGATCAAAAATAAAACTTAAAACCTTGAAATGCTTAATTATCTATATGTGTTTATTTAAAAAATAATTTTAATAAATTATATCTAATAAATTAATAAAATATAATTTTATAATTGGTCAAGACTAAAGTTATTTTATGATATTCAAATTTTGGTTAAGGGTGTTATCGAAAATCATATTATTCCTCATGTTCACACATTAATACAGTATAAATTGACCCACTACCTATTACATTATTTAGATTTTTCGTTAGAAAAGAAAGTTTCATTTTAATTATTAGCTGATTATTAAAACTAAAAATATATTTTAATTAATTTTTTATTTTAATTTATAATCTATAATATATAATTTATCTAATATATATATATATAAATATGGGAGTAGGGGGAATAATGAGATTTTCTATAATAGCCTTAGATTAATTTGGAATTCCTAATAAATCCACTTAGTTAGATTTTTTATTCATTTTAATTGAAGAAACTATTTATTATTTTAAAGATTATTTTAGTTGGATTTTTTTATTATCTTTTAATTGAAAAAAATAGATTTCATTTATCTTTTTAGATATCCTTTTAGTTAGATTTTTTATGCATTTTAAATTGCTAAATATGTAGTGTATTTTCTCGATTTGATCTTTCATTATTATTATCCAATAATTTTTATAATTGATAGATTTCAATGTTCTTAATTATAGGTTTTCATATGATATTGCTTTTTAGAAGGTAAATCGAAAATTTTAATTCTATATCAAAAATGAAATTAAAAACTTTTAATTGATTTTGTCTTGGATTTTTTAAAATATTATAAAAAACACTTTACTATAAGACTCTATTAGTTAAATACAATGTGTAACGCACATCATAAAATAACTAGTCTATACTATATATAAAAGCGAGAATGAGGGAGGAATAATGGGATTACCTATATCACCCTTGATAAAATTTAAAATGTTCTAAAATACCCTTAATGACGGTCAATTAAAAAATTACAGTTTATTAATTGATTGGATATAATTTATTTTTTAATTTATTTTTTAATAAATATATATGATAATGAGACATTTGAAAATTTTATATTTTATTTTTTGAATTTATTATTTATTGATTTCATTTTGATTATAATTTAAACATTTTATTTAGGAGGGAGATAAAAATAGAAAAAAAAATATTTTTTATTAATACTCCCTTTTTCTTTATGTTTGTATAATTTAATTGGATATATTTTTTAAAAATAAATTTTCAAATAGCATAAAATTTTAAATATAAATTTTTGAAATTATATTGCATATAACGTCCGAAATATGGCGTAACTTTTTAGGAGTCTGGGGCTATAGAAGTAAGGATTTACTCGCTCAGTCAAAGAAGAGTAAGCCTATTCCGAAACCCTTATCAAAACAAGCGTAACTCCAAAAAAACAAATAGTTGCGGAGCCGTGTTGGATCTCGTTGTTGCATAGCTCAGGCTAGAGCAAGGCGCATGTATAAATATGGAAACTTCTCTGCCATTTGAATCAGAGAATTTATAGAGGAAATCGGGTTTTAAATTTCCAGAAACCACAATATTTAATTTTTTTAGTTCTTTCTATGGAAAAAATAATATAATTTCATAATAAAGTGGTGTACATTAAAATATTTAATTAATTTTTTCTTCACTTTTTTCCATTTTCTTTTTCTTATAAACGATTATCTAAAATAAAATAGTTACCTAATAGTTTTCTTTTTTTATTATAGAAAATAATATGTGATATTTTTCTTTTATAATACTCTTAGAAATTATTAGATTATGGCAATAAAGGTGAAAATTTTTTATATAATAATAATATTAATAAATATTTAATTGATATAATAGTTTATGTAAATTTTGATATTTTTTTTTCATCTTCTCTTGAATATATTTATGTGAAAGTATACATATATATAAAGTCTATTAATTGATTGGATATAATTTATAAAAATTATTTTTTAAATAAATACATATAGATAATTAAGTATTCAAAATTTAAGTTTTATCTTTTTAAATTTATTTTTAATAAATATATATGATAGTGAGACATTTGTAAATTTTTATTTTTTATTTTTAAAATTTATTATTTATTTAATTTTATTTTGATTATAATTTAAAATATTTTATTTAGGAGGAGATTAAAATAGAAAAAAAATCATTAATATTATTTTTTATGTTTGTATGATTTGATTGGATATATTTTTTTAAAATAAAATTTTAAATAAAATAAATTTTTAAATACAAAATTTTGAAATTATATTACATGTAAATATTATGTTATTTAATTTTTTTATAGTTCCTTCTATCGAAAAAATAATAAATGATAAAGTGGTGTATATGAGAATATTTAATAACTTTTTCCTTCACTTTCTTTTTCTTATAGACAATTATTTAAGATAAAAAATAGCTACCTAATATTTTTCTTTTTTTATTATAGAAAAGAATATGTGATATTTTTCTTTTATAATAGGCTTAGAAATAATTGGATTATGACAATAAAGGTAAGAAAATTTCATACAATAATAAGAATAATAAATATTTGATTGATCTAATAGTTTATGTGAAATCTGATAGTTCTTTTAATCTTCTCTTGAATATATTTGTGTGAAATATATATACACACATTTAAACTATTTATCTCATATCGGATCACTAGGAATAGAAAGAGAAAAAGAATGATAAATAGTAAGTAGAAAGGAATTGTACAATATACTTTGTCAATTTTGCACTTAGTTTGAGTTATTCAATATGTTAAAAAATATTATTATTAGATTAATTAGTTAAATATTATATTAATTAATAGTCTACGATTTCTGCAAAAAAAAAAAAAAAAAAAAAAAAAAAAAAAAACAGAGAAATTATATCCCTTTGCAATTTTAGGGATGTTTTCTGTAATACCCCGAATTTTTATTTTCAAAACTCATGAATTTTCATTAAATCAAAAATCAGAAATTTTGACTGCTTGGGCTGCAAATACCGTGTAGTCTGATTCGAGCCCAAATTTACGAAGTTGGGCTCAAGCCCAAAACACATAATCAGAATTACCGAATTGAGAACCTTTAGAAATTTTTAATAAATAATATGGAGCCCTAATTATTAATGTATTTTAAATATGTAAATGTGAGTGTGGTTACCACGTGAATTAATTATCTTAAACATCTAATATTATATTAAGTAAATTGAAGAAATGTTATAGAACCTAAATAAAATAATAAAAATAAACCAAACCGGATCTGTAAACTAGGTAAAAATCACGTAAATCAAGCAAAATCGGGCCAAATTATTGATTTGGACCAAACTGATTCGAATCGAACCGGAATGGCCCAGACTTCTCTGGAACCATCTTTTTCTTTCTTTTTCTTTTCCTCTCTTCTTCTTCTTCTTCTCCGCGCGACCCTCTCTGCCTCTCCTCCGATCTCCGTTTCCGGCCACCGCAAGACGAGCACGAGGTGGCGGACGACGCATCGTGTGCCGCTGACTACGTTTCCAGCCTCCTTTCACGCGAACGGAGCTCCAACGGCGCGATCGGACCAGCTTCTGCAAAATCGCACCCTGCTCTTTTTATTTTCAGGCGAAATCTGGCCGTTCAGTCGACCTCAGGCCACGGGAAGGGTGCCAATCGACTCCTAATCACCTGTAGAGCATTTTCCTTCCATAAATTTGCGACTTTACCAAAGATTTGAGAAGCAATCGTGCGCGGAGGAGGTGCAGCGGCTGACAGGCTCGATCTGACCAATTAGAGGACCGATCTCACTAAATTAACGCTAGAAATGGAATCCTTGGTGAATTTCGAGTTGAATGGTATAATCGTGGCGAATTTCTAAGCAAAAGTTGCTTTCCCGACCACCTTGCACGGCGGCGATGGCGGCGGTCCGGCGACACTCCGGCGAAAAATCTTCCTCTTCTCGTGTAGACTGTGGATTCGTCATCCGATTTTCGATCGGTACACCCTAAGACTCAATTTGCAATTTTCGAATAAATCCCGAATTAATGAATTAATTGAGTATTTAAGTGAATTAAATTGAACATTATTAATTATAGACCAGAAATATTAGTCATAAGATTGATATTGAAATGAGAATTCTAGCTAATAATTATATAAGTTAATTTTCAGAGTTTTAAGAAAAATAAATAGGAGGAATAATAATTTATGGTATAGACAGATAATTAATGGTATCATTTAAACATGCTTGTAGGATAGTATAAAGTAAAATTTAAGTATTATTATTATTAATATTATTATTATTATTATTATTATTAATATTATTATAATTAGAAGATTTAGTTAAAAGGTATAAATTAGAAGAATAAATAAATAAAGAAACTATATATATAGATAAATATACAGTTTAGTTTGATATGTGAGTAAAGCGAGTAGTAACCAAAATTAATAATTAAGATTCAATACATTTCTCGAATTAGACCTCTTACGTAGAATTTTCTTATTATTTTAGATGTTTATAAAGTCCCGAAAGGTGAAGACAAATGCTGGGAGCGTGCAGTAATAAAGATAGTCCTTTAAATGACAATGAAGAACTGTGAGTAGTGTTAGATAACTAGTATCATCCGCCTGCATTCACGCATTCACGGCTAAATGTTATCATGCATTATTTTGTTGAATTGCCATATTATGATGCACTATTTGTTGATATTAAAAATTGTTTGATTACTTGTGATATGAATATACTGTGCCTTGTTTGTGTGGAATTGGGATGAAGTGGACCATCATGGGTTTGTGAGGACGGTCTGTGATATGGATCCTGAATATGATATGATATTTGACCGTCGGCTGGAAAAATGGGAGATCGGCGCTCCCGTGTGCACCTGATGATATGGATTATATGGAAACCGCAGAGTAGTCTCTTTGGGCGCACCTGATAATCTGAATTTGATCGCTGCCCGCAGGGTGGCCTCCTATTATGTGCGCCTGATAATCTAGATTTGAGGGAGATGACCGGGATGCCGCCTGACGGTAATAAAAAAAAAAAAAAGAGAGAATGAAAAAACAATGAGAGGACTGGTCAGTGAGGATTAGACCAGTTGGCCGTGTGTGGGATTGGCTCCCTGGTGCACATGTATGAGAGGGCGAGCCATGTGTGAGGACGGCTCGTTAGGGTTTCAGGTGGTGCCACTGACTAATTTCCACGTGATGTGATTATATGAAGGTGATAATAATTGTGGTTGTTGTCGTATTGCCATTTGTGTGATAAACTGCATGATCATATAACTAAACGGATGACCAGATTAAAATATTTTAGCATTTGTATGATTGTGTGGGGTGAGAGGGTTATCTAATCCTACTCACTGAGTTTAGTACTCACCCCCTCCTACCCTCCTCAGGTCATAGATGGAAAGAAGAATCCTGGAGTCCAATCGAATGAGATACGGATCGATAAAAGTAATAACCATTGTATTGAATATGTAAATGCAAAGGATAGTGAATTATGGAGTAGAGTTCCGCACTTGTATTCCAGTTGGGTTGTAAATAAATAATAAAAGTCCATATTAAATATATATGAACTGTATTTTGGATACGTATGTGAAATAAGTTAATGGATCTGAATCCATAATTATGAATAGAATGTGAGATTTAAATAAGTTAGGCTTACTACGGGCTTTGGGGGTTTTAAGCCCATCCAGATCCTAGTGCCGGTCCGACTCACGGAAATGGGTCTTGACATTTTCTAATTTTAAGGATATTAAAATATCGAGTAAAACTAATTTTGGTTGTTTTTTAGTATGCATGGATAAACTGAATTTGTTTATTCGATTTTTGTTTTTACTGAAAGGCTTAAATTGACCAACCTAAAAGTGCATGTAAAATTGATTGAACTAATTAGATTTTGAACTATATTTAATATAAAAATATATATAATATCTATATAATTTGATTGGGTATTTTTTTAATTTTTTTAATAGATAAATACATATTTAAAATTTTACTATCTTATTATGTCCGATTATATTTTATTTCATTATATTCTTATATAAATTACTAATAATAATTTAATAATTTTAATAATTTATTATTTATTTTCTTTACTATTATTATAATTTATCTTCAACATTATTATTTTAAATGAATATGTGTAAATATGAGGCATTTGAAAATTTTTATTTTTTTGAATTTATTTTAAATAAAAATTTCTAAATAATTAAGATTTTAATTTAAAAATGATATGGTTAAATTTCTTTGACTATAAATTGCACTCTAATTTGGTTGGTCAAAAAATAAGATAAAAAATTATTATTTTTAAACATCTCGAATTTGATGAATTATATTGATAACTTATTTAATTCAAATCACATTCTTTTTATTAAGGAATATAATTTTATTAATAAATTTTTTAAATGATTTCATGATTTTGATTGGATAAAAAAATATTATTATTTATAAATATTTAATTTGATTTGTTATATTAGTTTCTTATTCTATTATTAAAGTATATTTATTTATTAAAATAGATTATAGTAAAAGTTATTGACAAAATATGTAAGTTAATTATAAAACGTAAAATAAAAGTTATATGATGATTTTTATAAATCAATTTGGTAATTAAAAATAAAAGCAACTAGCGTATAACAAAAACTATATGAACCAGTATATTGAAAATAATATAAATGACATCTTTCTTATTCAAATTACTATTTTGAAGTAGGAAATAAATATATCAAATTTTTTAATGAGATATTACAGTTCAAGACATATAATTGAAAAAAAATTACTATATATATATAGACCACTATATTTATTATAATCTAAATAAGAATTTTTATTTTAATTATATAAATGAAAAGGCTAAATGAGTATAAAATATCAGTATATAATTACGAGTATAGTCAACGTGCATCGCATGTCATAAAAAGAACTAATATATATAAAAATACAAATAAAAGGAAAAATATTGTGATAAACAAAAAAGAACATAATTGAAATAATAACAAATTTTCCTCTATTTTGATTAGTTAATAAATAAAATAAGAAATTATTATATTTAAAGGATTTTTAATTTGATTGATTTTATTAATTTTCTTTTTAAACCTAAACCCAATTATGGGAAACAGTTCTATTAAAAATTATATTAATGTTTTTTTAATTTTCATTGGCTAAAAAATAAAATAGAAATTCACTAAGATAGTTGATATTGATAATATTTGAATCTAATTAGAAATTTTACTATTAATTAAATAATTTATAGAATATATATAAAAGGAATGATAGGCAGAATTGCTTAAATTTAGTAATGCCATATAGAATTTGGAAAGTTAGATCATGGCATAGAATCTTATTCGTTCAAAAATTGAAATAATGTTAAATTGATTGTTTTGTTTTAATTAATAACTTATTTAGCGAAATTAATTTATGACAGAATGGCTAAGAAAAATTGTTCAAAAGTTTTGAAAAGCATACATGTGCATCATTATTATTCCTACCCATTCAAAATATTCATTCAAAAACTTGAAATGATAGTATACATATAAGATTTTCTTTTAATAATCATATATATATATATATATATATATATTGGATATGTTGTTTTTATTTGCAAAAAAACCAAAAAAAAAAGGAAAGGGGTGACTATCGATGAGAGCTCACCGGTGGCCACCCGTGGAAAAATAAAAGAAAGGTTTTAGGTTTTCAAAGGAAGAGGGAGAGAGCATGCGATGGATATTTGAGAATAGAGAGGACAGTTGATAAAATTTAGAAAAATTTAAAAACAAGCTACAATATTATCAGATAATTTAAAACTAGTAAATGTTGAAAATTTAGTTTTAAATGAATGACTGTGCTGTCAAATATTACATTAAATAAAGATGTTCAGATTATTAATTAATGGAAATTCTTAAAATTTTCAACCTCATCATCTGGATGCAAAATAAATAAATAAATAAAACCTTCATGATTAATTAATGGAATTAATGATCCATAAATTAACAAATATTATATTTTAGTATTAAAATTAATCATATATATTTTAAATTATTTACTAATTTTTTAATTCTTTTTATAAGAGCCAAATTTGAGAATGTTTTTTTATTAGATAATACTTTCAATTTTATTTAATAAATATATTTAAAAAAATTATATATAAAAATCCGGTTAAATCATCCGGTTTAATGAATTTCTACCTTTACCGGTGCACTGACTGGATTAATTCTCAAAATACTGGTATTTCTTAGGCAAGCACAAAGAATACCTTTAATAAATTAGAAGATAATTTCATATTTTAAATCAACTTTAAACTTATGAAAATTAATTATAAGCAAGCATTATCTATTGAGCCAGAAGAATGTCTTTTATTTATTGATTTATTTAGATTTTCTAGCTGGTAATAGTAAAGGTACAAATCTACTAGGTTTATTTCTCAAAAAAAAAAAAAAAAAAAAAAAACTACTAGGTTTATAATGAAAAGGAATATTAAGGCTAAAATAACTTAACTTTGGAAAATATTTTTCAAGAAAAATATATATTTTCCAAATGATTTATTTTTCATTGTTTGATTGTAATATTAAAAATTAGTTAAAAATATTAAAATTTTCAACTCGTAAGATTATATAAATAATAAAAGTATAATAATATTATAAATTTCATATTTTTGAAATTTTATTGTTGTATATGAGAATAATGAAAAAAAATTATGAAAGTCGCTGGTGGATCTATGGTGTGGTCCACAGTGGTGGCTAGTGGTGAATGACGAGTGGTGGTAGTGCTTACCGATGATGATTTATAAGATCAAAATAAGTTTGTCAAAGTCTAAAAAAAATGTTTTGCACTTTTAAAAATGAGAAGTTATTTTCCTAAAAAATGTTTTAATTTTCCTTTGACCATGAAAATATTTCATTGACTTATTGTTCTAAATCATAAACAACGAAAAATTATAAAAAATATTTTTCTGTAAATTATTTTAGGTTCCATTTGTTTTCGAGAAATAACTTGTCTGAAATATATTTTTTAGATTTTTCAACATTTGGGTGCTCAGAAAAATCATTTAATGAAATAGGTTAAAGAAAAACTATGTTATTTTAAGAAAAATGACTCTCCATTTTTTAGAGTGGAAAACATTTTTTGGATATTAGTAAATTTATTATAACCTTATAAATGATTTTTTTAATTTATTAATCAACGTTAGCCACTACTACTGATTATCGGTGACCATTACAATTTATTATTTTTTACATTTCTTCTTATATTTAGTAATAAATTTTTAAAATATAAAATTTCTATAATTACAAATATTTTATGGTCTTATAAATTAAAATTTTTAATATTTTTAACTAATTTTTATTATTATAACCGAACAATAAAAATGAATTATTTAAAAAATATTTTTGTAAGAAAGAAAAATATTTTCTATAACTTATTTTCTAAAAACAAAACGACTCCAATATTGAATTTCAAGATGATAACCATTTGAAAAATCGGGCTTAATAGTAAAAGATGTAAACCCGATTAAGTCCGACCGGAGCCCACACTTGAACACTTTTGGGACCAAGTTAAATCAAGCTAGGCCATTAAAATTGCAAGGAAACTTTTACTTTAGATTGGATGAGGCCAGCTACGTTTTGGGACGTAAAAAGGCCAAGAGCCCAAGACATATCGGACTTGGAACTAATTGCAAAATACTCCACCTCATCCAATTTTTATTATCTAAATTAAAAAAAAAAAAAAAGCTAAAACTACAAACTGGCTCTAATAATTAAAAAAAAAATGTATTTTTTGGTTTTTTTTTTGCTTCTTCTCAAATTTTTTTGTTTAAAAAATTTGTGCTACATGCAATCATTACATTCTCTGTAGGGAATTCTAATGAAATACAGATATTCTAATAAAATGCGGTACAATAATAATTAAATAGAATTTTAATATAAACATTATTTTATGTTGTTATTACGATTTACTAAAACCGATTTAATATTATTAGTGTTTATTAATATGGAATATATAACACTTTAGTAATGTGGCTTCCATTAATCTAATATAAGATATTTCGCATTCAAACAATAGAAATGACTTATAATTTATAAAAGTTATAATCATGTCCTTATGAAATATAAAAAATAATTAGTCTATCCATGTTTTTTAGAAAACACACTATTTATCTTTACGTATTTATTCCGTTCAACTCTTTTATTCTTTTGTCTATATTTTTAGATGTTAACGTTAGTCAATCTAAAAAAAAAGGTTTAAGGTAAGAGAAGAATTTCTTATTCTTTAGTTTCGCTCCCTCTTCTATCTCTACTTTTTGCTGGGTTTCAATACAAATAATACGCAGCGGAATAATATAATTATAATAAAATAATTATTCTAACAGGGATCCGTTTAATCGATTAAAGCAATAAAAATTATTTAGAAGAATACATCTTTTGCAGATTTTTCGAAACTTCAATCTACGCGGCTAGGTTGTCGCAAACCACAAACCGTCTAAGTGTCCAGCCTCTAGTAGTATCCACACAAATAGACAATCGAAAAACTCTAAAGCTGTTTTAGAGGGTTGAGAGGTTAGAGTGTATGATGGTGCTAGCTATCTTACGCTCTATGTTTAGTTTTATAGCTATAAGCAACAACTACTGTCTTTAGACTGTCTCTTAAACCTTATATATGAAAATCTTAGGTCATAAATAAATAAATTATAATTATTTATTTAAAATTTTTAAATAAATAAATTATAAGTAAAATATATATGTGCCTATTTATTTATTTAAACAATTTAAATAAATAAATTATAATACATATAGCAATAGGATTTTCAATTTAATCAATTATACTGATTTATTTAACTATTTACATAAATAAATCATAATTAAAATATTAGATTTACTTAATCTAAAATTTATCTTAATAAATTTTAGACATAAATCAATTAAGTCAATATCTAATAATTTAGGTAAAATTGTAATTAACCCTTAATATTCCAAAACTAATTTGTAATCAAGTCATACTTGATTCGATTCCTCGTTTTCACTTTCTCATATCCATTTTTATGTGTGTGATCTTCTAAGTTCCAAATAAGTTGGCAACAAATATAAATTAAATTATTTAATTAATATTTGAAGGTCAAGTATATTGTTTAGCAACATGTTAAGACTACCCAAATATTTGAAAAGTCAAAGTGGTTTGATTTAACCTTTCAGTGCATGATTTATCGGTGTAATTAATATTCCTTCATCATTAATGTTCTGACTTAGTAATTAGACATGAAGTGTGTCTGTTTTACTAAATTATATTAGTTCTCTTAATCTTAGCCATTGATCATTTAAATGACATTTCAAATTTAATATGCCAATTTCATTCGATCTTGTGCAAGGATTTCTTAATCAATATTAGTAGAGAACAATTAGAGCATTTTTCCTGATTTACCTAGGGTGATGAATCATCTCTTAATTACACAAGTATCTTAATACTGTTCCTATATGTCCAAAAAATCATCGCTTATTATTCATGAATGAATAATGTGAACGAAGATTCAAAACATAGTCATCCCCATATAATTTCAAGTCAAAGGATCACTTACACAACTATCACTTAAGTATTCCATAGACACAGGTAACTCTCCATATGGAATTTTCATGCAGGTCAGTTCAGTGGACTTGTTTAAATAACAAGCACCTATATATTAGTTTTAGATATCACATATATCTCAATTTATGAGAACAGTTGCTTCTTTAAGGAAAGAACATAATATGTATCAGTCTCAACAGCTCTAACCATCGTACAATAATAAGGAGAACATTGACCAGAAATATTTAGAGACATTGTTTTAATGCAAATATAAAACTCATAATTATAACCACATTATAATTTATTTCGCAAAACAGCATTGTCTCATGGACTTTATCATTTACCAAGATTGAACCAATAGAATATAAAAGATAAATAAATGCCTTTTATTAATAATAAAATATTTATTACATGAAATATTATATCTAAAATATAACCAATTGAATTGGCTATACGGCATATAACGAATAATTTTAGACTTGTTCTTTCTTGTGGCAGAGTTCTCTCTCTTCAATCTAATCCATCTTTTCAAAATTATTTTTGTTCTTTTCCTTTTTAATTATTAATTTTCTTAGTTTTTAATTAAAACCGGATCAAATTTTCTTCTTTTATTATTAACTATTACAATTGAAGTAAACTTAAATGGAAACCGGAAAAAAAAAATCAATGGAAGCAAAATAGAAAAATCAAAAGAAGAAAAGGAAATAAAATCAATGCAAATAAAAAAGGAAACCTAGAAATAGAAGCCACACATCAAGTAAAGAGATTTGAATATACGAAATAATCTTCTTTCATCTTCCATGCATTTCTCAATAACAAAACAACAAACAAAAAGAAATAAGATTATGACAAGCTTTATCTCTTTTAATCTCAAAACTCTAAGCTCTATCTGCGAATTTTCAGAGAAAAGAAGAAACTGAATTTGGTTATGTGTATTGATTAACCAAAAAGAATATTTACACTAATGTTTATTTATAGCTATATATCGCATAAATTATAAAATTTGCTTACCTGTACAATTGGTTGCAACAAACTAATTTCCTCTAACTGACTTTGGTGTCCTTTTTCCTTTTTGATTACTGACTTGGTTTATCATTTAACACCCCCCGCAAGCTGGAGCGTAGATATTAACTAGTCCCAACTTGGAAATTAGAGTATTAAAGGGAAGAGCAGGAAGAGATTTGGTGCACACATTTGCAAGTTGATCTTCAGATTTGAGAGGGAGCAACTTCAATAAACCAGATTGCACCTTTTCTCTTACTATATGATAGTCAATTTCGATATGCTTAGTGCGCTCATGGAATGTAGGATTGCTGCTATTTGAAGGGCAGATCTATTATCACAGTAAAGCAAGGCAGGAGAAAGGTGTAACACATTTATATCAGCTAACAAATAGAGCATCCATTGCAATTCACATGTAGTTGTTGTTGAAAAAACTTTAATATAGCCTAGATCTATTGTTCATAGAATTTGTTTGATAGGAATATACAATAATCGGAAGCGTACCTTGATCCATGGCTATTGATTACCTCGTTGCGGCAATTCGATTCTCACCGTAACAGTAGATCTGTGTTTCTTCACTCTGGCATTTTGTCCGTAATGCTCTCTTAATGGTCAGAGAATAATCAACAGCTACGAGAATTTCTTTTCTCGCTCTCTTAAACAACTTATTACCGTACGTATTTGAGATAGCCGTCACACACCCTTTTCTTTTCTTTTCTGTGTAGTTAACCCTAAGCTGTTGATTCATTTATCTTTTATAAGGCAGAGGAAGGGTATTAAAACCCTAACTGGTCCTTATCCATTAAGCCCAATAACCATCATCTTGGGCCACCTTAATTAGAACCAGCCCTTTAATCACATTGGCCACATATAGACTATTAAAATCTAACAATCTCCCACTTGGCCCATGTCCATTTCTTGAATCTATCATGTTTACTTTAATTAGAATTAAAATGATCGGATTATGGCAGTCACAGGTCATTAATTGACATGATTCCTTCCATATATCACAGACCACCTCAATTCTTAAAACTTTAATGGAGAAACAATTCAACAAATAATACATTGTCATAATCAAATGTTATTGTTATCTCACCTAAACCATTATTATATACATCTATAATGTGCATAACACATAAGTAAGCAAAAACACATCTTTAATTGAATTCCCAAGTGTCACAATAATATGAGCAAAATAACCATATGTATATATAAGTTTAAACATCATGCTAACAAGGACTTATCTATAATGCCCATTCTATCAACATGGCCAATGAAGATTTTGGGCGATAAGCCTTTAGTTAGCGGATCCGCTATCATCAGATCAGTACCGATATGCTCAATTGACATTTTGTGTTTATGCACTTCTTCTTTCACAGATAGGTACTTTAAATCCATGTGCTTTGCACCCTTAGAGTACCTATCATTCTTAGAGAAGAAGATAGCTGCGGAATTATCACAGTAAATTCTCAACGGTCTAGCTATACTGTGGACAATACCTACACCTGAGACAAAGTTCCGCAACCACAATGCATGAACAATGGCCTCAAAGCATGCCACAAATTCAACCTCTATTGCGGAAGTAGCAATGACAGACTGCTTTCCACTTTTCCATGATACTGCTCCTCCATCTAGGAGAAACAAGTAGCCAAATGTAGACATTCTCGAATCTACACAACCAGCATAGTCTGAATCCGAGTATCCCACCACTTCTAGATGGCTGGACTTTCTATAAGTGAGTATATGATCCTTAGTGCCTTGTAAATACCTCAGTACTTTCTTTGCAGCTTTCCAATGATCCATCCCGGGATTACTTTGATATCGCCCTAACATTCCTACAGCGAAACTAATATCCAGTCGAGTACATGTTTGAACATACATTAAGCTCCCAACTACTGACGCATATGAAATAGACTCCATCTCTTTACGTTCCAAATCATTCTTAGGACATTGCATTTCGCTGAACCTATCTCCTTTCTGAATTGTAACTATTCCTACGGAGCATTTTTCCATTCTGAATCTCTCTAATACCTTATCAATGTTAGCTCTTTGAGACAATCCTAATAGTCCTTGTGATCTATCCCGGAATATTTCTATCCCTATCACAAAGGATGCCTCTCCCATATCTTTCATTTCAAAGTTCATAGAGAGAAAATCCTTTACATCATGCAACAACCGAACATCATTCGCAGCAAGAAGAATATCATCAACATATAGGACTAACATGATGAGCTTGCTCCCACTGACCTTCATATAAATACATTGATCAACAGTCTTTTCTATAAAACCATATGAAGTGATGGTATTATTGAGCTTAAGATACCATTGACAGGAAGCTTGCTTTAGTCCATATATTGACTTCTTTAACTTACACACTAAATTTTCCTTTCCTGTGACCACAAACCCCTCTGGTTGGTCCATATATACTTCCTTCTCTAAGTCACCATTAAGAAAGGCTATCTTTACATCTATTTGGTGAAGCTCTAGATCATAATAAGCCACCAAAGCCAAAATAATTCTTAAAGAGTCCTTTTTGGAAACTGGAGAAAAGGTCTCTTTATAATCAATGCCATCATTCTGAGTGTAACCTTTAGCAACGAGTCTGGCCTTGTATCTTTCAATGTTGCCCTTAGAGTCCCGTCTTGAAAACCCATTTACAACCAACTTGTTTTAACTCCTCAGGCAACTCGACTAAATCCCAGACTTGATTATCACTCATTGATTGCATTTCTTCCTTCATGGCATTAAACCACTTTTCAGAATTATCACATTCCATGGCTTTCTGAAAAGAGACTGGGTCCTTATCAATGCTCAATTCACATTCATACTCAAGTGAGTAAACCACATAATCACTAGAAATAGCTGCCTTCTTTGCCTTTATGACCTCCGTAATGCTATTTCTTGTGAAACCACTTGATCATTCGTGAATTGGTCATTATTTACTGGTTCATCATTTATATGGTCATTTTGTGGGTTCGGAATGTTGTTTTGTTGTTCAACCATGTTGTTAAACCGTGATACAACAAGTGGAACAACAACCGAAGAAGAGACATTAGAAAAATCCACCCGAGTTAGATTTTCAATCTGAATCTCTTGCACATTCACTTTACGTGGTTCACTACTCCCACTAATTTGGCCATTTTCAATAAACGGAGCATTACCAGACTCAAGAATTCTCATACTATGGTTAAGACAATAAAATCTGTACCCTTTTGACTTTTCAGGATATCCTATGAAAAATCCACTAACCGTTCTAGCATCAAGCTTCTTTTCATGTGGATTATATATCATTACTTCTGCTGGGCAACCCCAAACATGAAGATGCCTCAGACTAGGTTTCCTTCCTGTCCATAGTTCATAAGGAGTCTTAGGAACTGCCTTACTAGGAACCCTATTAAGTAAATATACAGCAGTCTTTAATGCATGCATCCATAATGATAAAAGTACAGTACAGTTATTTAGCATACTCTTAACCATTTCCATAAGAGTACGATTTCGCCTTTCAGCTACACTATTCTGTTGAGGTGTACCCGGCATTGTGTATTGTGCACAAATGCCACGACTTTCAAGGAACTTTGCAAATGGACCTAGACATTGTCCATTTTCATTAAATTTACCATAATATTCACCACCTCTATCAGATCTCATCACTTTAACTTTTCTATTTAACTGCCTCTCTACCTCATTAATGAATATCTCAAGGATATCCACTGATTGAGACTTTTCATGCAGCAAATATACATAACTGTACCATGAGAAATCATCGATAAAGGTAATAAAATATTTTTCACCACCCCAAGAGGGAACATCAAAAGGACCACATATATTAGTGTGTATAAGTTCAAGCAATTCACTGCTTCTTGTGGCTGGATTCTTTAATGTGTACTTAGTTTGCTTACCTTTAATGCAATCTATACATATGTCCCAGTCAGTGAAATCCAATTGAGGTAAGATTTCACCTTTCACTAACCTCAAAATCCTTTCTTTGGATATGTGACCAAACCTTTGATGCCACAAGAAAGCAGAACATTCATTATGTGCACTACGTTTATTACCTATATTGTGTTTAACATTAAACAGGGATTCAATAAATTCAGCATCAAGATTAAAACGATACAAACCATCAATCAAAGTACCAGAACCATAATAGTACTTAAGTTTGTTTAATGAAAAACACCATTACAAATCTTAAAACTGAAACCAACATTATCTAACCTCCCTACAGAAACTAAATTTCTAGCACATTCAAGAACATAGAGACACTTTTCAAGATCCAGATAACAACCAATGTCCAGGATCAATCTATAAGTCCCAATTCCTTCTATTCGTGCCTTCATTCTGTTCCCCATGTATAGGAACTTTTCAGTTTCGTTTATGGGTTGGATCGAAAGGAATCCCTGTATAACATGAGATACATGAGTAGTTGCACCAGAATCTAACCACCAGGTATTATTAGGCACTTTAATAAGATTTGATTCAAAACATACTGAAACATAAAGTATACCTTTCTTTTCAAACCAAATCTTCCTTTTAGGACAATCCTTCTTGAAGTGACCATTCTTCCTACAGAAATAGCACTTCAACTCCTTACGGATTTGGCCCTCATTAACCTTCATTGGGGCACTGTCCCTTTTCTTGCCTTTCTTCCCTGATTTACTATTGTTGCTAC
Source organism: Jatropha curcas (assembly GCF_041381405.1). Classification (NCBI taxonomy): domain Eukaryota; kingdom Viridiplantae; phylum Streptophyta; class Magnoliopsida; order Malpighiales; family Euphorbiaceae; genus Jatropha; species Jatropha curcas. Next base: position 23,442,699 of record NC_143158.1, on the reverse strand, counting down.
TAGCTCCATTATGAAATGTGATCCCACAATGGACTTGTCAGCTATGTCCGATTGGGAGTATTCCTTAATTTTCAGCATGTACTCTCTAGCATTGTCTATTCTTGGCATTGATGGCTTAACATTTTCAGCCATTGTCATCCTCATTAAGTTCAAGCTCAACCTGTTAGACCGCTCCCAAGCCTTATAATGGGACTTGTCAGCTTTAGTGCTGGTCTCTGTAATGGCTGCTGGCTTTTCAGAGACTAATGGCAGATCCAAGTCCAGAACTCCTAACTGATAATGGATTTGTTTGGACCAATCAGCATAGTTCAGTCCATTGAACTTAATCAACCCAGTGCCCATAGTAAACATGTTAAAGGAAGCTGCAGCATTATACATATAGTCATACGTTAATACTTTGAGTAAACATAAAATGGATTCAAACAAATAACAACCTTAATTATGCATCTAAATTCACCTTTGAGTAATATTTAAATGTATAGCTTTAATCAATACTGATGCCAAGAAGAAAAATACTTTAATAGACTTTCATTGATGTGGAGCAACTTGCGAACCTTTATGCAAGTCAGAGAAAAGCACGCCCGTGCTTCACTACATCACGCCCCGTGCTTCTCTCTGGAAGTCTGGGCACACCCGTGCTACATTACAGCACGCCCCGTGCTTCTCTCTGGAAGTCAGGGCACGCCCGTGCTACTACATTACAGCACGCCCCGTGCTTCTCTCTTGAAGTCAGGGCACGCCCGTGCTACATTACAACACGCCCCGTGCTTCTCTCTGGAAGTCAGGGCATGCCCGTGCTATATTACAACATGCCCCGTGCTTCTCTCTAGAAGTCCACAGCACGCCCGTGCTCCTTTTTGGAATCCAGTTACATTTTTTTTTATATTCCATTCAACTATTCAATAATGCTCCATACAATATGCATGTTATCTTTGGATATACATTCATATTAATTAGTACAATGATAAGTCTCTTTAATGCCATTGATTATAATTAATGGTCTACCTTTGGGTAACCTAACAAATTATAATCAATGATCTCAATTGTTCAATTTTAAATTTCATGTCATTTAACGGTATCACACAAATATGAACAATGGAAAGCTGCATAATCAATGTCTAAAATAATCCAAACAAGGCCACTTTGGTGACTAACAAGTTTTCCATTCATCAAACATTGATTTATGCAAAACTTTTATGAGATTGAATTAAGATCTCAAAACTTTAACGACATAACACAATAAGATGTCATAACCTTTCTTTATAAATAACAGCAAATAATTTATAAATCATAAAGAAAATAAACAGTTTTCAATTTCTATAATTTTGGCTTCGTTTATACTAGATTAATCAACTTCACAATACGAAATTAACTTTCATTAATTAAGCCAAACAAAACACTATCAAACAAATCTAGAACAGGTACAGGCTCTGATACCACATGTTGAAAAAACTTTAATATAGCCTAGATCTATTGTTCATATAATTTGTTTGATAGGAATATACAATAATCAGAAGCGTGCCTTGATCCATGGCTATTGATCACCTTGTTGCGGCAATTCGATTCTCACAGTAATAGTAGATCTATGTTTCTTCACTCTGGCGTTTTGTCCGTAATGCTCTCTTAATGGTCAGAGAATAATCAACAGCTACGAGAATTTCTTTTCTCGCTCTCTCAAACAACCTATTACTGTACGTGTTTGAGATAGCGCTCACACACTCTTTTCTTTTCTTTTCTGTGTAGTTAATCCTAAGCTATTGATTCCTTTATCTTTTATAAGGCAGAGGAAGGGTATTAAAACCCTAACCGGTCCTTATCCATTAAGCCCAATAACCATCATCTTAGGCCATCTTAATTAGAACCAGCCCTTTAATCACATGGGCCACATATAGACTATTAAAATCTAATAGTTGTAGCTAAAGATTTATACCAAGCCTCTGAAGAGGACTTAAAAACTATGGGTTGCTTTCTATGAAATTAGAGAAGAACCAAGAAAAATCAAATAACTAGTAACTGATTTTCTGGTAGCAATGCAACCGGCCTAAGAAGAAAAAGTAATCCTGCCCCTAGAGACCCTTTAAGGTATCATAATACCGTATGTGCAGCTCGCAGAGAAGTAGGAGAATCTAAGAATTGGCTGAGTTGCTGTATTGTAAAGGAGATATTTGGTCTGGTGGAGGTCAGGTAAAGTAACCTGCCAATGAGTCTTCTGTACTAAGGAATATCAGATAAGGGAGTGCCAGCAGTAGTTTAAGTTTGGAATCTATGGGTGTTTTTTAAGCTTGGAATCCAAAAAACCTGTGTATGAGAGAATATCCATGTGTATTTTCTTTGATTAAGAACAAGACTATTAGGGGATCGAGCCACCTCAAGACCAAGAAAAAATTTAAGTTCTCCCAAATCTTTGATCTTGAAAGTAGTATCTAAAAAATGCTTGACTTTGTTAATTTCAATTAAATCTGCTCTAGCCAAGATGATATCGTCTACATACACTAAAAGTAGTGTGACAGAAATAAATGTCTTCTTAACAAATAAAGAGTAATCATATTGTGAATGTTTATAACCCAAAGACTCCAATGCAGTAGAGAGAATTGAAAACCATTGTCTACTAGCCTGGTTTAAGCTATAAAGTGACTTATTAAGTAGACATACTTGGTTGGGTTTAGAAGTAAGACCTTGAGGCAATTCCACATACACCTCCTCACGCAAATCACTATGTAAGAATGCGTTATTAACATCTAATTGGTGCAAATACCAAGAATTAGATGAGGCTAAGGCCAAAAGGAGTGTTAATGTAGTGATTTTTGCAACAGGGAAAAATGTATCAAAGTAATATATTCCCTCAACTTGTGTATACCCTTTAGCAACTAATCTTGCCTTATAGCGTTCAATTGACTTGTTAGCCTTTCTTTTAATCTTGAATACCCACTTACAACCAATTGGTTGTTTCCCTTGAGGCAAATCTATCACAATCCAGGTATTATTTTGTTCAAGAGCCAAAAGTTCAGTTTTCATTACTTCTCTCCAATAATCAAACTTAATTGCTAGTTTATATGTTGTGGGTTCTTTATCAATGGTAATATTCAAAGTATATGCCGAATAGCGAGGGGTCAGTTTAGAATAAGAGATGGTAGAAGAAAAAGGATAAGAAATATCTTTTGATTGCTTGAAGGACTGAGAGGAATCTGCAACAGAGGAGAGACTATAATGATAATCGTGTAGGTAAGTTGGACGTCTTCTGGTTCTGTTTGATTGCCTATGAATAGGTAAAATAGAAGTGGAGGGAGCAAGTTGAAGATTAGTGGGAATGATTGGTGGAGGTGAAGCATTAGGATCAGGATAAGAAAGATCTAAATCTGGTATAACGGAGTTAGTAGGCAAAGAAACAGATGCAAGAAAATTTGAAGAATGTAATGGAAAAATGGTCTCATGAAATGAAACATTTCTTGTAATGAAAATGGTGTGCGTTTGAAGGTCAAGAAGTAAAAAACCTTTGGTACCAGGTTTGAATCCTAAGAAAATACATTTTCTAGCTCTAGGGTCCAATTTAGATCTGTTTATAGGAAGTGTAATAGCAAAGCAAAGTGAGCCAAAGACTTTAAGGTCATCAAAAGAGGGAGGAACTTTATAAATCAGCTGAAATGGAGATTTATTTCTGAGAAGAGGTGTAGGTAGTCTATTGATCAAATACACAACATGTATAACAATATAAGACCAATATATTTTGGACGGGTTAGACTGAAATAACAAAGCCCTTGCCACATTCAAAATATGTTGGTGTTTGTGCTCCACAACGCCATTTTGTTGTGGAGTAGCAACACATGAGGTTTAGTGATTGGTGCCTTTTGAAGCATAAAATTCAGGCATATAAAACTCATAGCCATTATCACTCCTAACAGTTTTGATTGTAGTGTTAAATTGGGTCTCAACTAAATGGAAAAAGGATTGAAGAGATGATTTAGCTTAAGATTTAGTTTGTAAAAGATAGAACCATGTATGTCTAGTGCAATCATCTACTATAGTTAAGAAATATTTGTGATTGTGAATGAAAGGAGTAGAAAAAGGACCCCATATATCAACACTGTGAGATCAAAAGTTTTAGTAGAAACTGAGTTGCTTACAGGAAATGACAAAGCCTTTTGTTTTGTAAAGTGACAAACATCACAACATTCATTTGCTTTGTATGAAATATTAGAATCTAAGCTCTGTAAAGTTTTTATTCTAGCAAGAGAAGGATGGCCTAATATGAAGTGCCAAAGGTCAAAAGATGAAAATGTTGTTGCTGTCATTAGTTTGGAAGAGAAAGTGGTTGTTGCACTATTGGAGTGAGCAGGATTAAGCACATATAGTCCCTCTTTTACTTCAGCTATACCAATCAGTCTCTAAGTGTCCAGGTTCTGTATATGGCAATATTGAGCATAAAAGGAGAAACAACAAAAGAGAACTTTAATAAGTTTAGAAACAGAAAGCAAGTTAAAGGTAAACTGAGGTATGTAAAGGACATCATGAAGAATTAAAAATTTTGATATACTGACAGTACTAGAAATTAAAGCATGCACTCTAGTTCCATTAGGTAAGATGACTGGTATTGGTTTTATATGGCGATAAGTAGTGAAAACTTTGAGATTGAAGGTAATGTGGTCAGTGGCACCTGTGTCAACGACCCACTAATCCACAACAGCACGGCAAGCAAGAACAAAATAATTACCTGATATGTTCTCTGGTGTAGTAAAAAAAAACCAGATTAGCGACTGAATGTTTATTGGTCACTGATTTAGTTAGATCTACTGCAGGAAAATCAAGTGCTACTACTGAGTTGGTAAGGTCAGGACTCTCCACACGAATTGTTTGCAGTAAGTTAAGCAAATGGCTATACTTATCTAAGGTCAATGCCACATTTGTGCTCAATTCCAAGGCTTCTTGGTTTGCAAAATTCATTGAATAACCATTATCTCGAGATGCAGAGGAGAAATCTGCATTATTAGTAACATTATTTGCAGAGACTATATAAAGCTTCTGTTTAGAGCCATAATCAGGTGGAAACCCGTGCTTCTTGTAACATATATCAATTGTGTGTCTAGATTGACCATAGTAGGTGCAAAACCTTTCTAATTAAACCTTTGGAAAGATTATTTGGCTTAGGAAAGCTTTTAGCATCAGTAGGAAATCTCTTGTTTACAAATGCTTTGGCTTCTGATAGAGTTGAGTCATGGATACTATGAAGAGAGCCATAGTTAATATATCTTTCTTGTTCTAGGATTAAAGAAAAAACCTTGTTCATTGCTGGGAGAAGATCAAGTAACAAAATCTATGATTTAACTGTGTTGAATTGATCATTCAAGCCTTTGAGAAATCTAATAATTAAAATGATCATTCTCTTGATATTGCTTAATTCTATTCACAATTCCACAAGTACAAGGATTCTGACATATACAAACAGGTAGAGCTCTAAAATTAAGAAATTCATGCTATAAGATTTTCAGTTCTGTGAAATACTCAGTAACTAAATTCTCCCTTTGTTTAAGAGAATAAATCTCCTCCTGTAAGTCAAAAATTCTAACAATTTCTCCCTGTGAAAACCTTTCTTTGAGATCATTCCAAACCTCAACAACTTTGTCTAACCATAAGACACTTTGCATAAGTGAAGGCGATAAAGAATGAATGAGCCAAGAGAGTACCATAATGTTGCATCGTTCCCAAACAGGATAAAGCAGATCTCCTACAGCAGGTATTGTAAGACTTTCATCAACGAACTTTAATTTGTTCTTGGAAAGAAGTGCTATCTTTATAGCGCGAGACCAGGTATGATAATTTGCTGTGTCAAAATCGGTGAAACCAGAACAAGAGCTGGATTCTCATTGGATGGAGATAGAAGTGATGCGTTGGATCTTGTGTTGGATACAAAGTTGGAGTCGTTATCGAGTGAATCAGTCAAATAAAATCAAAATGACAGATAAATCAAAGATTAATCAAGAAAAATATGGGAAATGGCTAACCAGATGGTGTTTGGCAAGCAAGAAAGAGAAAGAAAATCAAAGGAAGCAGAAGAAAATCAGAGAAAGAGCTCTGATACCATGTGAAGTTTCAGAGAAAAGAAGAAACTGAATTTGGTTATGTGTATTGATTAACCAAAAAGAATAATTAACAGTGATGTTTATTTACAGCTATGTATCGCATAAATTACTAGCTACTTCTAACTAATTTACTTAGCTGTACAATTGGTTGCAACAAACTAATTTTCTCTAACTGACTTTGGTGCCCTATTTCCTTTTTGATTGCTGACTTGGTTTATCATCTAACACTATCAAGAATAAAACTTGCATGCTCTTACAAGGATTCGTAGAGCTTCCGGTAATCAGATTGATCAAGAAGGTGGCATTGGCGACGATGATCAAGGAAACCTACAACAAAACTTCATTTTTTTTTTTTTTACAATTGTAGAAGGGCTTTTGTTTTCTCATTTAACGTCCAAAATGAACTAAGTTAAAAGAAGTATATTATAGTATAATGGAAGCAAAATAAGGAGATAATGTAGTATATTTAAAGAAAAAAAAGGAGACAAAGTAGTTAATTTTGGCATTCTATAGGGACACATTTATAATTTTTCCCTTTTAATTTTGATAAAAATGTCCTTTTTCATCAATTTAGTACTCAAACTTCACCGTATCATTTGCCTAGACTTGGTGTATGGGCTCATTTATGGATAAAAATAATGGAAATAATTTATTTTTGTTGAAATGATGGTATTTCTAACCATACTCTGAGAAAAAAAAAATATGAAGAAATTAAAAAAAAAAATCTTATGTTCATTGGTTTGTCAACCTAATGTACCAAAATATTTTGAACTTTTAGAGTTTTTGCAATTTCACCATATTTTGCCTTCCAATCAATTTTACCCCAATTTTGGCTTTTCATGGCAATAGCACCCTCCTTTGTAATTAAGTATGAAACTGCAAATTACAAAGGAGTTTTTAGTGGGGTATGCTCATAACCTTGGCTTAACATTAACCCCAAGTTACCTAGATGACTTTTTCTTTTTTTCTTTTTTGTTTTTTTGAAAAGAGAATAACGAAAATCCATTACCTTAAGAAAAAATAATCCAACAAAATCTACAGAATACTATCTCAAATTTGCAAATGAGCATGACGACAGGATGCCCTAGCAAGGCAGTGAGCCCCTGCATTAGCTTGTCTCCTAACCCACTTGACAACAATATTAGGCCTAGATTGTAACAGAGACTTACAATCAGAAATAATCGAATCAAATTCTAAATTATCTAACAAAGAAGATTGTATAGCAAAGTAAACAACTTATGGCAGTGAGCCCCTGCATTAGCTTGTCCCCTAACCCACTTGACAATAATATCAAGCCTAGACTCTAAAAGAGACTTACAATCGAAAATAATCGAATTAAATTCTAAATTGTTTAACAAAGAAGATTGTAGAGCAAAGTAAACAACTTGTGAATCTATATAAATAAAACTTCTCACATGCATATATGTTGTCAGGTAAAGAAGAGAATGATGCAAAGCAAAGGCTTCAACAATGGTTGGAGTGAAACATCCCTTATAATAACTTGATAAAACTCTTATAAAACAACCTTCCTCTTCATCAAGAAAAGCACCATAACCATATAGCATTGCATTAGCAAAAGTGGCTCCGTTTACATGACAATGCTATGTTGGATTTAATTTTCTATTATGGGCTTAATATGTAAAATAAATACGTACAGCAGTCTAATTGTAAAGTCAATTTCAAATGTGGTCTTGATTGTGAATAATTGACTATTGAGGTATCAACTAATTATAGATATTAAGTGTAGAGACTATTATATAATTTCTATTTTGTTAAAGGACCGAAATAGGAATTGTACTAACGCTACAGGTATATAAAGGTCGTGGTCCCCAGAGGAGTTGAATACGATTCAGTTTTACGTTCCTTTCATACTGCTTCCGCAAAATCGATTCTTCAATTCTCTGGAAGGCTGCAAACCTAATTCTACACATCAAGATCGACGAACAACGATGTCAGGTACGCAACCTTTTTCTTATTCAATCTATTTTGTTGAATCTAGTGGTTTGCACGATCTAGGTTATTGTGGAATTATTTGAGATTAATTCATAACAAGTGGTATCAGAGCCTTGTGCATAATTGCTAGATTTTAGATTGATTTTCGTATGTTTTTTTTTTTTGTTTTCCCTACTGTTTACGGATTGAGGGTTTTGTTTAATAAAAAAAAAAAAAAATTTGTTCTCACTGGGGAATACGAAGAACAGGTAAGAGGTTTTGATATTTAGTGTTTTGTGTTTTCTTTTGATTCAATCATGTGTTGGACCCTGATTTTCACGTCGGTGGTATTTTGTTTTTTGCTGGCCGGATTTTGTTTAAATAAAATAAAATAAAATAAAAAAAACCTTTTTGCTGGCCGGATCTCCAATTTTGTTTTTTTGGAGAGAGTCGGCCGAGAAGAAGGTTTTTTTGGTTTTAAGGTTAGGGATGGAAAATTACGGTTAGGTCCCTGGAAAATTTTCGTATTAGGCCCCTAAGTTTCTGTAACTTCAGATTAGGCCCCTAATTTTCTATAACTTCAGATTAGGCCCCTAATTCTCTGTAACTTCAGATTAGGCCCCTAATTTTCTATTTTTTTTCGTATAGACCCATGGACATATATTTAATTAAATTAGACCCCCGAACTTTATTTATTCAAATTTATTTAGTCCAATTTTATAACTTAGTCTCTAATTTAGTGACTTAAAGACTAGATTATATATATATATATATATATATATATATATATATATATTTTTTTTTTGGGCTAAATAATTTTAGATTATTAAATATTTAGACAATCAATTCATTTAATTGCAATTGTTTTGTTTTAATTACAATTAAATGAATTAATTTGTCGACTTGAGATTAAATTTTGTAGTGATTAAGTCCCTATTGTGTTTGATATTTGTTAAAATAAATTGATTTGATCAATAAGTCACCAAAGTGACCTCTATTGCTTGAATTGATTTATTTTAGAATATTAGACAGGTGTATTAGAATTCGTTGCGGATAGTTAATCGGCCCAAAGGAAGGTTGCTATCTGGCTGAGTTTTGAATACATGTTTGGCAATAAGTATGTGATAATTGTTTGATTATTTTCCATGACAATGATATATCGGCCCAAAGGAAGATTTATTATTTGTCAGGACTATATTATCAATATTTGATTGCTGCGTTGAGATACTAATTACAAGTTAATGTTTTACATCCAAAGATGAGAATATTAATGTTGTGTCTGTATCTTATTTCCATTTTTGATCTCTACTTATGTAAATTGTTTCATTTGTGGATTGTGAGCTTATACTTATCTATTTGTTTATTTTCTCCGATGTCAGTTAACATGTCATTTAATCCTGATTGTGTCCCTAAACTTGAGGGATCAAATTTTGAATCTTGGAAATCAGACATTATGATCTTTCTAGGTTGTATGGATTTGGATCTTGCATTCAGGATGGACGAACCTGCTCCTCTTACTGATACGAGCACTGATATTCAAAGGATTCAGTATGAGAAGTGGGAGCGTTCTAATCGCTTAGGTCTGATGATCATGCAGAAAGGAGTCCCAGAACATGTTCGAGACTCTGTCTCAGCTGAAAAGGACAATGCTCTAAACTATCTTGCCGAGTTGGAGAGGGCTTATGTCAAGAATGACAAAGCCGAAGTGGGAACACTTTTAGGAAAATTAACCTCCATGAAGTTTGCTGGCAATGGTGGTGTTCGGGAGCATATTCTTAGCATGTCTCAGATTGCAAAGAGACTGAAGGCGCTGGGTATGGCTTTACCAGATGACCTTTTAGTCTATTTGGTTATGAATTCTCTTCCTTCTCAGTATGGACAAATTAGGACTTCCTATAATTGTCAGCCGAATAAATGGACTCTTAACGAGCTCATTTCTCATTGTGTTGATGAGGAGGAAAAGATGAATTCTAACAAAAGAGAGAGTGCTCATTTTGTTTCTTCAGCTGGGAAGGGCAAGAACAAGAAAAGAAAGATGCCTTCTGCAAAGACTGTTGAAAAGGCTATTGAGAAACCTGCTGCTGCTACTGCTGTAGATCCAGTACAAAAGAAGCCTTATGTGCCAAAATGCTTCTTTTGTGGAAAGACGGATCACTTGAGAAAGGACTGTCCTAAATTTGCTATTTGGCTTGCAAAGAAGGGTAAGTACCTTGTTTTAGTCTGTTGTGAAGTTAATTTAACTTCAGCCCCTAAAAACACTTATTGGATGGATTTTGGTGCTACCGCTCATATAAGTGTTTCATTGCAGGGCTGCCTCAACTATAGAAAGCCAACTGACGGTGAAAGATACGTCTATGTGGGAAATGGCGATCCGGTTGAAGTAGAGGCAATTGGACATTTTAGATTATGTTTAAGTACTGGTTATTTTTTGGATCTTATAGATACTTTTGTTATTCCCTCTTTTAGAAGGAATTTGATTTCTGTTTCCTTTTTGGACAAATCTGGTTTTCATTGTTCTTTTGGAGACAGTGTATTTACTTTATCTATGAATTCAAAAGTTTTGGGTACTGGTTGCTTGAATGAATGTGATAATCTATATATGTTAGACATTGATACTAGTTATCATGAATCCCTGCATGTTACTACAAGAGGTACCAAAAGAAAATTGAATATTGATAACTCAGTTGTACTTTGGCATAGACGTTTGGGTCATGTATCCAAATCAAGGATTGAGCGTCTTGTTTCTGATGGTATCTTAGATACACTTGATTACACAGGTTTGGATTCTTGTATTGAGTGTATTAAAGGAAAACAGACTAAACAGAAGAGACTAGGTGCCATTCGGTCATCCAATGTTTTAGAACTGATTCATACAGATATTTGCGGTCCATTCCATATTGCAGCTAGAAATGGCCAAAGATATTTTATATCATTCATTGATGACTATTCTCGTTATGGTTACTTATATCTCATTCATGAAAAATCTGAGTCTTTGGACGTGTTTAAATCTTATAAAGCCGAAGTTGAAAATCGACTAGGAAAGAAGATTAAATCTGTTGGATCTGACCGTGGTGGTGAATATTATGGTAAATATGACGGTTCAGGCGAACAACGTCCAGGACCTTTTGCGCTTTTCCTACAGGAATGTGGAATTGTCCCTCAATATACAATGCCTGGTACTCCCAGCATGACTGGTGTATCTGAGAGACGTAATAGGACTCTTATGGATATGGTAAGGAGTATGATTAGTCATTCTACTTTACCAGAGTCTCTGTGGGGTGAAGCGTTAAAGACAGCAGCTTATCTTCTCAATAGGATTCCATCTAAAGCAGTTGCTAAAACACCTTATGAACTTTGGACTGGACGTAAGCCTAGTCTAAAGCATCTTCATGTTTGGGGATGTCCAGCTGAAGCAAGGCCTTACAAGCCGAATGAAACAAAACTGGACTCCAAAACTATCAGCAGCTACTTTGTTGGATATTCTGAGCGGTCTAGGGGTTACAAGTTTTATAATCCTACTTCCAGAACCTTTTTTGAAACGAGAATTGCAACATTTTTTGAGGATGTTGATTTTGGAGGGAGAAATAAAGAAAGAAACATTGTCTTTGAAGAGGAACCAAGTAAGGATGATTCGGTTCTCATTCCTTTTGTTGTTTCTGATAGCGTACAGACTCCAGTTGCTCCTGTCGCTATTCAAGATCCAATTCAAGACAATGCTATTCTTCCTCAAGAACAAATTCAACAACCTCAAGAATTAGAGCCTGTTCAATGCCTTTGAGGAGATCTACTAGGGAGAGAAGAAGTGCTATTCCAGATGATTATATAGTGTTTCTTCAGGAACATGAGGATACTGTAGACATGATAGATGATGATCCAGTTAGTTTTTATCATGCCATGCAGAGTTCTGACTCTCATAAGTGGATTGAGGCAATGAACGAAGAGTATAAGTCTATGCAAGACAATCAAGTTTGGGATCTTGTTCAATTACCTGAAGGAAAGAAACCCATTGGTTGCAAATGGATATTTAAAACCAAGAGGGATTCTCAAGGTAATGTGGAAAGATATAAAGCACGTCTTATAGCAAAAGGCTTTACTCAAAAGGAAGGGATTGACTATAAAGAAACCTTCTCTCTAGTTTCTTCGAAGGATTCTTTTAGGACAATCATGGCCTTAGTTGCAAATCTTGATCTTGAGCTTCATCAAATGGATGTTAAGACTGCGTTTCTCAATGGCGACATTGATGAAACAATATATATAGTGCAACCAGAAAATTTTGTAATTGGAGATCCAAAACATCTGGTATGCAAATTAAAGAAATCCATTTATGGACTCAAGCAAGCTTCTCGTCAATGGTACTTTAAGTTCAACCAAGTAATTGTCTCGTTTGGTTTTGAGGCAAATGCTGTTGAAAATTGTGTGTACCATAAGTTCAGTGGGAGTAGGTTTATCTTTTTGGTCTTATATGTGGATGACATACTTCTTGCTACTAATTGTAAGGTCTTGCTGCATGAAACCAAAGTTTTTCTTTCAAAGCATTTTGAGATGAAAAATTTAGGTGAAGCTTCTTTTGTTTTAGGGATTCAGATACATCGAGACCGTTCTCGAGGTATTCTTGGATTATCACAAAAGAGCTATATTGATAAAGTGCTCAAGAGATTTAGTATGCAGAATTCTAGACCATTGGATACCCCTATTGCAAAAGGTGATAAATTTAGTAATCAGCAATGTCCAAAGAGTGAACTTGAAATTCAGGAAATGCAAAAGGTTCCTTATGCGTCAGCTGTAGGAAGTCTTATGTATGTTCAAGTTTGTACTCGTCCAGACATTTCTTTTATAGTTGGCATGTTAGGCAGATATCTCAGCAATCCAGGAATGGATCATTGGAAAGCAGCCAAAAGAGTCATGAGATATCTTCAGAGGACTAAGGGACATATGCTCACATATAGGAGATCAGATCAGCTTGAGATCATTGGGTATACTGATTCTGATTTCGCTGGATGCCAAGACAGTAGAAAATCCACATCTGGCTACATTTTTCTATTGGCTGGCGGTGCTATTTCTTGGAAGAGTGTGAAACAAACTCTAGTGGCAACATCCACCATGGAAGCTGAATTTGTAGCATCTTATGAGGCATCCAATCAAGCTATTTGGCTGAGAAACCTTGTCATTGGGCTGCGTGTAGTAGGTGGAATAGAAAGACCACTGAAGTTGTATTGTGACAGCAGGTCAGTCGTTTTATTCTCCAACAACAACAGGAGCTCTTCTCGATCAAAACACATTGAGATTAAGTTCTTGGCTGTGAAGGAGAGGGTACAAAGTGGACAGATATCCTTAGAGCATATTGGAACAAACTCTATGATTGCGGATCCGCTTACAAAGGCAGTGATACCGAAAGTTTTCCATGAGCACACCGCTCATATGGGTATCGTTTTGTTTGAGACTGTCTAGTTTTAGTGGGAGTTTGCTCTTTATGTATACATTATGTTTTTGAATGCTCTATTTTGTTTTGGGTATGTTTTATTATGTTGATGAAATTTTGTTGAGTACTCATTTTGGTTGATGGTTACACTCTGTATTATTATTGTTTTGCTTGATCTCACTTTTGTTGGTGACCAGTTGGAAACAAACATGATGATCACATTGCATGTAGTTTTCATGCTACACTTCTATAATGAATGTATGTCATTTAGGGGTATTGGTAATGTAGTTGATGATGAACTTAGTCATGAGATCTATGGCGAATGTTTCTTCAGCTCTTTATCAATATAACTAATGGACGAGATTGTTTTTTGGATACCTTGTATGACTGCGTTTGTTGAGCTCATTTTGGTGTATGTATTTTATTTAACATATGTTCGCCCAAGTGGGAGATTGTTGGATTTAATTTTCTATTATGGGCTTAATATGTAAAATAAATACGTACAGCAGTCTAATTGTAAAGTCAATTTCAAATGTGGTCTTGATTGTGAATAATTGACTATTGAGGTATCAACTAATTATAGATATTAAGTGTAGAGACTATTATATAATTTCTATTTTGTTAAAGGACCGAAATAGGAATTGTACTAACGCTACAGGTATATTAAGGTCGTGGTCCCCAGAGGAGTTGAATACGATTCAGTTTTACGTTCCTTTCGTACTGCTTCCGCAAAATCAATTCTTCAATTCTCTGGAAGGCTGCAAACCTAATTCTACACATCAAGATCGACGAACAACGATGTCAGGTACGTAACCTTTTTCTTATTCAATCTATTTTGTTGAATCTAGTGGTTTGCACGATCTAGGTTATTGTGGAATTATTTGAGATTAATTCATAACATGCTATGCACATGTGAATGTTCTACATGCAGAGCTGACGTGATAGTGATGGGTCTATTCATATTTGACAAATTTCCATGCAAAGACATTAGTGATTTATATCGTGGTTGTAATTCTTGGGCAGCGTTGAACTCATATAAAAATTGCACAGCCTGGACGTCAACCTCATAGCAAGACAACAGCTTAATTTTCGAAATAAATTTGTTGCAAGACTGCCAAACATGCAAAGCAAGAACTGAGCAAAGATTAATTTTTGATAGGTCTGACCTCTCCAGCACCTGCAAAAAAATCTAAAATATTTATATTAGTGTTAGAGCTCCAAAATTTCCATATCTCCAAATGGCCTTAGTTCTCACATAATTCACCAATGCATGATTAATATTCTCCTCCTCACAAAAAGGACATCTACCCTCCACATTAATCTATCTCCTTCTCAATCTCTCTCTTATAGGGAGCACATCTCTCAAAATCTCTCCATAAAAAATCTTTCACTTTTGTGGGGGACATCCAAATGTCAAACCTTACTCCAACAAACTCCTCCAACCTATTAGCTTCTGTATCCAACACTTCAAGGCTAACAAATAACCCGACATACACTATACAACCCTCTCTTCTTAAAATGCCATACAATTTGATCATTTCTATCCCTAATGCTGAGAGGAATATTTAGAATGACTTGAACATCTCTAGCACTACAAAGGGACACAATCTTATTAATATCTCATCTTCTTTTTCCACTAACAAAAAGGTCCTTTACTCTCATAGTATGATTAATAAAAGCCTCTCCATCCTCCATCAAGAAAGAATTCCAACAAAAGTAGGTAAAACTAAGCAGTTACTACCCTCCAAGGATCGGTATACTCCAAGAATATTAGAGATGTTACTTCTCACCTCCTCCTTAGTATTAGGACTAAAAATAATAACAGATTCTGAAAATTAATGGATTAATCTTATGCTTTTTCATATTGCACTAATATGTTCTTAACCCCACCACCTATAATACATTAGCATTAAGGAAAAACAATGAGTCATCCACAAATAAAAGATGAGTGATTCTAAGATCACCTCTCCTGCTCTACCACCGTGAACTAACCCATTTCTCTCTACATCAGAAAAAAGCGTAGAGACCCTCGACACATATAAGGAAAAGGTAAAGAGAGAGAGGATCACCCGACCTTAAGCCCCTCCCTGGAATGATAGGACCTACTTCCAACTCATTTATAAGAATAATATAACGGGTAATTGTAACACACATAAGCATCCAATTAACCCATTTCGTTGAGAAACCCATTCTAGTAATCATATCTCTTAAAAATTTCCAGTTTACTTTATCACAAGCCTTACTAATAGCTACCATGAATAGGGATCCTATGTGGCATCATTTAATTATTAACTATTACATGGTATCACCAAATTCAAGTAATACTACTTGCCAGATCTAAGTTATTGTTGCCCATATATTGGGATTTATTGTTACCCATATATTGAGATTTTGTCTTCATATCTCGGTTTGAGTTATTGTTATCACTATTATGGTGATTTTGTCTAGCGTCTTTTATTATTTGGATAGTTATGCAGAAATAAGTGCAGATCTCCTCTCTGATAGAAGGAAAAAATTTGAAGGTAATCAGATCGGACTTATAGAACGACCATGGGGTCGAACAGTAATCATGAATAGCCACCATGTAGAGCAAACGATCGCTTATAGCACAAATATTATGCTTTATCAATTCGATTAGATACTTCAAATCAAGATTGTATTTTTTTTTATTTTTTGTATAAGTGGTTTATTAGGCTTCCTATACAAAAATATAGACACATATTGATCTGTATCCTATATCTGTATACAGTTTCCAATTAATGAAATTCTAGTTTAATTTTTCTCAAAAAAAAAAAGTTATCTAATAATATTTATTTACATGTATCGCTTAAAATTTCATTTAAATTAAAATTCATATTGTATGAAATACAATAATTTATTGAGTTTTAAAACAATTTTATAGATTCTAACACTTAATTAATGTTTAAGTGTACCATAATACCACCTTAGTTTCAACAAATTCAACAAAACTTTTGCTTGAATTAAGTTCTTTTAGAGATTGAGCTTTTTAATTTTTAGATTTTTCTTTTATTACTTCGTTTTTATTGCTTCATTTAATTTTTTAGGTTCATTATTAAAAGTGAGCCAAGTCATTCTATTTGGCCCTTTATAAAATATTCATCAATTATAAGCACTTATGAATCGTACACATTACATTATTAAAATATGCAATGTGAATATACTACTTTAGGCAATATGTAAGTTATAGAACTCTTTTTACTATAAGTATCTCCATGCCTCTTTTGAGAACGAGATTTATCTCATTTTAGTATTAGTAGTTGTCTTTTTTTTATAAGTATTTTCCTATGGATTGAATCACAGATTTTTCCACGAAATTAATAGGTATATAACATTGTAAAGTTTAACACTATTATACTAAAAAATGAGATAAACAAAATTCTTTACTTTTAAAAAATTATTTTGTATAGGAAACTTTATTGATGGAAACTGCAAAGTGCTTTGAACAATCCAATTTCCACAACGCGAGTCCACTATCAGTTTGCGATGTCCAACAACAATGGCTATTATGCTAAAATTGAGAGAAATAAAAATTTTGATTTACATAACTATTTTGTATAGAAACTTCTTTGAAAGCAATTGCAACGAACTTTGAACACTTTGATTTTAACAACATAGTTCCGTTGCCAATACAACATAACTTTTAATTAATTTTTAGTATTTTGACCAAGTCAAAATCTAACATAGTTTTTATAATAGCTTTAAGAGACTGAGAGAGCTTTTTGTGATATTTGCTAATCAATTGCAATGCCAAAAAAATTAATAGTAACTCACATTTTTTAGAGATGCAAGATTTGAAGCAGACAAAAGACCATCTCATTATTTTTTTTATAAATAATGCGGAAACGGACACGAAAAACAATATTATTAAAAATATAGGAAATGAAAACATGAGAGAAATGCGTAACTATAAAAAATATAGGGTTATATTTATAAATGTAAAAGATAAATTATTATATATCTTTAAATATATTCAACAACAAGTCAAGTTCAATCGACATTTAATCATATCCAAAAGAATTACAAGTTCCATACTGAAATACCCCGTATTTTTGTTTTCGAAACTTTATAATTTTTATTAAACCCAAAAATTTGAATTTGTGACGATATGGGCTGCAAATACTGAGAGATCCAATCTAAGCCTAAATTTTCGGAGTTGAGCTCAAGTCCAAAACATATTATTGGAACTTCTAGTCGAAAATAATTTAAATTTCTTAAGAATTAATATTGAATCACTTAAAATAATAATAAAAAACTATATTTACTACTTAACTCGATGATCCTAAACTTTACTATATAATACAACTATTGTTGAATAAATTGAAGAAAGGTATAAAATTTGACTAAATCAATTAAATAAATCGAACCAGTATGAATAAAAATAAGATTATATAGTAAATATTTAATTGTTGTTAAACTGGACCCGTAATTGGTTTAAATTTTTCAAAAACCAAGTGAATAACCTGTAAACCAAGAGAAAATCAAATCAAATCGCTGATTTGGACCAAACCGGTTCAAATCGACCTGGAATGGCATTGAATCCTCTAGAATTGCTATCTCCTTTCTTTTTCTTCTTCTTCTTCCTTCCGAGGGCAGCGCACGCCCGCCTCTCTCTTTCCCGTTTTCCGGCCACCGGTGATGGACTCCGGCCACCAAGCACACAAACTTCAAGTGCTCGACGAGAGGAGTCCACCTAGGGCCTCCGTTTATGCAGTAGACGCCGGAGGGAAGAGAGATCGCGCTCGAAACTGTCGCAACGCACCGAACTCTTTTTCCGGCGATTCACGCCGTCTCCGGCGAATCCAGGCGATGAGAAGGGTTTAGACGAGCTCCTCATAGCTTTTTGAGCATTTCCCTAAGCCAATCGACAGAATCAGTGGGAAAATAAGGGATCACCAGGCGCGGCGGAGAGGGAGAGGACTGTGAGTCGATTCCGGCCAAACGAGCCACCAGCTCTTAAACGAGCAATGGATTTGAGCTCTTTAGGAGATTTCGAACATTTTGGTGTAAATCTCGAAGAATTCTGCAAAATGTGCGATCTTTCGGCCACCGTGTACGGCGAGAATCCGGCGGGTCCCAAGAGGCAGATTTCTCCTCTTCTCGTGAGGACCGTGGAAATGTCGTTCGATTCTTGATCGGTACGCTCAAAGACCTACTTTTCCATTTTTATGTATAAATTTCAATTTAACTTTATTGGGAAATTTAATTGATTTCGAATAGATAATTAATCAAATATTAGGTTTTGAAGTTGTGAATTAGTTGGAGAGTTTTAGGAGAATCTGAATTTGAGATTTAACTGTTAGAAATTGTAATCATATTCGGTTGAGCCATGAATTATAGGAAATGATAACTTATATCGACCCGAATTGATTATTGTGGTGAATTTAAGACAAGTTTGGTTAATTGAAGTCGTTATAATTAAATAGCAAGAGATTAGACTATTTAAATAGCTTTGTATATATATCAATAAGAATATTTAGTCTTTTATAAATAAATTAACTTTGATTAATTTATAGTATATATGGTAGCCGAGTGGAATTAATTAATTGGTCTAGAATTTTCTTTAGTGTATACATGCATTGGAAATTAGATATTGATATAATAAAATTGAGAATGATTGATATTATCCTTGGGGACATAATTGAAGGTTATTGTAAGTTATAAATTGATGGTTGGATGTTGGGAATGATTATTGAATGTTGTCTAAGGTAGGTGAGTTAAATTGCTCGATTGCACGACTTTTTGATGGGCTGGGTTAATTAAATAAATGTTTAGTTAAATGTATAATATTATGGTGGACGAGGTCAGTTGTTGTGGATTGCTTGATGGAGGGGCTTTGAGAATTTAGTATTGAATTGCGGTTTAGCTAAATTTTAGAGAAGGTTCCGCCGAAATTTCGATAGAATCTAGGTTAGTCATAATTAATAAATGAGTTAATAGGTTTATTAGAATAATTCTTTAACTTGATACATAATAAATAAAGTTCTCTAATTATTATTATTATTATTCATTTATTTATTTATTTGATTACTTATTTATTTTCGATGGATCAATTATTATAATAATATATTGTTAACTACCATTTCTTTATTTAATTATAATTAAATATGAATGTCTAATTGTGCATTTGCATCATGTTAATTAATTGTTTGCTATGCTTGCATTTAATTGCAATACTTGATTATTTGTGTTGTGATAATGCTATGCCTTGTTTGTATGGAGTTGGGATGAAGTGGGTCATTATGGGTTTATGAGGACAGTCCTAGAAATGATGAAAATATGAGATTTGACCGTCGGCCAGGTATGGGGAGATCGGCGCCCCCGTGTACACCTGATGATATGATATGAATGATATGATGTGGATAATATGATATGGAAAACCATAGGATGACCTCCTGTTGGTATGGAAAAGAAAAGAGAGAATGAAAAAACAATGAGAGGGCTGGTCAAGTGAGGATTAAATCGGTCGGCTATGTATAGGGGATCGGCTCCCTGGTGCACACGTCATGAGAGGATGAGCCATGTGGGAGGACGGCTCATCAGGGGTTTCGGTGACGCCACAGACCAATTTTCACGTGATGTGAATATGTGAAGATATTAATAATTGTGAGTGCTGTTGTGATGTCATTTGTGTGACTGTCTGCGTGAGCATATAACTAGTTGGATAACTAGATTGAAACATTTGCACACTTGTGTGAATCTGTGTGTTGTGCATTAATTATTATTCCTTATAAACTCATATAACTTGTTCAATTTTTTAGGAAGTAGATTCCTCTTATCCCGGTAAAGCTCTATTTCTTCACCGCAGAGCTAGAAAGAAATTTTTCTAGTTTAGTAATTATTTTGTCTTGTAACAATATGTATAAGAATTTATTTTGTGTCTAACTATTAGTGACTCCACAGTTGTGGGATTGTAAACAATGAACCTCTGGGGATATTTAATTATTCCCTTATGTGATAGTATGAATTAGTTAGCCCTTATTATAAATGTAATGTATTACAGATTGAGCCCGGTTTATGAAATATTTAAGATGTTAAGTTCAGGGTCGAGATATAATATAAATTTGAGGTTTATTGTGCGTGGTATTATGGATTAAGTGTTTGGAATCCGTTTTGAGATGGTTGAATTTTAGTAGTTTAGGCTTACTACGGGCCTCGGGGGCCTTAAGCTTACTTGAGCTCTAGTATCGGTCCGGCCCGTGGTTGATAAGGGACTCTTGCAAGTACTCTTACAAGAGACACTCTTGCAAGAGACTGGACCCCTAACTTCGCTCCAAAAGCTAGCTCGTGGAGGAAGGACTGAACCCAGCCTTATATACTAGCCCAGGATTTACTCCGCGGGCGATGTGGGACGCATCAGTGGTGATGGGTCGTGACACATACTCATAAAAAAAAATCATGCTTTGTGAATTTATATCTATTTATATATTTATTTTAATTAAAGAAATGAGTTTTTGAGAGTTTCTAGTTTACGGAAATGTATCTATGAGAGGGGAAATGTGTTTTCAAATTACTCAATTTACAGAAACATCCCCAAAACGTTTTCAAAGAGTTTCGAAGCGTTTCCATGTGGGAATCGTTTCCAAAATGCGGAACGACATTCAAAGAAAGTTTCCATACGACATAGATTGGCAGCTAATGACTAGTGATTGGTGGATTACATATTATTATCTAGATAGGTTGTATGAACACTTTAAAAAGTTTAACATACTCTTATTATATTCCCGTATCAAACACCGATATATCTCTAGTATAGAAACATCAACTTTTAGCATTTTATAATTTTCAATGGCAAAAGGTTAGGTGCCTGTTTTAGTAGCTATTAGTTGTTTAAAGTAAAAATATTTGGTAAGAATAATTATTTGATTAGCTATTGAATTTAAAATGATAAAAAAAGGACACGTGAATATTGAATTAGAATTTTAACTTATAAATATAGAAGTGAACTCAATATATAAAAAAGAGAGGAAGTTTTACTTTTATTATGTCCATGAACTTTTGTTTATTGACATTAAACTCCTTCAAATTTCTTTTTTTTTTTTTTAAATTAAGCTCTTATATTTATTAACTAGGGGTTAGAGAGTAATAATCATATATGTTAAATACATGTTGATGGGAAAACTTAATCAAAGAATTAAATCCATGAAATTCTATTTTTGACATTAGCGTATTGGATTCGCCATTTACTCTAAATCAATTTAAGGCCTAATCTTTATATAAATAAAAGTTAAAGGGCTTAATGCCAGCAAATAAAAGTTCAAAGGCTTAATGATCACAACTCAATAAATTTGGAGGCTTAAACATGAGTCCTAACTTTCACTGCATCTAATCCATATATAAATATTATAATTAAGAGTTGAAAATGGTTTAAAATTGTGGAATTTAAACATTATTGATTTATTTTCATTTATTAATTCGCCGAATACAACTTGAATCATTTAATTAAAATCTTTAAAATGTAAAACTTTTTCTAAGGTATCCCGCCGCCTCTCTCTAAGGAAAAAAAAAAAAATCTAAAACCCTTCTTTTCTTTTTTCATGGGTGGCCATCGGTAAAATATAGCCGGTGGTTACTCCTTGTCTTTCTTTTTTTTTTTTCTTTTTTCGAATAATCTTTAGATTTGTGTCTTGTGATACAGATCTGAATTATTGTTTCCTATATTTTGAGATTATTGTTACTCATATTTTTTAGGATTTTGTTCTTAGATCTAGTCGTTTGGGAGTTTCTGAGTTTTTTTATCACCATTATGGTGATTTTGTTTAGGTATTTTATTATTTGGACAGTTATGTAGAAAAAAGTATAGATCTCCTTTTTGATGGAAGGAAGAATTTTGAAGATAATCATATCAGACTTGTAGAAAAACCATGAAGTCGAACAATGGTCATGAATCGCCACCAAGTGGAGCGATCGCCTACAACACATGTATTATGCTCTATCAACTTGATTAGATACTTCAAATCAAGATTGTCTTTTTTTAATTTTTTATATGAGTAGTTTATTATTAGACTTAAATTACAAAAATATAGAAATATATTGATATGTATTCTATATATGTTTACAGATTCCTCTTAATAAAATTTTTAGTTTGATTTCCTCTCAAAAAAACTTCTTCCGAGGTAGGAGATCCATAAACCGCTTATATAAACTATAATTAAGTGGTTAAAAGTAAAATCAATCATATGGTACATGTAAATAAATAATTAATTTATTGAAAGATAAATAATTAATCCTCTCTCTAAGCAAAAAAAAAAAAAAAAAAAAAAAATCTAAAACCCTTCTTTTCTTTTTTCATGGGCGGCCATCGGTGGTTACTCCTTGTCTTTCTTTTTTTTTTTTTTTTTTTTGAATAATCCTCAGATTTGTGTCTTATGATACAGATATGAGTTATTGTTCCCCATATTTTGAGATTATTGTTACCCATATTTTAGAATTTTGTTCTTAGATTTAGTTGTTTGAGAGTTTCTGAGTTTTGTTGTCACCATTATAGCGATTTTATTTATGGTATTTTATTATTTGGATAGTTATCGCGTAAAAATAATAAATAGTGATAGTGATCAATGATCCATGATGTGACCAATGTTGGCCGTTATAAATAATTAAATATATAAATAATTAATATATAATTAAAATATATAATTAAAATAATTATAATAAAATAATAGAGAATAAATAGAATTATTATAATAAAATAATAGAGAATAAATAGAATTATATAGAATATATAAATAGGAAATAGAATATTTATGTTAAATATGTAACGTAAATAAATAAAAAATATAGAAATAAATAAAAATTCAATTTCTTTCAATTTTAAATATTCCATTTTGATTTTGAATTTCTGTTTTTTTTTATTTTCTAATAAAATTTAAAATTAAAATTTCTAATAGAATTAATAGAATTTGAAAATAGAATTTCAAAATTCTAAACAACTAAACAAAAAATGAAAATTTTCTATTTTGAATTCCCCCTTTTGTAGAAAGAATCCGAAGTAATTACTTTTGAAAAACAACCTAGCCTTGATATTCCTTTTCATTTAAAACCTATTATTAGGTATTTACTTTTGCTACTACTAGCTTCTGGAAAATCAAAATAAATCTATTATTAGGTATTACGTGTTTTCCATAGAAATAATGTGAATGCAAGACTTAACGTTAAAGGAAGACTTCTTTTTTGTTAGAAAACTACACTTTTGTTGCAACAATAAGTCCATAAACCAAATGATACGATTGCTTGACCTAGACCACAAACAAACAAACAAATATAAAAGTTTTTGAAAATCAATACAGACTTATAGGAAGGGTTGGTGTGACACATCACACATCACATTTTGAAGTCTTTTTCTGCAAGACTTAATGTTAAAGGAAAACTTCTTTTTTGTTAGAAAAGTACACTTTGTTACAACAATAAGACCACAAACAAATTTTTCCCTTGGTCCCATTTTGTTTCCTTGTTTTCTTTTTTTAGATATTTCAAAATGTTTACAAGTTTTTTAAATTTATACATGTAAATAATTATTTTTTTCATGATAACCTTTATGATTCTTCACTAAATGAAAGATATTTATTAATATCTAAATGAGTTAAGGATTAAAAAGAAAAAAATAACTTTTGTTGACTAAATTCTTAATATACGTGTTTTGTCAAATCATGTAAATAAAATGGAACGGAGGGAGTATAATTTATGTTTGAAACGCATTAGAGTCGCCCAACAATTGACATCCAATGATGCAACGACTTGGATTACTGATCGCATTGAATGTAATATTTATAAAATTGTTTAATAAATTTATAATTTTAAAATCATCCATTTTAATTTTTGATTTATCAAAATGAAAAGTACAAATGATTTTGTTTGATTATTTTTTTAATTATATTTGATTAGATCAAATAAGCACATAATCCTAGCGCGACGCGCCGGTTAATTCTAAATGTAATTTAAAGTTGCGTCTTGATATAATAGAATTTGACATTTTATAATAAAAGTTTATGTATGATACTTCATATTTGTTGACTTCATACATAATAATTTAACTTATAAACAACATTATAAATACAAGATTGACATTAGCATATACATGTAATTATGTAATAAACCATAATATTGTATGTGTAGTTTGATAATGCTACTTCTAGTAGAGTTTTATCAAAATATTTGTTATCACACAAATACTTGAAATTCAATTCTTTTTTAGTTTTTAATTAACCAAAAGAAATGAAGTTTAATCTCTTTTATTATTTAAATCGATTTTTTTATTGGTATCTCACTTAAAAAAGAAGAGTGTTGAACCATTCATTCATACACTTATTGGTTATTATTTAAATCAACTTTATTTTTAAGTCTCCTCTACAAATAAACAATACACCATAACTTATAGTAAATGGTTGATGTGACACATTTTGGAAGAACTTTTCTGCAAACGATTATCTTTATAACGAATGTTAAATTATGTAATTTTATGGTTCTAATATAAAAGTTTTTGCAATATAAGGGTTGCCTTAGCTTGAATTTTGAGAGGAAATATTTTTTTCTAAAAAAAAAAAATCAAGAACGAGAGAATAGAATTTTGAATTGGAGGCCTCTCATTGATTTTTCAAATTTTAATTTTTTTTTTAATTTATAAAGTATCTAAAAAAATTAGAATGGTTAAATTTTAGGAGTCAAAAATATTCAAAAAAAAGAGTTTTATAGAATGGTTAGTTTAACTTTTTGTAATTTTTTTAAATAAAATATAAAAATGTAATTGGATGGATGGAGGAAACTTCGCTGAAGGATTCTCCAACATGCATTTACTTTGCAACACCTTTTTTCACGTCATGGACCATTTTGCTACTCCTCTCTCTATATATAACAAGCTAGAGCGAGTTGAAGATAAGTATTAAAAATGGATATAATTAAGAGGTATTGTTGGATATTAGTGATTTTATTCTTCTTAAAAGAGAGTTGTGATGGCTGTTTAGAGGAAGAAAGAGTTGCACTCTTGCAAATAAAGTCTTCCTTCAATTCTTCTTTTTTTGATTATTCTTGGAGGATAGATAATGTTGCCTGTTGTAATTGGGTAGGCATTGAGTGCGATGAAATTACTAGTCGAGTTACAACACTCGAACTCTTATCGAAGAGGGATCAGTTTTCACAGAATGTTTTTTACCTAAATGCCTCTTTGTTTCTTCCATTCCAACAATTGAAGTATCTTTATTTATCTGCAAATGGGATAACTGGCTGCGTTAAGAATGAAGGTCATTTTATCTCCGTATATTTATCATTAATTATGATTCAAAATAATTAAATTTATGTACATTTTTAAAATGCTCTTTCATATATGCAGGTTTTGGAAGGTTATCAATACTTTCCAATTTGGAACTTCTTGATTTGCAATATAATCGATTTAACAATAGCATCTTATCATCGCTGGTTGGTCTTTCATCTTTGAAATACTTACATCTATCTCACAATAGATTGGAAGGAATAATTAATATGCCAGGTGATAACTTCACCCTTTTTTTTTTTTTTTTTTTTTTTTTGTTTCTTCCATTTTGCCTCAAACTATTAACAAGAGGCAGCAGAATCGAAGACTTTAATTATTAATTTGAAGGACTAACTTTTTCTTTTTGTCTCAAACTATTAACAATATATATGAATGTCATTTGTAAACTGACGTGTGTTGAGATGTGCAGAATTAAGTAATTTGATAGAATTGGATATGAGCGACAATGAAATCAAAGGCTTCAATTCTTACCATGGTACAATATATTTTTGTTTTCTTATTTACTAATATCTAACAGTTTTGATCTCTTAATTAACAACTTTCTATTATTCCTCAAAAGTGTTTTGTTTTAATTAGTTTTAGTTTCTTATTACTTAAGTCTCTATATCTAAGTGAAATTTAAATTTGGTGTTTCATTTGAATCAATAGGGTCCTATAATTTCACTAATTTGGAAGAGCTGCACCTGGATTATTCTATTATTGTGGATGAAAACTTCCTTCAAAGCCTTGGAGCAATGATGCCTTCTCTTAAGCTTTTGTCTTTAAGGAGGTTGAAAGGATCCGTACCTACTGGAGGTAATTAAATTATCAAAAACATTTCAAATTATCAAAAAATTCCAATATATTTTCACACACTCCTTTTTGAATTTTTATAGGTTTACTTAATTTCAAAAATTTGGAGTATTTGGACATGAGTACTTCTACTATCAACAATAGCTTTGGTCTACAAGGCATTGGAATGATAAGGCATCTTAAAATTTTGTCATTAGCTGGTTGTGGACTGACTGGACCCATACCTACTGGTATGTTCAGCAATCTCTGGCTCTCCCTTGTACTATCTCTTTCAAATAAATTAGAATTGTAACTAACCAAAGGTTTTTTTTTTTTTTTTTCTTTTTCGTTGCGAAATTTCAAATATTCAGGTCTTTGCAAATTGAAGTTTCTGCAAGAGCTAGATATAAGTGGCAATTATCTCAATGGCAGTTTGCCATGGTGTCTAGCAAATTTGACATCCCTCAAAATATTCTCTCTCTCTAGTAATAACTTTATTGGAGACATTGCTTCATCTCCTCTTAGGAGATTAACATCCCTTGAATATCTAGATCTCTCTGATAATCTCTTCCAAATCCCAATCTCACTCTCTCTATTTTTCAACCATTCAAATCTCAATTTTTTGGATTGTCAAAATAACACCATATATGCCATAACAGAGGCTCATAATTTCACTCCAAAGTTTCAGTTAGAGACTCTCCACTTGTCTGGCCATGGATATGGTAGTGTAGAAATTCCCAATTTCCTCTATCATCAGTATAATCTACAATATGTTGATCTATCAAACAATAACATAAGAGGAGAGTTTCCATTCTGGTTATTAGGCAACAACACAAAACTAAGGGTAATTCATTTGGCCAACAATTCTCTTTTAGGGCCATTCCAGTTACCTATTCATTCTCCTCCGAATTTGTCATTCTTGGATATTTCTGAAAATAGTCTGTATGGATCCATCCCAAAAAAAATTGGGACACATTTGTCAAGATTAGAGATATTAAACCTGAAGGGAAATGGTTTGAATGGGAATATTCCCCCTTCATTTGGAAATATGAGCTTTTTGGAAAGTTTGGACTTATCTGACAATAGATTGTCAGGAAGTATACCTGAGCAATTGAACGTAGGTTGTATCTCATTATTTCAACTCAAACTTTCAAAGAACACTTTGCAAGGACAGATATTTTCCAAAAATGTTAATTTGGAATATCTTAATTGGTTACAATTAGATGGCAATCTGTTCAATGGAAATATACCAAATAGTTTGTTTAATGCAACTTCATTGAATATATTGGATGTCAGTGATAACCATCTCTCTGGAAGCATCCCTAAATGGATGGGAAATATGTCTTCTCTTGAAATTTTAGATCTTTCACTAAACAATATTTCTGGAAGCTTACCATCCAATTTTTGCCCTTCAGAAATAAAAGAAATTCACTTGTCAAAAAATAAACTGCAAGGATCTTTGAGTGATGTATTTAATGGTGACTCTTCATTAGTTATGTTAGATCTTAGCCACAATAACTTAATAGGAAAAATTCCAATGGGGATTGCCAACAATTCTAAATTGAGGTACATTCAGTTAAGTAGTAATCATTTGGAGGGTGGAATTCCAACTCAATTATGCAACTTGTATAACTTAAGCTTGATTGATCTCTCTCATAATAATCTTTCTGGTCATATTCTCCCTTGTTTGAGACTTAGTAGTGCTTGGTCTAAAGAAGATGAATTTCCAATTGAAAATAATACCTTTTCCCCCAAGGTTCGTGCTCCCCCTATGGTTCCTCCTCCTTACTCACCACAACCATTGGAGTTTACAAACAAGAATGAATCCTATTCTTATCAACCAAGCACACTCAAATACTTATCGGGGATTGATCTTTCTTGTAATAATTTTTCTGGAGAGATTCCATTTGAAATTGGAGATCTTAATACAATTCAAATGTTAAATCTATCACACAATAGTTTGACTGGATCAATTCCACAAACATTTTCAAATTTGAGGCAAATCGAGAGCTTAGATCTTTCTTACAACAATTTGGAGGGAAAAATTCCTTCTCAAATTACTCAATTATATTCTTTAGAAGTTTTCAGTGTAGCACACAATAACTTATCTGGTAAGACACCTACAAGAGTTGCACAATTTGGAACATTTGATGAAGGCAGCTATGAGGGAAATCCTTTCCTCTGTGGATTGCCACTGCCAAAAGCTTGTTATGCAACAATACCTTCATCACCAATGCCCATAAATTCAATTGATGACAATAGTGGGTTCATCGACATGGATATTTTCTATGTGAGCTTTGTGGTATCTTACATCATAGTTTTGTTGGGAATAATTGCAGTTTTATACATAAATCCATATTGGCGACAAGCCTGGTTTTACTATGTAGAGTTGATATCCACCAATTGTTATTACTTTCTTGTTGACAATATTCCATACTTATTTAAGTTTGGAGTTTCATAAGATTGTATATTATGTTTCTACATTGTCTATGGTTCATAATTCATAGTGTAACTCTTATGAATAATGAAATGTAAGGTAAATTATAAATTTTCTTCTAAACATATATTTTAAATATGACTAGTATTTAAAAATGTGTGGTGCATGTGGTTACTTCTTATTATAAGTACTCATTATTAATTTAATAAATTTTTATTATTTATCAAGAATGATCTTCATTATTATTTTAATTTTTTTCAAAAATAAATTTAATATAATAATTAATAAAATATAATAAAGTTATAAAAGTAAAGGTTAAATTACAATTCATAACAAACAACATTGATAACATATAATAATATAAATATTAAATAAAATTAGTATGAATATTTTTATCAATTTCAATATTTCTCTTCTATTTCCACTTTTATATACTCCATTTATTCTACTTTAATAGCAATATTTCATCTTTTTAAAACAATTAAGAAAATGATTAGAACGCATTGATTTTCTAAAAATACATAGTAGAATACCTAAATTGGCCTTCTTAAATTAAAAACTCTCCATCTTTTGGATACAAAGCATAGTAGAAAACTCTCCATTTAATTTTACTACAAAGTCAATGCTAATTTTATCTCGTATTAAAGGGAAAATAATAAACTTATCTTTATATTATGTCAAAATTAATTACTTTGTCCTCCTATTTTTTAAAATACACTATTTTTAAAATACACTATTTAGTGATTCCATCAATATTGTTATTTCGTGCTGTTTAATTTAAAAGAATTATCTTTTTGTCAATCGTTCATTTCTCTTCCCTTCACTTCCTGTTCATTCTCTCTCTCTCTCTGTTTACTTTTTTTTTTTTTTTTTTTTTTTTTATAATTTTCTAATTCAAATACCCTCTTAGCACTCATAATTCTCTCTACTTTTCTAAAGGTGGATTTTAATCAAACACTTGATGGGCAGAAAATTATAAAATCCAAAACATCTCTTTTAAATTTTGTGGTCTGTGTTGTTGTGATCTTCTGATTGAATTGGAAGAACCTTAGAGGAATCATATCACTTGCTATTACATTTTGTATGAATAAACGTCAATTTGATTTAAAATAGGAAAATGAGTAAACAAAGAAATAGAGTAAATGTAAAATGTTTTATTGGAAGAGTTGCAGAAAACCAAATTCTGTTTGGATTTATTTTTAAATATAGTTTTAAAACTTTTTTTTATAATCACAAAATTGTCTTTTAACCGGAGAAGATGTCTAGTTACATGTTCTTTTAGTTTATTTTTTAATTTATTTAAATTTCGTAGAAAATGCAAACTTAAAGGAAAAAGTTAAATTTTTTGATGGAAGGAAGTGTATTAAAAAATATAGGGATAAAGTAGTGTACTAAAAAAAACAGAGGGAAAAGTAATTAATTTTGACAAAATATATGGACAATATTATAATTTTCCGCATATTAAAGCACCACGATTAGGGATAACTTATCATTAAATTTAATTTTTATAGAAAAAAAGAATATACCAAACGTTTTGCATGTACTATATGAGGAATAGAACCTCCTGTATTCGTGAAGGACCAGACCCTGGGCCACCAATTTCAGTAAGGCGACTCTTTGAACACTTTTCAGACTTTATTTTAAATTCAGGAGTCTCCCAATGAGGCTTCCAGCTATTCCAAATATCATTAGGGATGTATTTAGGCTTTTTCTTTCACCATTTACCAAGCATGCCCCTATAGCGTTCTACAGCCTTCTTACTCCAGATTTTTTTTACAGATGCATCAATCTCCTCATCTCACACAAAATGTTTCTAAGGCCATAAAGCACAAAAAAACACACATAAAATGGACACATTTATCAAGCTAGTCATTAAAATTCTATAAGCCAAAGCAAAGTAAGAAAAATCAAAACACAGTCATGGGATGATATGTCTACTTAAAAAAAATTCAGATTATATACCTAGTTTATCATTGAGCTAAAGTCATATAATATGTTGATGAAAATATAGTCTAAGGGGAGGAAAAGAATATAGTACAACACCTTAAACTCTTGCTAGTATATGTCCTTCGTTTCTGTAGGCACAAACTTCCATTCATAACCCGCTGGATCCAATTTCTTTATGAAAGATTGAGTGATCATGGTGACAAAGTTATATGGCTCCAAACTGAGACAAGTAAGAAGCAATCAATAGTTTTATGTTCCTAACAAACCTTCAATTTGCATAACCAAAATAGATATATATAATAGAGTTCTTTAAAAGAATATTCTTACTTGTTCCCAACAAGTCGAAGGACTTTCGATTACCATTAGTTGTAGTGTAGGCAGTTGAGGATCTAGTACCTCCTAATGGTGTCCTTGTGGCTGGTGTAGGACCGAATGGGCCTGAGTTAGTTGCTATTGTTAACTGTGGTGGTGGGAGTTGTGGCAATTGCTGCTGCTGTGGCTGCTGCTGTGGCTATGACTGTAGCGGTTGTTATGGCTGTGGCTGTGACTGTGGCTGTTGTTGTGGCTGTGGTAACCACACTTTGAGTCTGAACAATGATGCATCACACCTTCCTCAGTTGCATGCTCAGCGTGCCATCTCATATGCTCTGCAGTGGCTTTAGATGCATACAATCATTGTAGACTATCAGTGATGGGGAACTAATACATCTGTTTGTAAGGAACAAGAGATTTCTGATTAGCAGAAGGATGTGTCGTTGGCTTATATCGTGGTTGATTACAGAACTTACAATAAGTCAACTCACTTTCTTCAACCGAATAAATCATACACCCGTTGTTACAACTATGAATCTTTTGAACAGGCATGTTTAGACCTTGAACTAGCTTCTTTGTTTGGTAGAAATTTTGTGTCATAACGTTATCCCTTGGCATCAACTCTTTCATTAATTGACACATGTCATCAAAACATCTTTCGGAGAGGTGATGTTCTGACTTTATGTGCAACATACGCGCAACAGCTGACAGCTTAGAATGACTTTCACAACCATGCCATACTGCTTCATTTGCAGAACTCAACAAACTATAAAATTGTTGGGCATTAGGTTTGGTGCTTCTTCCATATCATTGGGATTAAATGAGGGACCAGCAGCATCATGGACCATTCTATGATATTCAGTAGAAGGCTCGTCAAATGCACCAGTGTTTCCTGATGAATCATTCATAATTTGATCCCTCACCTTTGGCTGGTCCCCATTTGCCATAACTTCTGCTTCCCCATGCATGGTCCAAACATAATAGCCTGGTACGAAACTGTGTTTAAATATGTGTTTCTCAACTATAAACATGTCTTCGAAGTTCTGGTTTCGACATCTCCTCCTATTATATGGACACCTTATATTATCACCATCCCTACCTTCCACATGATTCCAAGCAAAATTAAGAAATTCTAGGATACCCATCTTAAATTCTTTATTTGGTAGACCATCTGTTAACCTTCTATACATCCATTCACGATTTGAATTCATTTTTCCTGATATTGTTATTTAAAGAAAAGATTTCAACTTGCATTAAATTAAATACAGTAACTATATTAAATTTATTTGTCCTGAAAATGAATTAGAAATTAAAACGTAAAATAGAAATGAAAATAAAATACATTAAATAGAAATGAAAACATAATTCTATACTAGGACTAAATTGGACAATATACTTACAGTGAAAACATGAAATGAGGATAACTTTTAGAAATTTTATTATAATATAATTTAAAGTAAAAGAAATACGAATGTCATTTCCTAGAGAATCTAAATCCTATATATACATGATATATTTGCTAAATTGAACTTGTTGACAATGGTATATTTTCTAAGATTACCCAAAGTATTGTCAGAACCCTTTTCTAAATGGATTGGACCCACCAAGATCCCATCTCAAATTCAATTCAAAACCTTGCAACACTAAGATTATAGTCTACAGATCTTTAATTAGACTATAATTAGCCCCCTACAAATTAAATATATGAGTGGGCCATTTCTTCTAAAATATCAGTTGGGTTAACCCTTGTCACGCAACAACAACAGCAGAAGATATCTCAAAAGGTATACAGTTAATTAATTGTTAGAAGGGTTATCTAACTGTCAAGCCAAAGCACCCATATTGGAGAACTGTGACTAGGACTCAAACCAAGCCCCTCGTACACGTGCGATACGAAGCATACAAATTCATAAAGGAAGTACAAGTTCATTTCTAAAAGAGAGAAAACTTTTATATAACAGGTAGTGACACAAAGCATACAAATTCATTTCCATTGGAACATATGTGTTCATATAGAGAATAAAGGAAGTACTAGTAGATGCATTTAGAGCTGGAAATAGAAAACTGAACAGAAGATAGAAACAGAGTCGATGGAGATGGAGGCCAACCATACAATCCAGCATCCTCAATTCCTTCGTAGAAACAAACACAGATTTAATAAACTCTTGCTAATATCATTCCATTCTCATAAACTCTTGCTAATATCATTGCATGTTTGCTAATTGCAAACAAACACAGATTTTCAAATTATGAGAAAAATGCAAAGAACATAGATTATAAACAAAATAAAAGAAAAGAGGCTCTGCATGTAAAGAGACCTCTACTAAAGAGAAAAAGGAATATTTTCAAACACAGATTATAAACAAATTCAAACACAGATTTTCAAGGCGTTTACTAAACAAAGAGGAAAAGGGGAAAAAAGGGAAAGTAAGCTTACCAGTAAAAAAATGGCGATTTGCTGCTTAAGATGGATGGAGAACTAGAGCTCTGTGATTGATAAGCAAGCGGGGTCTCTTACTTGAGGGAAGTCACATTCCTATTGCTTCTGAACAAAGATGGGAAGTCACCTGACATCAATCGATAAGAAGACCGAGGTAGAAGGAGAGAACGAGAGAGCGCTAGGGATTTGATAGATAGGGAATTGTACAAGGTAAGGGGAGGTTTAGTGCGTAGATAGGCTAAATGGACGTAGTTTTAAGTTCCTTTTTTATTTTTTTTTATTTTAATCAAAATAATTAAGGTTTTGATTACTTTTTTCCTTTATACAAATATCAACAAAAATAAAAATACGGTATTAATGCCAAACCAAGTTCAGATGAGGTTGTTGTTTATCGAAGAGCACTTTTATCAATTTACAATTATCTGTCTTAAAATACGGTATCTGAGTTGTTATTAAATTATATACTCTAATGAAAATCTAGCTTCAATTAGGTTTTTTTAATTGAATACAAATTATAGTATATATGGAAATTAAGGATTAATTACGTGATGATTTATTATGTTGGATTAAGTGCATTGGATTTGTGCCAAAGTCTTGAAAATTATGCTAAATATGGAATAATACGATGATTATGTGAAAATACGATTTTATTGAGTGATTAATTATATGAAATGAATTATTATGATATGAACCATAAAATATTTTTTATAAATATAATATGATTATATGCAATTATATGTGAAATTGAGCAATAATGACATTATGAGTATGGTTATATGATTAAAATGTGAATTATGAAAATGAGACTATGATGAAATATTTGGTATGAAAAATATGATTTTATGAATAAATGAAATTTATGAAAAAGAGTATTTTTCAAACTATAATAGAATATTCTGGTGTATTTACAAGGCCGAAAATTCTAAGTTATAAACACCAACATAGATGAATTATGAAATGAATTAAATAAATTTGATTTTTACCGGCCCTAGTTTACTTGTTCGAGTTCGTAATAGTATAGAGGTATGACATGTCATAGGAAAAACAATACTATCTATGTTATTATGTGACACGGTGTCAATTTTTCAGGAGCTAACGAACTCCCATTATTCAGGAGCTAACAAACTCCTATTATTCAGGGGCTAACGAATCCTTAGCTTATGATATGGTCATTTGATTTCGATTGACGGGTCTTATGATGTTATTATGACTTTCGAACCGTCTGTTATTATGTTTTCTCTATATGTTATTTGGCTCTTCTAGGTGAGCTAGTGGCCTGATCAAAAATGCAATTTTTACAAAATAAATTAAGAATTAATTATACTGCTCTTATGGAATGATGCTTTTATTTATTGATACATGATTTCTGAATTTGATATTATATGCTAAACTATGGATATTTTATTATGTGACTGAATTAAGCCTTATTATGTAGAATATTGTGATGTCAAGATTAAATATGTATTTATGCCATGCATGAATATTAAATTGAACACCATATACTAATTAATTAAAATAATGTTATTAAGTAATTGAATAAATAATTAATCATGTTGCTAGTTATGGAATTATCCGGTCTGTTTTGATAGTATGACTATATAAGGGATTATCCTTAGATTTAGAGACGCATAATTTAAGTGATTGAGTATTAAATACTGATGGTGAATATCATAACTGGTGATTTAATAGTGATATTAGCTATTATTTATTATTATTTTAGCTAGTAAATCATTTATGATATTAAATGATGATTGATAGGTGTTATTTTTATAATATTTTTAATATAATTTTTATTAAGATTTTTAGTATTTTTAATTACTTTAATTAGTATGTATTTAGTTTTATTTATGTTTTTGTTCAAAGCTTCCTTGAATCATATTTCATATGATATTGAGGAATTTTGTACGATTTTTATAGAAAAACCAGCCAAAATGCAGAAAAGACTGTGCCTAAGCAAAAAGGGCTAGCACGCCCAAGCCGTGCCAGAGAGCACGCTCGTGCCATAAGAGGCTGTCGATCCCTGAACGTGCTCACCCCAGCACTGCCCATGCTGCAACCACTTTGAAGACTCATACTCCAGCATGACCAGGCCATGCCCAATAGCACGCCCGTGCTGAAGACCAGATTTTGCATTGGGCTGAGAACGTTAGTTCTAGCTTGTACCGCTTGCATAGACCCGCATGAGATGCTTTTCTGACGTGCCAATCAAGTTTAAATCCTATTTAGATGCTGGGAGAGTCCTAATTGGGAAGAAATACAAAGCCTAAACAGTTTCCTATATCTAAAAGATTTCTTACTCAATAAAGATTCACTTTTCTAAACAAACATGAAGATATTCTAGAAAGTCTATATAAATAGAGAGACTAGCCATAGTCAGGAGAGAATCCATTCATTGTATATACCAACTCTGGTTCTATTATTTTCTACATAGTTTTCTCTCTCTAAGACTTCAAGTGCTCAAGATTTGTGTCAAGATTCAAGGAAGCTGTCCACGTTATTTGTTGACTAGTTTTTATCTCTAAACTCTTAATCTTGTTTTTACTTCTCATCATTCATATTGATTATAGAATTATTCTCAAGTTTATTTGAGTTTTATTTAATTACTATGTCGACCTAAATTCTCGTACTAGGGATTTGATGTAGCTTAATTTCTTTTCCCATTTATAATATTAGATTTGCTTTTCTTTGTTCAAAGTATAATTTATTATTGAACTTAATGTTTCCAGGCAGAATTTCTCTCATGGATTGATTTATTTCATTAATCACTATCGGGAGAAGGGTTTTTGATATAAAAAAGTAATAAATTATATGAGAATAATAACTTGATGCAGAAGCTATATGATTTCACTCATGGGGGTTTTCATAAGTTAACAACCTTAGGATATGAATTCATAAACAAACCATAAAACTTAATGATTTAATTCATGTTTTGATTGCGCTATTAGAAGATAGGTAATTAAAATGGGTTAAAATAGCTAACAATACATCGGGAGAGCTTGTAGTGATTTTAGGGTTGTTTCCCCTTCTTGAACAATTAAAATTGATTTTCAAACTAATAAAATAAATTGGATAAAGTGAAGTCAAAATCCCTAGTAGTTTTTGATCCTTGATTTCATTTTATCAAATTTGCCTTGCTTGATTTCTTCTTATTCTCTTTTATTTTTTTAAGTTAATTTCTTAAAATAATTCCCCTTATTGTCGTTTAAATAATAGTAGGTTAACACAATTTCGGTATTTGGTATATGGTCCTCGTGATACCGATACATTACTCATTCTTTATTACTTGTTGCGATTTCGTAAACTTACGAAAAAGCCTGTCAATGATTATGAAAGTGTGATTAAATTATGATATAAATGTTGACTATGTGTAATTAGCCTGTGATTAAATTATGGTATGAAGTGCTGAATGTTATGCCCTAGAATTTAATTATGCTATGAACATGTGAATTTATGTGTAATTTCCTATGAAATAGAGAAATTAGTATCGCTAAGTTTTATGTTTAGCATGTTGATTTTATCACATACAGGTGGTACACGGAGGTTGCAGAAGTGTAGTAAGATGGATGCTTTAAAGTAGTGGATAGATATGAAGTAGTTATAGTTATTTGATTTATCGTGGCATTAGTAGCATGTAACTAATTATTAGAGGTTATGTATTAAAATAATGATCTCGGAGTTATATACATAAGATAGTGTAGTGATGATTATAAATCTTATGTTGACCCTTGATGAGTTATTATGAGATCATTTATTAAAAATTCTTGAATGTTATATTTGAGGCGATTCATTTATGAGAAAATGTTACGGGTAATGAATTATTGATTTTGTAATTGATGTTGAGTATTATATTGGAGAAATTGATTTGGAAATTATAATTGGTTTGTGGTGGATTTATAGAAGTGTTAAAATGATTTTCCTGATATTAGAATGTTTATAATATAGAAAAAACTCTTGCAGTCCTTCCGTAGTATTTTCTCAAAAATTTTCTAAGTCATGTTTTGGAGACTCATTGATATGTGCATAATTTGTTACTTTTATTCCCAATATTTTTAGTATTTCTGAATTATTCTTAAGTTTAACTTAATTGGTTAGACAATTTTTATCAATTAGATATGATATTAGTTACTTTTGGAATAATATCATTAAATTAAGAAATTTTCAGCATTTTTATTGTCTTGACCTTTGTTCGGTTTTTCAGGAATATCTGAAGTTGTAGGCCTCCAAACTAGAATCTGTTTGATTCATTGGAAAGATGAAACAAAACTCTACAAATGTCTAAAAGGATCAAATCCAGTTCAGCCTCAATGTTGATCAAAAGTAGCTCTGAATCCAGGAGAAATGTTTAGAATGATCATGCACAACACATTTCAGTGTTTAATTCATATCTGGATTTTTACATGTCCAAATACACTTAGCCTAAGCCCATTTGAACCTTAACAACCAGATCTACAATTGTTATGAAGACCACTAAGTAAAATGACATCATTTTGAGTGTTAAAAATGACAGACAATTTGATCTTTCTGCTGTAACGTATGTTGAAGACCTATTTTGGTGTTTTTACCATATCTTGAGCTGTGAGTATCCGTTTTGGGCGAATGATAGCTCGTTGGAAAGCTGAGAAGGAGATATTCAAGTCTTTTAGAGAGATTCAAAAATATAAGGGCTGAAAAAAGGGAGAGAAAACAAAACGAGAAGATTTTTAATTGATTGCTTTCAAAATCCCTAATTAATTGGGGATTTTCTGTTGTCTTTGAGAGGCTATAAAAGGAGTAATTTTGGGAGCAGCAAGATATTAAGGTTTTTACTTAGTTCATCATCTATTTTGAGTATCTTTCTTTATTCTTTTGTTTTAGTGATTGTAAGCCATGGGCATGAGTGGCTAATTTCTTAGTTCAATTCAAGGGATTCAACATCCATTTGTATATTTGTGAGAGATGTTCTTGCTTTAAATTGATTCTCTTTGAATATCTGTTGTTTCTTGCATTTAAGGTATTAGTTCTATTGAATGATTTGCTAAAAAGGCCTATTAGTCAATTATTTGTTATGATTACGTGCTATTTCATCTTCATAATCCGTAATTGTTGTGTAAGATTGAATTTTAGTAGAAATTAGGTTTTACTAATTATGTTTCAAGTTTTCGGTAATAATCTAAAGAAACAATAGGGTTGAATTAAACAATTTATGCTTTTTAAATTGTTATGCAAGTTTAACTACTTCCTGTTCTTAATGCTTTTATTAGATTGAAAAGGATTGCTTAATTCCGGTTCATTTAATAAATAGAGTTAATGAGGGTGCTAGGCTCAAATTAATGATAATAGGGAGGTCGGGGAATTTATCATGCTTGTTGGTAAGTTTCAGTTAAATATTCAAAGAATAATTTATTCATAATTTGTCTGTGATCATTTATGCATTGGATTACAGATCACCTTGAATTGAATGTTTGTTAGATTGAATTCCAATTTAAGTTTATTAGTTACTTTTCTTTTGATTACCTTGATTGAATTTCCACAAACCAACCCCCTTTTTTTCTTACAAAATAACACAAAATTCAAGATTTCAGTCTGTCACGCCCCGACTCTAATCACCAGAGGAATTGTCCGCTTTGGATCAAGCCAAATCCCCCATACAAGATTGGCAAGACCTGCACGGTTTTGTCCCGTAGGTGAAATGGGAAACTTCCCAGGAGGTCACCCATCCTAGGATTTCCGTTAAGCGAGCACGCTTAACCCTGGAGTTCTTCCAACTCTCCAGCCATTCCACCAAAAGACGCCTCTAATGATTAGTTTCCCCTTTTCGCGATTCATTCCTGTGTCCCGCATTCCACTACCCTAGCTAGCCTGCCATCCTAGGATCGCTTTGCCGGGTCGGGATGTCACAGGCCCACTAGCTTCCGCATGGTTCGTCCTCAAACCATACATCTACTGGAGGGGGTCCGGCTCTGATACCAACTGTCACGCCCGACTCTAATCACCAGAGAAATTGTCCGCTTTGGCCACGGGGACAAAACCAGCCACTGGGAAGTTTTCCATTTCACCTGTGGGACAAAACCGTGAGGGCAGGTGTTGGCCGGATTAGGCCGGGGCACAACCCCGTGGCCAAAGCGGACAATTCCTCTGGTGATTAGAGTCGGGCGTGACAGTTGGTGATTAGAGTCGGGGCGTGACACAGTCTTTAGGATTCGACCTGAATTCATCACTTCTATAGTTAAAATCAGTAATTAATTTTTGGTGGAATCGACAAACATCAAAATTTTGGCGCCGTTGCTGGGGACTGAAATTTGATTATATTTTGTGTTTTTATTTTTTTGTTAGGATATTATTCTTCTCTCTGTGTATTATTGTGGTTTTCAAGTTATGGTAAAAAATGCAGTATTGTGTTATTCACTGGAAAATTTTAGTCATTTGGTTTATGATAAGAAGGTCTCAATCTGATGATATTCTCTTTGATCCTGAAGTAGAGAAAATAGCTAAGCATCTGAGGAAATTAGCTAAACAAACTAAACAAGCTAATTTGAGTCAAGCTTCATCTAAACGAACGGTTACGGATAGTTCAAGCAATTCTCCGAGGAAATCAGTTTTAGAGTCAGATTCTGAAATTGAAACCATGGCTGCCATAACTTTAAAAGAATTGGCTACACCTGATCTAAACCAACAGC
The DNA here is from genome assembly GCF_041381405.1 of Jatropha curcas. Classification (NCBI taxonomy): domain Eukaryota; kingdom Viridiplantae; phylum Streptophyta; class Magnoliopsida; order Malpighiales; family Euphorbiaceae; genus Jatropha; species Jatropha curcas. The sequence continues at coordinate 23,402,431 of NC_143158.1, read as the reverse complement.
CTTTTGTGAATTCAATTTCCTAGTTTAGATGTTGCTTTTGAATTAAAGTTTGGACTAATTCATTTGTTGCCTAAGTTCCATGGTCTTTCAGGTGAGGATCCACATAAGCATTTGTAGGAGTTTCATGTGGTGTGTTCCAGCATGAAACCTCAAGGAGTTTCAGAGGAGCAAATTAAGCTTCGAGCTTTCCCTTTCTTATTGGAAGATAAAACTAAGGATTGGTTGTATTGCCTTCCTTCTGGATCCATCAACTCATGGAATGAGATGAAGCCAATGTTTCTAGAGAAGTAATTTCCTGCTTCTCGGGTTGCCAACATAAGAAAAGAAATTTGTGGCATTCAGCAGTACAATGAAGAAAGTTTGTATGAGTATTGGGAGTGGTTTAAAAAGTTATGTGCAAGCTGTCCTCATTATCAAATTCGTGAGCAGCTTTTGATCCAATATTTTTATAAAGGACTTCTACCAATGGACCGTAGTATGATAGATGCTGCTAGTGGAGGCACTTTGGTTAATAGGACACTATAGATGCAAGGAGGCTGATTGCTAACTGGCAGCAAAATCCCAGCAATTTGGAATGAGAATGAATCACATACCTAGAAAAGTTAATGAGGTAAGTACATCTAATATTGAGAAGCAAATTTGTGATTTAACTTCTTTAGTGAGGTAATTGGCTGGAAACATGCAAACTGTTAAAGCATGTGGAATTTGTTCTGCCGCGGGTCATGCTACTGACATATGTCCTACACTCCAAGAGGATGAATTAGTGCAGCATACCAACGCAGTAGGTAATTTTGGACAGCAACAACACAGGTATGATCCCTATTCTAATTCTTATAATCCAAGATGGTGAGATCATCCGAATTTGAGTTATGGGAATCAAACGATACAAAATCGATACCAGTAGCAGAGGCCACAAGTAAATCAATCGCCCTCCTCTTCCCAAAATCAAGGTATGTCACTTGATGAAATTGTTAAGGGTTTGGCTAACAATACACAACAATTTCAATAAAAGACTAGGAATAGCATTCAGAACATAGAGAAGCAAATTGGTCAGTTAGCTTCATCTATGAGTAAACTTGAAGCTCATGGTTCCGGTAAGCTTCCATCGCGAATAGTGATAAATCCCAGAGAAAATGCGAGTTTTATAAGTTTGCAAAGTGGGAGAGAAGTTGATAATCAAACTCTACGTGAGTCAACAAAAAAAAAAAAACAGCAAGGTGCAAAGGATTCTGAAGTTCCTGAAGTTAAGGTAAATTCTAAACTTAAAGTGAATGATGCTAATAATTATGTTCCTCCTCCATTTCCTAGTCCAAGACAAAAGAAGAAGAACAAGAGAAGGATATTTTAGAGATTTTCAGGAAAGTAGAGGTTAATATTGATACGGATCAAGGGAGCAAGATGAAGGATCCTCTAGTTCTACCTGCCAGGCCAATCACAAGAGCTCGTGCAACCAAGTTTCGAGCAGCCTTGAATGCATTTGTTCAAGAAAAAATCACATTGGAGCTTTAAGATCATAGTTATGCAAGATGTGAGATTGAACTTGAAGAAGCACCAAAGTTTGTTATGGTGCTTGAGGCATGCAAAGAGGCTGCCAATTGATGCATTTTACATGATTCTATACTTAGGCAAATTTAGGAGGATGTTATTTTATTATGAGCTTAAGTATGGGTTGTGTAGGGCCTCTAGCCCATTTGTCCTGTTTTGTTTAAATTCTTTTAGTGGACTTAATTAAGTAGCGTAAGGCGGGTTGGGCTTATTTTCTAGAGTTGGGCCAGCCCTAGATTAGTTAATGTTTAAGTCAGGCTTGTTTTTAATTAGTTAGCTTGGGCTTGTATTTAATTAAACCCATTTGGGCCACATTAGGTTTGGGCCTGGACTAGCTTAAGTTAATAGCTAAATTAGGTTTAGCTTAGGTTATTTATATTATGTTGTAAGAGCTGCACAGCAGCCAACTTGGAATTAATAAAAAACAAACGTTTTTTTCTTTGTTCTTTCAAGAACAGACCGTGTTCTTCATCATCGTATGAATAGAACCAAATCATCCTTAGTAATTAAGATTGTGAGTTCTACAAGATTAATTGCGCCAAGAATTTCAGAGTTGTTTTCAAGAGTAGTTGAAGGTAAGTTTCTGATTCTTGTTTTAAATTCCTTGCTTTCTCTCTTCAAGAGTACTTGGGGGTTTAAGGGATTGACAGGTACTTCCGTGATTGCATGCGTTTCGCTAGATTTTCCTTGTTGATTTGCAAGAGTACTTGTTAATTAGCTAGGGTCGCATTATCAAACAAACAAACAAATTCCCAGGTATGCTAAATTCCTTAAGGAATTATGTACTACAAAATGCAAATTGAGGAATAATGAAAAAGTCAGTGTTGGGGAAAATGTGTTAACATTAATTCAATGAAAATTACCCCCTAAGTGTAAGGATCTAGGTTCATTTTCTATCCCCTGCAAAATAGGTGATTCTAAATTTGAACGAGCAATGGCAGATTTAGGAGCATCTATTAATGTTATGTCATTTTCAGTTTTCCAAACTTTGAATTTGAATACTTTGAAGGAAACTAGTGTTATTATTCAATTGGCTTATCATTTTAATGCTTACGCAGTAGGAGTGGTTGAGGATGTTTTGGTGCAGGTTGGAGAATTAATTTTCCTAACAGATTTTTATATTTTAGATATTGGAGATAGTGTTCCCACATCAAATTCAGCTTTGATTTTATTTGAAGGACCTTTCCTAAAAATTGCCAAGACAAAACTTGATGTGGATGATGGTACCTTAACCATGGATTTTGATGGAGAAATTGTTAAATTTAATATTTTTGATGCCATGAAGTATCCTACTGATGTTCATTCTATTTTTTCTATCGATGTAATTGATACATTTGTGAAAGATGTCTTTGAGTTAAGCAAGGAGGATGAGTTAGAAGTGGTGATTAGTCAAGGAATTCATGAAGATAGTACCAATCAGCCACTAAGTGTAGAGGTTCAAGATGCAATAATGGCATTGCAGTCATTACCTTTAGTTCTAAAAAGGCATGAGGTTTCCAAGATTGACTTACATGATCACACAAAATTATTGCCTTCTATTGTAGATGCACCGATTCTTGAACTCAAACCGTTGCCTGGGCATTTGAAGTATATTTACTTGGGAGACAATGAGACACTTCCAATTATCATCTCGAGTAAGTTAATAAAGATTCAAGAAGAAAGATTGGCAAGAGTTTTGAGAATTCATAAAGAAGCTATTGGATGGACATTTGCTGACATCAAGGGTATAAGTCCATCAGTGTGTATGCATAGGATTTTGTTAGAAGATGATGTTGAACCAAGTAGAGAAGCTCAAAGGAGGTTGAACCCACAAATCATAGAAGTTATGAAGAAGGAAATTTTAAAGCTATTGGATGCCGGGGTTATTTATCCAATTCCAGATAGTAAATGGGTAAGTCCAGTTCAAGTAGTGCCAAAGAAATCAGGTGTCACTGTTGTAGCAAATCAATATAATGAGCTTGTTCCGACAAGGATTCAAAGTGGATGGCGAGTGTGCATAGGCTACCGCAAGCTAAATTCTTCAACAAGGAAGGACCATTTTCCATTACCATTCACTAATCAGATGCTTGAGCGGTTAGCAAGTAAGTTTTATTTTTGCTTTCTTGATGGCTTTTCAGGATATAATCAAGTTGTGATTGCACTAGAGGACCAAGAGAAGACTACCTTCACTTGTCCTTTTGGAACTTTTGCATTTAGAAGAATGTTGTTTAGACTTTGTAATGCACCTGCCACATTTTAGAGATGTATGGTGAGCATATTTTCAGATTTTATTGATAATTGCATTGAGGTGTTCATGGATGATTTTATTGTGTATGGTGATTTATTTGATGTAGGTTTACATAATTTAACTTTCTGTTCTTGAGCAATGCATTAAAAAAAAATCTTGTTTTGAATTATGAAAAGTGTCATTTTATGGTAGAATAAGGAATTGTTTTAGGGCATGTTGTTTCTAATAGGGGTATTGAAGTAGATAAGTCAAAGGTTGATTTAATTGTGAATTTACCTTACCCCACAACTGTAAGGGAATTGCGCTCTTTTCTTGGTCATGCAGGTTTCTACCGAAGGTTTAATAAAGATTTTTCTAAGATAGCAGTACCTTTATCTAGGCTCTTGCAACAAGATGTTACATTTGAGTTTGGTGAAGAGTGTAAGGAAGCTTTTGACAAGCTGAAGTCTACATTAACATCGCCTCCTATTATTCAGGCTCCTAACTGGACTATACCATTTGAAATTATGTGCGATGCGAGTAATTATGCGGTGGGAGTAGTTTTAAGGCAGCGTGTTGGGAAGCTTTTTCATGTGATTTATTATGCATCCAGAACATTAAATTCAGCTTAGCACAATTATTCCAAGACTAAAAAGTGTTTTTAGCTAATGTTTTTGCTTTAGATAAATTTCAGTTATATTTGGTTGGTTCTAAAGTGATTGTGTTTTTGGATCATGCAGCTTTGAAGTTTCTCTTGGCAAAGAAGGAAGCAAAACCAAGGTTAATTAGATGGATCCTCCTTTTGCAAGAATTTGATCTTTAAATTAAAGACAAGAAAGGTGCTGAGAACCTGGTAGTAGATCATTTGAGCAGGTTAGTGATAGAAGAGGATCCAATTCCTCTATAAGAATTATGTCCTGATGAGCAATTATTCAAACTACAAGGTATGATCCCTTGGTATGCTGACTTGGTAAATTATTTGGTTACTAAGACTATGCCTTCTGATTTAAGCAGAGCTAAAAAAGAGAAATTGAAAAGTGAGTCTAGGTATTATGTGTGGGATGAACCATACTTGTGGATATTTTGTTCTGATCAAATTATTAGGAGGTGTGTTCCTGATAATGAGATTAAATCAATTCTTGCTTTTTGTCATGCATTTGCATGTGGAGGTCATTTTGGACTTAAGAGAACAGGTAGGAAGATAGTAGATTATGGTTTTTATTGGCCTACCATATTTCGTGATGCTTATATTTTCTGCAAAAATTGTGAACAATGTCAAAAAACAGGAAATATATCCTGTAGGAATGAAATGATTCAAACCCCAATACTTGTATGTGAGATTTTTAATGTGTGGGGTATTGATTTTATGGGTCCATTTCCTTCTTCTTTTGGTTTTATTTATATATTACTTGCTGTTGATTATGTTTCTAAATGGGTGGAAGCTAAAGCCACCAGAACAAATGATTATAAAGCTGTTGTAGATTTTATCAAGTCAAATATTTTTAGCAGATTTGGAATTCCTAGAGCTTTAATCAGTGAAAGAGGCACTCGTTTTTGTAATAGAGCTGTGGAGGCATTATTAAAGAGATATGGTGTTTTTCATAAATTATCTACAGCTTATCATCCTCAAACAAGTGGGCAGGCTGAGGTATCAAACTGAGAGGTGCGGTCTGTCCTAGAGAAGACAGTGAAGCCGATTATAAAGGATTGAAGCCTTAGACTTGATGATGCTTTGTGGGCTTATAAGACTGCCTATAAGACACCCATAGGTATGTCCCCTTATAGGTTGGTCTTTGGTAAGATGTGTCACCTTTCTGTTGAGATAGAACATAAGGCTTATTGGGCTGTTAGACATTGTAATTTGAATTTGGATACTGCTGGTGTGGAAAGGAAGTTACAGTTACAGGAATTAGAAGAAATTCGACTTGAGGCTTATGAGAATTCTATGATTTATAAAGAAAAGACAAAGGCATTTCATGATAAACTGATTTTAAGGAAGCAATTTGTGGTTGGGCAAAAAGTTTTATTGTATAGTTCTAGATTGAAGTTAATGCCTGGAAAGTTGCGTTCACGTTGGATTGGACCCTTTATTGTTACTAATGTGTTTTCTTTTGATGTTGTTGAAATTCAAAGTTTAGGAACTAACAAGGTGTTCAAAGTTAACGGTCATAGACTCAAGCCATTTTATGAGGGGTTTTAAGAGCATTCATTGGAGGAGATCAAATTGAGTGACCCAGTTTATTTGAATTGAAGAGTTTTGCTGTGACTTTGTCGAGCTAACGACGATAAAAAAAAGTGCTGCTTGGGAGGTAACCCATGGTGGCTAGCCTCCGCAATAAGATTTGTTTTCTTTTTCCTCTATTTATTTATATTTTTTATTTTATTTATTGGGGACAATAAATGAACTAAGTGTGGGGAAGGGGATTAGAGTTTGAAATCTGAAATATTAGGTGCTGAAATTCACTCTAAATGACTGATTAGGTGGCTGAATGGGTAAATTTTTGGAACAATTCTTTGAGAAATTGAAAGACTTTCTTGATTAGTTTGGTAAAGTTAACTTGATTAGCTATTATCTCTTGTGCATTTAGAATAACTTGTTGAATTTGGTGATTCTTTTTGACATAAGATTTGAGGCTTAAATTAAAAATGGTGAAATTTCTAAATTTCTTGATTATAATTCATAACCATTACCTTTATAATTCTTGTATAAACTGCTTGGGAATAGAAATGAGAATTGTGCGTGTGTTTACTTTTGAATTTAAGATTACTAAATTGTTTAAAAAAAAAACCAGAAAAAATACTAAAAAAAATAATAATAAGAAAATAAAATGAGCAGTTGGTTTACTCCGCTGTCCGGTAATTGATAAAGAGTAGTGTTAGTAGCCACTTGAGTTTATGACTCCAAGTAGCCGAGTATGGGTATCACCAATATGTGTCCACCCGCCGAAAGGATGATGACATCTCAGGCAAGACAATAATGCTCAAAATTAATTAAACAGTAATAATAATAATAATAATAAATTCCAGCATTCCTATTTAATTTTTGTGTGATTTGCAAGACTTTCTGTGACCTGGCAAATTATCAAATAATTCTTCAAGTAATGGTTTAATTGATATGAAACTTTAATTGCATGCTTTAAATCACAATGTTCGAACCTCATCTTTTGTGTTAGGAAGAATTTAAATTCAACTCTTTATTCTCTATGGATTTCATATATGCTTATTCAACTTAACTTTACTTTGTAATTAAGATAGTTTTTTTTTTTTTTTTTTTTTTTTTTTTTTTTTTTGAGGATTGTAAAGAGTTGGATGAATTTTCTTTTTGAGTAGGTTGATAAGTTAAGTCATGCTTGAGGACAAGCATGGAATAAGTGTGGGGAATTTGATATGTGCATAAGTTGTTACTTTTATTCTCAATATTTTTGGTATTTCTGAATTATTTTTAAGTTTAACTTAGTTGGTTAGACAATTTTTATCAATTAGACATGATCTTAGTTACTTTTGGAATAATATCATTAAATTAAGAAATTTCCCGCATTTTTATTGTCTTGACTTTGTTCGGTTTTTCAAGAATATCTGAAGTTGTAGGCCTCCAAACTAGAATCCGTTTGATTCATTGGAATAAAAGGATCAAAATCCAGTTCAGCCTCAATGTTGATCAAAAGTAGCTCTAAATCCAGGAGAAATGTTTAGAATGAGCATGCATAGTAGGTTTCAGTGTTTAATTCATATTTGGAGTTTTACATGTCCAAATAAACTCAGCCTAGTCCCATTTGAACCTTAACAGCCAGCTCTACAATTGTTATGAAGACCACTAAGCGAAATGATGTCGTTTTGAGTGTTAAAAATGACAGACAAGTTGATCATTCTGCTGTAACATATGTTGAAGACCTATTTCGGTGTTTTTACCATATCTTGAGCTGTGAGTATCCGTTTTAGGCGAATGATAGCTCGTTGGAAAGATGAGAAGGAGATCTTCAAGTTTGTTGAAGAATTAGAGAGAGATTCGAAAAGAGAAGGGTTGAAAAAAAGGGAGATATATCAGAACGAGAAGATTTTCAATTGATTGCTTTCAAAATCCCTAATTAATTGTGGATTTCTGTGAATACTCAAATTTTGAGGCTCAAGGAAATGTGGAAAATAACATGGGAGACTCATCGGTGCATCCTAAACGGGGTAACTTGAAGACATTCCTAGGCTTCTAATGTTGTTGGTGGCGTGTGAAACTCTTTAAATGGAGGAAAGCACGCCTGCTACAGTGCCGTGCCAATCAGTTTGACTTTGCTACAGTAAATTTGACTTTGCTTCAGTTTGACTTTGCTACAGTTGCTACATTGAAGCAGTCCGGACTGCAAATAGTTCGGCCGGACCGGAGGCCATTTTGGAAACTCACCGAAAGTATGCCAATATGGTACTTAAAACGTCCGGGATGTCGCGAGGATCGCTGAACAGGTCCCGGAATATTTTTCGGAGGTCCGAAACTCCCGAAAAATCCTCCGGAGTGAAAGGCACAAGGGGCCACCGCCGGCCACCGGCGGCAGCAGCCGCCCTCAGTGGCCGCCCACCGCGGCGGCAGTTGCCGCCGGCACCGGAGGCAGCGGCCGCCCTCAGCGGCCGCCTTCGGTGGCCGCCGGCCAGGGCGGCAGCGGCCGCCCTCAGGTGGCCGCCCGCCGCGGCGGCAGCGGCCGCCCTAGGCCCGTTTTTGGCCTATAAATAGCCCTCTACCCCCTCCATTTTGACTACCCCTGTCTGTGTTGACGGACGATCCTTCTCCCTCACAATTTTTGTGATTCTTTTACCGCTTTTTGCATTTTTAATTCAGTTTTTTATTATTTATTTTTGTGTGTTGTGATACTTGGTCGCTAAAATTAAACAAATTTTAATTAATTAATATTCCCCAAACGAGGAGCTAAACCTGGAGTTAAGAAGTGGCCGTCGATTAAATCAGGTACATAAACTAAACTCTGCCTATTTAATTTTAGCACTTCATGCATATTCTTCTTCTACTCCAATTCTGAATTAAAATTGTTGCATAAACGCATTCATGTCATCAATTCGACAAATAAACTGTCTCAATTAAAATATGATTATGCTTAAATGCCTGATTAATTAATAATCGTGGTATTAAAGTCTAAATCCGACAATATTGGCTAAAGTGCCTAGTTAATCAATAATTACGGTGTAACTGCCTTTATTTCGAACAATTTGCCTAAAAGTCCAATTAATCAATAATTGTGGCTAACGGTCTCATTCAATCACGTTTTAGCGATAAATCGCTTAAAATCAACCATTTTTGGCAAAATGCCTTAAAATCACCAATTTTGGCTCAAAGCCTTAAAATCACCAATTTTGGCTCAAAGCCTTAAAATCACCACTTTTGGCAAAATGCCTTTAAATCAATCAATTTTGGCTAAAAGCCTTAAAATCAACAATTTTGGCGACAAATCGCCCGACAAAACCATTTTCGGCAATAATAAGCCCGAACACCAATTTTGGCGACAATCGCCCAATCGCATCAATTTTGGCAACAAATTGCCTAAATCAATCAATTTTGGCTAAAAGCCTTAAAATCAACAATTTTGGCAACAAATCGCCCGACAAAACCATTTTCGGCAATAATAGGCTCGAACACCAATTTTGGCAATAATAAGCCCAAACATCAATTTTGGCGACAAATCGCCCGAGAACCATTTTTGGCACAAATGCCTTAAAACCAACACTTTTGGCGACGAACGCCTAATCGAATCAATCAATCCTTTGGCAAAATGCCTAAACAAAATGCACGAAGCATACACACACTCATGCATTAAGCATACCCATTCAAAGCCCTTTTAAAAAGGCCTATCGAACTACGTTGACTTTGATCTTCCATTCAAACGGAAGTACGTAGGCACGTTCGGGATTTAACCCCGGGTGGCAAGTCGAAATCACTTAAACATTTCATTAGTCCATCATTCACCTTGCAAAACATTCATTCATTGGTTAGTTCATCAGCATGACATAGTCTCGGGATCCACCTCGGGTTCGCAGACTGTGCCTTAAACATTGGGATAATTAATCTAGTAACTAGGTTAATTAAAATTGGAGTCACTTAGGGTTTTTTCCTAGTTTACCCTAAAATAATTAAACAAGGTGGCGACTCACACACTCACATGCATTTCTTCCTTTTGTCATATGCATCACATGCCTATGCCTCCGGGGGAAGGGGTTCACAATTTCCTGTTGTCTTTGAGAGGCTATAAAAGGAGTAATTTTGGAAGCAGCAAGATATTAAGGTTTTTACTTAGTTCATCATCTATTTTGAGTATCTTTCTTTATTCTTTTATTTTAGTGATTGTAAGCCATGGGCATGAGTGGCTAATTTCTTAGTTCAATTCAAGGGATTCAACATCCATTTGTATATTTGTGAGATATGTTCTTACTTTAAATTGATTCTCTTTGAATATCTATTGTTTCTTGCATTTAAGGTGTTAGTTCTATTCAATGATTTGCTAAAAAGGCATATTAGTCAATTATTTGGTATGATAAAGTGCTATTTCATCTTCATAATCCGTAATTGTTGTGTAAGATTAAATGTTAGTAGCAATTAGGTTTTACTAATTATATTCCAAATTTTCGGTAATAATCTAAAGAAACAATAGGGTTGAATTAAACAATTTATGCTTTTTAAATTGTTATGCAAGTTTAACTAATTCCTGTTCTTAATGCTTTTATTAGATTGAAAAGGATTGCTTAATTCCGGTTTATTTAATAATTAGAGTTAATGTGGGTGCTGGGCTCAAATTAATGATAATAGGGAAGTCACGGAATTTATCATGCTTGTTGGTAAGTTTCAGTTAAGTATTCAAAGAATAATTAATTCATAATTTGTTTGTGATCATTTATGCATTGGATTACAAATCACCTTGAATTGAATGTTTGTTAGATTGAATTCCAATTTAAGTTTATTAGTTACTTTTCTTTTGATTACCTTGATTGAATTTCCACAAACCAACTGTGACATCCTATTGAATCGAGTCATTGCATTTAGGGAGTCGAGTCGAGTCGAGCCAAACTAGAACCCGGTTGAGCTATTTAAATCCAGAGTGGGGTAGAATGGGATGTAACTTAAATAAGTAAAAGAAGTGGACTTACTTGATTGAAACAAAAAGATCAAAGTATAAGGAGTAGGACTTACTTGCACTAAAATATAAAGTTGAGGTATTAAAATGTAACATGTGGAAAATGTAGGTATTATTTGGTAATTTTAACATACAATTAAAGTGATAGTTGGGAAGTATACGAGACTTTCATTTCAGTTTGCTTTTTTCATTTTCTTCATCTTCATCTTCAACGTCTTCTTCATCTTCATCTTCCTCTTTATCTCCTTCATTTTTCTCTTCATCTCCTTCCTTTCTCCATCAATTTTCATGTGATTTAAACACTACATTCAACCTAGACCTTTATCCAAGTAAGTAGCCTTTCTTAAATTTCATACTTGTGTGATATTTAGATGATTTATAAGAGTTATTATGTATAGGAGAGGGGAGCTCAAAGTTGGAGGAAAAGGAAGCTAAGAAGAAGATTTAAAGCCTTTTTGGTTGAAGGTTTGATATCTCTTTTAGTTTTTCACATTGTCTTGCATGAACACTTGTGTAGTGTGTTGATAAGGCAAAGATATGTTGCTGAATGTTGAATTAGAGGTCTGTAAATGGTGATAAAGCATGGGATGAATTGAATGAATGAAGTAGATATTGAATTCATGCTGAACCAGGTTTGTTGAACCACTGACCAGTAACTTCACCCTGAGTTTGACTCTGTTTAACGATGGAATTAGGAAGTGGTATAGAAGAGTTATTTGTTCCTCTATGTTTTATCTATCTATGAGTTTTTGAATCACCTCAATTGGACTTATAAATTGAAAGATATGACTAAAATAGTACAGACTATGCAGGCTGGACACCAACAGTCTGGGCGGACTGGAAGTTGCTAATTTAGGTAAATATTTGACTACCTTACCAACGTAATTAAGAGATGTAGTAGAAGAAACATTTGTGCCCTAATGTGTTAGCTAACCATAGAATGTAGAATCACCTAAATTGGAGGTATAAATTGAGATCTGTGACCAAAATAGTATAACCTGTGCAGGCTGGCAACTAACAGCTGGGCAGACTGGCAGTTGCTACTTGAGCTCAATGTTTGACTACCTTACCAACGTAATTAAGAGATGTGGTAGAAGAAAAATTTGTAGCCTAATGTGTTAGCTAACCATATAATGTAGAATCACCTAAATTGGAGTTATAAATTGAGAGATATGACCAGAATAGTACAGACTATGCAGGCTGGAAACCAACAGCTGGGCAGACTGGCAGTTGCTACCTGAGCTCAATATTTGACTACCTTACCAACGTAATTAAGAGATGTGATAGAAGACAAAGTTGTAACTTAATGTGTTAGCTAACAATAGAATTTAGAATTACTGCAATTGGACTTATGAATACAGAGTTATGCTAGAATTTGTGAAACATGTACAGGCTGCCCTGTCAGATTTCAAGGTTACATTAGAAATGATGTTAGGATGTATATGTAGCTTCATGTAGCCTAAGATTAGTACTGAATTTGAACTGAGTTGAGTTAAATTAACAGCAATAAATTCCTTAATCTGACCGGTAGAAATAAGGTAGTTAATGATTGGTACAAGTTGCATCGCGGGTGCATCAATTAGATTTCCATGCAAATTAGTTTACAAATTATCAATTGTGTGCATTTACTTCTATTTATCTATGAAATCCTCTTAAAGCATGAAACAGGTTAGAAACATACAGAATGAGAAAACATACAGGTAAACAGTATGGTTTATGAATTTGATGAAGAATTTAATATTCTTTTGTTTTGTATTATTGAAATACCAATAATATGCTCCATTGAGGTCAGGCAGAAACCACGTAGATAAGACTATGTCGCGACATAGGATAGCAGATCTGCGCCCCATACAGTTTGGTACTCCAGCTACAGGCTGTTGAGTGTATATGATTTATATACGGGCCATAGCAGCCCAGCCATACAGTATTCATCCAGTTTCATACAGTATTCATACAGTTCTTCTTATCTCTTGGGTTTCACTATAACCTTATGGAGCCATACAGTTATGAGATTATATTGTGTTTTCACTTATATGATGTTGACTAAAAATTTCCTAAGTCATACAGCATAATGAACAGCAAGTAAACTACTGAAAGTCTAATGCAATGTGTGCTTATATGTTTATCATACCTTGATATCATGTGATATGTGTGCTTGCATGTTTATTTCTAAGTTGAGATATCCACTGAGCTTTATTTGCTCAGCGAGTTACTTGTTTAACTCGTAGGTTTTGGAACTGGACCATAAAGAGTCATCTTACAACTGCTGCAGTTCATCTTTGGAAGACCCAGTCTTCAGGGTAGCTACTTAATTTGATATTTTGGTTTTGTCTATACTTATCATGGCATGTACAGGGCATATAGTGGGCCCATTTCATTTTGGAAACTAGTTTTGTAACAACCCAGCCCTTGTGTGATATTGTCCGCTTTGCAACCCGCCCAAAAGGCCTCACACAAGTTCAAGACTGCCACCCTTTATGTACATTACTTCCACCTTGTGCTTAGTCGATGTGGGATTTGCCTAAGGTGTTACAAGTTTAATGTCTTGTAACTATTAAGTACATATCTATATATATAAATCATGTAAAAAGCAACAGCTTGACATCATATTCAGCATACAGAATGATATTAGCATGAAAGGACATAGGTTCAACCAGATTGTAGCGTCTCGGCTCGGTTCATTCGAGTTAGCGGGTGGACCGGGAAGGGATGTTACAAATTTTGGTATCAGAGCCCTAGGTTTAGTTTCCCCGGGCTTGAATGCATATGTCAGTATAGTGTACATGCCATGTCTACCCTGATGAACTAAGCAGTTGTTGTTCTTTTAGGAGGATGTCACAGGAAGGTGAGAGCGAGTCACACGCCTCCAGAGCAGTGGAGGGTGAGGCTCCAGTAGCACCAGGTCAGGAGGTGCTGTTAAAGCAACTTGCGGATACTTTTAGACAGATTCCAGGGGTGGTACACCAGGCACCAGTGGTATTAGACAGAGAAAGAAAGCCACCATTAGAAAAGCTTAGAAAATATGGTGCGAAAGAATTCAGAGCTAGCAAGAATGACAGTCCAGAGACAGCTGAGTATTGGTTAGATGGTACTTTGAGAGTCTTGGAGCAGTTACAGTGTACATCAGAGGACAAGTTGATTTGTGCCACGTCATTACTGATAGATGAGGCGTACACATGGTGGAATACTGTTCAGCAGAGAGTACCAGCAGAGTAGCGTACCTGGCAATTCTTTTTGGATGAATTCAAGAAAAAGTTTATTACAGAGGCTTACCTTGACGCTAGAAGGAAGGAATTCTTATACCTTAGGCAGAACAGAATGTCAGTTACAGAATATGAAAGAGAATTCACTAGACTCAGCAGGTATGGTGACCGGATAGTGGCTACAGAGGCAGAGAGGTGTAAAAAGTTCCAGGAAGGCCTGAACGATGAGATTCAAATGGGAGTGGTAGCTTCCAGAGTCAGAGAGTTCTCAGCTTTGGTAGAGGCAGCTCAGGAGATAGAACGAATTCAGGCCAATCAGCGTACCAGACGCCAGCGATCTCAGCAGAAGAGAGACCAAACTCAGAGTGCACCCAGTACATACCAGCCGGAGAGCAAGAGATTCAGAGGTGCTAGTATTTCAGCTGGTCCTAGGCGTCCCTTTAGCCAAAGCACAACTAGGGGTGCTAACGCGCCAGCGGTATCAGTCGTGGCTAGTTCTGCTGGTGGTAGTCGAGGGTTAGGCAGAGGAACTGGTAGAGGTGCAGGGTCAGATGGTTATACTTTTCCACCTTGTGAGCATTGTGGCAGACGGCATGGTGGAGATTGTTGGTTGGTGACTGGTAAATGTTGGATATGCGGAGCATCAGACCATCAGAAGAAGGATTGTCCTAAAAGGGCAAAAGTTCCTACACAGTTCAGAGCAGGTCGAGGTAGAGGTGAGAGCTCCGGAGGGCAGAGACAGCAGTCAGAGACTGTGGACAGACCCGATACCAGAGTTCCAGCAGGGTCTATGCTATGCGAGCCAAGGAAGATGAGGAAGCTCCAGATGTCATAGTTGGTGCGTTTTCTTTATTTGATCATACAGTTTATGCTTTAATTGATCCTGGATCATCACATTCATACCTTAGCGTACCTAAACAATGGGTTAAAGGGTTAGCAATTGAGCATGTGAGTCAGGGTATTTTGGTTACTAATCCCTTAGGCGATACAGTAAAAACCCATACAGTGGTCAAAGGATGTCCAATTGTTATTCATGGAAAGGAGTTTCCAGGAGATCTTATGGAGTTGCCATTTAGAGAATTGATGTTATTCTGGGTATGGATTGGCTATCCAGACATCAGGCTATAGTTGATTGTGCAAAGAAAAGGGTGACATTATATACAACAGTAGGGGAAGAGATTATAATAGTTGGGAAACGACGAGATTTTCTGGGTAATGTGATATCAGCCATGGCAGCAAAAAGATTAATTCAAAAGGGTTGTGAAGCATATTTGGTATGTGCATTGACAGCAGAGAAGGAAAAGACAAAAATACAAGACATACCAACAGTGTGTGATTATCCAGACGTATTTCCAGAAGAGTTACCAGGGTTACCACCAAGGAGGGAAGTGGAGTTTACCATAGATGTCTATCCTGGAGCAGCACCAGTATCAATTGCACCTTACAGAATGGCACCAGTGGAGCTAAAAGAGTTAAAGATTCAGCTGCAGGAGTTATTAGACAAAGGCTTTATTCGACCCAGTGTATCACCTTGGGGAGCACCGGTGTTATTCGTAAAAAAGAAAGATGGATCACTCAGACTGTGCATTGACTACAGACAGCTGAATAAACTGACAATCAAGAATAAGTATCCATTGCCTCGAATCGACGATTTGTTTGATCAGCTAAAGGGTGCAGGCATGTTTTCTAAGATCGATCTCAGGTCAGGATACCATCAGCTGCGGATAAAGGAAGAAGATATATCTAAGACTGCATTCAGGACCCGATATGGTCATTATGAATTTTTAGTAATGCCATTTGGTCTCACAAATGCACCGGCGATTTTCATGGATCTCATGAACCGCGTGTTTCATTCATATCTGGATCAGTTTGTGGTGGTGTTTATCGATGACATTTTGGTCTACTCTAGAGACACGGTTGAACATGATAAACATTTGCGGATTATACTTCAAACAATGAGGGATAAACAACTGTATGCCAAGCTCAGTAAGTGTGAGTTTTGGCTGGAAGAAGTTTCTTTCTTAGGACATGTGGTGTCATCAGAGGGTATCAGAGTGGATCCTAAGAAGATTGAAGCTATTGTTGAATGGAGACCACCCAGGAATGTCACAGAAGTCCGAAGTTTTCTGGGTTTAGCCGGCTATTACAGAAAGTTCGTAAAGGGATTCTCCATCATTGCATCACCTTTAACAAGATTATTGAAGAAAGAGGTTGTATTCCAATGGGATGATAGGTGTCAGCAGAGTTTTGAAACTTTGAAGAACAAGTTGACTGAAGCACTAGTGTTGGCCCAGCCAGTGTCAGGTAAAGACTTTGAGATTTACAGTGATGCATGCAAGATAGGAAAGTGGTAGCTTATGTCTCCAGACAGTTGAAGCCACATGAATTGAATTATCCAACCCATGATTTAGAACTGGCAGCCATTATTCTAGCGTTCAAAGTATGGAGGCATTATCTATACGGTGAAAAGTGTTACATTTACACAGATCATCAGAGTTTAAAGTATTTACCGACACAGAAAGACTTGAATTCAAGACAACGAAAGTGGATGCAAATTCTGGCTAATTACGATTATGTCATTAATTACCATCCGGGTAAAGCTAATGTGGTAGCCGATGCCCTCAGCCGAAAATCATTGTATGCTTTGAGATCAATGAGAATCAGCATGGAGTTGCAACAGCAGGGAGTTATTCTAGCACATATGCAAGTACAGCCATCTTAGGTTCAGGAAGTTGCAGAAGCACAGAAGAAAGACACGCAAATAGCACTATGGATTAAACAAGTACAGGAAGACCATGGTGGGAAATTCAGATTGGATAGCAGTGGAGTATTATTTTATGAAGATAGAGTTGTTGTCCACAGACAGGGGAGATCAGACAGAAGATTCTGTATGAAGCTCACAACAGTCCATATACAATGCATCCAGGCAGTACTAAGATGTATCAGGATTTGAAGAAAGGCTATTGGTGGCCGGGCATGAAGAAAGACATCGGAAATGTTGTAACAAGATGTTTAACATGTCAACAAGTAAAAGCAGAACATCAATTGCCAGCTGGGTTGCTTCATCCAATAACAGTGCCAACATGGAAATGGGATCAGATCACGATGGATTTTGTTACCGGGTTACCTCAGACGCAGCGGAAGCATGATGCAGTATGGGTAATTGTAGACAGATTAACTAAGTCCGCACACTTTCTACCAGTCAGGATGGACTATTCTCTAGACAAGTTAGCAGAAATTTATGTTAGAGAAATAGTTCGACTACATGGAGTTCCATCATCCATTATATCTGATCGCGATCCAAGGTTTACATCGAAGTTCTGGGGTAAACTGCAGAATGCATTAGGAACGAAACTGCATTTCAGCACTGCATTTCATCCTCAGACAGATGGCCAGTCAGAGAGAGTCATTCAAATCCTGGAAGACATGATGAGATCATGTGTTATAGAATTTGAAGGCAGCTGGGACAAATATGTACATCTCATGGAATTTGCCTACAACAACAGCTATCAATCGAGTATTAAGATGGCCCCATATGAAGCGTTGTATGGCAGAAAATGCAGGACACCTGTGTGTTGGACAGAACTTAATGAGAAGAAGATTTTGGGTCCAGATTTGGTTAGAGAAACAGAAGAGAAAGTGGAAATCATCAGAAAACGGCTGAAAGAAGCAAGTGATCGACAGAAGTCCTATGCTGATTTAAAGAGAAAGGACATTGAGTATACGGTCGGTGATAAAGTATTTTTAAAAGTGTCACCATGGAAAAAGATCCTAAGGTTTGAAAGAAAGGGTAAGCTTAGTCCTAGGTTCATTGGTCCATACGAGATTATTGAACGTGTAGGACCATTAGCCTATCGCCTCGCGTTACCTTCGACATTAGATCGAATTCATAATGTCTTCCATGTATCAATGTTAAGGAGATACAGAGCAGACCCATCACACGTGTTATCAGTAGAAGAGATTGAAATTCAGCCAGATCTCACTTATGAAGAAGAACCAGTTCAGATCCTAGCCAGAGAAATTAAAGAATTGCGAAACAAGAAAATAGCATTGGTAAAAGTTCTTTGGAGGAATCATAAAACAGAAGAAGCAACTTAGGAATCTGAAGAAATCATGCGACAACAGTATCCGCATTTGTTCACAACAGGTAAACTTCGGGACGAAGTTTTTTATTTAGGAGGGTAGAACTGTGACATCCTATTGAATCGAGTCATTGCATTTAGGGAATCGAGTCGAGTCGAGCCAAACTAGAATCCGGTTGAGCTATTTAAATCCAGAGTGGGGTAGAATGGGATGTAACTTAAATAAGTAAAAGAAGTGGACTTACTTGATTGAAACAAAAAGATCAAAGTATAAGGAGTAGGACTTACTTGCACTAAAATATAAAGTTGAGGTATTAAAATGTAACATGTGGAAAATGTAGGTATTATTTGGTAATTTTAACATACAATTAAAGTGATAGTTGGGAAGTATACGAGACTTTCATTTCAGTTTGCTTTCTTCATTTTCTTCATCTTCATCTTCAACGTCTTCTTCATCTTCATCTTCCTCTTTATCTCCTTCATTTTTCTCTTCATCTCCTTCCTTTCTCCATCAATTTTCATGTGATTTAAACACTACATTCAACCTAGACCTTTATCCAAGTAAGTAGCCTTTCTTAAATTTCATACTTGTGTGATATTTTAGATGATTTATAAGAGTTATTATGTATAGGAGAGGGGAGCTCAAAGTTGGAGGAAAAGGAAGCTAAGAAGAAGATTTAAAGCCTTTTTGGTTGAAGGTTTGATATCTCTTTTAGTTTTTCACATTGTCTTGCATGAACACTTGTGTAGTGTGTTGATAAGGCAAAGATATGTTGCTGAATGTTGAATTAGAGGTCTGTAAATGGTGATAAAGCATGGGATGAATTGAATGAATGAAGTAGATATTGAATTCATGCTGAACCAGGTTTGTTGAACCACTGACCAGTAACTTCACCCTGAGTTTGACTCTGTTTAACGATGGAATTAGGAAGTGGTATAGAAGAGTTATTTGTTCCTCTATGTTTTATCTGTCTATGAGTTTTTGAATCACCTCAATTGGACTTATAAATTGAAAGATATGACTAAAATAGTACAGACTATGCAGGCTGGACACCAACAGTCTGGGCGGACTGGAAGTTGCTAATTTAGGTAAATATTTGACTACCTTACCAACGTAATTAAGAGATGTAGTAGAAGAAACATTTGTGCCCTAATGTGTTAGCTAACCATAGAATGTAGAATCACCTAAATTGGAGGTATAAATTGAGATCTGTGACCAAAATAGTATAACCTGTGCAGGCTGGCAACTAACAGCTGGGCAGACTGGCAGTTGCTACTTGAGCTCAATGTTTGACTACCTTACCAACGTAATTAAGAGATGTGGTAGAAGAAAAATTTGTAGCCTAATGTGTTAGCTAACCATATAATGTAGAATCACCTAAATTGGAGTTATAAATTGAGAGATATGACCAGAATAGTACAGACTATGCAGGCTGGAAACCAACAGCTGGGCAGACTGGCAGTTGCTACTTGAGCTCAATATTTGACTACCTTACCAACGTAATTAAGAGATGTGATAGAAGACAAAGTTGTAACTTAATGTGTTAGCTAACAATAGAATTTAGAATTACTGCAATTGGACTTATGAATACAGAGTTATGCTAGAATTTGTGAAACATGTACAGGCTGCCCTGTCAGATTTCAAGGTTACATTAGAAATGATGTTGGGATGTATATGTAGCTTCATGTAGCCTAAGATTAGTACTGAATTTGAACTGAGTTGAGTTAAATTAACAGCAATAAATTCCTTAATCTGACCGGTAGAAATAAGGTAGTTAATGATTGGTACAAGTTGCATCGCGGGTGCATCAATTAGATTTCCATGCAAATTAGTTTACAAATTATCAATTGTGTGCATTTACTTCTATTTATCTATGAAATCCTCTTAAAGCATGAAACAGGTTAGAAACATACAGAATGAGAAAACATACAGGTAAACAGTATGGTTTATGAATTTGATGAAGAATTTAATATTCTTTTGTTTTGTATTATTGAAATACCAATAATATGCTCCATTGAGGTCAGGCAGAAACCACGTAGATAAGACTATGTCGCGACATAGGATAGCAGATCTGCGCCCCATACAGTTTGGTACTCCAGCTACAGGCTGTTGAGTGTATATGATTTATATACGGGCCATAGCAGCCCAGCCATACAGTATTCATCCAGTTTCATACAGTATTCATACAGTTCTTCTTATCTCTTGGGTTTCACTATAACCTTATGGAGCCATACAGTTATGAGATTATATTGTGTTTTCACTTATATGATGTTGACTAAAAATTTCCTAAGTCATACAGCATAATGAACAGCAAGTAAACTACTGAAAGTCTAATGCAATGTGTGCTTATATGTTTATCATACCTTGATATCATGTGATATGTGTGCTTGCATGTTTATTTCTAAGTTGAGATATCCACTGAGCTTTATTTGCTCAGCGAGTTACTTGTTTAACTCGTAGGTTTTGGAACTGGACCATAGAGAGTCATCTTACAACTGCTGCAGTTCATCTTTGGAAGACCCAGTCTTCAGGGTAGCTACTCAATTTGATATTTTGGTTTTGTCTATACTTATCATGGCATGTACAGGGCATATAGTGGGCCCATTTCATTTTGGAAACTAGTTTTGTAACAGCCCAGCCCTTGTGTGATATTGTCCGCTTTGCAACCCGCCCAAAAGGCCTCACACAAGTTCAAGACTGCCACCCTTTATGTACATTACTTCCACCTTGTGCTTAGCCGATGTGGGATTTGCCTAAGGTGTTACAAGTTTAATGTCTTGTAACTATTAAGTACATATCTATATATATAAATCATGTAAAAAGCAACAACTTGACATCATATTCAGCATACAGAATGGTATTAGCATGAAAGGACATAGGTTCAACCAGATTGTAGCGTCTCGGCTCGGTTCATTCGAGTTAGCGGGTGGACCGGGAAGGGATGTTACACCAACCCCCTTTTTCTCTTACAAAATAACACAAAATCTAAGATTTCAGTCTCTAGAGTTCGACTTGAATTCATCACTTCTGTAATTAAAATCAGTAATTAATTTTTGGTGGAATCAACAAATATCACTCGTAAATTTATGGATGTTAAGTTATAATGTGGTAGAAGGCTTTAGTCTAAGATGTATGTGGTGGCTCTGTGCCTCCGGCACAAAATTTTGACACTTATTATCCAGTCTTACAGGATTGGATAATGGGTGTTACATCCCCTCTTTGGAAGATATTGTTTGCATCAACTCTTTTCAAAATATTATAACTAATTTCTTAAAGCATGTGTCATGTCGGATTATTGATGATGGTCTAAAGATAAAATTTTAGATTGACATTTGGATTGATGATATATCTCTTAAATTTGTTTTTCCTAGATTATTTAGGTTGGCCTCAAATAAAAAAGTTTGTATGAGAAATTATGGTTTTTTCTCCAGCGGTATTCGGTTTTAGGGGCTACTGTCGCCGAGAGAACTTAGAAGTTTTGAAGATGAGCAGTGGCAACAACTCAAAATATTACTTCAAACCATATTATTTGGAAATTTGATTGGAGAGATAAACTCTCGGTAAATAATTTTTATTCTTTATTAAATTTTAATATCGTTATTCAACCTACTGTGGATTTCAATCTGAAAGCTTTATGGTCTTCTTTTTTTCCATCTAAAATAGCAATTTTTGTTTGAAAAGCATTATCTTCATAAAATTCCTTGTAGAGTTAATTTGTTCAACCAAAAATTGATATCAAATTTGAAGGCCTGCAGATGTCCTTTACGTGAGAAAACTATTCAATCGGTGCATCATTACTTCCAAAGGTGTCTTTCAGTGAAAGGTTTAGTGCTTAATTTTTAAATGGTGGAACATTTCTACAACTTTAGCAAAATCTTTTAAGGATCTTGGTTGGCAATACCAGAATTTAATAAACTTTAATGGAATTTGTGTAGCTTGGATGTTAATATTTTTTGTTGCTTTTGGACTTTGTGGGTTAGGCAAAATTAAACTCTTTTCTCTTGTAATGCCCAAATTTGTGAGGATGTAGTACATAGTATTAAATTTAGAAGTTTTTAGCTTTTGAAATCCAAATGTTCCTCTCTTTCGTATGACTTTAAGGATTGGTGTTGTTAACCTTTACTGGTTTCTTGTAGCATATGACATCTTAAGAATTTTAAATCACTGATGAAATCTAACTTCTCTTAGGTCCACCGAATAGTACTTGTTTTAAATTCAAAATACATCGTGTAGCAAAAGGTAAACCAGGCCCTACAGATTTTGGAGGTATTGTAAGAAACTCAAGTGGAGAGATAAAATGTGTTTTTATTTTTTTCAACAAAGTGAGATTATTAGCTCTAATTAGAGTGAAGTGCTTACTATTATTAGGGTTGTCGTTTCATTTTCTCAATCTCGGTTGAAAAACTTTCCCTTAATTGTTGAATATGATTCGAAAAATGTTGTTTTCTAGGTTACAAATGAGGAAAAAAAGCCCTTAAAGTGTGGCATTTATTTAATAGATTTGGTACTCTTTGTGGCTCTATTTTCTCTGTTAAATTCATCCATGTTTTAGGAAGCAAAATTGGTTTGTAGATGCCAGGCTATAAAGGGGGGTCGATGCAGATCAAGATTTTCTTACTTGGTTATAATTAGATTAGTATAATGTGGGCAAGTTGCTCAGGATAGTATACTAATTAATAAAATAAACTAAAAAATCATACTTATAATTAGATTAGTATAAGGGGAGCGTTTGTTTTCCATTTTTTTTTTTAGAATTATATTAAGACTAAAATTAATAAGAGCCTAATGACAAAAAAAAATTCTGAACTTTGGCCTTTTAACAATTTTGCCTATCCTTTTAATTGCTACAATCGATATCACGAAATAATTTTTTGTTAACAATTGTGACCTCCGTCCATCAATTGTTACTATTGTGCTTATGTGACTGTTAGTGGGATCCACGTGATGACCTGTCATTTGCTGACTTTAAAATCCTCTACCTCAAAAGTTAAAGCCTATTGAATAGAACGACTTCGTTTCTTTCTTTGCCTAACTAGATAGCCTAATGATGTTTTATCTTTCTTTGCCTAATGTCACCCTTTCTCTCTTTTTTTCTAAGTCTTTGAAATATGCAGATGGTTAGTTTATAAGGTGTGAATATTCACCCTTGATTTTGTAAGAAGGATTGAGAAAAAAACTTTATTAATAAAAAGTTTGGCATATCTTCTAATTAATCTTCTCCTTTTGAGTTTGTTCCTCGATTTGCTGAGATATATTTAAACCACTCATATTGTTGGACTTAACAGACTAGCTAGTATAATTGAATAACAAAAAATTACAGCAAAATATATGCTTTCAAGGCAAGAGAAAAACACTAATAATCATATTATTGAAAACATTCAAAAGAACCCATTTGGGCTAAATGTATACCATGCATATTTTACAACAAATTATGCACAAAAAGATACCCAATATCCCATTGTCTAGTGGCAGATAACAATAAATCAATAAAAACATGAAAAATACTCAAAGCTTACTAAAGTATTACATTCCATTTCGGGCACCTGTAGAATCGCCTCCCTGGATTTTTATCAGTCTAGGATGTGTAAATCTTGCCCTTAAATCATGCCCATAAAGCACTTGAGAATTAGAGCTCATAGATATTTTCGACGCTCTGCTCATGTCAATTGTTGTACCTGAGTCCATCTACTGCGAAACAAAAATCATTCATTGACGGAATAGAAAAGATGAAAGACTAGAGATGAAATCCTTTGTTAACAAAGCAGAAGAGATGAAAGTAGTGAGTTCAATTTGATAGAAGATAAGAGAAGTGAGACATTTTTTATGGAGAGATTTTAAGGATTAAAAAGATTTAGTGATTCAAAAAAATAAAAGAGAGAAAGGGTGTTCGTTGGACAAAGAAAGATACGACATCGTTATATTGTCTATTGGGTAATGAAAGAAAGGACATCATTCTATTTGATAGGCTTTGACTTTTGTGGTAGTAGATTAGATTTTATAGTCGGCAAATGAAGTGTCATGGTGTGGGTTTCCTTAATAGCTACATCGGTATAATAATAACGGTCGATAGACAGAGGTCACAATTATTAACAAAAATTAACTCGTGGTATCGATTGTAGCAATTAAAAAGATATGGTAAAAATATTAAAAAGGCCAAAGTTAAGTTTTCTTTCAATCATTAGGCTATGAATAAAAGACGATCACAAAATAAGAGCAAAACAACAGTATGATGAGCAGAGCTTCAATAAAAGTACCAAAGACCTTTTTCTTAATTTGAATCAATAGTTATTTAAAAAAAAAAAAAAATCAATTAATGCTATATGTAAGAGCTACTTTTTTCACTTCTATAAATATTAGAGGTTTCAACAAGCATTGGAATAGAAGATTCAAATAGATTAAATCCTTTTAATTTCTTTTGATTAGAAAATTATACAAATTCTTAAGTTTTAATTTTTTTTTCAGTTTGTAAAGTTTCATCCAAAAAAATTAGAATGGCTAAGTTTTAGGGGTCAGAAATATTCAAAAGTAGTTTTATAGAGTTTTTACGGGGAAAAAAATTAGGACCATTAAAATGCATGATGAAGTTTGAAAATTTTTAACTTTGCATTTATAATTTTTACTATCAATAAAATTAGTTAATAAAAACTTCAATCAGCCACTATATGTAAAAACTTTTTATAAACTTCACTAGTATTTGATTCATTTCTGATAGAACCGAGGTTTATTATTATTGCCCATTAAAATATTATTACTTTTAATTTGCCTTTTAATATAATTTTATTTAGAATTCAATTAATCTTCTCACTAATACAGGAAATATGAGATATCATGTTCGAGTCATCTCGATTATAAGAGTTTTACCAATTTGATGAATCAATAAGAAAACAACCTTTGTTCTAACCTACAATATTAAAATCAAAATCTTTTCCTATCTCCATACTTTTCAATAATTTTGGATTTGATATGATTAATATTCTCGTTGTTCTATTCCAAAATATTAATATCTTCCCTGTTAAAGACACCATATATACATTTTAAAAGCTGAGAATTTCACACATTACTGTAAAATGTTTTCATTCAAATTTAAAAAGCTGATGCTTACAATATTTTTTGGACATTATTTTAAAGTTAACGGATCACTCTAGCGATAATCCGATGAGTTAGATTAATGGGTTTAGACAATGATTCAATTATTAGCTTGTAGGATGTGCCTCTTATTGCCTTAACTCCTTTGTAGCCACTTGGTTTCCAATAGACAAAGTAGAAACCTTTACCAGCCCCGTAGAGTGCAAGAAGAAACAAAAAAGATACAACTAAAGAATATAAAAAAAGATCATTCATGGACAAAAATAAAGTTTTTTCTTTTAAAGTTCTTTTTTTTATTTCCTGTATCGATATTTGATTGTTACTTATTTCCAGTAAATAAAGAGAATTGGTGTATCATCAATATAAATGAATGGTCAATGAATTTTTTCTTTGCTATATTATCTGTTCTTTCCTTTGAAAATTATTAAACTCATAAACAATTTTTTAATATTAAATAAAGAATTTTCAATTAAGTTTTTTCCCTATAAATAGATGCAAATAAATGTTTTTTATTTTATTATTAATATTTAAAAAAATTAATTTTTCATTATAAAAAATAAGTCCCACACAGCACCTAGAGGTGGCCATTTCATGGTTTTTGGAACTGGAACCACCGGTTCGGAATTGGTGAGAACCGAAACCGTGAGGAACCGAAATCGGGGGTCTGCGGTTCAGTTCCGATTTCAACTTTTAAGGAATTGTGAATCGGCGATTCCAAGAACTGTCTGGAACCGGCGGTTCCGACGGTTCGAACCGACGGTTCCACCCAGTTTCAATAACTTTTTTTTTATTTTTTTAAATATTTTTATGAAATTTTCAAATTAACCCTCCTAATAATTATATAACGAATAGTTTTAAGGGTATTTGTGGAAAATTGATTTTTTGAATTTACTATAAATATCCCTTTTCATTTTAAAAAAAATTAAGTTCAAATCTTTTTCTAAAAAAAATTAAATTCAAGCCCATTTTCTTTTTTAAAAAATAAGTTCAAGCTTTTTTTAAAAACAAATAAATTAAGTTAAGCCTTTTTTTAATTTTTTCTTTAAGTTTTTTCTAAACAAAAAAATGTTCCCTAAATTTTGATTTTATAATTATGCGATTTACCGAAAAATCAATCGGAGAATCAATCGAAACCGTCGATTTTGAACCGTTAAGGAACCTGAATTGGAATTATAACCATTCTATTTTACACCATAACCGAAACCATCAATTCCAGAACTAAAACCGGTAGTTCCGAAACCGTGGCCACCCCTAACGACACCTAAAGATAGTATTTTGTTCACTTGCAGAGAATGGTTTTTTAACATGTGTAAATGAGTAGAGCAATATCTATTTGGTGTAAGTTTTATATTCATTTATTCCAGCTTTATATTTATTCAAGCCAAGTCAACTTTTCGTCATTTTTCATCACGGTCAAATGGTCAAAGAGAGTATAGTGTTAAAAAATGGACAAATACATAAATTGTCCCATGAACTTTTAAAGAAAAATCCTAGTACACCTTCAACTTTGTGAGACCACTTATGCACTTGAAGTTCACTTTTTGCATCATTCGTATACCTTTCCACGTTGACAAATGAGAACGTGTAGTCAATCGCAGGTCGGAGCGTAAACTGTATAAATTTATGCCAGCGTGGAAAAATCTTGTCCACTCTGGCGTAAACGATCTCGTTTATGGTTTATCCAGCTATAAACACTCATCTTGTCCAATCAGTGTCTCTTTTCACATTTTTTTGTCTCTATAGGGTTTTGTCTCTCTTCTGCAATTATAATTATAAATTTATTCTTTATCAGAAATATAATAACCATTAAAGCAAAAGGTGAGAAAAGGATCGTAACAGAGAGATATACTTTGATGGTTAACTCAATTTTTGACCAAACAGCGTCAAAAGCCTTCGAATGCAGAACAAAAAAGAGGTTATGGATGAAGACACCAAACTTTAACTAATTGCTGCTTCATTCAAATGCAAATAAAATCAAGGAACGAAAAAAAAATCTCCATATTTCTTAAAATTCACTAAAAAAAAAATGCCAAATTGCGATCGATTTTTGCGACCGACTAAAATCGGTCGCAATTTGGCGACCGATTTGCGACCTATGGACAAACAGTCGCAGATTTTAGCGCTGAAAATTTCCGCGAGTTTGGTTTTCAGTTTGCGACCCTTGTACTACGGATTTGCAACCGATTTGCGACTAAGTATTTTTTTCGTCGCAAAATTGCGCGCTTCAAAATTAGGAATAAGTTCTGAGACCGATTGGTGACATAATTGCGACCGATTATTTGCGAACGACAGGTTGAGTCGCAAATCGGTCGCAATTTTGTCCCAAAGTAAAACGACATCGCAGAGTTAAAATTTGCGACCGATACGTCGGTCGCAAAATTTAGGGCTTTAAACGCCAGACGCCCTCCTCCTTCTTTCTTCTTCTTTCTTTCTTCTCCTTCTCCTCTCCTCTCCTCCATCCGCAGCGCCGCTCCAGCCCCTCCTGTCACCGCTCCAGCCCGCTTGGTGCCGCCACCGCCGCTCCATTGCAGATCCGGTCACTCCTCAACGCCGTTCGCCACCGTTTGGACATTAGTTAAGGTAATTAGTTTTGCAATTTATTTTTTTTCGATTTTTTTTTCTTTTGCGATTTATGTGTTTTTTGCAATTTATTATTATTGTTACTGTTATTATTATTATTATTATTATTATTATTATTATTATTATTATTATTATTATTGTTAATGTTGTTGTTGTTATTATTATTATTATTATTATTATTATTATTGTATTAAAATTGTTACTGTTAGTATTATTATTATTATTATTATTATTATTATTATTATTGTTAATGTTATAATTATTATTATTGTTACTGTTAGTATTATTATTATTATTATTATTATTATTATTATTATTATTATTATTGTTAATGTTATAATTATTATTATTGTTACTGTTAGTATTATTATTATTATTATTATTATTGTTAATGTTATAATAATAATAATTATTATTAATACTTGTTTCTTGTTCGTCTTTTCCCCCCTCCTCTTGTTCTTGTTGTGTTCTTCTTCTTCTTACTTCTTCTTCTTCTTCTTCGTCTTTAGTATTAAATTGTTACTGTTATTATTATTATTATTATTATTATTATTATTATTATTAATATTGTTATTATTATTATTATTATTTTATGTATGTTTTCCGTGACCAAGGTTCTGAAACTGTCGGTCTCAATATAAAGATCGCACGTTTCAGTTTCAAATAAGTTAAAATTGAATTTATAAGTTGATGGAACTTTAAATTAACCTAAACCTAACCAAAGTTCTGAAACTGTCGGTCTCAATATAAAGATGACAAGTTTCAGTTTCAAATAAGTTGAAATTGAATTTATGAGTTGATAGAACTTTAAATTAACCTACACCTAATCAAGGTTCTGAAACTGTTGGTCTCAATATAAAGATTGCAAGTTTCAGTTTCAAATAAGTTTAAATTGAATTTATGAGTTGATGGAATTTTAAATTAACCTAAACCTATTTGAAAATTAACAACTTCTAAATAATTCGAAATATATATAGATATAATAATCACAAACTTGAGCTTCATGAAAACTATGAAGGATAATAACGAAGTAGAAAAATTCAATTTTTTAGAACCGAATTTCTTGAATAATTGTTCAATTTCGGCGTGATAACAACTTATTTAGACCCAATTTACGAGTCTATCTATGAACCAAATTAATGAAAAATATATTTTTTTTTTCAGAAATGAGTTCTTTCTGACTATTTACTAGGAAAAAAAAGAGTAAAGTGAGAACAATTTATTCATTTATTTTGTACCAAAAGATAATGTACAGGGTAGGTATTGGCGGTTGAGCAATTTAAACATAATCAAATACTTAATGCAATATTAGGTTATTACATGTTCTTAATTATTGGCAACTCTTTCTTGAGAAGTTTTGGCTGTGTTTTTCTTTATTTTATATTATTGTCGTTATTATTCTTAAATATGTTTTTATTAAATGAATGATGACTTTGGATTGGAGGCCTAGTAGTGGCCATTTTGCCTTTGGAGAATGTTGGTATGATATAGAAGTGTTTATTGAAGTGTCTTTGTATTTAGATTTGATTGTGTTGTGCCGAAATGCTGCCGAATTTTTTTCCAAAAAATTCAATATGTGGAATAGTACACTTACCTTTATTATAGTAGGTATATATATATATATATATATATATATATATATATATATATATATATATATATATATATATATATATATATATATAACCTTTGTATTGAATAAATGAACTTAGTGATTTTACATTTATATATAGTTACCCTTATTATAGAAATAACCTTAGTTATAAGTGTAAATTGAAACATTGTGGCATGTTTTAAGGATGGTTTAGACTAATGCAATTACATATAATTTGCCCTTTATAAACACATTGTTAATTAGGTAAAAAAAAAGCGAAATAATCGAGATTGATGTGTTTCTGCAGCCTTTGATTGCCGAACTTAATTATTTATGGGAATATGGGGTTGAAACATTCGATATTTCGACCAATCAGAATTTCGTAATGCGAGCTGCTTTGCTTTGGACCATCAGTGATTTTCCAGCATTTGGAATGTTATCTGGGTGGAGCACGGCAGGCAAATTGGCTTGTCCTCATTGCATGGAAAACACTAATGCATTTACACTAAAGAATGGAGGTAAACAATTTTGGTTTGATTGTCATCGCAAATTCTTATCAGAATCTCACCCTTGGAGGAGAAATCGACAATGCTTTAGAAAGAACACGACTATTGTTGAACCCCCTCCGCCTGTGAAGTCTGGAGCTGAAATATTACAAGAAATTGAAGATCTGGGGCTTATGAAAGTTACAGAGTTAGGTGCAGATGAGGCAAATACAAGAATTGGCAGGAATAGCGGGTGGAAAAAGCGAAGCATCTTCTGGGATTTGCCATAGTGGAGTTCAGTTCTTATCCGTCATAACCTTGATGTGATGCATATAGAAAAAAATGTGTTTGAAAATCTGTTCAACACTGTAATGAACATTGAAGGGAAAACCAAGGATAATGCAAAAGCGAGAGCAGACATGAAGGAAATTTGTCGTCGACTAGAACTCGATCAATCTGTACTTACTCGATCAATCTGTACTTACTGGTAAGTTTTCAAAGGCATGTTATTGTTTAGATAAACCCCAAAGGCAATTATTGTGCGAATGGGTACGATCATTAAGGTTTCCAGATGGGTATTCTTCAAATATGGGTAGATGTGTGGACATGAGGAAGTACAGATTGTTTGGCATGAAAAGCCATGACTGCCATGTTTTCATGCAAAGATTGATCCCTGTGGCATTCCGGGAATTATTACCAGGAAAAATTTGGGAAGCAATGACAGAATTGAGTCTCTTTTTCAAGGAATTGACGATGACTGTTATCCGATGCGATGATATGGACCAATTAGCACGAGAAATCCCAGTAGTGATGTGCAAATTGGAGCGAATTTTTTCACCCTGCTTCTTTGATTCTATGGAACATCTGCCGGTTCATTTGCCTTATGAATGTCGTGTAGCAGGACCGGTACAATATCGATGGATGTATCCATTTGAGAGGTGAATCACTAACATCTCATTTTAATGATTACATCATTTATTTGAACTCATACTTACATATTGGCATTGTACAATGACAGACACTTGCAGAAAATTAAAAAGAATGTGCGCAATAAGGCAAAGTTCGAGGGATCAATTTGCAATGCATATTTGGTGGAAGAAGCTTCCACATTCTGTTCACACTACTTTGACCAACATGTTTTCACCAAGCATCGGAGAGTGCCACGTAACGATGACGGAGGAGATCACGTACAATCTGAGTTTGAAGGAAATCTAAAAATATTCACCTATCTTGGGCGTACGATTGGTAAATAAAAAAAAAGACGATTGACTGATGCAGAGATACGAGCGGCTCAAACCTATATTTTATTGAATTGCGAAGAGATTACACCATATGTACAGTAAGTATACATAATGTAGACAGTCTAAACTCGACGTGGGCCGTTGTTAAATCATACTTATGCTAATTTGGTTCGTTGATAAATAGGAAATATATCAATCTTTTGCGGCTTCAAAATCCCAATTTGACTGATACTGCAGTTGATGCAAAGCTGGACTCTGAATTTGCAGAATGATTCAAATATTATGTAAGTTACTTTCAATGTACACAACATGGAATGTACATTTATTAAATCTCACTCATGTCATTACTATTTCCCATAGGCTCGAAGCTCGGGAATCGATATTGGTAATAGATTCATTACAAATCTAGCAAAGGGACCACTACCGGTTGCTAATGCCTACTCTGGCTACTTTGTAAATGGTTACAAGTTTCACACTGAGGGTTATGGGAGAAGCAGAAAGACAATGAACAGCGGTGTTTGCATAAAGGGATCAAACTACAGTGATGTGTCAAACGATTTTTATGGGAAATTGGTTGAGGTTTTGGAGTTAGAATATCCAAGCCTACCAATGAAGTGCACAATCTTATTCAAATGTGAATGGTTTGATCCTATGCTAAACATTGGCATGAAGGTTCATCCTAAGTATAATCTGGTAGATATTAATCAAAGAAGAAGATATACAAAGTATGAACCTTTTGTGTTGGCAATGCAAGCTGCACAGGTGTACTATGTCCCATATCCATCGTTTAAATGAGATCGTTGCGATTGGATGGCAGTGTGTAAAATCAAGGCTAGATTAGTTGTTCATGCACTTGAAACCAAACAATCTGCTTCACTCGCAGTATCGGAGCCATTTCAAGAAGTTAGGGTTGATACGCAACTGATGCAAGTTGTTGAAGATTTAACAGATAGATTGGATGATGAAAGCCGATCTTATGTTGAAATAGGAGCGTCAGATGATGAAGAGGAAGAAGATCAAATCATCATGGGTACCTCAGAAGACGAATATGAAGAAGAGGAAGCTGATGAACAGGAGGAGGAAGCAGATGATATTGAAGACACTTAAAATTTAGAGCAGTTTTACTGTTACAAATTGATAAATGTATATCTAATTAATATAATTAATGAAGAATTTCAATGGTATTAACTTTCTTTACTCATATTTACCACATGTTCTACAATTCATATAATTGTATAAATTCATTTTATCTAGGTTCTGATATCTGCAGTACAGATGGCTAGAGGCAGAGCGTTTGATTCAGACGCGTCCGGCAGTGGTTCGCGTGGAGGTCGTGGCCCAGGATGCAGTGCCCGTGGACGAGGAGGGTCTATCCCTCCTTCTTCAGGTACGTCTGGGGCTTCATCCTCTGCTCAGCGACCAGTACTGCCGCCATCACATCCTTCTTCAGGTACGTCCGGGGCTTCATCCTCTGCTCAACGACCAGTACTGCCGCCATCATATCCTTCTTCAGGTACGTCTGGGGCTTCATCCTCTGCTCAACGACCAGTACTGCCGCCATCACATCCTTTGCTCCTTCCTCTTCTACCCCCATTTCTGGACCAGTACAGACTCCACCAGCTACACAGTCACCTACTGTGCAAGGTAATCATAAATGTCATTACTGTCATTTCAATTATATATTAATTATCTGCATTTATAACATTTGTCACTTCTTTTGCAGCTTCATCAGATCCACGTATCAGCCTCAGTTTGGTAGCGGGACAGTAAGTACTTATTGACAGTGCTTTTCGCAAGTGTACGAATCGCTACAAGTAATATATGATGAGTAAGATATCGTTCCCACGAGGATTGTAATCCAAGTACCAAAATTATGTTATCTTGTTATTATTTAAACGATAAATGAGGGAATTATTTATAGAAATTAAATTCAACAAGTAAAAATAAGAAGTTAAGCAAGCAATTATTGATTAAAGAAATCAAGGAAGTAAAACTACTAGGGGTTTTGATTTCACTTAACTCTATCCAATTTATTTCATTAGTTCATTGATCAATTTAATTATTCAAGTAGGGGAAACAACCAAAAAATCACTAACAAGCTCTCCCGATGTATTGCTAGCTATTTTAACCCGGTCTAATTACCTATCTTCCAATAGCGCAATCAAACATGAATTAAATCATTAAGTTTTATGGTTTGTTTTGTGAATTCATAACTTAAGGTCATTAACTAATGAAAACCCCCATGAGTCAAACCGTATAGCTTCCGCATCAAGTTATTATTCTCATGTGTTTTATTAACCTTTTCATATCAAAGATCCTTCTTCCGATAGTGATAATTGAAATAAATCAATCTAGGGGAAAATTCTGCCTAGAAGCATTAAGTTCATTAATAAATCATAACTTCAATAAGGAAAAATAAATCTAATTGCATAAATTAGAAAAGAGATTAAGCTACATCAAACCCCTAGTATAAGAATTTAATTACACATAGTAATTAAATAAAACTCAATAATACTTGATAAATATTCCATAATCAATAAAGATAATGAAAGAAATAAATAAGATTAAGAGTTTAGAAATAAGAACTAGTGATAAATTGCTTGGATGGCTTCCTTGAAAACCTTGCACAACTCTTGAATACTTAACTTCTAAAGAAAATAAAACTATGTACAAGACTATAAAATGAGAGAAAGATGGAGAGTGGAGTGTAATGTGTGGGATAGATGGGATTGCCCTTCTTCTCTTTATATAGACTTCTTGGGAGAGAAATTCTACATTGTTAGGGAATAAATTCCACCTTGTTTATGGAATAAAGTTCTCAATCAAGCCTTCAATTTCTCTCAATCATATCTTCCATGTGCATAAATTAAGGCTTGATTTGTATGTGAAGAAAGTATCCAAAGTGATCTTATGAAAATGGTGGAAATAAGTTGGCAATCTTGACTTAGTTTAGGATTCCTCACTGTAGCACGGGCGTGCACTGTAGCACGGTCTGGGGCGTGCACTCCTCTGGAAGTCCTATGCAGTAACAGCATGGGCGTGTTGATTAGCACGGGCATTGTAGCACGGGCGTGCACTGTAGCACGGTCTGGGGCGTGCACTCCTCTGGAAGTCCTATGCAATAACAGCATGGGCGTGCTGATTAGCACGGGCACTGTAGCAAGGCGTGCTTAATATCTTTTTACCTTATTTTTATCCTTTTCTTGCAAAACCCTGCATTTTTCCTCAAAATCAAGTGAGTTGTGTTTCAAGGAAGCTTTAAATAAAAACATATCAATATTACATAAAAACTAATTTAAATAAATTAAAAGTAAAAGAAATTTTAATCAAAATTACAATAAAAATACTATAAAAATAACACTTATCAAAATTCCCCAAACTTAAACCATTGCTTGTCCTCAAGCAACAAACTAAAAACTAAGAAAGCTAGCTTAATATAGTAGGGAATAATTATTCACGAATTTAATAAATATCCAAATTATTAACATAAGAATAAATTGTATATATTTCCTATGTTAGTTATTTCTAGCCAAAATTAATATAACATATTCTTTTTATTAAACATGAGTAAGGAATATTTTTGTCTCCTTAGTTACTTGGGACAAGTTTAGCCTACATGTAATATTTCTCATCTCAAGGCATTTTTAGGTAACCTACTTCTATTAAAGAAATTGGTTGCATTTTATGCTCCATACCACTTCTCATCTTTTTCTTCTTTTGTGGTTGCATTTTATGCTCCATACCACTTATATATATATAGGAATATAAGTAATAAGTAGTTGCATTTTATGCTCCCTACTACTTTGTTTAAAATAAAACCTTCATCCTTTATTGATTTAAAACATACATGTAATATGGCTTTAGTGTCCCTTGTTTTATATTCAAGTTAGGATTCAAAATTTTCTAAACAATTGGTTAAATCAAAGAAGTATGTTAACAATATCAATTTGGTTAAAAACAATTAACTTTGGAAACATCATTAATTTATTCAAATGTTAATGATTTTAAGATAAATCATAAATTTTGCTCATAATTATTCCATCCATATTAAACTAATGAAATAAACAAACAAAATAAAAAATAAAATAAAATAAAATTTTAACTAAAATTTTTCTTTCCCCAACTTAATCTAGCACATTGTCCCCAATGTGTGCAAAAATAAGATCAATTCCCCAAATTTATCATAATTCATCAAAACAAGGTATAAGAATAAAATAGAGTTGAGAACAACTTACCACCATTGTATTGAAAAATACAATAATATTCAAGGAAGCCAAGTGCATAGTTCCAATGCCTACATTCTAATAGTGAGAAAGGATTAAATACTACACAAAAAAAAAAATAAAAAGATAAAACAACATAACACAATAATAATAATAATAATAATAATAATAATTATATAGGCATAATTGTTAAGAAGAAAAAAAAATCTAAAAATAAATAAATAAATAAATAAATAATAATAAAAATGGAAAGAAAGCATGCACTGTAGCGCAGGAACTGTAGCTGTAGCACGGCACTGTAGCACGTCTGTAGCACCACTCCAAGAGTCAGAAGCTTGCACGGTCCAGGGCGTGCACTGTAGCACGGGCTGTAGCACGGGCGTGCTTTCTCTACTTCAAGAGTCAGGAGCTAGCACGGGCCAGGGCGTGCACTGTAGCACGGGCGTGCTACTGTAGCATGGGCTGTAGCACGGGGGTGCTGTCAGGGGGTGCTAGAGCCTGACTCTTGCACTTTCAAGCTCCCTTTTTTTTTTTTTTTTCTCCTGCAATATGAGTGTAAAACACCAAAATAAAAGAAAATAATGGTTTAAGGATGGGAGAACAAAATGAAAAATATAAGTAATAGCAAAATAAAAATAATAAAAGAAAATAAAATAAAAATTTGCAAAGGAAGAGAAAGAAAATGATGGGTTGCCTCCCATTAGCGTTTTGTTTAAAGTCTTTAAACTTGACTTTTGAGAAGTTTATCAAATAACGGCATTCGCCCATAGTATGTGTCATGTAGTATCACACATGGGTCTTGGTTGAAGATGCCCTCAAGATTGGCTAGTTTGAGAAAATTCATGCTCGTCATACCAACGACATCTTGCTTTGAATGATGAACTTGGGGGAAAAACCTGTATTAAATCATGGACAACACAATTTATTACATTTGGTATTATTGGAAAGAAAGGATCTTTTGATGGTGTATATATAAAAACCATTGATGAGCTCAAATCAATAGTCTCAATTATTTCTTCATCCACCAATATTGCTTTCTGATTATTTTCATTTAAACTCTCATCCAATGTCCCTTCCAGTTGTACCTCACATTTTTCATGGTCATTAATAATCATATCTGAAAACAAGAAATTGAGATTTAATTCGTCTTCAAAGGAGTTGCATTTTTCACATGTAGGTTTTACTTCTTCTAAATATGCAATTTCCAATGAAGTTTCCTTAGAATTGTACTCCTCATCTCGATATTCATTAATTGCCATGGTTATCAATTTTGTTGCTTGTACCTCCAAATTCTCTATTGCTGTTTGTTGGATTTTAAAATTCTCACGAGTTTCATTCATAAATTCAATGTGAGATTTAGTAAGGGCAGCAATCAAATCCTCTAAATTCTTTTGTTTTTCTTCTTCATATTCAAAATTTTGAGGATATTGGTGATTCCAGCCCTGCAATGAATGATCCCAATGCCAACGGTAGTCAAAATCTGCCATATCATTTAACATGTAAAGTACATTTTCATAGCTGCTTTCCAGAAGGTGAATACCGGTTGCAGAAAATCCATTATCAACCCAACCCTTTGTCTCTTCATCTAGTCCACAATAGAATATGTAAGGGAGATATTTATTAGTAAAATTATGATAAGGACATTTTTCCAATAATTCATTAAATCTTGCCCAAGCTGCATAAAATGGCTCTAAATGTTGTTGAATAAAACTTGCGACTACTTGTTGATGAAACATCTCAAAATAATTCGCAAGAAAATAATGAAAATAAAAATCAATAAAAACAGAGAAACAAGAAACTACAAATAATATAAACAAATATTTTAATCAAGAAATAAAAACAAAATGTCTAAATTAATAACAAGATAATTCGTATTGATATTGGTATTGCCAATCCCCGGCAACGGTGCCAAAAACTTGACAGTGCTTTTCGCAAGTGTACGAATCGCTACAAGTAATATATGATGAGTAAGATATCGTTCCCACGAGGATTGTAATCCAAGTACCAAAATTATGTTATCTTGTTATTATTTAAACGATATATGAGGGAATTATTTATAGAAATTAAATTCAACAAGTAAAAATAAGAAGTTAAGCAAGCAATTATTGATTAAAGAAATCAAGGAAGTAAAACTACTAGGGGTTTTGATTTCACTTAACTCTATCCAATTTATTTCATTAGTTCATTGATCAATTTAATTATTCAAGTAGGGGAAACAACCAAAAAATCACTAACAAGCTCTCCCGATGTATTGCTAGCTATTTTAACCCGGTCTAATTACCTATCTTCCAATAACGCAATCAAACATGAATTAAATCATTAAGTTTTATGGTTTGTTTTGTGAATTCATAACTTAAGGTCATTAACTAATGAAAACCCCCCATGAGTCAAACCGTATAGCTTCCGCATCAAGTTATTATTCTCATATGTTTTATTAACCTTTTCATATCAAAGATCCTTCTTCCGATAGTGATAATTGAAATAAATCAATCTAGGGGAAAATTCTGCCTAGAAGCATTAAGTTCATTAATAAATCATAACTTCAATAAGGAAAAATAAATCTAATTGCATAAATTAGAAAAGAGATTAAGCTACATCAAACCCCTAGTATAAGAATTTAATTACACATAGTAATTAAATAAAACTCAATAATACTTGATAAATATTCCATAATCAATAAAGATAATGAAAGAAATAAACAAGATTAAGAGTTTAGAAATAAGAACTAGTGATAAATTGCTTGGATGGCTTCCTTGAAAACCTTGCACAACTCTTGAATACTTAACTTCTAAAGAAATAAAACTATGTACAAGACTATAAAATGAGAGAAAGATGGAGAGTGGAGTGTAATGTGTGGGATAGATGGGATTTCCCTTCTTCTCTTTATATAGACTTCTTGGGAGAGAAATTCTACATTGTTAGGGAATAAATTCCACCTTGTTTATGGAATAAAGTTCTCAATCAAGCCTTCAATTTCTCTCAATCATATCTTCCATGTGCATAAATTAAGGCTTGATTTGTATGTGAAGAAAGTATCCAAAGTGATCTTATGAAAATGGTGGAAATAAGTTGGCAATCTTGACTTAGTTTAGGATTCCTCACTGTAGCACGGGCGTGCACTGTAGCACGGTCTGGGGCGTGCACTCCTCTGGAAGTCCTATGCAGTAACAGCATGGGCGTGCTGATTAGCACGGGCACTGTAGCAAGGCGTGCTTAATATCTTTTTACCTTATTTTTATCCTTTTCTTGCAAAACCCTGCATTTTTCCTCAAAATCAAGTGAGTTGTGTTTCAAGGAAGCTTTAAATAAAAACATATCAATATTACATAAAAACTAATTTAAATAAATTAAAAGTAAAAGAAATTTTAATCAAAATTACAATAAAAATACTATAAAAATAACACTTATCACTTATTCACTTTTTCCAAAGGCATATTTTGTTTAGATTGTGATGCTTTCGTCTAATTATATTTCACTTCTGTTTTTTTTAAGCATATATCCATCTTCTCGAGCAGCGAGGCAAATTTTGAGGATAATCAAGCTACAGCTGCATAAAGAAGGATACACATGGGATGCCGTACCACAAGAGGCGAGAGACTTTTATTGGGAGGAGTTTCAGGTACTCCTTGGTTTAAGTTATATCATCATTCAATGTTTACAATTCATCAAGATACCTCCTTAGTATTGAAACGCTATATTTCATTTTTTACAGAAACATTTCATATGGGACGAGGCCATTACGGCTATGCTGAAAGTGGCCTGGGAGAAGTTATCGCTGATCGATATGCTGACTTCACCTATAGGATGAGAAGAAGCGGTAAGAAGCAGCAGTGCGTGTCTCAGGAGATATGGGAGAGCTGGCAAAAGGCTTGGGAGGATCCTGCATTCAAGAGAAAGCGGGAGATATTTGCACAAAACAGGTGCAGTGAGACTGGCGGTGATGGAGCAGGGCTTTCTCGACACACAGGCGGATCAATATCTGCTATAGAGACAACTCGATTATTAGTAAGTGAACTAGTCTCTTTATATGAAACTGATGTTTAATGAAAGGACACTATATATATTAATATATCATGCATAAAAATTCATTATAGGCTAAACAATTAGGTCGTGAGCCAAACCCGATTGAGGTGTTTACATACACTCACACGAAGGACCACGATCTTAATACGTTTGTCGACAGACGTGCGGTGAGCGTCAACGTAAGTAACAATGAATAATATTTACATTTACCCTCTACTCGTTGCGAAGATGTACAAAGTTCAATATAATAAAGCTTGCAATTGCATTGATTAATTCATTTTTTGTTTTCAGGAGAACTATACTACAGCTCGGGAGCGTCTTGTTTCTTCTCAGACTGATGAATCTGAAGCTGAGTCAAGAATTGACGAAGTAGCACTTTATTTCGAGGCTGTAGGGGGCGAGAAGAAGAGTAAGGTATACGGCATCGGGTTTCAGGCATCATAGTTTTACTGCTGCTCAGCAGCTCACGCTTCTACAGCTAGCGCAGGACCACAGCCCGAGCACACTGCCGAGCAGTTTACTGAATTACGGGCTCGTGTTGATGATCAGCAGAGACAGATTGCAGAGCTTAGAGCGCATGTGATGCGGCTGTCCAGTGAGCCCGGTGCTGGTACTTCTTCCTTTGATCCTGCGCCTGCTACAGATCGAAATGTTTCGACGTCTCAGCAGCAGCCAGTACCGGCTCCTGATCCCGATGCTGCAGACGATAACTTGGTCACCCCTACTGGCACTACAGCACATCTAGCAGGTTCTCCTCCCGGCGATCCGACATCGGATCGTGCAGATGAGCAGCCGCGTAGATTTGATTTTGGACCTTTTTAGTTTTT
Organism: Jatropha curcas; assembly: GCF_041381405.1. Classification (NCBI taxonomy): domain Eukaryota; kingdom Viridiplantae; phylum Streptophyta; class Magnoliopsida; order Malpighiales; family Euphorbiaceae; genus Jatropha; species Jatropha curcas. Next base: position 23,362,214 of record NC_143158.1, on the reverse strand, counting down.
CATTTGTTTTTTGATAGTTTGTTCAGTACAATAATAATTACATTTTTATATTGTTCTTGAATTGCGTGTGTGATATATATGTATATATGTCAATTTTCACGGGTGCCAAAAAATTATGGTTTTATAATAATATTTTTTTTATTTTTTTTAAATTTTGCGACCGATTTGCTACCAAAAATTAAAATTTTAAATTTACAATTTGCGACCGACTTTTATAATTGCGACAGATTTTTTCTGCGACCAATTGGTGACAGCGTTTCCAAATGAAAACACGACCAATATTTGCGATCGATTTTCAAGTTTGCGACCGATTTTATCGGTCGTAAATTTGCGACCGACGCAAATATCGGTCGCAAAAAGCTTTGCGACGAGCACTTTGGCGACCGATATCTGTCGGTCTCAGATCGGTCTGATTTTTGATCGGTCGCAAAATGCCGTTTTTTTTGTAGTGATTATACTTCAACATGACCATTGTTTCACCACAACTATTCTGCTATTTTTTTTCTAATTCTTCTACTTTTGTTTCGAACTCATATCAAAATTTAAAAATAAATATACATAAATAAATCAAATTAAAGATTTCTTCTAATTTTATCAGGATCAAACAAGAAATGCAGAGAGAGGGAGAAGTACATCTGGAGATTACTCTTGATGACGTCTGGTGCAAAGAGAATTTTGAAAGAGAATGAGATAATTTGGATGAGAAATATGATTGAGGAAGAGCTTAGGAGCATCACTGAGCAGAAGGATAAATTTGAAAAGCAAAAAGCCTTAGAAGAAGAAAGAAAATTTTCTGAATCTCAAGGCTGAACTTAAGAAGATAAGAGCTGCCAATGAAAAACAGCTACTAAAGATTCATGAGGAGAAGGAACGGCTCAAAGTAAATGAAGAATAGAGGACTGATGTGACAATAAAATTACACATGTGGCAATAAAATGGACCCATGTTCACTTACTTATCCAGCTCAGCGTGTTTGTACTTCACGCGCGAGGACCCAGATTAAGAGGTATATAAATAATGAAAAAAAATGAAAAAGTGTATAGTGGTATCTATATATTGGCCATTAAAAAATAGAAGTTGAAATAGTTTTAAGTAACAAAATTGAAGATGGAGGACGATAGAGTGATAGTTCCCAATTTAGGGTCGCTGGGTGAAAATTAGCCAAACCCCTACCATTAATCAAAACCCTACAATCGATCAATAACAAAATCAACCGCCTATTAACTCTGCTCTTTCCTTGCATTGTCAAAAGCGAGAAAAAGAAAATGGAAGAATCGCGAGAGAGAGAAGAGTACACTCTTGTTGCAAGAAAACCATGTTTCGGGCTCCCAACTGCTTGCCCAATTTGCTTGCCTGTTTACATCTATCTCAAGTTAGCTCGTTTTCCTTTTCGCTTGGATTTCAATTCCACCTATCCAGATTCAGGTATGCTTTAACACTAGCAATCTTTCTTTCTTCCTTTCTTTCCCTTTTCTTTTCTCTCCTTTTGTGTTTTTGGTTCTTTTAATATTTCTGTTGTTACTCTAGTTTTGATCGTTTCTTGATCAGCTTTAACTTTTATGAAATTCGCTTTTAAGATATATATGCATAAATTTAGTGTATTGACATTGCAGAAACTGCAAAACCTGAAGAAACCCAGTTCTTCAACTAAGCTGTTTCTGTGAAATGAGTGCAAAATTTGCAATTTTATGTTATTTATTATTGTTATAATGCTATGTTAGGGGCAGATAATAATTGAAGTCATTTAACTTACTTTTCTGTCTCTCAAATTATCTTGCTTTCCCTAACCTAAAATTTTATAACCCTCCACAATATAATGTAATGTAGTCAAAATTATGTTTTATATCAATTAGGAAGATGATTAGGATAGTACCTCTTAAAATCCTTTGCTCTCCTCTATTAATTAATGCTTTTTTCTACTTGTCTTACACTTGATATCTAATAAAACTTGATTTTATTAGAGTGCAAAAACTATTTATTCACTCTTTTATTTGGTCTTTTACGGCTTCTTTCTACCGATATGCTGTCAGAGGTGTGGTATTATCTCTTTCCTCGCATGTATATGCTCTTGTTGGATGCATGGATTTAGAAACTTAAATTTGTATTTCATCAGCATTGTCTTGTTTCTTCCACTCTGATTTTCTCATTAACTTTTCTATGATTTTGCTCTATAGGTGACTTCTCTACTACATTTTGCGTTTTCTATGACTTTTTTCTTTGCTATATCATCTGTTCTTTCCTTTGAAAATTATAAAACTCATAAAAACTTTTTTAATATTAAAGAATTTTTAATTAAGTTTTTTCCCTATAAATAGATGCAAATAAATATTTTTATTTTATTATTAAGATTAAAAATAAATTAATTTTTCATTATAAAAAATAAGTCCCACATGACACCTAGGGGTGGCTGTTTCACTGTTTTTGGAACCGGAACCGCCGGTTCAGAATCGGTGGGAACCGACCGGAACCATGAGGAACCGGAACTGGTCCGAATTGGAATCGAAACCCCAGGTGTTTGCGGTTCTATTTTGATTTTAACTTTTGAGGAATCGTGAATCAGTGGTTCCAGGAACCGACCGAAACAGGCTGGAGCTGACGGTTTTTTCAGCCGGTTAAAACCGATGGTTCCAATTGTTCGAACAGCAGTTCCACCTAGTTTTAATAACTTTGTTTTATTTTTTTAAATATTTTTGTGAAATCTCCAAATTAACCCTCCTAATAACTATATAATGGCTACTTTTAAATTATTTGTAGAAAATTGATTTTTTGAATTTATTGCGAATATCCCTTTTCATTTTGAAAAAAAATTTAGTTCAAGTCTTTTTCTAAAAGAATAAATTAAGTTCAAGCCTTTTTTTCTAAAAAAAAAATAAGTTCAAGCTTTTTTTAAAACAAATAAATTAAGTTAAGCTTTTTTTTTAAGCAAATAAATTAAGTTAAGCCCTTTTTTTAATTTTTTCTTTAAGTTTTTTCTAAAAATTATCTCATAAATATTTAAATTTTAAATTTTCAACAAAAAATGTTCCCTAAATTTTGATTTATAACTATGCGATTCACCGGAAAATCAATCAGAGAACCGACCGAAACCGTCGATTTAGAACCGTTAAGGAACTTGAATCGGAATCGTAACCATTCTATTCTACACCATAACCGAAACCGTCAATTCCAGAATTAAAATCAGCGGTTCCGGAACCGTGGCCACCCCTAACGACACCTAAAGATAGTATTTTGTTCACTTGCAGAGAGGGGTTTGTTAACATGTGTAAATGAGTAGAGTAATATCTATCTGGTGTACGTTTTATATTTATTTATTCTAGCTTTATATTTATTCAAGCTAATGCAGGGGCTCACTGCCACAAGTTGTTTACTTTGCTCTACAATCTTCTTTGTTAGACAATTTATAATTTGATTCGATTATTTCTGATTGTAAGTTTCTTTTAGAGTCTAGGCCTAATATTGTTGTCAAGTGGGTTAGGAAACAAGCTAATGTAGGGGCTCACAGCCTTGCTAGGGCATCCTATCGTCATAGTCGTCTACAAATTTGAGATAGTATGCTGCAGTGTTTGTTGGATTATTTTTTCTTAAGGTAATGGAGTTGCATTATTCTCTTCTCAAAAAAAAAAAAAAAAAAAGAAAAAGAAAAAAAAAAAGTCATCTAGGTAACTTGGGGTTAATGTTGAGCCAAGGTTATGAGCATACCCCACTCAATACTCTTTGTAATTTGCAGTTTCATACTTAATTGCAAATCAGGGCGCTATTGCTACAAAAAGCCAAAATTGGGGTAAAATTGATTGGAAGGCAAAATAGGGTGAAATTGCAAAAACTCTGAAAGTTTAAAGTATTTTGATACATTAGGTTGACAAACCAATGAACATAAGATTTTTTTTAAAAAATTTATTCATACTTTATATTTTTTCTCAGGGTATGAATAGAAATACCATCATTTCAGTAAAAAAAAATTATTTCCATTAGTTTTATCCATAACTGAGCAAAATATAGTGATGTTTGAGTACTAAATTGATGAAAAAGGATAGTTTTATCAAAATTAAAAGGGAAAAATTATAATGTGTCCTTATACAATGCCAAAATTAACTACATTATCTTCTTATTTTACCTTCGTTATACTATAATATACTTCCTTTAACTTAGCTCATTTTGGACGTTAAATGAGAAAATAAAAGCCCTTCTATAATTGTAAAAAAACAAAAAAAATGAAGTTTTGTTTTTCGGTTTCCTTTATCATCGTCGCCAATGCCACCTTCTTGATCAATCTAATTACCGGAAGCTCTACAAATCCTTGTAAGAGCATTCAAGTTTTGTTCTTGATAGTGTTAGATGATAAACCAAGTTAGCAATCAAAAACGAAAAAGGGCACCAAAGTCAGTTAGAGAAAATTAGTTTGTTGCAACCAATTGTACAGCTAAGCAAATTAGTTAGCAGTAGCTTGTAATTTATACAATATATAGCTGTAAATAAACATCAGTGTAATTATTCTTTTTGGTTAATCAATACACATAACCAAATTCAGATTCTTCTTTTCTCTGAAACTTCACATGGTATCAGAACTCCACATGGTATCAGAGCTCTTTCTCTGATTTTCTTCCACTTCCTTTGATTTTCTTTCTCTTTCTCGCTTGTCAAACACCATTTGGTTAGCCATTTCCTAGATTTTGCTTGATTAACCTTTGATTTCTGTACAAATTAATAGATTTCCTCTGTCAATTTTATTTTATTTGACTGATTCACTCGATGACGACTCCAACTTTGCATCCAACACAAGATCCAATGCATCACTTTTATCTCCATCCAAATGAGAATCCAGCTCTTGTTCTGGTTTCACCGGTTTTGATAGGAGTAAATTATCATACCTGATCTCGAGCTATAAAGATGGCACTTCTTTCCAAGAACAAATTGAAGTTCGTTGATGGAACTCTTATAATACCTGCTGTAGGAGATCCGCTTTATCCTGTTTGGGAATGATGCAACACTATGGTACTCTCTTGGCTCTTTCATTCTTTATCGCCTTCACTTACATAAAGTGTCTTATGGTTAGACAAACCTGTTGAGGTTTGGAATGATTCAAAGAAAGGTTTTTACAGGAGATATTGTTAGAATTTCTGACTTACAGGAGGAGATTTATGCTTTTAAACAAGGAGAGAAGTCAGTTGCTGAGTATTTCACAAAACTGAAAATCTTATAGGATGAACTTCTTAATTTTAGAGCTCTACCTCTTTGTATATGTCAGAATCCTTATACTTGTGGAATTGTGAACAGAATTAAGCAATATCAAGAGAATGATCAATTCAACACAATTAAATCACAGATTTTGTTACTTGATCCTCTCCCAGCAATAAATAAGGTTTTTCCTCTAGTTCTGCAACAAGAAAGACATATTAACTATGGCTCTTTTCGTAGTATCCATGATTCAACTCTATCAGAAGCCAAAGCATTTGTAAACAAGAGATTTTCTACTGATGCTAAAATTCCTAAGCCAAAACAATCTTTCCAAAGGTTTAATTACAAAGGATCTACTGCTGATAATAGGCTTTGCACCTACTGTGGTCAATCTAGACACACAATTGATAACTGTTACAAGAAGCACGAGTTTCCACCTGGTTATGGCTCTAAACAGAAGCTTCATATAGTCTCTACGAATAATGTTACTAATAATGCAGATTTCTCCTTTGCATCTCGAGACAATGGTTATTCAGTGAATTTTGCAAATCAAGAAGCCTTGGGATTGAGCACAAATGTGGCATTGACCTCAGATCAGTATAGCCATTTGCTTAACTTACTGCAAACAATCCGTGTAAGAGTCCTGGCCTTACCAACTCAGCAATAGCACTTGATTTTCTAGCAGTAGATCTAATTAAATCAGTGACCAACAAACATTTAGTAACTAATATGGTTTTGTTTGCTTGTTGTGCTGTTGTGGATTAGTGGGTCGTTGAAACAAGTGCCACTGACCACATTACCTTTAAACTCAAACTTTTCACTACTTATCGCCATATAAAACCAATACCAGTCATCTTACCTAATGGAACTAGAGTGCACGCTTTAATTTCTAGTACTGTCAGTATATCAAAATTTTTAATTCTTCATTTTTTTTTTTTTGTTGACATTTTTTAATTCTTCATGATGTCCTTTACATACCTCAATTTACCTTTAAGTTGCTTTTTGTTTCTAAACTTATCAAAGTTCTCTTTTGTTGTTTCTCCTTTTATGCTCAATATTGTCATATATAGAACCGGAACACTTGGAGACTGATTGGTAAAAGAGGGACTATATGTGCTTAATCCTGCTCACTCCAACAAGCAACAACCATTTTCTCTTCCAAACTAATGACAGCAATAACAAATTCATCTTTTGACCTTTAGCACTTCAGATTAGGCCATCCTTCTCTTGCTAGAATAAAAGCTTTACAAAGCTTAGATTCTAATATTTCATACAAAGCAAATGAATGTTGTGATGTTTGTCACTTTGTGAAACAAAAGGCTTTGCCATTTCCTGTAAGCAACTCAGTTTCTACTAATGCTTTTGATCTTATACAAATTGATATATGGGGTCCTTTTTCTACTCCTTTCATTCACAATCACAAATATTTATTAACCATAGTAGATGATTGCACTAGACATACATGGTTGTATCTTTTACAAACTAAATCTCAAGCTAGATCATCTCTTCAATCCTTTTTCCATTTAGTTGAGACCTAATTTAACACTACAATCAAAATTGTTAGGAGTGATAATGGCTATGCGTTTTATATGCCTGAATTTTATGCTTCAAAAGGCACCAATCATTAAACCTCATGTGTTGCTACTCCACAACAAAATGGCATTGTGAAGCACAAACACCAACATATTTTGAATATGGCAAGGGCTTTGTTATTTCAGTCTAACCTGTCCAAAATATATTGGTCTTATACTGTTATACATGTTGTTTATTTGATCAATAGAGTTTTGAGATTAAAAGAGATGAAGCTTATCATAATCTTATTTCTTTTTGTTTGTTGTTTTGTTATTGAGAAATGCATGGAAGATGAAAGAAAATTATTTCGTCTATTCAAATCTCTTTACTTGATGTGTGGCTTCTATTTCTAGGTTTCCTTTTTTAATTGCATTGATTTTATTTCCTTTTCTTCTTTTGATTTTCCTATTTTGTGACAGTGATTTTCGCAAGTGTACGAAATCGCAACAAGTAATATAGAGTAAGAGAGTATCGTATCCACAAGGATTGTATATCAAGTACCAAAATTATGTTAACCTACTATTATTCAAACGATAATGAGAAAGAATTGATGTAAGGAAAATAAATTTGAAAGTAAAAACAGGAAGAGATCAAACACAAAATTTAGGTGAAAAGAGATCAGGGATTTAAACTACTAGGGAATTTGACTTCACTTAATTCTATCCAACTTATTCTATTAGTTCATTAATCAATTTTAATTGTTCAAGTAGGAGAAACAACCCTAGAATTACTAACAAGCTCTCCCGATGTATTGCTAGTTATTCTAATCTAGTCTAATTACCTATCTTCTACTAGTGAAACCAGACATAAATTAGATCTTTGAGTTTTGTGGTTGTTTTGTGAGTTCATAACCTAAGATCCTTAATTCATGAAAACCCCCCTTGAGTCAAACCATATAGCTTCCGCGTTAAGTTATTATTCTCAAGTAATTTATTATCTTTTTCATATCAAAAACCCTTCTCCCGATAGTGATTATTGAAATAATTCAATCCAGGGGAAAAATAAATTCTGCCTGGAAGCTTTAAGCACAATAATAAATTATAACAAGAACAATGAAAAACAAATCTAATATTATAAATTGGAATCAAATTAACTTAGATCAAATCCCTAGTATAAGAGTTTAGCTAGACATAGTAATTAAATAAAACTCAGTAATACTTGACTTAATCTTCATAATCAGTAATAAACAATGAAAAGAAAAACAAGATTAAGAGTTTAGAGATAAAAACTAGGTAACAGCTATGTGGATGGCTTCCTTGAATCTTCGCACAAATCTTGATGTTTGGGATCCTTGAGAGAGAGAGAGAATTATGCAGAAAATCACTTAAAAACGAGATGCCTAACAATGAGAAGTTCCCCTCTTTATATAGAGCTCTTGAAGGCAAATCTGACTCCGTTTAGGAAATAGAATCCTTTTTTAGTGCAACATCTTCTATAGGAGATCATAACTGTTTAGGCCTTGGATTTCTTCTTAATTGGGACTCCTTTCTCTTCCAAAATAGGTTTAGGTCTTGTTTAGTACGTTTAGGAAACTCTCCGAGGCGGGCCCATGTGAGGAAAAGATTGATTTGCATCTTTAGTTCACGCTAGTTCTGCCTTTGAAGCACGGGCGTGCTATTATGCACGGCTGGGGCATGCTTAAGTCTGGAAGTTTGGCTGGTGGAGCACGGGGTGTGCTAGGCAAGCACACCCTGATGAATCTTTGTGGCACGGGCGTGCTACCTGGCACAGGCGGGGCGTGCTAGGCTGGCACGCCCTTCCTTCTTCTGGGCACGGCCGTGCCTTCTAGCATGCCTCAGGGCGTGCTCACTCCTGATTCTCCCTTAATTTCCTTAGTTTTTAGCACGGTTGTGCTACTTAGCACGGGCTGGATGTGCTGGAGGCTGAGCATTTTGTCTTGCAATGCCCTTTTCTGTGCCAAAAACTAAAGAGATTGTCAACACTAATACTCATTTAATTTACGATAAATAGGATATGAATTATCCAAAGAAAAAAAAAACAATTGATAGTGCAAATGTGGCATTCCCATATGCAAAAATTAGTCATCCCTTCTCCACAATTTAAATGCATACGATTAAAAGATCAAAAGGTCTTTATTTTGGGTTGTAATGGGGCTTCCGAGGTGTAAATTTTTGCTTGATCAAAGAAAAAGGATAAAAGGTAGACAAAGAGTACAAAAGAATGTATAATACCCAAATTTCTATTTTTAATCAAAATTTTACTGGTTCCAGGGAGTGTCTTTTTTGAACTTCTTTACTAGCTAGAGACATTTTGGCAAGGTCTTTTCGTAATATTTTGGTACTTTTCTTCCTTGCTTTTTGAATTCAACTTGAATCCTTTTGATTGCTTTTTTATGTGTCTCTTTTTTTTTTTTTTTTTTTTCTTATTTGGTAAACTTGCTAGTATCATTGAAAAGTTCTCCCTTCTTTTTGCTATATTCTAATTAAAAGTCGAATTCTTCAATTATACAATCTTTTGTACTTAGGGTAGGAATTTGAAATTGGTTTAAAGGCTCGGTTTATTGAGGGTGAACAAAAAAAAAAATTTTTTTATGGTTTATAGGCTTCAAAGTTGGTTGCAAAGGCCATATTTTTAACTTAGGTGGTCTAGGCTAAATGTGGGTTTCAACAAAGAATGCCTAAATCATCTCTTTCAAAATATACGCATTTAAGATTTTCGCCTCAAAGGGAATTCTAATTTGTTCTAGGAATGCCAAGGTTTAAATAGCTTTAGATTAAAAACATGCCTATATATCATAAATTTCACAAAAATCAGTGTTTAGGATCTTAGAAACAGATAGTTTAAATCAATGAACATGTTTTTTTTTTTTTTTTTTTTTTAAAATTTCAAATTCAGAGCTTAAGTATACTAGAATAGAGAATCAACTAAATTCAACACCTATAACTAGATCATGAGAACCTTCAAGCTTGCTTGTAATCATTCCAACCATGTTAAGCAAAAACAAAATTTTTAGCTAAAATTTCCTTCCCCCAATTCAATCAAACACATTGTCCCCAATGTGTACAAAATAAATTCCCCAAACCTATTGTAGTATCAGAAGAAAAGCATTAAGAGAGCAGAGGAGACTTTACCAAAATTGTATTGAAAAATACAATAGAACGGGTGCTGGAACATGTCATAGCTAAAAGAGCAAAATAAACATTAAGAGAAAAGAAACTACTAAAAGTTATAATAGTTTAAATAACAGACAAACTAAAAACACATAAACACAAACAGATCAATGTATTAGACTAATTCAAAATAAAAAACAAGTGAATAGTTAAAAAAAATCCATCAATGCTCCGGTGGTGGGGGTGGCTGTAAAAGCTGGAGAATGGTCTGAAGCTGGCCTTGCATTGTATCCATCCTAGAATCAAGGCTTCCGTTCATAATTTCGATGGATTGGAAATGGTCTGCAATCATTGTCTCCATCCCGTTAAGGCGTGTGTCAAATATGTCCATTCGAGACATCATCCTTACAAGGACTTCATCGTTGGACATGTTTGACGTACCTTGAAAGGATGGACCAGCACTGGATGTACCTGCACCAAAAGAAGAAGTGAAAGGGGGAGGATTATCCTCCTCCATGTCAGCACCACCTGCGGCCTCAGCCTCTTCGTCATCAGAATCATCCTCTCGAGCACCTACTACTCTATACGCATCTCTGACTTTTTTGATCAATTTCATATGGATCATGACATCCAAATCCAATCTGGTACCACGCCCTCCTCCTACACTATCATAGAGTGGTCTAACTGGGTTCCAGACTCGTAAAAACATAGCAATGCGGGTCATAAAACACCCCATCATGATAGCCCCCTTGTCTGCTCTAGCTACCCTTGCCCACCTTTGGCAGAGCCAATATCCAACATTCAACAAAACTCCATTTTCAATAGCCCACAAAAAGTACAATTCATTCAAACTTAAGACTCCATCACTCTCACTCCGTCCAAATATAGTATTAGACAAAAATTTGTGAATGTATCGCAAGGAAGGTTTTTTTAATTTGGATGCCTTTGAATCCCTAGGATTATAATTGACTTCACCTGTGAATTCTCGCCATGTATTGCGTGCATTAAAATCACTAGATATTTGAATTTGACTGTTTTCTGTGGGGAATCCGAAAATTTGGCTAACCTCATTCACAGATAATTCAAAATCTCTACTAAGAAGCCTAAAGCGAATTTTGCTCGGGGGAGAAGTAGGTAAAAATCGAATGAATGAGGAGTATGAACTTAAAAATTCTAATGTTAATGGTGCACATACTAAATCCTTCATTTCAAGAAACTGACCCCATCCTATACGCCGAAGCGGTTCTAACACAATATCCCGATGACCCACTTGTGCTAATGCATTTTCATCCATGAATCTATTAGGTAAAAGAGGACGAAGAGATAATTTATTGTACCTTTCTTGCTGTTCGGATGAGACGAACTCACATGGAGAAACAGGCGGTGAAGGACGGGCAGGGGCAGTGGAGGATCGTGCGATTGGGCATTTTCTAGCGGCAACTGAAGATGCGGGTCTGCTATGCTTGTATCTAGGAGGCATGATTTATGATGAGGGTGTGAAAATTTGGGGTGGAGAGGGTTTGCTTTGAGAGAAAAGGGAGAAAAAGAGAGAAAAATTGGGAGAGAAAGGGTTGGCGGCTAGGGCGTACGAGTGAGGGATGAGGAAGTTAAGGCGTGCTCTTTAAATAGGGGTGCAATAAATGCTCATGTCTGATCGTGGCACGGCCGTGCTAAATGGCACGGCCAAGGCGTGCTTTCTTCTGTCCTGCAAGACAAAAATGAGGGCGTACCTGGCACGGGCGTGTTTCCAAGCACGGTTCGGGCGTGCTTCTTCCTGCCTCTCAAGCACGGGCGTGTTTCCTGGCACGCCTGGGGCGTGCTTCTTTCTGCCTCTCAAGCGAATCCTCCTCCTGAAGCGCACGGGCGTGCTGTAGGGCGCGCCTGGGCGTGCTAGGTTCCCACCTATGGCACGATCGTGCTATAGGGCACGGCCAGGGCGTGCTTTTCTCTGGGCTTTCACTTGTTCCTAAAAATAAAAGCTCTAACTAAAACAAAAGAACAATTATGGAGAAATTTGGGAAATTTTGCAAATAATAAAAACAGAAAATAAAAGAAATAAATGGAATGACAATGTAAAAAGAAAATAGTATGGGTTGTCTCCCACAAGCGCTTTTGTTTAACGTCGTTAAGCTCGACGCACTTAGCCTAGTTCAGGCTAAATGAGACTGATGGTACTCTTGATGGGATCAAAGTTATCATTTTGATAAACCTTTAAACGTTGAGCATTAACCTTGAAACTTCTGTTCGACTTACCATCCACTATTTCAATAGCTCCATGAGGAAAAATTTCCTTGATTGTGAATGGACCGGACCATCTAGAGCGCAACTTACCAGGGAATAGGCGGAGTCTAGAGTTATAGAGCAATACTTGCTGGCCTACCTTGAGATTCCTCATGATAATATGCTTATCGTGCCATTGTTTGGTGCGATCTTTATATATTTTGGCACTTTCATAAGCATGGAGGCGCATTTCATCCATCATATTTAGTTGTAGCAATCGCTTTTGACCAACTTCCTTTGCATTGAAGTTAAGAAACTGAATGGCCCAAAACGGCTTGTGTTCTAACTCAACAGGAAGATGACAAGCCTTACCGTAAACCATGCGATAGGGAGACATACCTATGGGTGTTTTGAACGCAGTTCTGTAGGCCCATAGAGCATCGTCTAGCTTTTTGGACCAATCCTTCCTTGATTGCCCAACAGTGGTTTCCAGGATCTTTTTGATTTCTCTGTTTGTGACCTCTACTTGTCCACTTATTTGAGGATGAAATGGAGTACCTGCACGATGAGTAACACCATATTTTGCAAGAAGGGAATCTAAATATCTATTGCAAAAATGCTTACCTCCGTTCGTGATTATTGCCCTCGGAGTGCCATGCCGTGTAAAAATATTTTTCTTGATAAAGTTTATTACACTTTTGGCGTCATTACTTGGAAGAGCAACAGCCTCTGCCCACTTTGACACATAGTCCACTGCCACTAGGATGTATTGGTTTGAGTATGATGATGGAAAAGGTCCCATGAAATCTAGGCCCCAAACGTCGAAGATCTCGACTTCAAGGATGCTATTCAAGGGCATCTCATATCTCTTTGAGATGTTACCTAATCTTTGACAATGATGACAAAGACGAACATAGTTAAAAGCATCTTTAAATAGATTAGGCCAATACAAACCACTTTCTAATATACGCGCAGCTGTCTTGTTTGCGCCAAAATGCCCTCCACATTCCATTGAGTGACAGAATTTAAGGACGCTTTCCATTTCACTTTCTGGTATACATCGCCAGAATAGTTGATCACTACAATACTTGAACAAAAAGGGCTCCTCCCAATAGTAATATTTGATATCATGGAAAAACTTTTTCCTTTGTTGATAAGAAAAGTTGGGAGGAGGTATTTTACAAACAATGTAGTTAACTATATCAGCATACCAGGGGGTTTGAGTATTTGCCAATAGCAGAAGTTGCTCATGGGGAAAACTTTCATTGATTTGTAGCTCGCTTGTATCTTCTTCTCCCAACTCTAGCCTGGAAAGATGGTCAGCTACGAGATTCTCAGTCCCCTTTTTGTCGCGAATATCTAGATCAAACTCTTGCAATAAAAGTACCCAACGAATTAGTCTCGGTTTTACATCTTTCTTTTCTAGCAGATATTTGATGGCTGAGTGATCTGTGTAGACTATTGTTTTAGCTCCAATTAAATATGCCCTGAATTTGTCAAAAGCAAAAACAATAGCTAATAATTCTTTTTCAGTAGTTGCATAATTTAATTGCGCATCATTCAATGTGCGACTGGCATAATAGATAATATGCAACTTCTTGTCCTTTCGTTGTCCAGGAACAGCTCCAACAGCATGGTCACTAGCATCACACATGAGCTCAAAGGGCAAAGTCCAATCTGGTGTGGTGATGATAGGGGCTGAGATTAACTCCTTCTTTAACCTGTTGAAAGCATCTAAACACTCTTTGTCAAAATTAAAAGGAACATCTTTAACTAGTAAATTACAAAGAGGTTTTGTGATTTTCGAGAAGTCTTTTATGAATCTCCTGTAAAACCCTGCATGACCAAGAAAACTTCTTATTCCCTTCACTGAGTTAGGAGGAGGTAGTTTTTCAATCACCTCGATTTTGGCTTTGTCTACTTCAATCCCTTTCTGAGAGATCTTATGCCCTAAGACAATACCTTCGCTAACCATGAAATGACATTTTTTCCCAATTTAAAACAAGGTTAGTGTCTTCACATCGTTGCATTAATAACGATAAATTATGAAGACATGCATCGAAAGAAGAACCAAATACAGAAAAATCATCCATGAATATTTCAATAAATTTTTCTACCATATCAGAAAAAATGGACATCATGCACCTTTGGAAGGTTGCGGGGGCATTGCATAGCCCAAAAGGCATTCTCCTATAAGCAAAAGTGCCATAAGGACAGGTGAAGGTAGTTTTCTCTTGGTCTTCAGGAACAATAGGTATCTGAAAGTATCCTGAATAACCATCTAAGAAACAATAGAATGGATAACCTGCAAGTCTTTCAAGCATTTGATCAATAAAGGGTAGGGGAAAGTGGTCTTTGCGTGTTGCTTTGTTTAATTTTCTATAATCTATGCACACACGCCAACCTGTGACTGTTCTTGTGGGAATTAGTTCATTGTTTTCATTAGAGATAACAGTCATACCTCCCTTCTTTGGCACAACTTGGACAGGACTCACCCAACTACTGTCAGAAATTGGATAAATGATACCTGCATCCAGGAGTTTTATGATTTCAGCCTTGACTACCTCCTTCATATTTGGATTCAACTGCCTTTGATGCTCGATTGAAGGTTTGTAGTCTTCTTCCATCAAGATTTTATGCATGCATACACTTGGGCTTATTCCTTGTTGATCTGAGATAGACCACCCTAGTGCTTTCTTATGCCTTCGTAGAACTTACAACAACCTTTCTTCTTGATCAAGCATTAAGTGAGAAGAAATAATAACAGGAAAAGAATGGTCATCACCTAAGAATGCATGCTTTAGATGAGGTGGAAGTTGTTTCAGTTCTTGTTTAGGTTGTTCTTTTTCTTTTTCATTGATGATGCTTGATTCATTAATGTTATTTTCGATATGCAAAGTTTTTTCCACACATTCATCAATAACATCGATTCGAAAACAATCACCATAATCCATAGGAAGTTTACAAGATTTAAGAACATCAAAGACAATTTCTTCCTGTCCGACCCTTAGAGTTAACTTACCTTCATAGACATCAATTAACGCTCTTGCAGTTGCAAGAAAAGGTCTTCCAAGGATTAAAGAACCTTCCCTGTCTTCATCAATGTCAAGAATAACAAAATCAACAGGAAAGATGAATGTACCTACCTTTACAAGCACGTCTTCATAAGACATCCTTGTAAAGACATCCTTGTTGGTTTGAGCTCTCCCATGCCTAGCATCTCTTAAAGACTTCATAAGACATAAGGTTAATGCTAGCACCTAAATCTGCCAAAGCCTTTTCAAAATCAAGATTACCAATATTGCAAGGGATAGAAAAACTTCCTGGATCCTTTATCTTTGGAGGCAATTTGTTTTGGATAATTGCACTGCACTCCTCAGTTAACATTACTGTTCCTTGATCATCGATTTTTCATTTCTTGCTCACGATAGCTTTTAGGAATTTAGCATAGCTAGGCATTTGAGCAAGAGCTTCGGCAAAAGGAATATTGATTTGAAGCTTTTTGAATACATCCAGAAATTTGAGGAAGCTCTTGTCGTCTTGTGCTTTCTTTAATCTTTGTGGGAAGGGAACAGGTGGAACATAGGGTTTTACCTTTTTTTGTTCTTCTAGGTCAATGATGGGTACCTTTGGCTGCTCTTTTTCTTCCTTCTCTTTCCTTGGTGGTTCTTCTAATTGTTTGCCACTTCTCAAGGTGATAGCCTGCACTTGTTCTTTAGGATTCTTTTCAGTGTTGCTAGGTAACGTACCTTGAGGTCGAGATGCCATCATGTTTGCAAATTGTCCTAGCTGAATTTCCAAATTTCTTATTGCAGCCTGTTGGACTTTATGGTTTTCTCTGGTTTCGTTCATGAAATCCATGTGCGATTTAGAAAGGGCAGTGAGGAGGTCATCATGAGATTTCTTTTCTGGAGGAAGGAACCCTGGTGGTGCGTTCAAGGCATTGTTAGGATTACCATAGGATAGATTAGGATGGTTCTAAATCTGTTATCATATGAGTTGGAGTAAGGGTAATTCTTCCTTCCTTGATTCATCACATAGTTTACTTGCTCCAAAGTTTGTGGATTCAAAGAGTCCATCATGCATTCTCCAATTCCATGTTGTCCATTGCACCTATCACAAACTTGCATAATAGAATTCACAGGATTAGTGGTTAGCATGTCCAATTTTCTTACCATGTTATCCACCTTGGCATTAAGTGCTGTGATAGCATCTATTTCATACACTCCTGCGGTTCTTTTCCTTTCGGAATTGTTTTGGTAATGGCTGTTGCTTGCCATCTCTTCTATTAACTCGTAGGCTTCATCAATTCCCTTCTTTTCAAAGGATCCACCTGCAGCTGCATCTAAAGTGATTTTTATGTTAGGGGATAATGCATTATAGAAAGTCTGTACCTGTAGCCACTTAGGCAGACTGTGATGTGGGCACTTTCTCAATAAGTCCTTGAATCTTTCCCAAGCTTCGTACAAGCTCTCTTGATCATGATGAGCAAACGTCATTATCTCATTACGCAGCTTGGTGGTTTTTGAGGATGGAAAGAATTTTGCTAGAAACTTTTGAGCTAATTCGTCCCATGTTGTGAAACTTCCAGCGGGACATGATTGTAACCAAGATCTTGCTTTATCCCTAAGAGTGAAAGGGAAAAGTCTCAGTTTGATTGCGTCTTCAGAAACACCATTCTGTTTGAAAGTGTCACAAATTTTCAGAAAATTTGTGATATGGGCATTAGGATCTTCACTAGGCAAACCCCCATATTGGATTGAGGTGGAAAGCATTTGGATAATTGCTGGTTTGGTTTCAAAATTATTTGCTTCCACTCGAGGTCTTGTGATGCTCGAGGTTGTCCCATTAAGATTAGGTGTTGTGTAATCTCGCAAGGTGCGGACCGGATGTTGAAGTAGAGGTCCGTTCATGTTTTCGTTCTCGTGCTCGCTCGTTAACCATATCTGCTTGTTGTTCGGGTTTTATTTCACGTGCTCTTCTTGCAACGTTGTGCCTATGATAAGTTCTTTCAATTTCCGGATCAAAGACTAGAGGTTCAGTCCATCTCGATCTTCTTTGCATAAACACCTGAAATAATTCTTAAAGAAAAAAAAATTAAATAAAAATAAAAGAATGTCTAAATTAACAATAGGGTAATTAGTATTGATATTGATAACGCCAATCCCCGGCAACGGCGCCAAAAATTTGACAGTGATTTTCGCAAGTGTACGAAATCGCAACAAGTAATATAGAGTAAGAGAGTATCGTATCCACAGGGATTGTATATCAAGTACCAAAATTATGTTAACCTACTATTATTCAAACGATAATCAGAAAGAATTGATGTAAGGAAAATAAATTTGAAAGTAAAAACAGGAAGAGATCAAACACAAAATTTAGGTGAAAAGAGATCAAGGATTTAAACTACTAGGGAATTTGACTTCACTTAATTCTATCCAACTTATTCTATTAGTTCATTAATCAATTTTAATTGTTCAAGTAGGAGAAACAACCCTAGAATTACTAACAAGCTCTCCCGATGTATTGCTAGTTATTCTAATCTAGTCTAATTACCTATCTTCTACTAGTGAAACCAGACATAAATTAGATCTTTGAGTTTTGTGGTTGTTTTGTGAGTTCATAACCTAAGATCCTTAATTCATGAAAACCCCCCTTGAGTCAAACCATATAGCTTCCGCGTCAAGTTATTATTCTCAAGTAATTTATTATCTTTTTCATATCAAAAACCCTTCTCCCGATAGTGATTATTGAAATAATTCAATCCAGGGAAAAAATTCTGCCTGGAAGCTTTAAGCACAATAATAAATTATAACAAGAACAATGAAAAACAAATCTAATATTATAAATTGGAATCGAATTAAGTTAGATCAAATCCCTAGTATAAGAGTTTAGCTAGACATAGTAATTAAATAAAACTCAGTAATATTTGAATTAATCTACATAATCAGTAATAAACAATGAAAAAAAAAACAAGATTAAGAGTTTAGAGATAAAAACTAGGTAACAGCTATGTGGATGGCTTTCTTGAATCTTCGCACAAATCTTGATGTTTGGGATCCTTGAGAGAGAGAGAGAATTATGCAGAAAATCACTTAAAAACGAGATGCCTAACAATGAGAAGTTCCCCTCTTTATATAGAGCTCCTGAAGGCAAATCTGACTCCGTTTAGAAAATAGAATCCTTTTTTAGTGCAACATCTTCTATAGGAGATCATAACTGTTTAGGCCTTGGATTTCTTCTTAATTGGGACTCCTTTCTCTTCCAAAATAGGTTTAGGTCTTGTTTAGTACGTTTAGGAAACTCTCCGAGGCGGGCCCATGTGAGGAAAAGATTGATTTGCGTCTTTAGTTCACGCTAGTTCTGCCTTCGAAGCACGGGCGTGCCATTATGCACGGCTGGGGCGTGCTTAAGTCTGGAAGTTTGGCTGGTGGAGCACGGGGTGTGCTAGGCAAGCACACCCTGATGAATCTTTGTGGCACGGGCGTGCTACCTGGCACAGGCGGGGCGTGCTAGGTTGGCACGCCCTTCCTTCTTCTGGGCACAGCCGTGCCTTCTAGCATGCCTCAGGGCGTGCTCACTCCTGATTCTCCCTTAATTTCCTTAGTTTTTAGCACGGTTGTGCTACTTAGCACGGACTGGATGTGCTGGAGGCTGAGCATTTTGTCTTGCAATGCCCTTTTTCTGTGCCAAAACCCTGCAAATTTCTCTCAGATCAAGTGAGTTATGATTCAAGGAAACTTTGACAAAATTATACTAAAAATGAATTTAAAAACAAATCAAAGCGATAAAATTTACTAAAAATCCTAATAAAAACTATATAAAAAAATACTATAAAATTAACACCTATCATTTTGCTTCCATTGATTTTTTTTTTTCTGGTTTCCATTTAAGTTTACTTCAATTGTAATAGTTAATAATAAAAGAAGAAAATTTGATCGGGTTTTAATTAAAGACTAAGAAAATTAATAATTAAAAAGGAAAAGAACAAAAATAATTTTGAAAAGTGAAGGAAAGTTGATGGAGATGGATCAGATTGAAGAGAGAGAACTCCGCCACAAGAAAGAACAAGTCTAAAATTGTTCGCTATATGTCCTATAGCCAATTCAATTGATTATATTTTGAATATAATATTTCATGTAATAAATATTTTATTATTAGTAAAAGACATTTATTTATCTTTTATATTCTATTGGTTGAATCTTGGTAAAAAATAAAGTCTATGAGACAATACTACTTTGCGAAATAAATTATAATGTAGTTATAATTATGAGTTTTATATTTGAATAAAAGCAATGTCTCTAAATATTTCTGGTCAATGTTCTTCTCATTATTATATGATGATTAGAGTTGTTGAGACTGATACATATTATGTTCTTTCCTTAAAGAAGCAGCTATTCTTATAAGTTGAGATATATATGATATCTAGGAACTAATATGTAGGTACTTGTTATTTATACAAGTCTACTGAATTGACCTCCATGAAAAATTCATATGAAGAGTTACCTGTGTCTATGGAATACTCAAATGATGGTTGTGTAAGTGATCTTTTGACTTAAAATTACTAAGCTATCTTATATGGAGATAATTATGTTTTGATTCTTTGTTCATATTATTCATTCATGAATAATAAAGCAATGATTTTTTTGACATAGTAGGAACCATATGGAGATACTTGTGTAATTAAGAGAGGATTCATCACCCTAGGTAAATTAGAAAAAATATTCTAATTGTTCTCTACTAGTATTAATTAAAAAATCGTTGCGCAAGATAGAATGAAATTAGCAAATTAAATTTGGAATTTCATTCAAATGATCAATGGCTAAGGTTAAGAGAACTAACATGATTTAGTAAAGCAGACATACTCCATGTCTAATTACTAAATTAGAATATTAATGATGAAAGTATATTAATTACACTGATAAATCATGCACTCAAAGGTTAAATCAAACTACTTTGACTTTTCAAATATTTGGGAGGTCTTGACAATGTACTTGACCTAAATATTAATTAAATAATTTAATTTATATTTATTGTCAACATATTTGGAACCTAGAATGTCACACGTATAAGAATGGATATGAGAAAGTGAAAACGAGAAATCTAATCAAGTATGACTTGATTATAAATTAGTTTTGGGATATTAAGGGCAAAATTATAATTATATTTAATTACAATTTGACCTAAATTGTTAAGTATTGACTTAATTGATTTATGTCTAAAATTTATTAAGATAAATTTTAGATTAAATAAACATAATGTTTTAATTATAATTTATTTATTTAAATAGTTAAATAAATAAATATAATTGATTAAATTGAAAATCGCATTATTATATGCATTATGATTTATTTATTTAAAAGGTTTAAATAAATAATTATAATTAATTTATTTATGATCTAAGGTTTTCATAGATAATGTTTAAGAGACAGTCTAAAGACAGTAGTTGTTGCTTATAGCCACAAAACTAAACCAAAAGCTCTCAAGCCTCTAAAACAATTTTAGAGTTTTTGGATTGTCCATTCATGTGCATACTACTAGAGGTCGGACACTTTGACGACTTGTAGTTTGCAAAAACCTAGCCGTATAAATTGAAGTTTCGAAGAATTTACAAAGGGATATTCTTCTAAATAATTTTTAATGTTTTAATCGTTTAAACGGATCCTTATTAGTATAATTATTTTGTTATAATTATATTATTTCGCTACATATTATTGATTTTTAAAACTCAACAGTGGTATCAGAGCAATCGTTTAAAAGTTTAAGGTGTAAAAAAAAAAAAAATTAATTATTGAGATTAATTTCGAATTACTTCATGTGGTGAGATTTGATATTTGATAAAATTAAATCTGGTGTTCTTTAAAATTTTCACAGATTTGTTTTCAATTTATAATTTAATCTAAAAAAAAAGAAATTGAAAAGGGAAAATTTTATCGAAGAACACTGATGTTTATGTCGTCGCCGTTGCCGGACCGCCTGCCACCGAGAACCGCGGGAGGCAGCGCTGCGTCTGGCTCGACTGGATCCGCGCCGCATCCATGCAAGTGCTCTGGTGCGGAACGGCAGCCTTCTCTCTGTTTCGTTTTAATTTTTTTTAAAAAAAAATTTTTGAAACCCCGTTTTTCGGGCGAAGCAGCGCCGTCTCAGCCAAGGCAGAGAAGGACCACGGTGTTCCGACCACCGAGACACTGTCTCTGGCCGAGATAGCATCGTCGAAATCCCTGGCCATGGCTGAAGCGTTGATGCTGCGGCGGCGAGGGTTTTCAGTTGAAACCACGATCTGATCTTTAGAAGATGACAGCACAATTCTGTTTTGGTACCTTAAGGTTTTCCAGATTTCACATGGGTCCGAAATTGTTTTAATTTGTTTCAATTAAGTCCTGAAATTAGTTCTAATTGGATATTTTAATTAATTTGGAATTAATTAAATTATCAGGTTATTAAAATTAATTTTCAGTCAATTAAAATATATAGTATTTTCTATTTTTTTAAAAAAAATTAAAAGAGTTTAATTTTTAATAAAACCATTTTGTGAATTTATTCCTAATTGGATTAGGGAATAAATTAAATTGTTTAATTGTTTAGTAATTCTAATATGATTAGAATTAGTAAAATTGATTTACGAAACAATTTTAGAAATTCTAAAATTAGTTTTAATAAGATTTGATATATGAATAAAATTTTTTTATTCATAAATTGATGTTGAAAAATATCAAAAATGAAATTTTAATAGTTAAAATTTTATTTTTAGCACATGAGACCAATAATTAATATATATTTATATTTGATAATATTTAAATGCATTTAATATGATTATTATGCATGATGAGTCATTATGAACATTAGAAAGACCTATGTGATTGGTTTTATTATATTTGGTTGAATGGTTTATGTAATTTTAAATAGAGTCTGCGTGTCTTAATTCTTTTTTATTTTGGGTTGTAAAATTTCTTATTTATTTCATTCAATTATGTAATAGTTAGATAATTAGTACATGTAAATAGGATATCATTTTGTAACCCAAGAAGAAAAGAAAAATTGAAGAAATTATATGAAGCATTGAAAAATCCGAGTCAAGGAGCTGGAGCTGCTATTGAGCCTTATGATGATTTAAGAAGCTGCTACATAGGATTTTTGACCATCTAATTTCCGAAATGGTCCAAGGAAATTAGTTTTAGAAATGTCCATATTCATCCAATTAGAATGGCATGCTAAGAGTGTATGTTATGTATGTATGATATATGATATGACCATCATGCCAAAGCATGAAACCTGTGATTAAATTTTAATTAAAAATCCCTTAATAAAATTTTAAGTATATATTAAGATATGGTTGATTGCCACCCATTGTTATAGCATGAAAACCAGAGCTTTATTACATTTGGCTTGTTGGGAAAATCCAAGGTCATTTTTAATCGAACATGTTTAATGCTATCAAATAATCTGAACAATAGTTTTACTTAACCAATTTATATGATTTGGATGAGAAAACTCATGATCATATAATATTAGGGCAAAGGTTAGGCGAAACATATTTGATATGCCTCGACAAAGAGTTGTCACTTAACTGATCTAAGAGTCATATAAAGACGTGATTGATAAATTGTGTTATCTACCTAAATTAATTCAATATAACTTGTTGGGAAAATCCAAGGTTATATGGGTTAATTGGGATCTTAAGCTTACTAGGAGATCTAAACACTGGATTTCCCGAATTAATAGAAAGGGCTATTAATTTGAATGAAATAGTGAGAGACCTAAATTAAAATTAAAGACCTTATTTAATTTAGTATTGCATGAAATTAATACTTGATATCTCTATATTTGTAGATCAATTATCACCATGAGTAATAATCTATGCTTGCATCGCATACCTGATGCTAATAAATTGACTGGACCAAACTTTATTGAGTAGTATCGCAATCAGAGAATTGTTCTCAAGCAAGAAAAGAGGTTATATTGTCCTTGATAAGAACAAACCTGACATTCCCGCTGATGATGCTACTGAAGAAGAAAGGAATAACTTCATTTGTCATATTGATGATGATGAACATGCGACACGTGTGATGTTAGCCAGCATGAGTTCTGAACTTCAAAAGCAACATGAGAATATGGATTCTCAAACCATTATCTTGCATCTTAGGGAGCTGTTTGACTCCCAAGGTAGGTTTGAGAGGTATGAGACCTTTAAGGAATTGTTCTGTTGTAAGATGGCAGAAGGCTCTTCAGTTCGTGTTCACGTTCTGAAGATGATGGCTATATTGAAAAATTGGGCCAATTAAGCATTGCCATGGACCATGAGCTGAGTATTGACTTAGTTTTACAGTCCTTACCACCCAATTATTCACATTTCATTTTGAATTTTAATATGAACAAGCTGGATGCTTCCATACTTGAGTTGCTTGGTATGCTTACCATTACTGAAGGAGCCCTTAAGAAGGATATAACTCCTATACTTATAGTTCAGTCTTCTAAGGCTAAGAAAAAGCCCAAGAAGAAGCAAAATAAGAAGAAGGCACTGAATTCCAAATGGAGGTATGACTAAAGAAAAGGGTATCTGCCACCACTGTGGCAAAGATGGCTACTGGAGGAGGAACTGTAGGAAATATCTTACGACTGTGAAAGCAAAGAAGCTTGCAGAAACTTCTGCTTCAGGTATCTTTATGATTGAAATTAATCCTTCTATTTTACTTCTAAGTCGATTTGAACAAGAAGAGCTTATTCCGTTTGGGAATTAGATACCTAATATGATAGTCATATTAATAACGTGTAGGAACTAAAGAAAATAGAAAATTGAGGAAAGATGAACTTACGTGTAGCCTGTGGAGCAAAGGTTACTGCATTAGCTATAGGAACATGTTTTGGCTTAGTATTAGAATTAAATAATTGTCATTTTATTTCAGTACTTAGTAGAAAAATTGTTTCAGTTTCATATTTAGTTTTGAATAACAGATTCAAATTTTGTTATTAAAAATAATAGTTGTTCTTTTTATAATAAAGATATTTTATGAAACTGGAATCAATACATATGATTTATATAATGTTTCTGTTGATAAACTCCTCATCAACATAAACAGCAAGAAATCTAAAATAGATAATAAAACTTATCATATCTTCGTCATTGTAGACTTGGTCACATTAATAAAACAAGAATCACTAAGTTGCATAAAGAAGATTACTTTGAATCTTTTTTATTATGAGTCATATGAAACTTGTAAATCATGTTTCATGGGTAAAAAGACTAAAACACCCTTTACATGAAAGATCAAAAGAATTATCGAACCTAATACATCTAGATGTATGTGGACCAATTACTGCCTAGGCCATAGGTAGATGTGAATGTTTCATTATATTTACCGATGACTATATATGGTTATGTATATATATAACGAAACATAAATCTGAATTTTTAAAAAGTTCAAGGAATTTAGAAATGAAGTTGAGAAACTAACTAAAAGTATTAAAACACTTTGATTCGATCGAGGCAAAAAAACTTAAGTTAAGCGTTTTGAGATTATCTATTAGAAAATGTGAATCGTACCTTATTAGATATAGTACAATCCATGATGAGTCTTGTAGAATTTTCTTCTTCCTTTTAAGGTAATGCGATATACCTTCTAAATAGAGTTTCATCCAAATCTGTTGATAAGATTCCATGTGGGCCAACACGCTTATGTGAAGCGTTTGAGATCTGATACGCTATGAGCTAAATCAGATAAATGTAAGTTTGTGGGATATCCAAAAGAAATTATTGGATATTATTTCAACCATCCTATTGAGAGAAAAATGTTTATCTCAAAATATGCTACCTTTCTAGAAAAGGTATTTATCCTTAAAGGAAGCAGTGAGAGCTAGGTAGAACTTGAAAAGTTCAAGAATCTCAAATACACATTAAAGATGAAACTAGAACAATATATTGTTACATTAGATTAACACTCATAATACATTAGTTAAAGAACCACCACGTAAATCTGTTAGGATGAGCCGTGCTCCTACAAAGGTTGGACCTTCTTGTGGAGACTCGAACCTAACAAATATAAAGGAGAAATGTTTGACATTTTACATGCAATTGCAGCATATCGTGATTATGAAATTTATCATATTGATGTCAAAATTGCATTCTTAAATAGCAAATCTAATGTTTTTGAATCAAAATAATTTCCTAATATAGTATGCAGACTGCAAAAGTTCATTGGCAGACTTTAGCAAGCCTTTGCGGAATGAGAACATCCGTTTTAATGAAATAATCAATTAGTTTGATCACATTAAAAATATGGATGATCTTTGTGTGTATAAGAAGGTCACTAGGAGCAGAATGATATTTCTTATTTTGTATGTTGATAACATATTAATAATAGGAAATTACATTCTACTACTTTAAAAGTTTAGTCATCCAAGAACTTCTCCATTTGAGAAATGGCTTATATACTTTGTATTAAAATCTATAAGGATAGATTCAATAGGCTGCTAAGATTATCTGAATCCACATATGTTGATAAAGTATTAGCATTCAGGAATCCAAAAGAGGATACCTACCTATATATCAATCTAATATGGATGAAAGTCACTAGACTGTTGTTAAAACTATCCTTAAGTATATAAACATAAGTAAGGATACTTTTCAGTTGTGGAGAAACTAATGAACTAAGAGTTCATGGATACACTGATGCATTAGGATAAAACACATGGGTAATTGGCTTTAGTGCGAATGGGAGATTATTAGTTATATGCCCTATAGCCAATTCAATTGATTATATTTTGGATATAATTTTTCATGTAATAAATATTTTATTATTAATAAAAGACATTTATTTATCTTTTATATTCTATTAGTTGAATCTTGGTAAAAAATAAAGTCCATGAGACAATACTGCATTGTGAAATAAATTATAATGAGGTTATAATTATGAGTTTTATATTTGCATTAAAGTAATGTTTCTAAATATTCTTGGTCAATGTTCTCCTCATTATTGGACGATGATTAGAGCTGTTGAGACTGGTACAAATATGTTCTTTTCTTAGGGAAGCAGTTGTTCTCATAAGCTGAGATATATGTGATATCTAAAACTAATATGTAGGTGCTTGTTATTCAAACAAGTCCACTGAATTGACCTGCATGAGAATTCCATATGGAGAGTTACCTGTGTCTATGGAATACTCAAGTGATGGTTGTGTAAGTGATCTTTTGACTTGAAATGACTAAGCTATCTTGTATGGGGATGACTATATTTTGATTCTTCGTTCACATTATTCATTCATGAATAATAAGCAATGATTTTTTGGACATAGTACGAACCGTATGGAGATACTTGTGTAGTTAAGAGAGGATTCATCACTCTAGGTAAATCAGGAAAAATATTCTAATTGTTCTCTACTAGTATTGATTAAGAAATCCTTGCGCAAGATAGAATGAAATTAGCAAATTAAATTTGAAATTTCATTCATATGATCAATAGCTAATTTTAAAAGAATTAACATGATTTAGTAAAGCAGACACACTTCATACCTAATTACTAAATCAGCATTAATGATGAAGAGATATTAATTCATGCAGTGAAAGGTTAAGTCAAACCACTTTGACTTTCCAAATATTTGGGTAGTCTTGATATGTTGCTAGATAATGTATTCGACCTTCAAATATTAATTAAATAATTTAATTTATATTTGTTACCAACATATTTGGAACCTAGTAGGTCACACACATAAGAATAGATATGAGAAAATGTATTGACTTAATTGATTTATATCTAAAATTTATTAAGATAAATTTTAGATTAAATAAACCTAATATTTTAATTATAATTTATTTATTTAAATAGTTAAATAAATAAATATAAGTGAATAAATTGAATATCGTATTGCCATATGTATTATGATCTATTTTATTTAAATTGTTTAAATAAATAAATAGGCACATATATATTTTAGTTATAATTTATTTATTTAAAAGGTTTAAATAAATAATAATTTATTTATTTATAACCTAAATAAGGTTTAAGAGACAGTCTAAAGACGGTAGTTGTTGCTTATAGCCACAAAACTAAGCATAGAGCCTAAGATAGCTAGTACCATCATATACTCTAACCTTTCAACCCTCTAAAATAATTTTAGAGTTTTCGATTGTCCATTCGTGTAGATACTACTAGAGGCCGGACGCTTGGACGACTTATGGTTTGCGACAACCTAGCCGTGTAGATTGAAGTTTCGAAAAAACTGCAAAAAATGTATTCTTCTAAACAATTTTTATTGATTTAATCGTTTAAACGGATTATTGCTGGTATAATTATATTATTCCACTGCGCATTATTGATATTTAAACTCAACATAAAAGAGAGGTAGAAGAGAGAGCGAAACTTAGGAATAAGAAATTCTTCTCTTACCTTAAATCTTTTTATTTTAGATTGACTAATGTTTATAAACAGAAGAATAGAAGAGTTGAACAGAATAAATACATAAAGATAAAATAGTGTGTTTTCTAAAAAATATGGACAGACTAGTTATTTTCTATATTTTATAAGTACATGATTATAATTTTTATAAATTATAATTCATTTCTATTGTTTGAATGTGAAATATCTTATATTAGATTAATAGAAGCCACATTACTAAAGTGTTATATACTCCATATTAATAATACTAAATCGGTTTTAGTAAATCGTAATAACAACATAAAATAATGTCATTAAATGCAATGTTTATATTAAAATTCTATTTAATTATTATTGTACCGCATTTTATTAGAATATCTGTATTTCATTAGAATTCCCTACAGAGAGTGTAATGATTAAATGTAGCACAAAATTTAATTTCATAATTTGTTATTTTTTTCATTATTATCATATTTAATAATTAAATGTTGAAAATACAAAATTTATATTATTATTATACTATTATTATTTATATGATCTTATGAGTTAAAAATTTTAATATTTTTAACTAATTTTCAATATTACAACCAAACAACGGTAAATAAGTCGTTTGGAAAATATATATTTTTCTTAAAAAATATTTTCCAAAGTTAAGTTATTTTCTAGAAGTAAACGGAGGCTTAATATTCCTTTTCATTTAAAACCTAGTAGATTTTTTTTTTTTTTTTTTGAGAAATAAACCTAGTAGATATTTACTTTTATTATTACCAGCTGGAAAATCTAAATAAATCAATAAATAAATAAAATTCATATTGCATGAAATACAATAATTTATTAATGTTTAAGTTTACCATAATACCATCTTAGTTTCAACAAATTCAACAATACTTTTGCTTGAGTTAAGTTCTTTTAGAGATTGAGCTTTTTAATTTTTAGATTTTTCTTTTCTTACTTCGTTTACTTTTTTAGATTCATTATTAAAAGTGAGCCAAGTCATTCTATTCGGCCTTTTATAAAATATGTCATCACTTATGAATCATACACATTACA
Source organism: Jatropha curcas (assembly GCF_041381405.1). Taxonomy (NCBI): domain Eukaryota; kingdom Viridiplantae; phylum Streptophyta; class Magnoliopsida; order Malpighiales; family Euphorbiaceae; genus Jatropha; species Jatropha curcas. Next base: position 23,333,758 of record NC_143158.1, on the reverse strand, counting down.
TTATTAAAATATGCAATGTGTATATTACGGACTACTTTACCCAACGTGTAAGTTATAGAACTCTTTTTACTATAAGTATTTCCATGCCTTTTTTGAGTACGAGATTAATCTCATGTTAGTGTTAGTAGTTGTTTTTTTTTATATAAATATATTTTCATAGATTGAATCACAGATTTTTCCATGAAATTAATATGTATATAACATTGTACAGTTAACACTATTACACTAAAAATTGAGATAAACAAATTCTTTACTTTTCAAAATTACTTTGCATATGAAACTTTCTTGATGGAAACTGCAAAGTGCTTTGAACAATCCAATTTCCACAACGCGGGTCCACTGTCAGTTTGCGATATCCAACAACAATGGCTATTATGCTAAAATTGAGAGAAATAAAAATTTTGATTTACATAACTATTTTGTATAGGAAACTTCTTTGAAAGCAATTGCAACCATCTTTGAATACTTTGATTTTAACAACATAGTTCCATTGCCAATACAACAATCTGCCACGATCTTACAGAAAACTAAAGTTCTGTTCGGCAACAACTTTTAATTAACTTTTAATGTTTTGACCAAGTCAAAAATCTAATATAGCTTTTATAATAGTTTTAAGAGATTGAGAGAGCTTTTTATGGATATTTGCTAATCAATTGCAACTCCAAAATAATTAATAGTAACTCTAACATTTTTGAGAGATGCAAGATTTGAAATCATAGCTTCATGTATAGATTTCTTTGAAGCAGACAAAAGACCATCTCGTTATTTTTTTTATAAATAATGCGGAAACAGACATGGAAAACAATATGATTAAAAATATAGGAAATGAAAACATGAGAGAAATGCGTATCTATGAAAAATATAGGGTTATATTTATAAATGTAAAAGATAAATTATTATATATCATTAAATATATTCAATAATATGTCAAGTTCAATCGACATTTAATCATATCCAAAAGAATTACAAGTTTCATACTCATAAAAAAACCATGCTTTGTAAATTTATATTTATTTTAATAAAAGAAATGAGTTTTTGAGAGTTTCTAGTTTATGGAAATGTATCTACGAGAGGGGAAATGCGTTTCCAAATTACTTAATTTACATAAACATCCCCAAAACGTTTTCGAGGAGTTTCCAAGCGTTTCCATGTAGGAAACGTTTTCAATACCTGGAAACGACATTCAAAGAAAGTTTCCATAGAACATAGATTGGCAGCTAATGACTAGTGATTGGTGGATTAAATATTATTATCTAGATAGGTTGTATGGACACTTTAAAAGATTTAACATACTCTTATTATATTCCCGTATCAAACACCGTTATATCTCTAGTATAGAAACGTCAACTTTTAGCATTTCGATTTATAATTTTGAATGGCTAAAGGCTAGGTGCCTGTTGGGCAACATCTAGCTGTTTTAGTAGCTGTTAGATATTAGCTGGTAGCTGTCTAAAGTAAAAATGTTTGGTAAGAATAATAGTTTGATTAATTATTGAATTTAAAATGATAAAAAAAGACACTTGAATATTGAATTAGAATTTTAACTTATAAATATAGAAGTGAACTCAATATATAAAAAAGAGAGGAAGTTCTATTTTTGACATTAGCGAAATACATGTTTAAATCTTTGAACTTATCGGGTTTTATTATTATTATGTCCATGAACTTTTGTTTATTGACATTAAACTCCTTCAAATTTCATTTTTTAAAAAAATTAAGCTCTTATATGTATTAACTAGAGGTTAGAGAGTAATAATCATATATGTTAAATACATGTTGATGGGAAAACTTAATCAAAGTATTAAATCCATGAACATCTATTTTTGATATTAGCGTATTGGATTCACCATTTACTCTAAATCAATTTAAGGCTTAATCTTTATATAAATAAAAGTTAAAGGGCTTGATGCCAACAAATAAAAGTTCAAAGGCTTAATGATCACAACTCAATAAATTTGGAGGCTTAAACATGAGTCCTAACTTTCACTGCATCTAATACATATATAAATATTATAATTAAGAGTTGAAAATGGTTTTAAAATTGTGGAATTTAAACATTCTTGATTTATTTTCATTTATTAATTTGCCGAATAAAACTTCAATCATTTAATTAAAATCTTTAAAATGTAAAACTTTTTCTAAGGTATCCCACCGGCTCTCTCTAAGGAAAAAAAAAAAATCTAAAATCCTTCTTTTCTTTTTTTATGGGCGGCCATCGGTAAAATATCACCAGTGGTCACTCCTTGTCTTTCTTTTTTTTTTGTTTTCAAATAATCTTCAGATTTGTATCTTTTAATACAGATATGAGTTATTGTTCTCCATAGTTTGAGATTATTGTTATCCATATTTTGGAATTTTGTTCTTAGATTTAGTCGTTTGATAGTTTCTGAGTTTTGTTATCACCATTATGGTAATTTTGTTTATGATATTTTATTATTTGGGCAGTTATGTAGAAAGAAGTGCAGATCTCTTTTTTGATAGAAGGAAGAATTTTGAAGATAATCATATTAGACTTGTAGAAAAACCATTGAGTAGAACAGTAGCCATGAATCGCCACCAAGTGGAGCGAGCGATCGCCTACAACACATGTATTATGCTCTGTCAACTTGATCGGATACTTCAAATCAATATTGTCTTTTTAATTTTTTGTACGAGTGGTTTATTATTAGATTTACTTTACAAAAATATAGAAACATATTGATATGTATTTCATATTTGTATATAGGTTCCTCTTAATAAAATTTTCAGTTTGATTTCCTCTCAAAAGAAAATTTTTTTCTGAGGTAAGAGATCCATAAACCGCTTATATAAACTATAATTAAGTGGCTAAAACTAAAATCAATCATATGGTACCTGTAAATAAATAATTAATTTATTGAAAGATATATATCCCCATAATCTTTCATATGTAACCTTTTAAATAATATATTATTGTATTGTATTCTAACTGAAACATTATTTCAGTTATTTATAATTTTCATGCACATTATATTTTGTATTTCAAGTAGTAATAAGTTATAAAATGTAATGTCCTATTTAAATATTTATGGAAGTAATAAGTTATTATTAAAATATAAGTAGAAACGCGTGAAAATGATAAATAGTGATAGTAACCAATGATCGATGATATGAACAATGTTGGCCATGAAGATTATTGTGGCGGATGGTGATCAGTGACTAGTGATAGTGGTTGCTATTGATTAATAAATTAAAAAAAAAATAAGATTTTAATAAGTTTACTAATGTCCGGAAAATGCATTTCTCTCTTAATGATAAAAAGTCATTTTTCTTAAAAACTTATATACTTTTTCTTTCACCAAGAAAATATTTTCTATTGACTGATTTTCCTGAACGCTTCAAATATCGAAAAATTTAAAAAATATTTTTGAAGTAATTACTTTTAAAAAACAACCGTAGCCTTGATATTCCTTTTCATTTAAAACCTATTATTAAGTATTTACTTTTGCTACCACCAGCTTTTGGAAATCAAAATAAACCTATTATTAGATATTATTAGGTATTACATGTTTTCCATAGAAATAATGTGAATGCAAGACTTAATGTTGAAGGAAGACTTCTTTTTTGTTAGAAAACTACAATTTTGTTGCAACAATAAATCTATAAACCAAATGATACGTTTGCTTGACCTAGACCACAAACAAACAAATATAAAAGTTTTTGAAAAATAATACATCAGAACTTATAGTAAGGGGTTGGTGTGACACATCACACATCACATTTTGGAAAACTTTTTCTGCAAAGGATTATATTTATAACGAATGTTAAATTATGTAATTTTATGGTTCTAATATAAAAGTTTTTGCAATATAAGGGTTGGCTTAGCTCGAATTTTGAGAGGAAATATTTTTTTTTCTAAAAAAAATAATCAAGAACTAACGAGAGAATAGAATTTCAAAATGGAGGCCTCTCATTGATTTCTCAAATTTTAATTTTTTTTTAAATTTATAAAGCATCTAAACAAATTAGAATGGTTAAATTTTAGGAGTCAAAAATATTGAAAAAGAGTTTTTATAGAATGGTTAATTTAACTTTTTGTAATTTTTTTAATTAAAATATAAAAATGTAATTGGATGGATGGAGGAAACTTCGCTGAAGGATTCTCCAACATGCATTTACTTTGCAACACTCATTCGCTGAAGTATGGACCATTTTGCTACTCCTCTCTATATATAACAAGCTAGAGCGAGTTGAAGATAAGTATTAAAAATGGATATAATTAAGAGGTATTGTTGGATATTAGTGATTTTATTCTTCTTAAAAGAGAGTTGTGATGGCTGTTTAGAGGAAGAAAGAGTTGCACTCTTGGAAATAAAGTCTTCCTTCAATTCTTCTATTTTTTATTATTCTTGGAGGATAGATAGTGTTGCCTGTTGTAATTGGGAAGGCATTGAGTGCCATGAAATTACTAGTCGAGTTACAAAACTCTACCTCTCATTGCAAAGGGATTGGTTTTCACATAATGATTTTTACCTAAATGCCTCTTTGTTTCTTCCATTCCAACAATTGAAGTATCTTTATTTAGCTGAAAACGGTATAGCTGGCTGCGTTAAGAATGAAGGTCCTTTTATCTCCGTTTATTTATCATTAATTATGATTCAAAATAATTAAATTTATGTACATTTTCAAAATGCTCTTTCATATATGCAGGTTTTGAAAGGTTATCAACACTTTCCAATTTGGAAGTTCTTGATTTGGGAGATAATCAATTTAACAATAGTATCTTATCATCGTTGGGTGGTTTTTTATCTTTGAAATACTTATATCTATCTGACAATACATTAGAAGGAATAATTAATATGCCAGGTGATAACTTCACTTTTTTTTTTTTTTTTTTTTTTTTTGCCTCAAACTATTAACAAGAGACAGCAGAATCGAAGGTTTTGATTAGTAATTTGAAGGACTAACTTTTGTACACTGACGTGTGTTGAGATGTGCAGAATTAAATAATTTGATAGAATTGGATATAAGTGACAATGAAATCAAAGGCTTCAATTCTTACCATGGTACAATATATTTTTGTTTTCTTATTTACTAATATCTAACAGTTTTGATCTCTTAATTAACAACTTTCTATTATTCCTCAAAAGTGTTTGACCTGAGTTATAATCTCTTTACTCTATCATTCCTAAAAGGGCTTTCATCTCTCAAAAAGCTGTATATAAGATACAACCAGTTAGAAGGAGCATCCGATTTTAAAGGTTATTTTCCTCTTTTTATGAAGTAATTTAATTTAAAATTTATGTAATTCTAGTTTTACTTTCTTATTAAGCGGAAAGTAATATTCATTTGGTGTTTCATTTGAATCAATAGGGTCCTATAATTTCACTAATTTGGAAGAGCTGTACCTGGATTTTTCTATTAATGTGGATGAAAACTTCCTTCAAAGCCTTGGAGCAATGATGCCTTCTGTTAAGCTTTTGTCTTTAAGGTCGCTGAATGGATCCGTACCTACTGGAGGTAATTAAATTAACTACAAAAGATGTCTCTCTGCTCAAAGACACTTAAAATATAAGATTAAAAAAAAAGAGCTTAGATCAGTAAAACAATCTCTCAAATTTAAAATTATCAAAAAATTCCAATATATTTTCACACACTCCTTTTTGAATTTTTATAGGTTTACTTAATTTCAAAAATTTGGAGTATTTGGACTTGAGTTATTCTGCTATCAACAATAGCTTTGGTCTACTAGGCATTGGAATGATGAAGCATCTCAAAACTTTATTATTACCTGGTTGTGGACTTACTGGACCCATACCTACTGATCAAGGTATGTTCACAATCTCTGGCTCTCCCTTGTATCATTTCTTCAAATACATTAGAATTGTAATAACCAAAGGTTTTTTTTTTCTTTTTTGTTGCAAAATTTCAAATATTCAGGTCTTTGCAAATTGAAGTTTCTGCAAAAGCTAGATATAAGTGACAATTATCTCAATGGTAGTTTGCCATGGTGTCTAGCAAATTTGACGTCCCTCAAAAAGTTCTCTCTCTATTATAATAACTTTATTGGAGACATTGCTTCATCTCCTCTTAGAAGATTAACATCCCTTGAATATCTAAATCTCTTTAATAATCTCTTCCAAATCCCAATCTCACTCTCTCTATTTTTCAACCATTCAAATCTCAATTTTTTGGATTGTCAGCAGAACACCATATATGCCATAACAGAGGCTCATAATTTCACTCCAAAGTTTCAGTTAGAGACTCTCCTGTTGTCTGGCCATGGATATGGTAGCGGAGAAATTCCCAAGTTCCTCTATCATCAGTATAATCTGCGATATGTTGATCTATCAAACAATAAAATAAGAGGAGAGTTTCCATTCTGGTTATTAGGCAACAACACAAAACTAAAGGTACTTAATTTGGCCAACAATTCTCTTTCAGGGCCATTCCAGTTACCTATTCATTCTCCTCCGAATTTGTCATTCTTCGATATTTCTGACAATAGTCTGTATGGATCCATCCCCAAAAAAATTGGGACACATTTGTCAAGATTAGTGGATTTAAACATGAGGGGAAATGGTTTGAATGGGAATATTCCCCCTTCATTTGGAAATATGAGCTTTTTGGAAAGTTTGGACTTATCTGACAATAGATTGTCAGGAAGTATACCTGAGCAATTGACCGTAGGTTGTATCTCATTATATAAACTCAAACTTTCAAAGAACACTTTGCAAGGACAGATATTTTCCAAAAATGTTAATTTGGAATCTCTTCGATGGTTACAATTAGATGGCAATCTATTCAATGGAAATATACCAAATAGTTTGTTTAGTGCAACTTCATTGAGTATATTGGATGTCAGTGATAACCATCTCTCTGGAAGCATCCCAAAATGGATGGGAAAAATGTCTTCTCTTGAAATTTTGGATCTTTCACTAAATAATATTTCTGGAAGCTTACCATCCAATTTTTACCCTTCGCAAATAGAAGAAATTCACTTGTCAAAAAATAAACTGCAAGGATCTTTGAGTGATGTATTTAATGGTGACTCTTCATTAGTTATGTTAGATCTTAGCCACAATAACTTAATAGGAAAAATTCCATCGAGGATCGCCAACAATTCTAAATTGAGGTACATTCAGTTAAGTAGTAATCATTTGGAGGGTGGAATTCCAACTCAATTATGCAACTTGTATAACTTAAGCTTGATTGATCTCTCTCATAATGATCTTTCTGGTCCTATTCTCCCTTGTCTGAGACTTAGAAGTGATTGGTCTAAACAACATGAATTTCCAATTGAAAATACTACCTTTTCCCCTATGGCTCTTCCTCCTGGCTCACAACCTTTAGAGTTTACAAACAAGAATGGATTCTATTCTTATCAACCAAGCACACTTCAATATTTCTCAGGGATTGATCTTTCTTGTAATAATTTTTCTGGAGAGATTCCATTTGAAATTGGAGATCTTGATACAATTCAAATGTTAAATCTCTCACACAATAGTTTGACCGGATCAATTCCACAAACATTTTCAAATTTGAGGCAAATCGAGAGCTTAGATCTTTCTTACAATAATTTGGAGGGGGAAATTCCTTCTCAGATTACTCAATTATATTCTTTAGAAGTTTTCAGTATAGCACACAATAACTTATCTGGTAAGACACCTACAAGAGTTGCACAATTTGGAACATTTGATGAAGGCAGCTATGAGGGAAATCCTTTCCTCTGTGGATGGCCACTGCCAAAAGCTTGCAATGCAACAATAACTTCATCACCAATGCCCATAAATTCAATTGATGACAATAGTGGGTTCATCGACATGGATATTTTCTATGTGAGCTTTGTGGTATCTTACATGATAGTTTTGTTGGGAATAATTGCAGTTTTATATATAAATCCATATTGGCGACAAGCTTGGTTTTACTATGTAGAATTGATATCCACCAATTGTTATTACTTTCTTGTTGACAATATTCCTTACTTATTTAAGTTTGGAGTTTCATAAGATTGTATATTATGTTTCTACACTGTCTATGGTTCATAATTCATAATTCATAAGATTGTATATTATGAATAATGAAATGTAAGGTAAATTATCAATTTAAATTGCTTTTTTTTTTTTTTTAGAATAACAAATTTAAACTCTGTTTCTTTATTTTCTTTTAAACATATTGGAGAGGTAAATAGATTAATTCATATTTAAGTTAGGACAAATTTTCTACAATAGGATTATACTTCCTAACTAATATATATATATATATACATATATATATATATATACTTCTACAATTGGACATAATTTAAAAATTTTAATTGGTACACTATTAAATTTAAATTTTCTATTTTATTAAATTTATAATTATTTTGTACGCTTTATTTTATTTATTAAAATAAGAAACCAACATAAGCAATCAAATTAAATTACTTTTATTTTTTCAACTAATGATATCAAAAGCTTTAAAGATTTTTTTTCAATCCATAAATTTAGCATAAATATTTTTATCAATCCCAATATTTCTCTTCTTATTTCCACTTTTATATACTTTAATAGCAATATTTCATCTTTTTAAAAGAATTAAGAAAATGATTGGAACACATTGATTTTCTAAAAATACATAGTAGAATACCTAAATTGGCCTTCTTAAATTAAAAAATCTCCATCTTTTTTTGGATACATAGGAGGCTCAATGAACCGAAATAACATTTTAGCTACACAGCAGGGAGCAAAACACTCTCCATTTAATTTTACTACAAAGTCAATGCTAATTTTATCTCGTATTAAAGGAAAAATAATAAACTTATCTTTATATTATGGCAAAATTAATTACTTTGTCCTTCTATTTTTTAAAATACACTATTTTGTCCACATATACTAATTTCGTCCAACTATTTCGTCATTCCATCAATATTTTCATTTTTTGCTGTTTAATTTAAAAGAAAAGACTAAAATATCTTTTTGTCAATTGTTCACTTTTTTTTTAATGATTTTATAATTCAAATACCCTCTTAGTACTCATAATTCTTTCTGCTTTTCTAAGGGTGGATTTTAATCGAACACTTGATGGGCAGAAAATTATAAAAATCCAAAAAATCTCTTTTAAATTTTTTGTGGTCTGTATTGTTGTGATCTTCTGATTGAGTTGGAAGACCCTTAGAGGAATCATATCACTTGCTATTACATTTTGTATGTATAATGTCAATTTGATTTAAAATAGGAAAATGAGTAAGCAAAGAAATATAGAGTAAATGTAAAATGTTTTAACCAGTGAACCAATTGTTGCTTATTGAAAGAGAGTTGCATAAATGCAAATTCTGTTTGGATTTATTTTTAAATATAGTTTTAAAACTTTTTTTTTATAATCACAAAATTTTCTTTTGACCGGAGAAGGTGTCCAGTTACATGTTCTTTTAATTTATTTTTTAATTTATTCAAATTTGGCAGAAAATGCAAACTTAACGGAAAAAGTTAAATTTTTTGATGGAAAGAAGTGCACAATGGTAAAAAATATAGGGATAAAGTGTTGGGCATCAGCTCTAACACCAGTTTTTGGGCATCAGCTCTGATACCACTTGTTGGGCCTTTTCAACCAATTAAGAGAAAATTAACGCAGCGAAAAAATAGAAATGGGACACACAGAAATTTACGTGGTTCACCCTCAACTGTTTAGGGCTACGTCCACGAGACAAACTCCGAATAATTCTTCCACTATTAAAAAATAGTAGGTACACAGAGAGTAATACAAAAATAGTGGCACACAAAGTGTTTCACAAAAACACCCCATAATAATTTCCTCACTATTTTTCTCTCCCCTAGGTTTAGGAAACCCTTCCTAAAACTAGATAAACTCTCTCTCTACATATTTTTTTTCTTCTTCTTCTGCTGTGTGTTGAAACGAGGCAGATCCTCTCCTATTTACAGGAGAAGAAAACGCATCCACCGAAACCTAACGCGTAGAAACGTGTTAAATGAGCTGTGTACAGCTCATTTAAGTTGCTCCACTTGCCTCCTTTTTGAATTCTTCTGCCTACAAAATTTGCTACCGCCAAGGCTTTACATTTTGTCAAAACTGCCTAACTTTAGAATTGTTTTGCTGCCAACTTTGATTCCTTCCATTTTTAACTTTAGTGTGTGAGTCCCACTTGAGTGGGCACCACCACAACAAATCTCCCCCTGCACACTCAAGTGGGGACGTTAGCCATCATAATCCCTACAGCTATCCGACAGTATTCGAACTTCTCCTTTGAAAGAACCATCGTCAATATGACTGATCCATTTTCTCCTCTATGGATTTTCTCAAGCTGTAACAACTTCATCTCCAACACATCCCTGATCTAGTGATAGAATGGAAGGAGGAATTCTTTCCAAGGTGAATTGCGCCTTGACTGTCACAAAATATCCGATATCGTTCTTGATGAATTCCGAGTTCATTCAAGAATTTCTTCATCCACAGCAACTGCTTGCACGCTTCAGTAATCTTGACTGCCACGACACGGCTCCCCCTGCAAATGTGATTGGATATCCTGAAAATCCATTTCACTGTAGTCCAATGTTCCTTTCCAGGATTTGAAAGAAACCCACTCACTACTCCAACTGAGTGAGCAATATCTGGCCGTGTACAAACCATGGCATACATCAAGTTTCCAACTACTGATTCGTATGGAACCTTTTCCTTTTCTTCCTTCTTTCCATCCATAGAAGGGCACTATTTAGAACTCAATTTAAAGTGATTAGTAAGAGGACAACTAACAGCTTTAGCGTTTTCCATTCTAAACCTTTGAAGTACTCTCTCAATGTACTTCTCGTGTGACAACCATAATTTCTTGGCTCTTCGATCTTCATGCCAAGAATTTGCTTTGCTGGTCCCAAGCCTTTCATGGCAAAGACTTACTAGATTTTTGACCAACAATCAACATATCAACCACATATAGCAAAAATAATGTAGTCATCAACAGAGAATTTCTTCATAGAAACATAGTGATCTGAAGTAGTCTTTCTGTAGCCTTGCTCCCCCATAACAGACTCAAACTTCTTGTACCACTATCTCAGTGCCTTCTTCAATAGTAACAGTATGCTTGAATAGTAACGGTATGCATGAATAGTAACTCAGCAACAGCAACGACAATAGTATTGCTCACCATCAACTTTGAGTTACTATTTTACTATTCATCACTAAATCGATTCTGCAAAGTCTTTCCGAGCGGACAGCACCAATGGACTCGTCGTAATTTTCTCTTCATCGTGGTATATTTATTTTGAAAATATATCCACGGATCGGGTACTGCTATCTGACCGACTGGATCTACCAAAACCTTCGGCTCTGATACCAGTTGTTGGGCATCAGCTCTGATACCAGTTTTTGGGCATCAGCTCTGATACCACTTGTTGGGCCTTTTCAACCAATTAAGAGAAAATTAACATAGCGGAAAAATAGAAATGGGACACACAGAAATTTACGTGGTTCACCCTCAACTGTTTAGGGCTATGTCCACGAGACAAACTCCGAATAATTCTTCCACTATTAAAAAATAATAGGTACACCGAGAGTAATACAAAAATAGTGGCACACAAAGTGTTTCCCAAAAACACCCCATAATAATTTCCTCACGATTTTTCTCTCCCCTAGGTTTAGGAAACCCTTCCTAAAACTAGATAAACTCTCTCTCTATATTTTTTTCTTCTTCTGCTGTGTGTTGAAATGAGGCAGATCCTCTCCTATTTATAGGAGAAGAAAACGCGTCCACCGAAACCTAACGGGTAGAAACGTGCTAAATGAGCTGTGTACCGAAACCTAACGCGTAGAAACGTGTTAAATGAGCTGTGTACAGCTTATTTAAATTGCACCGCTTGCCTCCTTTTTGAATTCTTCTGCCTACAAAATTTGCTACCGCCAAGGCTTTACATTTTGTCAAAACTGCCTAACTTTAGAATTGTTTTGCTGCCAACTTTGATTCCTTCCATTTTTAACTTTAGTGTGTGAATCCCACTTGAGTGGGCACCACCACAACAAATCTCCCCCTGCACACTCAAGTGGGGACGTTAGCCATCATCATCCCTACAGCTATCCGACAGTATTCGAACTTCTCCTTTGAAAGAACCATCGTCAATATGACTGATCCATTTTCTCCTCTATGGATTTTCTCAAGCTGTAACAACTTCATCTCCAACACATCCCTGATCTAGTGATAGAATGGAAGGAGGAATTCTTTCCAAGGTGAATTGCGCTTTGACTGTCACAAAATATCCGATATCGTTCTTGATGAATTCCGAGTTCATTCAAGAATTTCTTCATCCACAGCAACTGCTTGCACGCTTCAGTAATCTTGACTGCCACGACACGGCTCCCCCTGCAAATGTGATTGGATATCCTGAAAATCCATTTCACTGTAGTCCAATGTTCCTTTCCAGGATTTGAAAGAAACCCACTCACTACTCCAACTGAGTGAGCAATATCTGGCCGCGTACAAACCATGGCATACATCAAGTTTCCAACTACTGATTCGTATGGAACCTTTTCCTTTTCTTCCTTCTTTCCATCCATAGAAGGGCACTGTTCAGAACTCAATTTAAAGTGATTAGTAAGAGGACAACTAACCGCTTTAGCGTTTTCTATTCCAGACCTTTGAAGTACTCTCTCAATGTACTTCTCGTGTGACAACCATAATTTCTTGGCTCTTCGATCTTCATGCCAAGAATTTGCTTTGCTAGTCCCAAGCCTTTCATGGCAAAGACTTACTAGATTTCTGACCAACAATCAACATATCAACCACATATAGCAAAAATAATGTTGTCATCAACAGAGAATTTCTTCATAGAAACATAGTGATCTGAAGTAGTCTTTCTGTAGCCTTGCTCCCCCATAACAGACTTAAACTTCTTGTACCACTCTCTCAGTCCCTGCTTCAATAGTAACAGTATGCTTGAATAGTAACTGTATGCATGAATAATAACTCAGCAACAGTAACGACAATAGTACTGCTCACCATCAACTTTGAGTTACTATTTTACTATTCATCACTAAATCGATTCTGCAACGTCTTTCCGAGCGGACAGCACCAATGGACTCGTCGTAATTTTCTCTTCGTCGTGGTATATTTATTTTCAAAATATATCCACGGATCGGGTACCGCTATCTGACCGGCTGGATCTACCGAAACCTTCGGCTCTGATACCAGTTGTTGGGCATAAGCTCTGATACCAGTTTTTGGGCATCAGCTCTGATACCACTTGTTGGGCCTTTTCAACCAATTAAGAGAAAATTAACGCAGCGGAAAAATAGAAATGGGACATACAGAAATTTACGTGGTTCACCCTCAACTGTTTAGGGCTACGTCCACGAGACAAACTCCGAATAATTCTTCCACTATTAAAAAATAGTAGGTACACCGAGAGTAATACAAAAATAGTGGCACACAAAGTGTTTCCCAAAAATACCCCATAATAATTTCCTCACGATTTTTCTCTCCCCTAGGTTTAGGAAACCCTTCCTAAAACTAGATAAACTCTCTCTCTACATTTTTTTTTCTTCTTCTACTGTGTGTTGAAATGAGGCAGATCCTCTCCTATTTATAGGAGAAGAAAACGCGTCCACCGAAACCTAACGCGTAGAAACGTGTTAAATGAGCTGTGTACAACTCATTTAAGTTGCACCGCTTGCCTCCTTTTTGAATTCTTCTACCTACAAAATTTGCCACCGCCAAGGCTTTACATTTTGTCAAAACTGGGTAACTTTAGAATTGTTTGGCTGCCAACTTTGATTCCTTCCATTTTTAACTCTAGTGTGTAAGTCCCACTTGAGTGGGCACCACCACAACAAATCTCCCCCTGCACACTCAAGTGGGGACGTTAGCCATCATCATCCCTACAGCTATCCGACAGTATTCGAACTTCTCCTTTGAAAGAACCATCGTCAATATGACTGATCCATTTTCTCCTCTATGGATTTTCTCAAGCTGTAACAACTTCATCTCCAACACATCCCTGATCTAGTGATAGAATGGAAGGAGGAATTCTTTCCAAGGTGAATTGCGCTTTGACTGTCACAAAATATCCGATATCGTTCTTGATGAATTTCGAGTTCATTCAAGAATTTCTTCATCCACAGCAACTGCTTGCACGCTTCAGTAATCTTGACTGCCACGACACGGCTCCCCCTGCAAATGTGATTGGATATCCTGAAAATCCATTTCACTGTAGTCCAATGTTCCTTTCCAGGATTTGAAAGAAACCCACTCACTACTCCAACTGAGTGAGCAATATCTGGCCGCGTACAAACCATGGCATACATCAAGTTTCCAACTGCTGATTTGTATGGAACCTTTTCCTTTTCTTCATTCTTTCCATCCGTAGAAGGGCACTGTTTAGAACTCAATTTAAAGTGATTAGAAAGAGGACAACTAACCGCTTTAGCGCTTTCTATTCCAAACCTTTGAAGTACTCTCTCAATGTACTTCTCGTGTGACAACCATAATTTCTTGGCTCTTCGATCTTCATGCCAATAATTTGCTTTGCTAGTCCCAAGCCTTTCATGGCAAAGACTTACTAGATTTCTGACCAACAATCAACATATCAACCACATATAGCAAAAATAATGTAGTAATCAACAGAGAATTTCTTCATAGAAACATAGTGATCTGAAGTAGTCTTTCCGTAGCCTTGCTCCCCCATAACAGACTCAAACTTCTTGTACCACTGTCTCAGTGCCTGCTTCAATAGTAACAGTATGCTTGAATAGTAACTGTACATGTGAATAGTACTATGCGTGAATAGTGCTCGGCTTATTTGAAACGGACTCAGCAACAGTAACGACAATAGTACTTCTCACCATCAACTTTGAGTTACTATTTTACTATTCATCACTAAATCGATTCTGCAACGTCTTTCCGAGCGGACAGCACCTATGGACTCGTCGTAATTTTCTCTTCGTCGTGGTATATTTATTTTCAAAATATATCCATGGATCGGGTACCGCTATCTGACCAGCTGGATCTACCGAAACCTTCGGCTCTGATACCAGTTGTTGGGCATCAGCTCTGATACCAGTTTTTGGGCATCAGCTCTGATACCACTTGTTGGGCCTTTTCAACCAATTAAGAGAAAATTAACTCAGTGGAAAAATAGAAATGGGACACACAGAAATTTACGTAGTTTACCCTCATCTGGTTAGGGCTACGTCCACGAGACAAACTCCGAATAATTCTTCCACTATTAAAAAATAGTAGGTACACCGAGAGTAATACAAAAATAGTGGCACACAAAGTGTTTCCCAAAAACACCCCATAATAATTTCATCACTATTTTTCTCTCCCCTAGGTTTAGGAAACCTTTCCTAAAACTAGATAAACTCTCTCTCACTAACGCGTAGAAAACGCGTCCACCGAAACCTTCCATTTTTAACTTTAGTGTGTGAGTCCCACTTCAGTGAGCACCACCACAACATAAAGTAGTGTACTAAAAAAAAAAGAGAGAAAAATAATTAATTTTGACAAAATATAAGGACAAGATTATAATTTTCCCCATATTAAAACATCACGATTAGAGTAGTACTTTCATTTCGTTTTTTCATACCTTGATATGAAAAAAAACTTTTAGTTATGTGTGTGGTCAAAATTTTAATTTAACTACAATTTATTTATAGGCTTTTATACTGGAAGGTGTTCTAAATTAACACAATATTTTATTTTCTATATAACATTTCGTAAAATATATATCATAGATTTTTTAAATATATTTTTAAAGTTTAATAGTTATGTATAGATTGTTATGAATTTGAAAATTTTAAACTATTTTTATGTTATTTAATTATTATCTTTAAGATAATTCATTTAGATTATCAATACGTTTATTTTCTTTTTTTCATTATTATTGCCGAATTCTCTAATACTTTCTGTTGCTTTATTTCTCAGGCTTACACTGATCTTTTTGAATTTTCTTTTCCCAGAGTTCCGATTGTTCAACCTATAGAATCTTCTTCAACATTTTCCTATTTGCCCGCGTATGCTTATAAAGATCCTATGTTTACAGGCTCTATCTCATTTATAATTTTTAAAACCCATCTAACGGTGCTTGAATTAATCCTTGTGCAGTTGCACCATGAAGCTTGGGCGAGTTTTATTGTCCTTCGCTTTATTAGGTTAGGAATTTGCGCGTTTTGTTAGGCATCAGCTCTGATACCAGTTGTTGGGCATTAGCTCTGATACCAGTTGTTGGACCTTAGGTACCACTTGCCTCAGCTCTAATACCACTTGTTAGGCCCTTTCAATAAAGCAAGAGAAAATTAACGCAGCGGAATAATCAAAATTGTGACACACAGAAATTAACGTGGTTCACCCTCAACTGTTTAGGGCTACGTCCTCGGGACAAACTCCGAATCATTCTTCCACTATTAAAAAAATAGTAGGCTTACAAAGAGAGTAATACAAAAATAGTGGCACTCAAAGTGTTTCCCAAAAACACCCCAAAATAATTTCCTCACTATTTTTCTCTCCCCTAGTTTTAGGAACCCTTCCACTTTTCCATTTCTTCCTTCTCTCCATCCGTAGAAGGGCACTGTTTAGAACTCAATTTAAAGTGATTAGTAAGAGGACAACTAACCACTTTAGCATTCTCCATTCTAAACCTTTGAAGTACTTTCTCAATGTACTTCTCCTGTGACAACCATAATTTCTTGGCTCTTCGATCTTCATGCCAAGAATTTGCTTTGCTGGTCCCAAGTCTTTCATGACAAAAGACTTACTTAGCTGTTTCTTCAAGCTAGAATTCTGACCAACAATCAACATATCAACTACATAGAGCAAAAACAATGTAGTCATCATCAGAGAATAGAAATACAGTGATCTGAAGTAGTCTTTCTGTAGCCATGCTCCCCCATAACAGACTCAAACTTCTTGTACCACTGTCTCGGTGCCTGCTTCAAGCCTTCTTCAGTTTGCAAACACAATCCTCTTTTTCTACGAAACCCTCTAACTGCTCCATGTATATTTCTTCTTCCAAATCTCCATGTCGGAAGGTAGTCTTTCCATCCATTTGCTCAATTTTCAGTTCAAAACTGGCGGCCATTCCGAGCACTGTCCGAATGGATGTCATTTTCACAACTGGTGAAAAGATCAAAATCAATACCCTTTCTTTGATTGAATCCTTTCACAACCAGTCTAGCTTTGAATCGCGGTTGGGAGCTGTGTTCTTCCTGCTTGATCCTGAACACCCACTTGTTCTTCAAAGCTTTCTTGCCTTTAGGCAACTTCACCAGCTCAAATGTTTCATCCTCATGTAAGGACTTCATTTCATCTTGCATGGCTTCAATCCAGTTCCTCTTGTGTTCATTTCCATAGCTTCTTCAAAGCTTTCAGGTTCTCCCCGTCAGTCGTCAGTACATACTCATTGACAGGATTCTAGTAGATGGTTATCAGACTCTACTAGATCTTCTTAATGTTTGAGAACCTTCCGGTGCTGGTGGTTGAACATGAACACCATAATCTTCATCTGGTTCATTCTGATTAGGAACTTCTGGATTTTCTAACTCTGAAACTTATTCTTATGGAACATTTTCTTGATCTCTAATTTGTCTGCGTTCTATTGGAGGGACTCTTTGTATGTCATTGAGTCTTTATCAGATCTATTGGCACTCTGTTTCAATATCTTCAATAGTCTAATCTTCAACAAATACAGCATCACGATTTCTTATAATCGTCTTCTGGATTGGGTCATAAAACCTATAGCCACATTGGTCTTGGCTATAGCCAATGAATACACACTGTCTACTCTTGACATCAAGCTTAGACCGATCATCCTTTAGGATATGCATGAAGGCTTTGCAACCAAACAATCACAAATGATCATAGGAAACATCCTTTCCTAACCATACTCTCTCTCGAGTATCATATTGTAGAGGGAAACAGAGTGAACGGCGAACTGCTGTGAGTAACGCTTCACCCCAAATCTTTTAGACAACTTTGCATGTGAGAGTAAACATCTGACTCTCTCCATTAAAGTTCTGTTCATCCTCTCAACCAAACTGTTCAGTTGCAGCGTCTTAGGAGGTGTCGTTTAATGTCGAATGCCATGCTCTTTGTAGAAAGCATCAAATGGCCCAGTGTATTCTCCACCATTATCTGTCCTGATACACTTCAGCTTCTTGCCTGTCTATCTCTCAACCAGGTTTAGAAGACTTCAATGTGTATACCCAGGTCTTCCTAGAATGGTCATCGATAAATATCACAAAATATCGATTTCCACCATATGACATCGTCAATGGTCCACACAAATCTGAATGAATCAGATTTAATACATTCTTCATTCTAGAAGGAGGGGTAATCTTGAAAGCTACTCTGTTTAGCTTTCCCGCCATACAATCAAGACACTTGTCTAGGTGAACTTCATCCAATCCAGGTAGTACGCTCTTTCTTGCCAGAGTTTTCTTACTCATGTGGCGTAGTCGTTTATGCCACAATTCAACTGTACTGTCATTCTCCGCTACACTCAAAGTGTCTTGGGAGAGTTTCGCATGCATCACGTACAGCTTTCGGTCTTTAGCTACCACAAATGAACCTTTTGTGAGCTTCCACTGACCATTTCTGAAGGTGCTACAGAAACCTTCATCATCAAATCTACCAACTGAGATTTGGACGCATGCTCGAAAGCCCATTCCTCATTAGTCTTCTCTTCCGGTTTAGTTCAACTAAACACAGGCAAATGCATTTTGATTACCATAAGGAGATCTCACATTTTATTTCTCCATATATGGTAATACGTGCCATTTAGACTGATAATGTAACATCCTCTTGAGTTGAGTCGGGTTGAACCAAACCTGGTTGGGGTAGAATGGATGATAAGTGGACTTATTTGCATGGAAAGTTTAGGACGTGTTGGCATCAAAACATATAGCTTGGGTAGTAAGTTGTAGCCTTTGTATACTTGAGGTATCAATGAGAAAGTTTACACAGCCAAATCATTTTGTTTCTAGAGACTACCCGTTCTTATCAACTACCTTTCCCATTTTCCCGTTTCTCCTTCTCTTCTTACTTGTCCCGCCCATTTTCTTTCCATTGTCACCATAGTTAAGCAATAAGTCCACTCCAAGTAAGTAGAATTCCTTGAAGTTATATGTTATTCACTCTTTAATTGAGTTATATTGTAGATAATTCATGAGAATTTTGATGTCTATACCAAAATTTGTAACACCCCTTCCCGGTCCACCCGATAACCCGAATGAACCGAGTCGAGATGCTACAACACTGGTTGACTGTATGATTAGACATGCTGATGTCATAATGGTTACTGGCTATTTTATTATACAGAAGTTGTTTACATTAATAATGTAATGAATATATACATAACATGATACTAGTGTACAAAATGAAATGGGCCCACTATGTGCCCTGTACATGCCATGAAAGAATAATAAAAGATACATATCAAAATAGGGAGCTACCCTGAAGACCGTGTCTTCAACAGATGAACTGCTGCAGTTGTACGCTGACGCTCTATAGACCAGTCTCAAAAACCTGCGAGTTAAACAGGTAACTCGCTGAGCTATTACAGCTCAGTGGATATCTCAACATAGAAAGAAGTAATTAAGCACATACACATATAGCAAGCACCATGTAAACACATATGGCACAAACAATCACCCGTATTATGATAATGTCATTTTACCTTGATGATCTTCTTTCTATATATGATACTGTATGATTTACGTAATGTGGCTCCATAAGGTTATAGTGAAACCGAAGTAATAAGATAAACTGTATGAAACTGGATGAAATTGTATGCTATAGGCCCCGAACCGGATTCGCCTATGCCAATATTATCCGTTTTGGTGCCCCTAACCGGATTTGCACCGCACGGTTTAATCATATCCACTCAACGGCCTATAGCCGGAGTTCCAAACTGTATGGGGCGCAGATCTGCTATTCTATGTCGCGACATAGCCTTATCTACATGGTTTCTACCTAACCTCAATGGAGCTTAAGATTAGCATGTCAACAATGTAACACAATAGCACATAAATGGTTTCACAACGTCATAGTTCATCATATTGATTTGATTTCACACCATATAAATGCTTACATGCTGTTTTAATCCATGTTCTTATGTAGTATTTTTGTTGTAACATGATTGGATGCATGCATGTTGAGCAAAGGAATGTAATTACATAGCAAAGGAAAGGCAAAAGAGTGTCAAAGCATCAGTCGCGAGCGCGACATTCCAAGTCGCGAGTGCGAGATGCTTCCAGGAGAGAAGTCGCGAGCGCGTCTTCAAACCTCGCGAGCGCGAGAAATGCATTTGAGAGTCAGAGGGTTTTCTGGCTCAAGTCGCGACCGCGCAGCACAAGTCGCGAGCGCGAGATGAAGTCGCGAGCGCGCTTGTGGAGTTCGCGAGCGCGAGATGTGCCATTTGAGAGTCAGAGAGTTTTAGGTGAAAGTCGCGAGCGCGCAGATGAAAGTCGCGACCGCGTAGAGTGTAAAATAAGAGTCAGTGACAAGTCGCGCCCTCATTCATGCAATTCGCGCGCGCGCGGTTTCCAGCCTGCACAGTCTGTCCTCTTTTGGCCATATCTCACAATATACAACTCCAAATTGAGTGATTCAAAAACCCACGTAAAGCTAACACATAGAGGAACAAATAACTCTTCTATGAGACTTCCTAATTCCATCATTTAATAAGGTCACAATCAAGATGAAGTTGCTGGTAAAATTTCCAGCAAACTCTGTTTCCACTTCATTGATTCATCCCCTGTTTTCACATCCTTTCCACTTCTTTCATTCAACAATAATCAACACATGCTCTCATAAACAACACTCCATACAACTAAGACAGCAGAAAAAGGAAACTAAAACAGAGTTCAAGCTTTTTGAAGTCAAGGTTTGATATCTCTTGTTAATTCCCATGTTCTTTGCATGAAAAATTGTATGGAGTGTTGTTTATGAGAGCATGTGTTGATTATTGTTGAATGAAAGAAGTGGAAAGGATGTGAAAACAGGGGATGAATCAATGAAGTGGAAACAGAGTTTGCTGGAAATTTTACCAGCAACTTCATCTTGATTGTGACCTTATTAAATGATGGAATTAGGAAGTCTCATAGAAGAGTTATTTGTTCCTCTATGTGTTAGCTTTACGTGGGTTTTTGAATCACTCAATTTGGAGTTGTATATTGTGAGATATGGCCAAAAGAGGACAGACTGTGCAGGCTGGAAACCGCGCGCGCGCGAATTGCATGAATGAGGGCGCGACTTGTCACTGACTCTTATTTTACACTCTACGCGGTCGCGACTTTCATCTGCGCGCTCGCGACTTTCACCTAAAACTCTCTGACTCTCAAATGGCACATCTCGCGCTCGCGAACTCCACAAGCGCGCTCGCGACTTCATCTCGCGCTCGCGACTTGTGCTGCGCGGTCGCGACTTGAGCCAGAAAACCCTCTGACTCTCAAATGCATTTCTCGCGCTCGCGAGGTTTGAAGACGCGCTCGCGACTTCTCTCCTGGAAGCATCTCGCGCTCGCGACTTGGAATGTCGCGCTCGCGACTGATGCTTTGACACTCTTTTGCCTTTCCTTTGCTATGTAATTACATTCCTTTGCTCAACATGCATGCATCCAATCATGTTACAACAAAAATACTACATAAGAACATGGATTAAAACAGCATGTAAGCATTTATATGGTGTGAAATCAAATCAATATGATGAACTATGACGTTGTGAAACCATTTATGTGCTATTGTGTTACATTGTTGACATGCTAATCTTAAGCTCCATTGAGGTTAGGTAGAAACCATGTAGATAAGGCTATGTCGCGACATAGAATAGCAGATCTGCGCCCCATACAGTTTGGAACTCCGGCTATAGGCCGTTGAGTGGATATGATTAAACCGTGCGGTGCAAATCCGGTTAGGGGCACCAAAACGGATAATATTGGCATAGGCGAATCCGGTTCGGGGCCTATAGCATACAATTTCATCCAGTTTCATACAGTTTATCTTATTACTTCGGTTTCACTATAACCTTATGGAGCCACATTACGTAAATCATACAGTATCATATATAGAAAGAAGATCATCAAGGTAAAATGACATTATCATAATACGGGTGATTGTTTGTGCCATATGTGTTTACATGGTGCTTGCTATATGTGTATGTGCTTAATTACTTCTTTCCATGTTGAGATATCCACTGAGCTGTAATAGCTCAGCGAGTTACCTGTTTAACTCGCAGGTTTTTGAGACTGGTCTATAGAGCGTCAGCGTACAACTGCAGCAGTTCATCTGTTGAAGACACGGTCTTCAGGGTAGCTCCCTATTTTGATATGTATCTTTTATTATTCTTTCATGGCATGTACAGGGCACATAGTGGGCCCATTTCATTTTGTACACTAGTATCATGTTATGTATATATTCATTACATTATTAATGTAAACAACTTCTGTATAATAAAATAGCCAGTAACCATTATGACATCAGCATGTCTAATCATACAGTCAACCAGTGTTGTAGCATCTCGACTCGGTTCATTCGGGTTATCGGGTGGACCGGGAAGGGGTGTTACAAATTTTTTTACATGTCCATTTTGACTTGTGCAGAATATCATCACTAATATAAACCGTATACGTGAACAAAAGTATACGTGAATAGTGACCATGAATAGTAACAGTATACTCGAATAGTAACTGTACACGTGAATAGTAACTGTACATGTGAATAGTACTATGCGTGAATAGTGCTGGGCTTACTTGAAACGCCAATGGTACTGTTCACCATCAACTTTGCGTTACTATTTTACTATTCATCACTAAGTCGATTCTGCAACGTCTTTCCAAGCGGACAGCACCAATGGACTCATCATAATTTTCACTTCATCGTGATATATTTATTTTCAAAATATATCCATGGATCCGGTATCGCTTTCTGACTAGCTGGACCTGTCGAAACCTTTGGCTCTGATACCACTTGTTAGGCATCAGCTCTGATACCAGTTGTTGGGCATCAGCTCTGATACCAGTTGTTGGACCTCAGGTACCACTTGCCTCAGCTCTGATACCACTTATTAGGCCCTTTCAATAAAGCAAGAGAAAATTAACGCAGCGGAATAATCAAAATTGTGACACACAGAAATTAACGTGGTTCACCCTCAATTGTTTAGGGCTACGTCCACGGGACAAACTCCGAATCATTCTTCCACTATTAAAAAAATAGTAGGCTTACAAAGAGAGTAATACAAAAATAGTGGCACTCAAAGTGTTTCCCAAAAACACCCCAAAATAATTTCCTCACTATTTTTCTCTCCCCTAGTTTTAGGAACCCTTCCTAAAACTATATAACTCTCTCTCTACATTTTTTTTTCTTCTTCTGCTGTGTGTTGTGTGTTGAGGCTTGGCAATCTCCTCTATTTATAGAAGAGATACGAGAGAGCCGTGCATTACTCATTCACGGCTCTCCGTTTTGTCAAAATTGCATGCCAACCTTTGAACTGTTTGCTGCCTAACTTTAGAACTGTTTTGTGCCAACTTTGATTCCTTCCATTTTTAACTTTAGTGTGTGGATCCCACTTGAGTGGGCACCACCACAACACATTTTATGGCAGTATAATGCCAAACCAAGTTCATATGAGGTTGTTGTTTATCGAAAAATAGGGTATTTCAGTTGTTATTAAATTATATATTCTAACTAAAATCTAGCTTCAATTAGTTTTTTTTTTTATTTGAATACAAATTATAGTATATATGACACTACAATTTTTAATGGTTTTTCTTTTTCATTTTCAGTAATTCGCATTATACATATTTTTCCAGGTCATCCATAAATTTTACAAGTGCTTACGGTTTGTTTTCTTTTTCTCTGCCTTTTTTATTTTATTTTTATTATTTACCTGCATGCCTGCAATTTTCCTTTGACTAAAAATACTGATCAATAAAATTTTATGCATTTTATTCTATTTCAATAAATGCTAAATGTCCCTAATTCAGTATCATTTTACTGGAATAAATGCTAAACGCTTGAAATGTTGTTTTTATTTTTTATTTTTTTATGTAAGTTTCTTCTTTTCTTTTCAAAGTAATAAATTCTTTAATAATTATAGACGTTATTATTACTATTTGCTGGTTCCAGATATTGAAACAAAACAAATCTATTTAAATTATGATTCCAGATATTGAACTTTTTTTTCTTCTTTAAATTATAACACCAACAAATATATTTGCATTAAACAAACATGCAAAGTATAAATTCAACCAAGTACCAATGCAATCTTCAGAATTTAGTGAACCAAAGACTATAAATCAGCCAAATCCAAAAGAAACAAGTTCAATCCAGTACAACCAACTTCAAGCATACCGTAAACATTTAGTGACCAAGTCTAAGAACAAAAGGGATTCAATGATGCCAGCCTAATCTAGTATTTATTTCTTCTTTAGGCTGCTCCAATCTATTAATAAAGATGGTCCTTCTCATTCATAAGTTGCAAACTTGGATTGATAGTAGCTTGAATTGACAAGATTTTTTATTTTTAACCTCCCAATATGAATATAATTGTCAAATATTAGTATAAATCACAACCATTCATCAATGATGTTTTGTATCAAATCAAGAAGAAATGATGCTAAGATTCATTTTTGTAACAGGATCTCATATTTTGAGTTCCAACTAAATTCGAACTCTTGATCCTACAACAACTTCAATACTAGATTCAATACTTCAATGAAATTGCAATGCAAAATAACCCAAAAGAAATCATTGAAGAAAAGCCACAATGAAAGCCATAGCAAGTAGCAACAATTCAGGGACAAAATTTTAAGCATTAAAACCCATGTTGCTCAACTGCATTAAGCATCTCCTTTCAGGAACTAAAGAATAAGTACAGACTACTAGAAATAATTAACAGCCAAAAGTTTGGCCACATACAAACTGGAAATAAATATATAGGATAATTTAGGAATCTAATAAAGTAAAAAAACTATAGAATGAAAATTATTGGCTCACCAAAATTCTTACCACCAGTATGAGCTAAGGCCTCAATCAAAGGCAAACAATGAAGAATTATTGAGCAAGGCATATATGGCTACTCCACAATTAGCTTTCCCATACCCTCAGTAAGACAGCTGAATACTCTCCTATCAAGCAGAATACATGTAGAAATTTAACATCCATTCACTATATCAATGAAATTTACATCCACCATTTACGTAAAAATTAAATAAATCCATTCTTGTATCTCATTATTATGTAAACATGCCAGTTAGAAAAAGACACCAGAACAATTAAAACCATAGTAAAATAGCATATAAGTGAGCAATCATCTTTCAAAGAGATCAAAACTAAACATTTGACCAAAATATACTTTTATCCGCCTAATAACATGTAAGATAAATTTCTTGCTACTTTTCGGGTTCAAGAACAATGAATTATGAATATGATTAATTTTTTTCTTTAATTCAGAAATCGAAAAGAACAAAGCAATCATGAAATTTTCACTCTCTATTTTACATCCACCCATACTTTACACACATCCAAACAAGCATTAGTTTCATATGTATCTATACGAGTATATCTGTCAACTTTAATTGGGCCCACATAGTACTTTTAAATATTTGTCTCGCATGAGTAGTTTGTGAACCCAATCTTTTACTAGGATATTTTACTAAGTATTCCTATGAATAACCTATGCGTTGTGGCTCAGTTAGCAATGCAAACTGGACATGTGGGAAGAGCTCTCGAACCCCCACTAAATGCAGCTCACTACAAGAAAATCGCCAAATGGATATTTCCATTTCTAAACAACCAAATCCATTGCTAAATTGATTTAGAAACTGATTTTATTCATGACAACTTGGGAAATTTCTAAGGCAGTTTAGCAACGAAATAAATATTCATTTCTAACATGGCAGCGGACAAGTCCATTGCTAGTATCTAGTAAATCTGTTTCCAAGTTTTAACCTCTTTAGGAACGAATTTCGTTCTCGTGCTGCTGCCGTTCCATCTCTAAAACCGTTTCTTTTCCGTTTTAATCTGTTTCTATTTTCTGTTTCTATTGATTTATTTCCGTTTCTCACATCTGACAAATACAAATTAGAATTTTTTCCGTTGCTGAATCCGTTTCTAATTCTGTTGCTAAAGTATTAGAAGATCATACTTTTTCGTTTCTTACATCTGACAAATATACTACCATCGATCGATAGAGCGGAACGACCAAAAAAAGAAGTGAAGTTAGAAAACCATATGATAGATGGTAACTACTATCTTGTCGGTTCGGGGGGGGGGGGGGGGCTGACTTGGAAGATGGGAATTATAGAGTATTCGTAACTTAATCTCTCAGAAGCCAACTAGTCGTAACCCTTCATGAAGTTCGAGACAAAGGAATAAAAAAGAGTTAAAGATCTCGGTCAGAGTAGGCATATGCCAAAAGTGAATACCTCATGAAGTGATCATGGAATACCTGTTTTTTCTAGAAACCTATTTAGCCTTCACTTGCTCAGGAAATTCTTGTCCATGTTGACATGAAATCTTGGGACTGATCCTTTCGGATCGGATGCTTGAACCCTATTTTATTCACTTAAGCCTTATGTGCTATACTGCTGAGCCAAGGATGCTTCGCCTTATCTATAGAAGTAGTCAACTGAGTTGATGTAAAGATCTGGGCTGGTGAATCAAAAGTATCAACTTCAGTGAGTCTAGCCAGACATTTTAGAACAGTCATGTTTGACTGGGCTAACACACATTCACTCACTTACGTTGTCGCCCTCAGTTTACCCTCGGAAAGGCTGAAAAGGAAAATCACGTATCATAATACCCGTTCCGGTATACGTTATCAGGCTTTAAAGTAAAATAGGGCTTTTGGTTCAGAAGGTCATCAATCATATGTGTGACTTCTATCCGCTAAAGCAGCATTTTCAACGCAGCTGGGATTGATTAAGGTAGTTGTTCAGCTGAGGGAAAGAATCATTCAATGCTAGGGAATCAAACGGATTAGAGTTTTCATAGAACTGGAGGAGTTTCGAGACCTTCACGTCCGGTTCGGAGGGAAAGATCTCACGGAAGAGCATACTCGATCCTTCCTCTTTACCCTTTCGCTCTACCGAAACTTTTTTAGTCCCAGATGATGCTGTTTTGTTCTCTGCCGTGAACTGGGATCGCTTGCCAGCTAGGTCAGACTTTTTCTTTTTCTCGATAAGATAATTAGGCGCGGACAGCTTAGAACAGCTTTCTGATTTTGAATTGCAAAAAAGTAAATCTTAGATAGGTCGTCTGAGGGTTCGTCCCGGTTAGTTTTGTCTGTCTTATTTATTTTATCACAAGCCTTGCTAATATCCACCATGAATAGGGATCATATGTGGCATCATTTAATTATTAACTCTTACATGGTATCACCAAATTCAAGTAATACTACTTGCCATATCTGAGTTATTGTTGCCCATATATTGGGATTTATTGTTGCCCATACATTGAGATTTTGTCCTCATGTCTAGTTCTGAGTTATTGTTATCACCATTATGGTGATTTTGCCTAGCGTCTTTTATTATTTAGATAATTATACAGAGAGAAGTGTAGATCTCCCCTCCGATAGAAGGAAAAAATTTGAAGGTAATCAGATCGGACTTGTAGAAAGACCATGGAGTCGAACAGTGACCATGAATAGCCACCAAGTGGAGCAAGCGATCGCCTATAGCACAAATATTATGTTCTGTCAACTCAATTAGATACTTCAAATCAAGATTGTATTTTTTTATTTTTTGTATAAGTGGTTTATTATTAGGCTTCATATACAAAAATATAGAAACGTATTGATCTGTATCCTATATCTGTATACGGTTTTCAATTAATGAAATTCTAGTTTGATTTTTCTCAAAAAAAATTTATCTGATAATATTTATTTACATATATGGCTTAAAATTCAATTAAATTAAAATTCATATTGAGTGAAATATAGTATTTTATTGAGTTTTTAAACAATTTTATAGATTTTAATACTTAATTAATGTTTAAGTTTACCATAATACCACCTTAGTTTTCAACAAATTCAGCAATACTTTTGCTTAAGTTAAGTTCTTTTAGAGATTGAGCTTTTTAATTTTTAGATTTTTCTTTTATTACTTCATTTGATTTTTTAGATTCATTATTAAAAGTGAGCCAAGTCATTCTATTCAGCCCTTTATAAAATGTGTCATCAATTATAAGCACTTATGAATCGTACACATTACATTATTAATGCAATGTGTATATTACATACTACTTTACACAATGTGTAAGTTATAGAACTCTTTTTACTATAAGTATTTTCATGCCTCTTTTGAGTACGAGATTAATCTCATTTTAGTGTTAGTAGTTGTACAGTTTAACACTATTATACTAAAAATTGAGATAAACAAATTATTTACATTTGAAAAATTATTTTGCATAGGAAACTTTCTTAATGGAAATTTCAAAGTGCTTTGAGCAATCCAATTTCAACAATGCGGGTCCATTGTCAGTTTGCAATGTCCAACAACAATGGCTATTATGCCAAAATTAAGAGAAATAAAAATTTTGATTTACATAACTATTTTGTATAGGAAACTTCTTTGAAAGCAATTGCAATGAACTTTGAATGCTTTGATTTTAACAACATAGTTCCATTGCCAATACAACAATTTGCAATGATCTTACAAAAAACTATAGTCCTGTTCGGCAACAACTTTTAATTAACTTTTAGCAATTTGACCAAGTCAAAAATCTAAAATAGCTTTATAATAGCTTTAAGAGACCGAGAGAGCTTTTTATGGATATTTGCTAATCAATTGCTAAATAATTAATAGTAACTCAACATTTTTGAGAGATGTAAGATTTGAAATCATAGCTTCATGTATAGATGTTTTTGAAGCAGACAAAAGACCAACTCATTATTTTTTTTAGAAATAATGCGGAAACGAACTCGAAAAACAATATTTTCAAAAATATAGGAAACAAAAACATGGGAGAAATGCATACCTATGCATAAATAGAGTTATATTTATAAATGTAAAAGATAAATTATTATATATCATTAAATACATTCAACAACTAGTCAAGTTCAATCGACATTTAATCATATCCAAAAGAATTACAAGTTCCATACTCATAAAAGAATCATGCTTTGTGAATTTATATTTATTTATATATTTATTTTAATTAAAAAAATGAGTTTTTGAGTTTTTGAGAGTTTTATATATATATAAACTTCTACAAGAGGACATAATTTAAAATTTTTAATTGGTACACTATTAAATTTAAATTTTCAATTTTATTAAATTCATAATTATTTTTTACGCTTTATTTTATTTATTAGACAATAAAATTTAGATTTAAATAAGAAATCAGTGTAACCAATCAAATTAAATTTAGTATGAATATTTTTATCAATCCCAATATTTCTCTTCTTATTTCCACTTTTATATACTCCCTGTTAGGCATCAGCTCTGATACCAGTTGTTGGGCCCAGATACCACTTGCCTCAGCTCTGATACCAGTTGTTGGGGAAAAAATTACGTAAAATCCCCGATAAGTCATATGAGAGAGCAAAAGAAAATAATCACACAATTTGATAACGGAGTTCGGCCAATCTTGCCTACGTCTCCGGACTGCAGCAGATCTTTTATAGGAGAAAAATAAATAAAGTGTTTACTTACACTCACAACCCTCTATCCAAGAATACCTGAAAAATTATGCTTAATTTTTCTTCTTGGATAATCTCTCTATTTTTCTCTCTTACAATTGCTCTCTCACAATTGCACTCTCATTTACTGATCTACATTTTTGCTGTCTTTCTGCTTGCTGGTAGTTCGAACTGAGGCAAATCCTCTCCTATTTATAGGAGAGGAAGACGAGAGAGCTGTGTATAACTCATTCACGGCTCTCCATCTTTGTCAAAGTTGCTTGCCGACTTCACCTAATTTTTTTTTTCTTTTCATCACGTGTGTGGGTCCCATTTAAGTGGGCACACCACAACCTAACTTTGACAATCTCCCACTTGAAGACTGATTTCAATCTGTCTTCACACATCAATACTGCGGCAATCTTCTCTGGTCTGTTATTCTAGCAGACCAACTGAAGTCGAGCACAACTTCAGTTTGTCAATGGTCAAAACCTTTGTTCACATGTCAGCTGGATTCTTGTTTCTTTGAATCCCAACTCTGTTAACAAGCCTTGAAGCCATATCATCTCTTTGCTGGCTTCTGTCACTACGACATACTCAGCTTCTGTGGTGGATAGAGCTACAATCTTTTGTACCTGTGACATCCAACAAACAGTTGTAGTACCAACAGTGAAAATATAACCTATGGTTCTTCTTCGGTGGTCAATGTCGCCTCCATAGTCCGCATCTACATAACCTTGTACTTTTAGTTCTCCTTTACCAATGTACAAACACTTCTCAGTAGTGCCTCGTAGATACTTCAAAATCCACTTTACAGCTTCCCAATGAGCTTTCCCTGGATTTGACATATACCTGCTAACAACACCCACTACATGGCTAATATTTAGTCTTGTACAGACCATCGCATACATCAAACTTCCTATGGTTGAAGCATAAGGAATTTTGGCCATGTCTTTTCTCTCTGCTTCCGTCTGAGGGGACTGGTCCTTGGATAGGCGAAAATGGCTAGCCAAGTGTGTGCTGAACGGCTTAGCTTCATTCACGTTGTATCTTTGCAATACACGATGGATGTACTCCACCTGAGATAACTGCAACACCTGTTTTTGCTTATCACTCGTGATTTGCATTCCAAGAATCTTTTTCGCTGGACCCAAGTCCTTCATGTCAAATTCTTTTGACAATCGCTTCTTTTGAAGTAGCAACAGTGGTCGACATTGCACCTCTGGAAACCTTCACTGTGCATGAAGCCGTCAAATTTTCTGTACCACTGTCTTGAGGCTTGCTTTAAGCCATACAAGCTCTTCTTGAGTTTGCACACCATATTCTCTTTTCTTATTTCTGAGAATCCTTCTAGCTGGTACATGTATATCTCCTTATCCAAGTCTCTGTGAAGAAACGCTGTCTTTACGTCCAACTTCTCAAGTTAGAGCCCCTCACTGGCAACAATACTCAACACAAACCTGATAGTATTGAGTTTTACAACTGGTGCAAATATTTCGGTGTAGTCAACTCCTTCCTTTTTGCTGGAACCCTTTGACTACCAGTCGAGCTTTGTATCTCTTGGAACCATCATGTTCCTCTTCACTCGATACACCCATTTATTGTGAAGTGCCTTCTTTTCCATGGGTAACTCAGCTAGTTCCCATGTTTGATTGGAGATTAAAGACTTCACTCATCTTTCATGGCAAGCTCCCACTTGCTGGCATCTGCCGTTTGACATGCTTCTTCAAAGCATTCAGGTTCTCCTCCATTCATTCGATAAACTTTTTGAGATATCGTCCACTTCTACAAACACTGGCCCACTCTGCTTTGAGTCGCTGGCAACCGTGTTATGTCTGTCGTCCACCTCTGCAAACACTTGCCCACTCTGCTCTGAGTCGCTGGCAACCGTGTTATGTCTGTCGTCCACCTCTGCAAACACTAGCCCACTCTACTCTGAGTCGCTGGCAACCGTGTTATGTCTGTCGTCCACCTCTGCAAACACTGGCCCACTCTCCTCTGAGTCGCTGGCCACTCGACTTTCTAAGATATCGTCCACCTCTGTAAACACTGGCCCACTCTACTCTGAGTCGCTGGCCATTGTGTTATGTCTATCGTCCAGAAGATTCCAATCCTCTTCCTTCATAGCCTCTGGCTTCGTTCCGGAGAGAGGTTTGAAAAGACCTTTCCGATACAGATAATCCTCTATCTGCATCTTCCAAAAGCCAAAATCTGCATCGTCGAATTTTTCAATTTTCGACTTTCCTTCATCTGCAGCCATAGCTCCCACTCGAGTCTGACTTCGCCTTGATTGTTAGTATATGTGAATAGTAGCTGTGAATAGTAATAGTATACGTGAATAGTATCAGTACACGTAAATAGTAACCGTACACGTGAATACTACTATGCGTGAATAATGCTGGGCTGAAGAGTTACGGGCTCAGCAACAGTAACGCCAATAGTACTGTTCACCACCAACTCTGAGTTACTGTTTTATTATTCACCACTAAGTTGATACTACAATATCTTTCCGAGCGGACAGCAACGATGGACTCGTCGTAATTTTCTGATCGTCGTGGTATATTTGTTTTCAGAGTATATCCACGGATCCGGTACCGCTATCTGACCGGCAAGACCTGCCGAAACCTTCAGCTCTGATACCAGTTGTTAAGCATCAGCTCTGATACCAGTTGTTGGGCCCAGATACCACTTGCCTCAGCTCTGATACCAGTTGTTGGGGAAAAAATTATGCAAAATCCCCGATAAGTCAGATGAGAGAGCAAAAGAAAATAATCACACAATTTGATAACGGAGTTCGGCCAATCTTGCCTACGTCTCCGGACTGCAGTAGATCTTTTATAGGAGAAAAATAAATAAAGTGTTTACATACACTCACAACCCTCTATCCAAGAATACCTGAAAAATTATGCTTAATTTTTCTTCTTGGATAATCTCTCTATTTTTCTCTCTTACAATTGCTCTCTCACAATTGCACTCTCATTTACTGATCTACATTTTTGCTGTCTTTCTGCTTGCTGGTAGTTCGAACTGAGGCAAATCCTCTCCTATTTATAGGAGAGGAAGACGAGAGAGCCGTGTATAACTCATTCACGGCTCTCCATGTTTGTCAAAGTTGCTTGCCACTTTCACCTAATTTTTTTTTCTTTTCATCACGTGTGTGGGTCCCATTTAAGTGGGCACACCACAACCTAACTTTGACACTCCCTCCGTTCCACTTTAATAGCAATATTTCATCTTCTTAAAAGAATTAAGAAAATGATTGGAACACATTTATCTAAATTGGCCTTCTTAAATTAAAAACTCTCCATTTTTTTTATGATTTTATAATTCAAATGCCCTCTTAGCACTCATAATTCTCTCTGCTTTTCTAAGGGTGGATTTTAATCAAACACTTGATGGCCAGAAAATTATAAAGATCCAAAAAATCTCTTTTAAATTTTTTGTGGTCTGCATTGTTGTGATCTTCTGATTGAGTTGGAAGACCCTTAGAGGAATCATATCACTTGCTATTACATTTTGTATGTATAATGCAATTAGATTTAAAATAGGAAAATGAGTAAACAAAGAAATATAGAGTAAATGTAAAATGTTTTAACCAGTGAACCAATTGTTGCTTATTAGAAGAGAGTTGCAGAAAACCAAATTCTGTTTGGATTTATTTTTAAATATAGTTTTAAAACTTTTTTTTATAATCACAAAATTTTCTTTTAACCGGAGAAGATGTCCAGTTACATGTTCTTTTAGTTTATTTTTTAATTTATTTAAATTTGGTAGAAAATGCAAACTTAATGGAAAAAGTTAAATTTTTTGATGGAAGGAAGTGTACAATGGTAAAAAATATAGGGATAAAGTAGTGTATTAAAAAAAATAGAGGGAAAAGTAATTGATTTTGACAAAATATAGGGATAAGATTATAATTTTTTCCATATTAAAACACCACGATTAGAGTAGTATTTTCATTTCGTTTTTTCATACCTTGATATAATGAAAAACTTTTAGTTATTTGTGTGGTCAATAACTACAATTAAAATAATGAGAAAAAAGAGAAAAACAAATATAAAGATAAAAATAAATTACACCTAATAAATATGGATAAAATTGAAAACAAATATATACATATAAAAGCTCAAATAAAGAGAGGATTCAATACTCTCTCTTTGTCCAACTTTCTATTTTTCTTTTTTTTTTTTTCAGAAATTTTTTAAAATTTTATTGTAGTTTTTTTATTATAATTGGACAACTTAAACATTTTAATTAATAATTTATTATAAATTATCTATATTAAATTATTTAAATTACTGAACCCACGGTATATTAAAATTTAGCTTATTTGAATACCTTATAAATTATCTTATTTGAATTGATTAAATTATAAATTACGTAAAATTTAGCTGAAATCAAAACCCACGGTATAGTAAAATTTATAGCAAAATTTAGCTTAAATCAAAATTTAACTTGAATCAAAACACACAGTATGGTAAAATTTATGGCACGGTACTTTCTTTTTTATTTCTTTGGTTTTTATTTTTTTCTTTTATTTGTTGTTGTAAATTTTATTTATAGGTTTTTATACGGAAAGTGTTCTAAATTAACACAATATTTTATTTTCCATATAACATTTCGTAAAATATATATCATAGGTTTTTTAAATATATTTTTAAAGTTTAATAGTTATGTATAGATTATTATGAATTTGAAAATTTTAAACTCTTTTTATGTTATTTAATTATCATATTTAAGGTAATTACATTTAGATAATTACAATTTTAAAATTTTGTTTATCTTTATTTATTTAAATATTTATACATTTATTTTCTTTTTTCATTATTACTGCTAAATTCTCTAATACCTTTTGTTGCTTTATTTCTCAGGCTTACACTGATCTTTTTGAATTTTCTTTTCCCGGAGTCCCGATTTTTCAAACTATAGAATCTTCTTCAACATTTTCCTATTTGCCCAGGTATATATCTCCTTTATAATTTTTAAAATCCACCTAACAATGCTTGAATTAATTCTTGTGCAGTTGCACCGTGAAGCCTTGGGCGAATTTTGTTGTCCTTAGCTTTATTATGTTAGGAATTTACGCATTTTATTTACAATTATCTATCTTAAAATACGGTATTTGAGTTGTTATTAAATTATATATTCTAACTAAAATCTAGCTTCAATTAGTTTTTTTTTTTTAAATTGAATACAAATTATAGTATATATGATACTACAACTTTTAATGGTTTCTTCTCCTTTTTCAGTAATTCGCATTATACATAATTTTGCAGCTCATCTGTAAATTTTACAAGCATTTACAGTCTGTTTTCTTTCTCTCTGCCTTTTTTATTTTATTTTTATTATTTACCTGCATTGCCTACAATTTTCCTTTGACCAAAAATACTAATCAATAAAATTTTATGCATTTTATTCTATTTCAATAAATGCTAAATGACCAAAAATACGAGTCAACCGCCACCTCGTTCTCGCTGAACGGTGGCCGGAAACGAGAAGGAGAGGGAGGAGGAGGGAGTCGCGCGACTGAAGAAAAAGCAGAAGAAGAGGAAAAGAGAAGAAAGGAAAAAAAAAAATCTAGAGCTTCTAGACCATTTCGGTTCGATTCGAATTAATTTGGTTTAATTCAATGATTTGGCTCGGTTTTTATTTGGTTTACAGGTTTTTCACTTGGTTTTCAGGTTATTCGTGTGATTTTTGAAAACTCAGATTGATTTCTGGGTTCGGTTCGATTTATTTTGATTATTTTAGTTAGTTTCCTTAACATTTTCTCCATTTACTCAATAATAATAAAAATATTAATAGTAATGATATTTGATTTTAGGATAATTAATTTATATAGTAGTTACATACATATACATACATTTATAATCGATTAGTAACTAGAGTTCCATTTTATTTCATCGAAAATTTTAAGTGTTCTCCAATCGAAAATTCCGAATAATCTGTTTTTGACTTGAAATCAATTCGAAAATTTGGGCTCGAATTGAGACTGTATTACATTTACAGCCCACACGGTTAAAATTTCTGATTTTTGATTTAATAAAAACTCTACAATTTCAAAAATAAAAATTCGGAGTGTTTGACAAATACATACATATAAAAGCTCAAATAAAGAGAAGATTCAACACTCTCTCTTTATCCAACTTTCTATTCTTTTTTTTCTTAGGAATTTTTAAAATTTTATTGTAGTTTTTTTATTGTAATTAGACAATTTAAATATTTTAATTATTAATTTATTATAAATTATCCACATTAAATTATTTAAATTATGGAACCTTATCTATATATATATATATAACTTAATTACCTAAAATACTTTATTTGAATTACTTAAATTATACTTTTATTTCTTTGGGTTTTATTTTTTTCTTTTATTTGTTGTTCTAAATTTATAGCAAAATTTAGCCCGATTTTTCAAACTATAGAATCTTCTTCAACATTTTCCTATTTGCCCAGGTATATATCTCCTTTATAATTTTTAAAATCCACCTAACAGTGCTTGAATTAATCCTTGTGCAGTTGCACCGTGAAGCCTTGGGCGAATTTTGTTGTCCTTAGTTTTATTATGTTAGGAATTTACGCATTTTATTTACAATTATCTATCTTAAAATACGGTATTTGAGTTGTTATTAAATTATATATTCTAACTAAAATCTAGCTTCAATTAGTTTTTTCTTTAATTGAATACAAATTATAGTATATATGATACTACAACTTTAAATGGTTTCTTCTCCTTTTTCAGTAATTCGCATTACACATAATTTTGCAGCTCATCCGTAAATTTTACAAGCACTTACGGTCTGTTTTCTTTTTCTCTGTCTTTTTTATTTTATTTTTATTATTTACCTGCATTGCCTACAATTTTCCTTTGACCAAAAATACTAATCAATAAAATTTTATGCATTTTATTCTATTTCAATAAATGCTAAATGTCCCTAATTCAGTATCATTTTACTAGAATAAATGCTAAACGCTCAAAATAGTGTTTTTATTTTTTATTTTTTTATGTAAGTTTCTTCATACCTTTTCAAAGTAATAAATCCTTTAATAATTATAGATGTTATTATTACTATTTGGTGGTTTTTCATTTGTATTATTTTCACTCTATTGTTCAAGCCCGACAAATACTTGCAAATTCCACTTGCCATTCTTCTTTTCTTATTTCGTTAATTTTACTTAAAGGCTTAATCATTTTCTAATTAAATTTAAAAGTATGACTATGACAAAACGCTACAGCCATTAATATATCAATTTCAAACAATACTATAGCAATTATGCTAAAAAAATGAATTAGAAACTTCACATTCTTCACCCGATCTATTTGGGATGCGATTGAAACAAGTTCTGGTTGTTCATCATCTGACCTCATCTTTCCATGATTTAGATTTCTTGGTACACGTATTTCTGATGATGAAATAGGTCCAAGATGGAGTTGACTAAAACTGCTAAGCCGAAGAGTCTTATAAGCGAGTCGTCGTACGGTTTAAAGGCTAGGATGAAACAGGACACCGTTGAAACAGTAGATTGTGGACTAACAGGGTCATGGTCAAGTGACATGGATGGGCTTAATACGCCTCAGCACCATGTGACAGCAAATTGGACATGCTTAAGCAGTATCCATGGATGGCCAAACAATTGCAAGCCGAAGCACTTTTATTTTACAAGGGTACAAACAATTTTTTTAAGAAAGGATACAACCATTTTTATGCAGAAGATCAAAACATCACTTTGGGCTTCAACATACAAATTGGACGCCTCATTTATTTAGCTCATGTGGAATCCAATAAAGCCATTAGAGTTGATTTGTTGGACGTGGGATTACTGAACAATGCAATCTTCAGAATTTAGTGAACCAAAAACTATAAATCAGTCAAATCCAAAAGAA
This sequence comes from Jatropha curcas, assembly GCF_041381405.1. Lineage (NCBI taxonomy): Eukaryota > Viridiplantae > Streptophyta > Magnoliopsida > Malpighiales > Euphorbiaceae > Jatropha > Jatropha curcas. The sequence goes on along the minus strand of NC_143158.1, from coordinate 23,296,316 downwards.
ACAAGTTCAAACCAGTACAACCAACTTCAAGCATACCGTAAACATTTAGTGACCAAGTCTAAGAACAAAAGGGATTCAATGATGCCAGCCTAATCTAGTCTTTATTTTTTCTTTAGGCTGCTCCAATCTATTAATAAAGATGGTCCTTCTCATTCATAAGTTGCAAACTTGGATTGATAGTAGCTTGAATGGAAAAGATTTTTTATTTTTAACCTGCCAATATGAATATCATTGTCAAATATTAGTGTAAATCACAACCATTCATCAATGATCTTTTGTATCAAATCAAGAAGAAATGGCGCTAAGATTCATTTTTGTAGCAGGATCTCATATTTTCTGTTCCAACTAAATTCGAACTCGTAACCCTACAAAAACTTCAATACTGGATTCAATACTTCAATGAAATTGCAATGTAAAATAACCCAAAAGAAATCATTGGAGAAAAGCCACAACGAAAGCCATAGCAAGTAGCAACAATTCAGGGACAAAATTTTTAGCATTAAAACCCATGTTGCTCAACTGCATTAAGCATCTCCTTTAAGGAACTAAAGAATATATAAGTACAGACCACTAGAAATAATTAACAGCCAAAAGTTTGGCCAACATACAAACTAGAAATAAATATATAGGATAATTTAGGAACCTAATAAAGTAAAAAACTATAGAATGAAAATTATTGGCTCACCGAATTTCTTACCACCAGTATGAGCTAAGGCCTCAATCAATGGAACACAATGAAGAATTATTAAGCAAGGCATATGGCAACTCCACAATTAGCTTTCCCATATCCTCAGTGATGCAGAGCAACTTGCACTTCAATATTTGGAAGACTTGGATCGATGCAAACCAAGGAAAAAGAGTCTTTGGAAGTCCAGACTCTGGAAGTCCAAGACGTGAGACACGCCCAAGACCAAGAATCTTAGGCAGAGATAGACTGACCGTGCTAGCCTCTGGAAGTCCTAGCACGCTTGTGCCATGACAAGCACGCCCGTGCCGACAGGACCAGTTACGATTCGAGTTTCGGCAAGCCCGTTGATGCGGATCCGCCATCACTCATCCATGGAGCTCAAGGGAACAAGGAGAACAACATGGAAAATCCATTAGTGCTTCTTAGTGGATCAATTACAAGAAGTCATACAAAGAGACATGGGGTAGCCATGTCCTTATATGTTCAAGACCAAGTTACACAAGAGCTTCATGATCTTGCTTTCAACAAGTGTTGTGTGGAACTTGAAGGCACACTTAGGCTTCTTACATTATTGGAGGCATATGTTGATGGTGTAGCATGCCCTGGCCGTACTAGAGCCTAACTTTGGCGTAATAAGTTAGCCCATTTTTGTTAGTTTTGAGTTGTAATGTTGTTAATGGGTTGGGCCACCAATAAATTGGGCCACACTTTTTTATTTTTATCCTTAGTTGGCTTGGATTAATTATTCCTTATCCTTAGTTGATTTGGATTAGTTATTCCTTATCCTTAGTTGGTTTGGATTAATTATCCTTATCCTTAGTTGGTTTGGATTAATTATTCCTTATCTTTAGTTTATTTGGATTAGTTATTCCTTATCCTTAGTTGGATTGGATTAATTAGTCCTTATCCTTAATTGGTTTAGATTAGTTAAATCCTTATCCTTAGCTGATTTAGATTAATTATTCTACATCCTTTAAGGATCAGGACCTTTTAGAATTAGTATAAATAGCCTTGTTATGTTGTTACATAAATCATTCAACGAAATATTAAAGCTACAGATTTTGTTCATGCTTAGGCGTGTTCCATTGATTAGAGAGATTGTGAGTTTGCATTCCTCTAATTGTATCAAGAATCAAGGTAAACTTATCAATTTATTTGTGGCGTTTATCTTATTCTTTTACTCTATTATTGGTGTTCTTGCTTCTTTAAGTTTTGGGTGCCATAGAGGAGAGTTTAGTTTGATATTTGATCTATTCCAAATCTTGTCATAGAGTTCTTGGAATTAATTTCCATAGGGTTCCGCATCAGTTTGGTATCAGAGCCAAAGATTAAGGTAAATTCTTATTTATCTTAGTTCTAGGGTTTGTGATTTTTTTTTTCTTGTTTTCTTAAATTCCTGTGTTTGTCTTCTTGTTTGCTTAGTTTTAATTTTGAATTTTGCATCATTGTGATTTCTTTAGTTTTGTTCTTGTTTCTATTAAAAAAAATAAAAATTTTCTAGAAGTTGTGATCTTAGATCTTGCTAATTAGATCTGTAAAAAAAAAAAAAAAAAAAAAAAAAAAAAAAAAAAAAAAGAGGAAGAAAAATTCTTCCACCATTGAAGCTTGAGTTGTGTTGTGTGGATTTTGTTCCTAATTCATACGGATTTTGTTCCTAATTCTTAGGGATTTGACCTTATTTTATGGAGATTAAGCTTATCCACTATAATCTTTTGATAAAATCTAATCTTAACTACTTTGTGAATAAGGTAACCAGAATTAGTTGTCCATATCTTTTTGAGATTAAGCATATCCACTACAATCCTTGTCAAAATCTAATCCTACCTAAATTGGGTTACATTAAAAGGATAAGGGAGGATACAAGTCAGCATGCCCGTGCTTCACAATAAGCATGCCCGTGCTAGGCTCTGACTCTCATTGTCGAACCAAGCTATATAAGCACGCCCGTGCTAGGCTCTGACCTTATAAAAAAAAAATTTTTTTTTGGATTTTTCTTTGATTGCTTGCTTTGTTTTGGGTAAAATTAATTAGGTCCATATTTGGTTTGCTTTGTAGTAAACTAAATTCATACATTATATCCAGAAATTGTCTTTTAAATTCTAGTTTCTTTATTCTTGTTTGAGCTTTCTTTTGCTTCTATTACATTATCAGGGTGTGTTTGCTTGTTTACTACACTCTAATTGATAATTAAGTAGTGCATTATTTTGTTCTTGTGCTGCTGTCCATCTCGTTTTTGAGTCTTCTTTCTATAATTTGCGCTTGCTTTTCATTGTTAAGGTTTATTCCTTGTTTCTAAACGTGCTTTTGAGTTGGTTGGTTGACCAAAGATTCTGAAGTACAATTGGAGGAATTGCAAGGAGTGATTAAAGAGTGTAAACACGTGAGGGAGTGCTTTACTATAAACTCAAATCTTTTCGTGTTTTCTATTTGAAGTACTAACCATGAGTACAGGCAAATCTGGAGATAGTAATGGGGATGGAAATCAAATTAAAGATCCTCAGCTGAAATTTTTCATGGAATCAATCCAAGGACAGTTTAGAACCTTCAACAATCTCTTTCAAGACATGAGGGAAGAATTGCAAGAGATAAAAGCTTCACAAAGCTCTAATACAACAAGAACTCATCCACAAACTAGATTTCAAACCCATGATGATGAGGAGACTGAAGATACTAATTTTAATAAAATTGATGGAGACTTGGGATCAATTAAGATGAGAATTCCAGAATTCAAAGGTAACAACAATGCTGAAGAATATCTTGAATGGGAGAGGAAGGTAGAACAAATCTTTGAATGCCATAACTATTCTCAAGAAAAGAAATCTCATCTTGCTGCTGTTGAATTCAAGGGATATGCTATGTTTTGGTGGGAACAATTGCTGTTAAAAAGAAGAAGAAAGGGAATGCGACCTGTACCACCATGGGAGATCATGAAGGAGTTAATGCACCAAAAGTTTGTCCCTACTCATTACTTTAGGGATTTACATAATAAATTAGCAAGAATGGTGCAAGGAGGGAAGAGTGTGGAAGAATACTACAAGGAGATGGAGATTTGCATGGCTAGAGCCAAAATTGCAGACGATGAACAAATCACCATGTCTCGATTCCTTGGAGGTCTAAATAATGACATTGCTGATGCTTTAGAGATGTATCGCTATGATACCCTGGAAGAGATGATAGATATGGCCATGAAAATTGAAAGGCAAAAAAAGGGAAGATCCACCAACAAGTACTCTAACAACACATGGGGATCTAAATGGCCCAAAGGAGGTGAAAAGAAGGACTTTAAAGGTTCCAATTTCCAAAGGACAGAATCAACTTCAAAAGGTAAAGAGGCTATCCAAACTTCATTTAAGGACAACCAAGGTATTTCTAACTCTACAACCCCTTCTAGAGAAATTAAATGTTTTAAATGTTTGGGGAAAGGGTATATTGCATCTCAATGTCCTAATAAAAGATTTATGATTGCTAGAGATAATGGGAATATTAGTTCTGAATCTGAATGTAGTGATTATGATGATATGCCTAAATTAATTGATGTTGATGATGATGATTCAGATAACTTAATACTTCCTGAACATGGTGAAATTTTAGTTGCTAGGCGAGCCTTGAATATGCAAGTTAAGGAGGAAAGCCTTGAGCAACGTGAGAACATATTTCATACTAGATGTTTGATTAGTGAAAAAGTGTGTACTCTTATTATTGATGGAGGTAGTTGCACTAATGTTGCTAGTATAAATATGGTGAACAAACTGAATTTGGCATGTATTAAACATCCTAAACCTTATAAATTGCAATGGTTGAATGATTGTGGGGAGGTGAAGGTAACACGACAGGTACTTGTACCATTTTCTATTGGATGCTACAAAGATGAGATTTTATGTGATATAGTACCTATGCAAGCAGGCCACTTGTTGTTAGGAAGACCATGGCAATATGATAGAAGAGCACTTCATGATGGATTCCATAACCGATATTCTTTGATTCATAAGGGTAAAAAGGTGGTTCTTGTACCATTATCACCACAAGAAGTATATAATGACCAAAAGAAGCTACTTCAAAGAGAGAGAGAGGTCTCGGCATTGAGAAAAAAAGAGAATGAGGTTTCAGGATCGAGAGAACAAAAGAGAGGAAAGAGTGAGGATGAGAAGAAAAAGGCCACAAAAATCACAAAACAAATTAATGGCCCAATTGAGAGTGAAAAACAAAGAGACGGAAGAAAGAAACAAAGTATGTATGTGATAGAGAGAGAGATCCAAAGCAGTGTTAGTGAGGGTAGACCGGTCTTGATGATTCGGTTTAAGGAGTTTTTGCTTAATTTGACTAACATTGACACTTCTTCTCTACCTTCTAGTTCTATTTCTTTATTGCAGGAGTTTTCTAATGGTGAGAAGAAGACTGCATTAGTAAAGGAGATGCACGCTAAGACTAGGGCTCACATGGACATGAAGAACAAAGGCTATGCCAACCGTGCCAACAAGGGAAGGAGGCATGTTGTGTTTAAACCTGGAGATTGGGTTTGGGCATATTTTCGCAAGGAAAGGTTTCCCAACCAAAGGAAGACTAAGCTCGATGCACGTGGAGATGGTCCGTTTCAAGTCTTGGAGTGCATCAATGATAATGCCTACAAGATAGACTTGCCAGGTAAGTATGGTGTTTTTGCCACTTTCAATATTAGTGATTTGTCTCCTTTTGAGATGGATGCAGATTTGAGGACAAATCTTTTTAAAGAAGGGGGGATGATACGGATCAGCCATCACTCATCCATGCAGCTCAAGGGAACAAGGAGAATAACATGGAAAATCCATTAGTGCTTCTTAGTGGATCAATTACAAGAAATCATACAAAGAGACATGGGGCAGCCATGTCCTTATATGTTCAAGACCAAGTTACACAAGAGCTTCATGATCTTGCTTTCAACAAGTGTTGTGTGGAACTTGAAGGCACACTTAGGCTTCTTACATTATTGGAGGCATATGTTGATGGTGTAGCACGCCCTGGCCGTACTAGAGCCTAACTTTGGCGTAATAAGTTAGCCCATTTTTGTTAGTTTTGAGTTGTAATGTTGTTAATGGGTTGGGCCACCAATAAATTGGGCCACCCTTTTTTATTTTTATCCTTAGTTGGCTTGGATTAATTATTCCTTATCCTTAGTTGGTTTGGATTAATTATTCCTTATCCGTTGGTTTGGATTAATTATCCTTATCCTTAGTTGGTTTGGATTAATTATTCCTTATCCTTAGTTTATTTGGATTAGTTATTCCTTATTCTTAGTTGGATTGGATTAATTAGTCCTTATCCTTAGTTGGTTTAGATTAGTTAAATCCTTATCCTTAGCTGATTTAGATTAATTATTCTAAATCCTTTAAGGATCAGGACCTTTTAGAATTAGTATAAATAGCCTTGTTATGTTGTTACATAAATCATTCAACGAAATATTAAAGCTACAGATTTTGTTCATGCTTAGGCATGTTCCATTGATTAGAGAGATTGTGAGTTTGCATTCCTCTAATTGCATCAAGAATCAAGGTAAACTTATCAATTTATTTGTGGCGTTTATCTTATTCTTTTACTCTATTATTGGTGTTCTTGCTTCTTTAAGTTTTGGGTGCCATAGAGGGGAGTTTAGTTTGATCTTTGATCTATTCCAAATCTTGTCATAGAGTTCTTGGAATTAATTTCCATAGGGTTCCGCGTCACCCGTGTCATGCCAAGCCCGCCCCGTGCTAGCCTCTGAGAGTTCCAGCACGCCCGTGCCACCACCCTTACTAGGGTTTTGTCTAGTTACGTTTTCTTTGTGTTATTTTTAGGTTTTTAATGTTTAAGCCTAAACCTATAAATAGGTTATTTTGTATTATGAACGGATTAATTATCTTTGATCATCATTCATATCAATAAACTTCTTTGAGAATATATTTCTCTATTTTATTTCATCCAATCATACGTTATTAATCAAAACTCCTGACGGAGTATAATAGTTTTCCCATTCACGTAACCGTTCTGCGTCACTCAGTAAGACAGCTGAATACTCTCCTATCAAGCAGAATACATGTAGAAATTTAACATCCATTCACTATATCAATGAAATTTACACCCACCATTTACGTAAAAATTAAATAAATCTATTATTGTATCTCATTATTATGTATACATGCCCGTTAGAAAAAGACACCAGAATAATCAAAACCTAGTAAAATAGCATATAAGTGAGCAATCATCTTTCAAAGAGATCAAAACTAAACATTTGACCAAAATATACTTTTATCCACCTACTAACATGTAAGAGAGATAAATTTGTTGCTACTTTTCGGGTTCACGAACAATGAATTATGAATATGATTATTTTTTTTTTAATTCAGAAATCGAAAAGAACAAAGCAATCATGAAATCACAAACATAAGTGAACTATGGGAGCCTCACAAATCAATACTATCAACTATTGGCAATTAAATACTCTGAGCCTCACTAACAGAATTCAACAACTATCACATTAATGAAAATCGAGTTTAAACATCACCGAGCAACAAAATAAATAAACCATTGCTTGTCCTCAAGCAACAAACTAAAAACTAAGAAAGCTAGCTTAATATAGTAGGGAATAATTATTCACGAATTTAATAAATGTCCAAATTATTAACATAAGAATAAATTGTATATATTTCCTATGTTAGTTATTTCTAGCCAAAATTAATATAACATATTCTTTTTATTAAACATGAGTAAGGAATATTTTTGTCTCCTTCTTTAGAATATTAGTTACTTGGGACAAGTTTAGCCTACATGTAATATTTCTCATCTCAAGGCATTTTTAGGTAAGCTACTTCTATTAAAGAAATTGGTTGCATTTTATGCTCCATACCACTTCTCATCTTTTTCTTCTTTTGTGGTTGCATTTTATGCTCCATACCACTTATATATTTATAGGAATATAAGTAATTTCTTTTGTGGTTGCATTTTATGCTCCATACCACTTATATATTTATAGGAATATAAGTAATAAGTAGTTGCATTTTATGCTCCCTACTACTTTGTTTAAAATAAAACCTTCATCCTTTATTGATTTAAAACATACATGTAATATGGCTTTAGTGTCCCTTGTTTTATATTCAAGTTAGGATTCAAAATTTTCTAAACAATTGGTTAAATCAAAGAAGTATGTTAACAATATCAATTTGGTTAAAAACAATTAACTTTGGAAACATCATTAATTTATTCAAATGTTAATGATTTTAAGATAAATCATAAATTTTGCTCATAATTATTCCATCCATATTAAACTAATGAAAAAAACAAACAAAATAAAAAATAAAAAAAAATAAAATTTTAACTAAAATTTTCCTTTCCCCAACTTAATCTAGAACATTGTCCCCAATGTGTGCAAAAATAAGATCAATTCCCCAAATTTATCATAATTCATCAAAACAAGGTATAAGAATAAAATAGAGTTGAGAACAACTTACCACCATTGTATTGAAAAATACAATAATATTCAAAGAAGCCAAGTGCATAGTTCCAATGCCTACATTCTAATAGTGAGAAAGGATTAAATACTACACAAAAATAAAAAGATATAACAACATAACACAATAATAATAATAATAATAATAATTATATAGGCATAATTGTTAAGAAGAAAAAAAAAATCTAAAAAAATAAAAAAAATAAAAAAATAAATAATAATAAAAATGGAAAGGAAGCATGCACTGTAGCGCAGGAACTGTAGCTGTAACACGGCACTGTAGCACGGCTGTAGCACAGGCACTGTAGCACCACTCCAAGAGTCAGAGGCTAGCACGAGCCAGGGCGTGCACTGTAGCACGGGGGTGCTGGATAGCACGGGAACTGTAGCACAGGCATGCTTTCTCCATTCCAAGAGTCAGAAGCTAGCACAGGCCAGGGCGTGCCACTGTAGCACGGGGGTGCTGGATAGCACGGCCTGGGGGGTGCTAGAGCCTGACTTTTTTTTTTTTTTTTTTTTTTTGGACCTGCAATATGAGTATAAAACACCAAAATAAAAGAAAATAATGGTTTAAGGATGGGAGAACAAAATGAAAAATATAAGTAAAAATAAAAATAAATAAAAGAATAAAAATAAAAATTTGCAAAGGAAGAGAAAAAAAATGATGGGTTGCCTCCCATTAGCGTTTTGTTTAAAGTCTTTAAACTCGACTTTTGAGAAGTTTATCAAATAACGGCATTCGCCCATAGTATGTATCATGTAGTATCACACATGGGTCTTGGTTGAAAATGCCCTCAAGATTGGCTAATTTGAGAAAATTTATGCTCGTCATACCAACAACATTTTGCTTTGAATGATGAACTTGGGGAAAAACCTGCATTAGATCATGAAGAACACAATTTATTAAATGTGGTATTATTGGAAAAAAAAGGATCTTCTGGTGGTGTATATATAGAGACCATTGATGAGCTCAAATCAATAGTCTCAATTATTTCTTCATCCACCAATATTGTTTTCTTCTTGTTTTCATTTAGACTCTCAACCAAGGTCCCTTCCAATTGTACCTCATTAATAATCATGTCTGGAAACAAGAAATTGAGATTTAACTCATCTTCAAAGGAATAGCATTTTTCACATGTAGGTTTTACATCTTCTAAATATGCAATTTCCCATGAAGTTTCCTCAGAATTCATTTTGCACTCATTATCTTGATATCCATTAATTGCCATGGTTATCAATTCCGTTGCTTGTATCTCCAAATTTTTTATTGCTGCTTGTTGGATCTTAAAATTCTCACGAGTTTTGTTGGATCTTAAAATTCTCACGAGTTTCATTCATAAATTCAATATGAGAATTAGTAAGGGCAGAAATCAAATCCTCTAAATTCTTTTGCTTTTCTTCTTCATACTCAAAATTTTGAGGATATTGGTGATTCCAATCCTGCAATGAAGGATCCAAATGACAACGGTAGTCAAAATCTGCCATATCATTTAATATGTAAAGTACATCTTCATGGCTACTTTCAAGAAGGTGAATATTGGTTGTAGAAAATCCATTATCTATCCAATTTTTAGTTTCTTCATTTAATCCATAATAGAATATGTAAGTGAGATATTCATTTGTAAAATTATGATAAGGAAATCTCTCTAACAATTCATTAAATCTTGCCCAAGCTGCATGAAATGGCTCTAAATGTTGTTGAATAAAACTTGCGACTACTTGTTGATGAAACATCTCAAAATAATTCGCAAGAAAATAATGAAAATAAAAATCAATAAAAACAGAGAAACAAGAAACTACAAATAATATAAACAAATATTTTAATCAAGAAATAAAAACAAAATGTCTAAATTAATAACAAGATAATTCGTATTGATATTGGTATTGCCAATCCCCGGCAACGGCGCCAAAAACTTGACAGCTTATTTCGCAAGTGTACGAATCGCTACAAGTAATATATGATGAGTAAGATATCGTTCCCACGAGGATTGTAATCCAAGTATCAAAATTATGTTATCCTGTTATTATTTAAACGATAAATGAGGAAATTGTTTATAGAAATTAAATTCAACAAGTAAAAATAAGAAGTTAAGCAAGCAATTATTGATTAAAGAAATCAAGGAAGTAAAACTACTAGAGGTTTTGATTTCACTTAACTCTATCCAATTTATTTCATTAGTTCATTGATCAATTTAATTATTCAAGTAGGGGAAACAACCCAAAAATCACTAACAAGCTCTCCCGATGTATTGTTAGCTATTGTAACCCGGTCTAATTACCTATCTTCCAATAGCGCAATCAAACATGAATTAAATCATTAAGTTTTATGGTTTTCTTTGTGAATTCATAACCTAAGGTCATTAACTTATGAAAACCCCCCATGAGTCAAACCGTATAGCTTCCGCATCAAGTTATTATTCTCATGTGTTTTATTAACCTTTTCATATCAAAGATCCTTCTTCCGATAGTGATAATTGAAATAAATCAATCTAGGGGAAAATTCTGCCTAGAAGCATTAAGTTCATTAATAAATCATAACTTGAATAAGGAAAAATAAATCTAATTGCATAAATTGGAAAAGAGATTAAGCTACATCAAACCCCTAGTATAAGAATTTAGTTACACATAGTACTTAAATAAAACCCAATAATACTTGATAAATATTCCATAATCAATAAGGATAAGAAAGAAATAAACAAGATTAAGAGTTTAGAAATAAGAACTAGTGATGAATTGCTTGGATGGCTTCCTTGAAACTTTGCACAACTCTTGAATACTTAGCTTCTAAAAATAAACTATATACAAAACTATAAAATGAGAGAAAGATGGAGAGTGGAGTGTAATGTGTAATGTGTGTGATGGATGGATGGATACTCCTTGGTGTGGCTTCTTCCCTTCCTTTTATAGACTTCTTGAGGGAACAAGCTTTGTGTTTTAATGAGTAAAGTCCAACTTTGTGAGGTGGAAAGGTTTGTAAATCAAGCCATAAATTGCTCTCAATTATGGTTTCTCAAATGCACATGGTTTAACTTTGACTGGCATGTGAAGAAAGTATCCAAAGTGCCTTGTGAAAATGGTAGGGATTAGTTGGCAACTTTTGACTCAAAATATTGATTTCTTGCCTGGCACGGGCGTGCACTGTAGCACGGTCTGGGGCGTGCACGGCTCTGGAAGTCTTATGCAATAACAGCACGGGCGTGCTGATTAGCACGGGCATTGTAGCACGGGCACTGTAGCTGTAGCACGGGTACTGTAGCAGGCGTGCTTAATGAATTTTTACCTTATTTTTGTCCTTTTTCTTGCAAAACCCTACATTTTTCCTCAAAATCAAGTGAGTTGTGTTTCAAGGAAGCTTTTAAATAAAAACATATCAATATTACATAAAAACTAATTTAAATAAATTAAAAGTAATAGAAATTTTAATCAAAATCACAATAAAAATACTATAAAAATAACACTTATCAATAAATTCATTTATTTTGTGAAAAGAATACAAACCCTAGGTATATGAACATCAATAAGGTTTGTTTAATCGAAGAGGAAAGTCATTTGCCTCATATTTGGTCGCTTATTGGCATCTAAATCTATACATCAAAGACAAACCATCAAGTTTCATTTGAAAGCTCTTGGAAAAGACATCATAAGATCCGTTTCTAAGCTTATCATTGGCGTATAAAATCCGTCTCTAATTCGTTTCTAAATCTGTTGCTATTTACCTATTTATCAATCTGGCTCCAAACATTTCCATATTTCCACATTTATAAATATTCTAATCCTGTCATATTTCTAATAAAATTAATTTAAAATCAAATAAAGAAAGTTAACATAATATTGAATATATTTAAAATATCAAGACAACAGAAATTATCGCAAATAGAAACAACAATGTGTCTTAAACGTACTATTAAATATGTTAATACAAAGCGAGTAAAAGTCAACTTAGATTATATCATCACCCTAAGTACCAGTGTGAGCATCTGAAGAAGACTGCGATCTAGGATGCTCTGAAGTATGAACTGGTGGAGCCATAGGTGTCAAATGATTATGAACAAGCTCTGCAACTTGTTATGGTAACTGCTGCTGCAACTTTTCTTCCATAATTTGTTTTTATTGTTGCAACTCTAGTTGATGTCGCATCTCCAACTCTTTCATTCGTTACTCTAATATCTCCTGAATTCGAGCATCAATATTTTCACCAGCTTATTCTCGAAGGCGAGATGTAGCAAAAGAGCTAGAGGTGCTAGAATGACCAAAGAAAAGAGATGACCGTACACTCGTTACTTCTTGATACCACCAACTTCTTGTAGATATATCTGAGTAGCATCAACTGGGCGTGGTTCACTAGACCCCTCTTCAACTTGAGATTCAATTTCAACTCTAGATACAACAGTCTCCTGAAAGTAATGATAACATATATAATGATCAGTACTTGCACTTCCATTATTGAAATATGGAATGTAATGTAATTAAGATTCTATTACTATGTTTGGTAATGTAATTGAGAAAATTTATGGAATGTAATCACCATTCCATTTTTATGTTTGTTTGTAAATATGTACTGTAATGTAATGTAATTAAAACACTACCACCACCAAACATACCTTCACCACTCCCCCACCACCACCACCACAACCATCACTCTACCACCATCATCACCACCACTCCACCACCACCACCACCACCACCACCACTACCACCTCAAACACCACTCCACCACCATCATCACCTCAAATAATTTGTTCATATTTGACAAATGAAAATAATAAATAATAGTCATATTAAAGATATATATATATATATATATTCCATAAATTTGACATCATTCAGTTCGTACTTTATTTTATTTATATGAAAATAATAAATTATAGAATAGGGTTTGACATAATAACTTATCATTTATTTGTGGAATCATATGTTCGGTATAAGTAAATTTTTTATATGAAACTAACGTCAGCAAGATGTGAATTACTACAAGTTTGATAAATAATTTATTTCATTTATTTGTTCAAAGTAATACACAATAAATTTTTTCAAACAATAAGTTTGATAAATAACTGAGTTCCAAATTGCTCACTTCTAAGCATAGCCTGTCTATTTTTTTAAACAATAGAAATTTGTTTCAATTTTCATACAGATTTAGAAACAATAATCAATATTATTTGAATAATAAATTTTATACCCTTGTATAAATCTTTTTATTTTCGTGCCACTTTGTTTGTAATTAGCTCAATACCAATATTCAATTAAAAAATTTATTATTTTAATTTTCAACTTATTATTGGTTCGTTAAAAAAGAGAGTAAATCAAACTGGATTATTTTAATTAAATTCAAATGAGTTTTATTAAACCATTTTAAACTTACTTATGGCATTTTAGCAAATATAATATTATCAGTAAATTTTCGCAAATCATAAAACCAAAACCAAAATTCTTGTGATTAGAAATTTCATAAATGAGAAAAATGTCTCATTATTCATAGATTGAATATTGTCAATTGAGTCGACTATTAGGATTAAATTTTACTAATAGTGATTTACCATTTACTATTTTTACATATTCAAATGCATATGCATACATGAAATGTAATATCTAAATACATAGATGGTGGAGTGGTGGAGGTGGATGGTGATGGTGATGGTGATGCTGATAGTAGTGATGGTGGTTGAGGTGAAGGTGAGGGTGGTGGTGGTGATGGTCGTGGCGGTGGTGGTGGTGGTGGTGGAGGTGGATTAGTGGTTGTGGTTGAGGTGGTGGTGGTGGTGGTGGTGATGGTCGTGGTGGTGGATTAGTGGTGGTGGTGATGGTCGTGGTGGTGGATTAGTGGTGGTGGTTGAGGTGGTGGTGAGCGTGGTTGATTAGTGGTGGTTGAGGTGGTGGTGAGGTTGGTGGAGCGATGGTGGTGGTGGTGGTGGTGGATTATTGGTGGTGTTGAGGTTGGTGGAGCGGTGGTGTTAGTGGTAGTGAGGTGGTAGTGTTAGATAGCCTTGAATAGTAAAGTTTTTATTGGGGTAGCTTGATGTAATTGGTATTAAATTTGCTTGATGTTATTGGTATTAAATTTGCTTGATGTAATGGACAATACATGTGTTTTTTTATGTAATATTCATCACATCAATTTAAGTAATGAAGCTTACATATGTAATCTCAATTACATTACATTGTCCAAAAAAAGTTTAACCAAATAATGTAATCAATCATGTAATGTAATCCCTATTTCATTACAGGTTGATTACATCAAACCAAACATGGCCTAAGGACCTAATGGTAATTTGACCTTAATTAAGATGATAATCAACTAGGACCAGTGATAAATAAGTGATAATATTAAATTAAATGGTGAGAAGTAATTTTATTAAATGGTTAAGTAGTTAAATAATTATATCTAAATGAATTAGGTGATTAAATGGTAAATAATAGAAATAATAGAATATATGGATATTAAATTAATTGGGCATCTATTTAATAGTATAATTTAGTGAAATAATAAATATTAGGTTGCTAACCCTCATTGGATCAATTAATTTATTAATTGATCAATTTAAGTCTCATTAATGAGAATTTAAGGAAATATGAAAATTATGGATTAATTACGTGATGATTTATTATGTTGGATAGTGCATTGGATTTGTGCCAAAGTCTTGAAAATTATGCTAAATATGGAATAATATCATGATTATGTGAAAATACGATTTTATTAAGTGATTAATTATATGAAATGAATTATTATGCTATGAACCATAAAATATTATTTATGAATATAATATGATTATATGCAATTATATGCGAAATTGAGCAATGATGAGATTATGAGTATGGTTATATCATTAAAATGTGAATTATAAGAATGAGACTATGATGAAATTTGGCATGGAAAATATGATTTTATGAATAAATGAATTTTATGAAAGGGAGTATTTTTCAAACTATAATAGAATATTCTGGTGTATTTATAAGACAAAAAATTCTAAGTTATAAACACCAACATAGATGAATTATGAAATGAATTAAATATAATGGATTTTTACCGGCCCTAGTTTACTTGTTCGAGTTCGTAATAATATAGAAGTATGACATGTCATAGGAAAAATAATATTATCTATGTTATTATGTAACACGCAATGTCAATTATTCAGGAGCTGACGAACTGCCATTATTCAGAGGCTAACGAACCCCAAATTATGATATGGTCATTTGATTTCGATTGACGGGTCTTATGATGTTATGACTTTCGAGCTGTCTATTACTATGTTTTCTCTATCTGTTATTCGGCTCTTCTAGGTGAGTTAGTGGCCTGATAAAAAATGCAATTTTTATGAAATAAATTAAGAATTAATTATACTGGAATGATGCTTTTATTTATTGATAAATGGTTTCTGAATTTGATATTACATGCTAAATTACGGATATTTTATTATGTGATTGAATTAAGCCTTATTATGTAGAATATTGTAATGTCATTATTAAATATGTATTTATGCCATGCATGAATATTGAATTGAACACCATATACTAATTAATTAAAATAATGTTATTAAGTGATTGAATAAATAATTAATCATGTTGGTAGTTATGGAATTATCCGGTCTATTTTGATGGTATGACTATATAAGGGATTATCCTTAAATTTAGAGAAGCATAATTTATGTGATTGGGTATTAAATACTGATGGTGAATATCATAACTGGTGATTTAATAGTGATATTAACTATTATTTATTATTATTTTAGCTAGTAAATCATTTATGATATTAAATGATGATTATGAAAGTGTGATTAAATTATGATATAAATGTTGACTATGTGTAATTAGCTTGTGATTAAATTATGGTATGAAGTGTTGAATGTTATACCCTAGAATTTAATTATGCTATGAACATGTGGATTTATGTGTAGTTTCCTATGAAATAGAGAAATTAGTATTTCTAAATTTTATGCTTAGCGCGTTGATTTTATCATGTGCATGTGGTAGATGGTGGTTGCAGAAGTGTAGTAAGATGAATGCTTTACAGTAGTGGATAGATCTGAAGTACTTATAGTTATTTGATTTATCGTTATTAGTAGCATGTAACTAATTATTAGAGGTTTTGTATTAATATAATGGATTATGGTCTATTGTATTTATAATTATTGTAAATGATCTCGGAGATATATGCATAAGATAGTGTAGTGATGATTATAAATCTTATATTGACCCTTGATGAGTTATTATGGATCATTTGTTAAAAATTCTTGAATGTTATATTTGAGGCATTCATTTGTGAGAAAATGTTACGGGTAATGAATTATTGATTTTATAATTGATGTTGAGTATTATGTTGGGGAAATTGATTTAGAAATTATAATTGGTTTGTGGTAGATTTATAGAAGTGTTAAAATGATTTTCCTGATATTGGGATGTTTATAATATAGAGAAAAGTCTTGTAGTCCTTTCGTAGTATTATCTGAGAAATTTTCTAAGTTATATTTTGGAGACTCATAAATTTATAGATGTTAAGATATAATGTGTAGGAAGGCTTCAGTCAGAGATGTATGTAGTGGCTCTGTGCTTCCGGCACAAAATTTTGACACTTATTATCCAATCTTACAGGACTGGATAATGGGTGTTACGTCCCCTCTTTGGAAGATATTGTTTGCATCAACTTTTTTCAAAATATTATAACTATTTTCTTAAAGCATGTTTTATGTTGGATTCTTGATGATGGTCTAAAGATAAAATTTTAGATCGACATTTGGATTGATGATATATCTCTTAAATTTGTTTTTCCTATATTATTTAGGTTGGCCTCAAATAAAAAGTTTATATGAGAGAGTTATGGTTTTTTCTACAGCGGTATTCGGCTTTATGGGCTGGTTGTCACCGAGAGAATTTAGAAGTTTTGAAGATGAGCAGTGGCAACAACTCAAAATATTCCTTGAAATCATATTATTCAGAAATTTGATTGGAGAGATAAACTCTCGGTAAATAATTTTTATTCTTTATTAAATTTTAATGTCATTGTTCAACCTACTGTGGATTTCAATCTTAATGCTTTATGGTCTTCTTTTGTTCCATCTAAAATAGCAATTTTTGTTTGAAAAGCATTATCTTCATAAAATTCCTTGTAGAGTTAATTTGTTCAACCAAAAATTGATATCATATTTGAAGGCCTGAAGATGTCCTTTATGTGAGAAAACTATTCAATCGGCTTCCAAGGGTGTCATTCAGTGAAAGGTTTAGTGCTTAATTTTTAAATGGTGGAACATTTCTACAACTTTACCAAAATCTTTTAAGGATCTAGGTTGACAATACCAGAATCTAATAAACTCTAATGGAATTTGTGCGGCTTGGATGTTAATCTTTTTTGTTGCTTCTGGACTTTGTGAGTTAGGCAAAATTAAACTCTTTTCTCTTGTAATACCCAAATTTGTGAGGATGTAGTAGATAGTATTAAATTTAGAAGTTTTAAGCTTTTGAAATCCAAATTTTCCTCTCTTTCGTAACCTTTATAGGTTTCTTGTAGCAGATGACATCTTAAGAATATTAAATCAACGATGAAATCTAACTTCTCTTGGGTCCACGAATGGTACTTGTTTTAAATTCAATATAGATCGTGTAGCAAAAGGTAAACCAGGCCTACTGATTTTGGAGGTATTGTAAGAAACTGAAGTGGAGAGATAAAATGTGTCTTTATTTTTTTCAACTGAGACTATTGCCTCTGATTAGATTGAAGTGCTTGCTATTATTAGGGTTGTGGTTTCATTTTCTCAATCTCGGTTGAAAAGTTTTCCCTTAATTGTTGAATTTGATTCTAAAAATATTGTTTTCCGGGTTACAAATAAGGACAAAAAGCCCTTAAAGTGGTGGCATTTATTTAATAGATTTGGTACTCTTTGTGGCTGTATTTGTTCTGTTAAATTTGTCCATGTTCTAGGAAGCAAAATTGGTTTGTAGATGCATATCAAGATTTTTTTACTTGGTTATAATTAGATTTGTATAATATGGGCAAGTTGCTCAGGATAGTATATTAATTAATAAAATAAATTAAAAATTCATACTTACAATTTGGAGCATTTATTTTCTTATTTTTGTTAGAATTATATTAAGATTAAAATTAATAAGGGCCTAATGACAAAAAAAAAAAAAAAAAAATCTGAACTTTGGCCTTTAAATAAATTTTACTTATACTTATCCTTTTAATTGCTACAATCGATACCACGAAATAATTTTTTATTAACAATTATGGCCTCCGTCCATCAATTATTACTATTCTATGTGACTGTTAGTGGGACCCACGCCATTACATGCCACTTGCAAACTTTAAAATCCACTACCTCAAAAGTTAAAGCCTATTGAATATAACAAAGTCATTTCTTTCTTTGCTCAATTAGATAGCCTAATGATGTTTTATCTTTCTTTGCCTAATGACACCCTTTCTCTGTTTTGTTTTTGAATTGGTCTTTGAAATATGCAGATGGTTAGTTTATAAAGGTGTGAATATTCACCCTTGATTTTGTAAGAAGGATTGAGAAAAAAACTTTATTAATAAAAAACTTTTGGCATATCTTCTAATCTTCTCCTTTTGAGTTTGTTCCTCGATTTGCTGAGATATATTTAAACCGCTCATATTGTGTTGGACTTAACAGACTGGCCAGTATAATTGAATAACAAGAAATTACAGCAAAATGTATGCTTTCAAGGCAAGAGTAAACCACGAATAATCATATTATTGAAAACATTCAAAAAAACCCATTTGGGCTAAATGTATACCATGCATTTTTTACAACAAATTATGCACAAAAAAATACCCAATATCCCATTGTCTAGTGGCAGATAACAATAAATCAATTTTTCAATCATATAAAATTATGAAAAATACTCAAAGCTTACTAAAATATTGCATTCCATTTCTGGCACCTATAGAATCGCCTCCCTGGATTTTTATCATTCTAGGATGTGTAAATCTTGCCCTTAAATCATGCCCATAAAGCATTTGAGGATTAGAGCTCATAGATATTTTCGATGCTCTGCTCATGTCAATTGTTGCACCTGAGTCCATCTCCTGCGAAACAAAAATCATTCATTGACGGAATAGAAAAGATGAAAGACTAGAGATGAAATCCTTCATCAACAAAGCAGAAGAGATGAAAGTAGCGAGTTTAATTTGATAGAAGAGAAGAGAACCGAGAAATTTTTTATGGAGAGATTTTAGGGATTGAAAAGATTTAGTGATTCAAAAAACAAAAGAGAGAAAGGGTGTCGTTGGGCAGAACATCATTATGTTGTCTAGTTGGGTAAAGAAAGAAACGACATCATTTTATTTGATAGGCTTTAACCGTTGTGGTAGTAGATTTTATAGTCAGCAAATAAAGTTTCATGGTGTGAGTCTCATTAACAGCCACGTCGGCGTAATAGTAACAGTTGATGGATAGAGATCATAACTGTTAATAAAAATTAACTCGTGGTATCGGTTGTAGCAATTAAAAAGATATGGTAAAATTATTAAAAAGACTAAAGTTAAGTTTTCTTTCGGTTATTAGGCTATTAATAAAAGATGATCTCAAAATAAGAGCAAAACAACGGGATGATGACAGTTAAATTAGCAGAGCAATAAAAGTACCAAAGACCTTTTTCTTAATTTGAATCAATAGTTACTAAAAAAAAATCAATTAATGCTATGTTTTCTACTTTTTCACTTCTATAAATATTAGAGGTTTCAACAAGCATTGGAATAGAAGATTCAAATAGATTAAATCCTTTTAATTTCTTTTGATTAGAAAATTATAAAACTTCTTAATTTTTAAATTTTTTTTTTCAGTTTGTAAAGTTTCATCCAAAAAAATTAGAATGGCTAAATTTTAGGAGTCAAAAATATTCGAAAGTAGTTTTAAAGAGTTTTTACGGGGAAAAAAAAAATTAGGACCGTTAAAATGCATGATGAAGTTTGAAAATTTTTAATTTTGCATTTATAATTTTTACAATCAATAAAATTAGTTAATAAAAACTTCAATCAGCCACTATATGTAAAAACTTAACTAGTATTTGATTCTTTTCTGATAGAAGCAAGGTTTATTATTATTGCCCATTAAAATATTATTACTTTTAATTTGCCTTTGTAATATAATTTTATGTAGAATTCAATTAATCTTCTCATCAATATGAGAAATATGAGATATTATGTTCGAGTCATCTGGATTATAAGAGTTCTAACCAATTTTGTGAATCAAGGAGAAAACTCATTAAAATCAAAATCTTTTCCTATCCCAATACTTTTAAATAATTTTAGATTTGATATGATTAATATTGACGTTTTGTTCTATTCCAAATATTAATATCTTCCCTGTTAAAGACAACATATATACATTTTAAAAGCCAAAAATTTCACACATTACTGTAAAAGCTCTTTTCTAAAAAAAAAAAAAAAAAAATTCTTAATAGTTGCCGGCTGTTTAACTAATATTTTATCAAACGTACCATATTTTTGGACATTATTTAAAATTAACGGATCACTCTAGCGATAATCCGATGAGTTAGATTAATGGGTTTAGACAATGATTCAATTATTAGCTTGTAGGATATGCCTCTTATTGCCTTAACTCCTTTGTGGCCACTTGGTTTCCAATAGACGAAGTTACCAGCCCGATAGAGTGCAAGAAGAAACAAAAAAGATACGACTAAAGAGTATAAAAAAAAGATCATTCATGGACAAAATGATTCAATGACTTTTTTCTTTGCTATATCATCTGTTCTTTTCTTTTGAAAATTATTAAACTCATAAAAACTTTTTTAATATTAAAAAAAGAATTTTTAATTAAGTTTTTTCCCTATAAATAGATGCAAATAAATATATGAAATGGAAAATACTTATTATTATTTTATTCATTTTCAAGAATGTGATTGAATTTGGTGTATATTATTAAAGAAAATGACTACAAGTGGACCGCACTTTCGGTCCTTTTTTTTTTTTTTAATGAAAATTTGATTGAATAAGAGAAGAAAATTGCACTCAAATTTGAAACATAGAATTGCAATATTGTGAAGGTCAGAGCTCATTTATATTTGTAACTCTTACATGTGTAATTGCATGACCTACACAAGGATTCTTTGACCTTACTCTGCTTAATATGAAAGATCACTCTCTTTGAGAAAAAGGGGGAAAAGGAAAGAAGATGAAAGAGGTGAAGAAGGAACAATGTGGTGGACATAATTGGTGGAAGAGAGCATAGCATAATTTGAAGAAAGCTTTTCTAAATTGGAATCTAGAAGATCCCATGTTTCAACTTTCAACAATAATTTCTTTTCCTTCTATATTCTTTTTCTTTTGGAATCAGAACATATACATAGTGTTCTCAATCTATGTACATATATGTCTATAGCACAAATTGCCATATATATCTATAGCACAAATTGCCATATATGCACCCTTTCTCTCTTATCATTTAAAAATCATTACATTTGCTTTTTCTTTTTTTCATTTGAGTATTCAGGAAGTAATTAGAATAAAATCGTACATGCACTCACCATTAAACTGTATCTTAATATAAAAAAGTCATTATATTTGTCAAATGCTAAAATAAAGCCAATGGTTATAGCGGATATATTCTATTTTGAAGCCATATATGTATAATTCTACAGAATTTTACAAATCCATTTCATTGGAATTTTGTAACGATTACCTAAATGCCTTATTACAAAAAAATTGAAATAATATGTGTGGGGCTCAAAACATACTAGTATTTGTTTGCAAAATAATAAGAAAAAAAAAATGGTCTGAAATTTGAAGGTATCTCTTTGCCTATCCAATCATAATTAATGGCCCAGGTCCCTCTATGTAAGGCCTCTTTAATGGTACCAAATTTGAAGGTGTCCAGTTTATTTTTTAATTTATTTAAATTTCATAGAAAATGAAAACTTAAAGGAAAAAGTTAAATTTTTGGATGGAAGGAAGTGTACAATGGGACAATATTAATTTTATAAATTAAATTCCAATTTTATAAAGATTGTTCATTAAATTTAAGTGTTGATTATTCTCGAGAGGTGAAACGGTATATCCGATAAGGATCCCTTCTCCCTTAATTAAAGATATCAAAATCGAGCCTGAATATAGAATTCCTTTAAGCACTTATGGAAAGAGATATGAATATGGATTGCATACTAAATGATTAAAAACCAAAAAGACTCAATTTTGGATTGATCTCTAAAGTTTAACTCTATTAAACTATTTAATCATTCATCTAAAATAATATTATTTTCACATTTAAGTGAGAGACTAAATATGAACTCATACTAAATGAGAAACTAGGTGTATGACCCATTTATATACCAAATCAATTACAAAGTCTTTTGGCTCAAATAAAGTATTTCTGATCATACATTAAGAAAAAAATAGTAATATTTTTTTAAGAAATCATTTTTTGATTAGCTTGGTATATTGGACCGCTCATATGCCGGGTGTAGACAAATATTTTTCTAGTATCACTATATTAAATCTGAAGGATTTATTTGGTAAACATATTGATTTATCCTTAAATTTTTAAATTTAAAGTAGTGTATTAAAAAAAAATAGAGAGAAAAGTAATTAATTTTGAAAAAATATAGGGACAATATTATAATTTTCCCCATATTAAAGCACCAAGATTAGGGTAGTACTTTCATTTGAGCAAACTAGATAACTTATCATTAAATTTAATTTTTATAGAAAAAAAGAATATACCAAACGTTTTGCATGTACTATACGAGGAATAGAGCCTCCTGTATGTCGTGAAGGACCAGACCCTGGGCTACCAATTTCGGTAAGGCAACTCTTTGAACACTTTTTAGACTTTATTTTAAATCCAAGAGTCTCCCAATAAGGCTTCCAGCTATTCCAAATATCATTAGGGATGTATTTAGGCTTTTTCTTTCGCCATGTACCAAGCATCCCCCTATAGCGTTCTACAGCTTTCTTACTCCAGATTTTTTTACAGATGCATCAATCTCCTCATCTCACACAAAATGTTTCTAAGGCCATAAAGCACAAAAAAACACATAAAATGGACACATTTATCAAGCTAGTCATTAATATTCTATAAGCCAAAGCAAAGTAAAAAAAATCAAAACACAGTCATGGGATGATATGTCTAGTTAAAAAAAATTCAGATTATATACGTAGTTTATCATTGAGCTAAAGTCATATAATATGTTGATGAAAATATAGTCTAAGGGGAGGAAAAGAATATAGTACAACACCTTAAACTCTTCAGTATATGTCCTTCGTTTCTGTAGGCACAAACTTCCATTCATAACCCGCTGGATCCAATTTCTTTATGAAAGATTGAGTGATCATGGTGACAAAGTTAGATAGCTCCAAACTGAAACAAGTAAGAAGCAATCAATAGTTTTATGTTCCTAACAAACCTTCAATTTGCATAACGAAAATAGATATATATAATAGAGTTCTTTAAAAGAATATTCTTACTTGTTCCCTACAAGTCGAAGGACTTTTCAATTACCATTAGTTGTAGTGTAGGCAGTTGAGGATCCAATACCTCCTAATGGTGTACTTGTGGCTGGTCTAGGACCGAATGGGCCTGAGTTAGTTGCTATTGTTAACTGTGGTGGTGGAGTTGTGGCAATTGCTGCTGCTGTGGCTATGACTGTGGCGGTTGTTATGGCTGTGGCTGTGACTGTGGCTTTTGTTGTGGCTGTGGTAACCACACTTTGATTCTGAACAATGATGCATTACACCTTCCTCAGTTGCATGCTCAGCGTGCCATCTCATATGCTCTGCAGTGGCTTTAGATGCATACAATCATTGTAGCCTATGAGTGATGGGGAACTAATACATCTGTTTGTAAGGAACAAGAGATTTCTGATTAGCAGAAGGATGTGTCGTTGGCTTATATCGTGGTTGATTAGAGAACTTACAATAAGTCAACTCACTGTCTTCAACCCAATAAATCATACACCCGTTGTTACAACTATGAATCTTTTGAACAGGCATGTTTAGACCTTGAACTAGCTTCTTTGTTTGGTAGAAATTTCGTGTCATAACATTATCCCTTGGCATCAACTCTTTCATTAATTGACACATGTCATCAAAACATCTTTCGGAGGTGATGTTCTGACTTTATGTGCAACATATGCGCAACAGCTGACAGCTTAGAATGACTTTCACAACCATGCCATACTGCTTCATTTGCAGAACTCAACAAACTATAAAATTGTTGGGCATTAGGTTTGGTGCTTCTTCCATATCATTGGGATTAAATGAGGGACCAGCAGCATCATGTACCATTCTATGATATTCAGTAGAAGGCTCGTCAAATGCACCAGCGTTTCCTGATGAATCATTCATACTTTGATCCCTCACCTCTGGCTGGTCCCCATTTGCCATAACTTCAGCTTCCCCATGCATAGTCCAAACATAATAGCCTGGTACGAAACCATGTTTAAATATGTGTTTCTTGTTGGGATATCCTCCCAAGTCCCACATCGGATAAAGAGGAGAAGTTGAACCAAAATATAATGGTTCAAACCCAACCCATTAGTATGAGGCCTTTTGGGAGGTACCCAAAAACAAATCCGTGAGGGTTTGGCCCAAAGCGGACAATATCATACTAATTCGGGGTTGGATGGTACGCGCGATCCTAACAAGTGGTATCAGAGCCCAGTTTTGGAGCGGGCATTAGCAGCGGACTGCGCAGTGTGAGAAAATTTCGGTGTGACGGTGTAACAACAGGACTAAGACCGGAAGAAAATCTGCAAGTGGTGCCTTGTGTCGAAAGTCTTCCCGACAAGAGGAGGTCGGGCGGCGTGTCCCGCAAAGTTGTAGCGGCGGTACAAGATGGTGGGCAGATTATCCCTGGAAGGGAGGTCACGATTTGTGTGGTCCTTGGTTGGAGGGGAGGTTTGTTGGGATATCCTCCCAAGTCCCACATCGGATAAAGAGGAGAAGTTGAACCAAAATATAATGGTTCAAACCCAACCCATTAGTATGAGGCCTTTTGGGAGGTACCCAAAAACAAATCCGTGAGGGTTTGGCCCAAAGCGAACAATATCATACTAATTCGGGGTTGGATGGTACGCGCGA
Source organism: Jatropha curcas (assembly GCF_041381405.1). NCBI lineage: Eukaryota > Viridiplantae > Streptophyta > Magnoliopsida > Malpighiales > Euphorbiaceae > Jatropha > Jatropha curcas. The sequence continues at coordinate 23,271,125 of NC_143158.1, read as the reverse complement.
TCCTAACATTTCTCAACTATAAACATGTCTTCGAAGGTCCGGTTTCGACACCTCCTCCTATTACATGGACACCTTATATTATCACCATCCCTACCTTCCACATGATTCCAAGCAAAATTAAGAAATTCTAGGATACCCATCTTAAATTCTTTATTTGGTAGACCATCTGTTAAACTTCTATACATCCATTCACGATTTGAATTCATTTTTCCTGATATTGTTATTTAAAGAAAAGATTTCAACTTGCATTAAATTAAATACAGTAACTATATTAAATTTATTTGTCTTGAAAATGAATTAGAAATTAAAACATAAAATAGAAATGAAAATAAAATACATTAAATAGAAATGAAAACATAATTCTATACTAGGACTAAATTGGGTAGTTTACTTATAGTGAAAACATGACATGAGGATAACTTTTAGAAATTTATTATAATATAATTTAAAGTAAAAGAAATACGAATGTCATTTCCTAGAGAATCTAAATCCTACATATACATGATACATGGTATATTTTCTAAGATTACCCAAAGTATTGTCAGAATCCTTTTCTAAATGGATTGGACCCACCAAGATCCCATCTCAAATTCAATTCAAAACCTTGCAACACCAAGATTGTAGCCTACAGATCTTTAACTAGAGAGATTTAATTATTTAGTCAAAATACATAATTAATAAATAATTAGCAAAAAAAAAAACAAATTATTTGGTAATGAATTGTCAATCCCATAATATAAAAATAAAAATTTGATATTATAGTCTCTTATTATAGTATTTAAATAAGCAAGCCTAAGCTAGTTGCCTTTTGGCTTTGATTGATTGTACCAAGGAAATAGAAGCTAAATTTCAACTATTCCCTGCTGTTGAAGTAGTATGGTGATTGGTGGGGTTTAAGCTTAAAAGTTGTTTGGTTAGAAGAAGCAACCTGGGCACAAAGTCATCAATGAGCATATCAATAGGAAAGCACTGCTGGAGACTTTTACACAATACAAATTCTCTCTTTTATAGTTCTTTCAAATCTAAATATTTCCCAAGTGGCGATTTCTTGGTGCAGGCGCTGGCAGAAATCCAAGTTTTGTATGGAGAGGAATTTGTGCAGCTAAGGATGCTATTTGTTCAGGTTTCCGGTGGCGAATTGGAGATGGCCAATCAGTTAATGTCTGGACTGAACCGTGGCTACTGAGGGATAATCAGTTTCGGGTTAACTTGCCTATCCTTCCTGGTTTTGAACATATAAGGGTTTCAGATCTTATCTTGGCACAAGGGGATCGTGCTTGGAATTTGCCACTGATAAATGGTCTTTTCAACCCTTCAATTGCTGAAGCCATTACCTCTATTCCTTTAGCTACAACTGTTCAGGACGACATCCTTATATGGCATTGGACAGACTCGGGGATATATTCCGTGAAATCCGGATACAGGTTAATAGCATCTCATTGTGTGCAAACTGAAGAGGTTTGGAAGTCAGGTTTTTGGAAAGCTCTTTGGTCACTGAAAGTTCCGATGAAAGTGAGGCATTTCCTCTGGAGGTGTTGTAGAGACATTCTGCCAATTAAAGCAACTCTGGAGAGAAGGGGATTGGAGCTTGATATAGGATGTGATTACTGTGGTGCTGCTGAAACATTAGCCCATGCCCTTGTTGAGTGTCCAAGAGCAAGCTTTTGTTGGCAGTTTTTTGGTGTTCAGCTCAATATTGGAATTTTTCCAACTTTCATACAGATGTTGGAACATTTCCACAAGGTGTGGGAGATTGAGTTCTTTGAGAGTTTTCTTATGGGACTTTGGAGTGTTTGGTTGAGCCGTAATGAGTTGAAATGGAACCAAGTAGCAGAAGGACCTTATCATGTGATTACTCGAGCTAGAAGCATGCTAGCCTCTTGGAAGAAAGCCCAGCTAAAGTCATCTGATTCAGGTATAGGTGTTTTTGCAGGTAATCAATGGCTCCCGCCACCTGCTGGCACCTTTAAAATAAATTTTGATGCAGCAATCCTCCCCTCTGTTGGCCATGGAGCTTTTGGTGCCGTAATTTCAAACTGTCATGGCAGATTTGTATCAGCAGCAGCATCATCATTACAGGGTTGTTCTTCTCCAGCATTAGCAGAAGCTCAAGCGCTAAGACATGTTTTGTCCTGGTTGCTATCGGACTACTCTAGTTTGCCGTTTCAGATTGAAACTGATTGCTTGCAAGTTTACTATGCTATGAGGAGCTCTGTCCAAGACTTATCTGAGTTTGGAGTTGTCATCTCTGAATGTAAGTTACTCTTAGTCCAAATGCCTAATGTCACATTGGCTTGGATTAGAAGACAAGCAAATGATATAGCTCATGTTTTGGCTAAATCAGTTCCTAGTGGGGCTTGTTTTCGAACTTGGGATATTGTTCCCGCTTGTATTGCTCGTTTCTTCTCTTATTAATATATGAACAATATTTCAATGTCAAAAAAATATATATATATAATTAGCCCCCTACAAATTAAATATATGAGTGGGCCATTTCTTCTAAAATATCAGTTGGGTTAACCCTTGTCAAGCAACAACAACAGCAGAAGATATCTCAAAAGGTATACAGGTAGTGACACAAAGCATACAGATTCATAAAGGAAATACAAATTCATTTCTAAAAGAGAGAAAACTTTTAGATAACAGGTAGTGACACAAAGCATACAAATTCATTTCTATTGAAACATATATGTTCATATAGAGAATAAAGGAAGTACTAGTAGATGCATTTAGAGATGGAAATAGAAAACTGAACAGAAGATAGAAACAGAGTCGATGGAGATGGAGGCCAACCATACAATCCAGCATCCTCAATTCCTTCGTAGAAACAAACACAGATTTAATAAACTCTTGCTAATATCATTCCATTCTCATAAACTCTTGCTAATATCATTGCATGTTTGCTAATTACAAACAAACACAGATTTTCAAATTATGAGAAGATGCAAAGAACATAGATTATAAACAAAATAAAAGAAAAGAGGATCTGCATGTAAAGAGACCTCTACAAAACAGAAAAGGAAGATTTTCAAACACAGATTATAAACAAATTCAAACACAGATTTTCAAGGCGTTTACTAAACAAAGAGGAAAAGGGGAAAAAAAGGGAAAGTAAGCTTACCAGTAAAAAAAATGGCGATTTGCTGCTTAAGATGGATGGAGAACTGGAACTTTGTGATTGATAAGCAATCAGGGTCTCTTATTTGAGGGAAGTTACTTTCTTATTGCTTCTGAACAAAGATGGGAAGTCACCTGACATCAATCGATAAGAAAACCGGTCTAGGGGTGGCCACGGAACCGGCGGTTCCGGTTCCAGAAAAACTGGAACCCGGAACCGAACCGAAAAGGTCCGGTTCTGGTTCCGGTTTGGAACCGTCCGGTTCCGGTTCCGGTTCCGATCCGGTGACAAAACCGACAGTTCTGATCGGTTTTCCGGCGAATCGCATAATTTTAAATTTTAAATTTTGAAGACCGGTTTAAAAAAAATATATATTTGAACATAAAAAATTAAAAAATACACCTAAAAAATTAAAAAATACTTCAATTAAATTTATTTTTTTAAAGACTTGAACATAATTATTTTTTTTAAAAAAATTTTCAACTGAATTTATTTTTTGTTTAAAAAAGTTTGAACATAATTTAAAAAAAAAAAAAAAAGGGCTTGAACTTAAATTTTTTTTAAAAAAAAAAAATTAAGTTGCCTACGTATCCTCTTGGGATTTAAAGGAATCAAAGCCCACATAGTTCTTACTTATCTTATACCAATTTCACCCATTTTACCTTAATCGCTATTTGCACCCCCGGTTGATGTTCCCGTTGAGGACCCATCGTATAAATCATATAAATCTTCATTTTCTTTTGGATTTTCTTGGGCTCTTAGTTCGGCCTTGCTCCAATCATCCATGCATGATTGTGCTTCTAATGAATCGGGTGTCATACGAAATCGTGTTTTATCAAGTATGTTTCCTCGTTGACTAAAAGCTTGTTCAACCGCAACAGTGGAGACCGGAGCTGCTAAAACTTGTTTTGCAATTAAAGAAAGAATTGGAAAAGTATTTGCGTGACGACTCCACCAATCTAAAATTGGAAAATCAGTATCTGCATAATCATCACCAAACTCAAAAGAAGTGGTTAGATAATTATCAAATTCAGAAAAAGAACTGGATTCCCTTGTTCTTTTTTGTCTTTGTAGTAAAACTTGTTGAGCAACACCAACATCACTTACCCTTTGTGTTGGAAATTGTTGAATATTAGATTGAGAAGAATTAGAAGTAGATGAACTAGAAAATTGAACAAATCCATTATATAATTGCATAATATTTTGTTTAACTTCATGCAATACTACATTTATATTAACATTATCTTCTACATCAAGATTTAATACTTCATAATAAATAGTCAAATAATCACATAAAACATCAATTTTACATCTATGATCAAATACAATAGCAACAAGATAAATGAGTGGTATATTTTTAAAATAAGATAACCATTTTTTTCATTGAAAAAATACAATCTTTTAATATACAATTATTTTCATATTCTTGGAGTGCACTAACAATATTAATACACATAGGTAAAAATAAATGAGATGTGGGATAATAAACCCCACTAAATTTATAGGTAGCATCATTAAAAATTTTTAAAATATCTAAAATTTTTGCACAAATATCCCAATTTTATGGATATAAATTAATATCCTCAATATTATTAGTAATAAAAAAGCATAATAATTCTTTATAAGAAAAAGACTCGTTTAGTAATTCATATATTGAATTCCAACGAGTTGGGACATCCCTTGAAAAACGTTTTGGTCTTTTATTATTTTCCTTACAAAATTTAGCCCAACTTTTCATCACTTGGGGATGTCCCAATAAATATGAAATAGCTTTTTTAATTGGAGAAATAAAAGATTCAAGAATTTTTAAACCATCTTGTACACATAAATTTAAAACATGGCATGCACATCTTATATGAAAAAATTTTTCACCAATATTTGGTTCACAAATATTTTTAAGTTCAATAATTGATTTAGTATTTGCAGAAGCATTATCAAATGAAATTGAAAAATTTTTTTTTTGTCAACTTATATTCATCTAAAATTGAAACAATTATTCTATAAATATTATTTGCAGTATGTTTACCATCAAAAACACGAAAAGCAATAATTCTTTTTTGAATTTTCCAATCATCATCAATCCAATGACATGTAATACCCATATAAGAATGCATTTGCCAATGATCACTCCAAATATCACAACAAATTGAAACAGGAATTTTCATTTGAGAAAATAAAAGCTCTAACTCTTTTTTTCCTTTATTATATAAAGAAATAATAGTTCGTTTTACAGTATTTCTTGGAACTCTTTTAGCAGAAGGATTTAAAGCTTTTTGACAATAATTATTAAAACCTACTTTTTCACCAAAACTAAAAGATAAATGTTCCATAGAAATCATTTTTGCTAATTCTTCTTTTTGTATTTTTTCAGAATATTGAAATAAAGAAAGGTCAGAAGATGCGTACCCGGAAATTTGTGTTTGAGACCGATCAACTCCTATTTTTGTTGGATGTTTTGTCTCCAAATGCTTCCAAAATGATCTATAGCCGCCCGCTTGTTTAAATTTATAAGATTTTGCACAATAATTGCAAATTACATCGTACATTTTCTCACCTTTGAATTTTTTCGTGAAATGAATGGCGAATATGTCGGAACTTTGTCTTGCTCTTCCAACAATTTGTGCTCGTTGCTCTTGCTCTTCTTGTAATTGCTCATTAAATTCGGATTCTTGAGTTGGAATTTCCAAATTTTCATTTGGATATCCCCCAAAATTAAATTGGTTGGGAGTGAAATCATAGATGTCGTTTGCAGGGATAGATGACAATCTTTCCCTTGCCCTTACCCGAATTTGAGTTTCCTCCACTTGCCATTATATGATAATAAGATATAATTTGGAAAATTGAATAAAAAAATTAGAGAGAATAATAACTTAATAAGAGAGATTGTAGAGTAGAGAAAAATAATATAGAGTAGAGTGTAGTAGAGTGTAGTATATTGTAGAGAGAGTAAGTAGAGAGAGTAGAGATTTTTTTTTGTGATGAATTTGTGAATGAAATGAGGTATTTATAATAAATCCAAAAAATTATTTTTGCAAAAATACCCTTGAAACTAGCCGTTATGTAGCCATTTATGGCAGTTGTGAGGGGTAATTAAGAGATTTCACAACAAAATTTAAAAAAAAAAAAACACAACTGACAGTTTATAACGGCTAGAACCGCCGGTTCGAACCGGCAGTTCTAACCGGTTGGGGAACCGGCGGTTCCAATCCGGTTTCGACCGGTTTTCTGGAACCGCCGATATTGATTCCAGAAACCTGGAACCGGAACCGAACCGAAAATCTCCAGTTCCTATTCCGGTTCGGCCCGATTCCGGTTACGGTTCGGGACCGGTTTGAACCGACGGTTTCGGTTCCCAAAACCGTAATATGGCCACCCCTAGGTAGAAGGAGAGAACGAGAGAGCGCTAGGGAATTGATAGATAGGGAATCGTACAAGGTAAGCGGAGGTTTAGTGCGCACATAGGCTAAATGACGTAGTTTTAAGTTCCTTTTTTATTTTTTTTTATTTTAATCAAAATAATTAAGGTTTTGATTACTTTTTTCCTTTATACAAAAATCAACAAAAATAAAAATTTTCATTTCAATTAAGATTTTTTAAGTTTTTATTTTATTTTAAAAATTAAATTAAGATGGCCAAATTTTTTGATTACTTTTCTCCTTCATATAAATACCAACAAGAGTTAAAAAATATTTAAAAATTAAAAATAAAATTAAAATAACTTGAACTTGAAAATAATACCAAATTTTTCAATGCAACATTGGGTTAAAATATTTATATTTTTAGTCCAACTATTATTTTCAAATTTTTACTTACTTCATAATATATTATTTTTAAATAAATAATAATAATTTTAAACACAGATATAACAAAATATGTGGAAAAATATTAGCAATGGGTATAAAATGTCTTTCTATTTTCCGTTTCCTAATCTGTGGCTAAGCAGATACTTTTCACAATGATATGAGCAACGGATTTGCTATTTCTAAATTCGTTCCTGATGCATTCCAAGGTTACGTGCTCTAATTTCCCGCCAATATTAGCAACGAACATTTCCTTTTCTAAATAATCCGTTTCTAATCTGTTTTCAATCCGTTCCTAAAATTAATCAGAGATTGGAGTGCATTGTCCATTTGTTATCCGTTTCTATTTGGCAACGGATAAATCCGTTGCTAAAATTCCGTAGCTATTCGACAATTTTCTTATAGTGCTTGCATGAGGAGCGAAGAGTCTTAACTATAATTAAAGCCTAAGTCCGATTTGATTATCCCTAGTAATAGGATTCGGATACCTATTCCTATGACTATAAATTTTATTAGAATAAATAATAGAAAATCCAAGAGAAATCACCTTAATTCTCATCAAACCAGACAAAAATAATCGAGGGCCTAGAGACTTCTACAAATTGAACCGAAACTCAACTTAAAACATAGCAATTGAACCAAATTGCCTTTAAAAGGCTAATTAGACACTTTGGTTGTTTGCCATAACTATTGGTGCCAACCCAAAGAGTCATCTACTTAGTTTCTTATAATTGAAAAGGTTGAAGCAAAACTTTCCCACTGAAAAGCTAGACATTTTCGATGGGTGGAAAAATAACTTTATTTATATTTATTTTAACTTTTTTATCTCTCCATTTTATCTATGTATTTAGAGCCTCACAAAATGTACTCATAAACTAGAATCTTTTTAGAGAAGATTTTTATGGGTAAAGGCCTTATGGTGAAAAGCCTCTAAACTGGGCAGCATGGAATGTTGTAACTAGGGAAAAAATGCATTATGGGTTAGATATTTAGGTGTTCAGAAATAAGAACACAACCCTTTTATGCAAATGGTGGTGGTGGTTCAAATCTGAAAAAAAAACTTATTTGGAAACATATTCTGATTTCCATGTATGGGCAAGAGGCTTCCCTAAAAATAATTGTGCAATTCTCAGCATAGAGACGACCTCCCCTATAACATCCTGATTTTTCATAACATGTTATTTTCATGCATTTCAGTATTTTTAGAGTCTAATTACCCATTAGCATGATTTATTATAAATTATGGATGATTTATGATCATTTAGGTAAATAATAATGCCATAGGGGCATTTTTATAACTTGTCATGTTATTAACTGTGTTTTGGTAATAGTGTATTTTATGTTGGACAATGATATATTATATCATGCACATGTGTATTGTTAAATTATATTTAGATTGAAAAAGACCAATTAAATCTCAATATTTTTTAATGAGAAAAATTAAGTTAAAAGACAAACAAAAGTCACATGCCACTATAAGACAAAAATATAGTTTCACACCTTATCCTTATGTAATCTCACACTACTAAAAGTGTACCACCCTTTATTCTATGTACAAGCATCCTAAATCAAAGGTTGCACACTACAACTCTACACCTAAATGCATGGGATTATACCTCATGCACACACATGCTCCAAGCATGTGAAAAATAATATCAGATGGTAAAATCTCCTAAAACTTGGCATGTGATAAGGCAAAAAGCCCTAAGAAAATATTTCTACACACCATCAAACTTGTACCCAAACACTACCTCCTCTCTCCTCTCATCTCATCTCTCTTATTTTCTCTCAACTTTCTCTCAAAACAAACACCTTGGCCCAACCATTCTCTCCCATTTTCACCCATCTACACTTGTTATCTTCTCATGAAATTTGGATTTGTTATTATCCTCAAGAAGATCTTTAAGTCGATGTAAATTTTGTTGCAAGATTCCAAGTAAATCAAGGTGAAATCCTCACTTAACTCTCTACCTCTTTCTCTTTCCTCTTTCTTTTATTATTTTTTTAAAATCTAATCATGCATAATATGTCATATTCACTATGTTTTACAATAAAATTCATGTTCGTGTTTTAGTTGGTAAAAATCTCCCCCTTTTTTTTATTATAAGAGGTGAATCCTCCAAAAAGTAAAGGAAAGGAAGTTTTGGAGGCTTGATTTGTTAAGGTTTGTGAATTTTCAACGTTTTAGAGATTTTTAGGTTATAAATGTTTGATTTCTGTGAAATATGGTTCAGGTTCTTATTTTTGTGCCATGTGTGTTTAGATCCATGCTTAAGCTTCCTTATTTTTCCATTATTGTGAAGTTATATGATTTTTATGCTATTTTTGTCAAACAGTAGTTGTTGTCCCTTTCATTTATGTTGATTTTTCAGTTATTAAGCTTATAATCTTTGAATACATGAGTTGACTATGCTATGTGTCAAGTTTGGTGAGATTTGGAGCATATATGATATAATTTTTGAGCTATCTACTTGGTGATTTATTGTGATTTTATTTTTAATTGTTGCATGTGTATATTAATATTTGTATTTTGATGGTTAATGATGATTATATGGCTTTTGTTGAATTAAAACGTTAGTTTTATGCTAATCTTGTTATGGCCAACCATATGAGTAGTAAAATGAAATTTTACAAGACTTTGTGGGCTATCTAAAACATTTCCAAGGACTTGTTGGCACTTTACCTATGATTGGAGGATTATTGCACTATTTGACTAATTAATGGGTTATTAAGGATTTAATCATGTAAATAAAGGATTTAATTAAAAATGTTACCATCTAAATTATGGACATGTGACATTTGTAAAATTAAGTATATAATGTAATTGGGACCTTAAAAATGGATTAAATGTGGACTATGGTTTATTAATTATATCATACGTCTATTTGTAGTGAGACTCAAATTTATAATTAATAAAAACTCTAAGGCTATGTTTGGTTGGATGTAATGCAATGCAATGTAATCAAAGATATAATGCAAAGAAAAATATAATGGAATGTAATGTAATTAAGATTCCATTACTATGTTTGGTATGTAATTAAGAAAATTTATGGAATGTAATCACCATCTCATTTTTATGTTTGTTTGTAAATACGTAATGTAATGCAATTAAAACATCAACACAACCATCACTCTACCACCATCACCACCACCACTACCACCCTAAACACCACCCCACTACCATCATCACCTCAAATAATTTTTTCATATTTGACAAGTGAAAATAATAAATATAGCCGTATCAAAGATATATGTAAATATTCCAAAAATTTGAAATCATTCAGTTCGTACTTTATTTTATTTATATGAAAACAATAAATTATAAAATTTGGTTTGACATAATAACTTATCATTTATTTGTGGAATCATATATTCGGTATAAGTAATTTTTTTATATAAAACTAACCTCAGTAAGATGTGAATTACTACAAGTTTGATAAATAATTTATTTCATTTTCAAGCAACAAGTTTAATAAATAACTGAGTTATAAATTGCTCACTTCTAAGCATAGCCTGTCTACTTTTTAAAACAATAGAAATTTATTTTAATTTTCATGCGGATTTAGAAACAATAATTAATATTATTTGAATAATAAATTTTATTATTTGAATAATCAATATTAGCTCAATACCAATATTCAATTAAAAAGTTCATTATTTTAATTTTCAACTTATTATTGGTTCATTAAAAAAGAGAGTAAATCAAACTTGATTGTTTTAATTAAATTCAAATGAGTTTTATTAAACCATTTTAAACTTACTTATGGCATTTTAGCAAATATAATACTATCAGTAAATTTTTGTAAATCATAAAACCAAAACCAAAATTCTTGTAATTAGAAATTTCGTAAATGAGAAAAATATCTCATTATTAATAGGTTGAACATTGCCAAATGAGTCGACTATTAGGATTGAATTTTACTAAGACCACTTACTATTTTTACATATTCAAATGCATACGTGAAATGTAAGATCTAAATACATAGGTGGTGAATGGTTAAGGTGGGTGGTGATGGTGATGGTGATGGTGATAGTTGTGGTGGTGGTTGAGGTGAAGGTGAGGGTGGTGGTGGTGGCAGTGTGGTGGTGGTGGATTAATGATAGTGGTTGAGGTGGTGGTAAGGGTGGTGGTAGAGTGGTGGAGCGGTTATGGTGGTGATGGTGGATTAGTGGTGGTGGTGAGGGTGGTGGAGGAGTGGAGGTGGTGGTGGTAGTGGATTAGTAGTTGTGGTGGAGCGGTGGTGGTGGTGGTGGATTAATGGTGGTGGTGAGGATGGTGGTGGTGGTGAGGTTGGTGGAGCAGTGGTGCTAGTGGTGGTGGTGGAACAGTAATGGTGGTTGTGGTGGTGAGGTGGTAGTGTTAAATAGTCTTGGATAGTAAAGTTTTTATTGGGGTAGCTTGATGTAATTGGTATTACATTAGCTTGATGTAATGGACAATATATGTGTTTTTTGATGTAATATTCATTACATCAATTTAAGTAATCAAGATTACATATGTAATCTCAATTGCATTACATTGTCCAAAAAAGGTTTAACCAAACAATGTAATCAATAATGTAATGAAATCCCCATTCCATTACATGGTTGATTACATCAAACCAAACATGGCCTATGGACCTAATGATAATTTGACCTTAATTAAGATGATAATTGATACAGACTCGCCTCTGAAAACTTATTCAAGAAAGAAATTTAACTCCTCATATGCTTTGCACATGGGTTGAGAGCGTTTGAAAGAAGTCAAAACTGTTGGAGAAGATGGAATTAATCAGTTGCTGGAATTTCTCAAAGTATAGAAACTGCTTCACGTGTCTGGTTTTTCTACTGCAGCTCACTTATCCACTTACCCACTTTCCCAATTACTTAGGATTTGATTTGCTTTCCTGTCAGTATTTATATTTCGTTTTCTTATTCTTTATTTCATCATTATTGAAGTATTAATCAAAGTTGTAAAAAGTCTGGTCCTCTCCATACAGACTAACCAAATAAAGCTTTCCATTTTCTCAATAAATTTTCTTTCTTTTCTTTTTATTTTCTGCTGCTGCTATCAATAATCAACTAGGATCACTGATAAATAAGTGATAATATTAAATTAATTGGTTAGAAGTAGTTTTATTAAATGGTTATGTAGTTAAAAAATTATATCTAAATGTATTAGGTGATTAAATGGTAAATAATAGAAATAATAGAATATATGGATATTAAATTAATTAGGTAGCTATTTAGTAGTATAATTTAGTGAAATAATGAATATTAGGTTGCTAACCCTCATTAGATCAATTAATTTATTAATTGATCAATTTAAATCTCATTAATGAGAATTTAAGGAAATATGGAAATTATGGATTAATTACGTGATGATTTATTATATTGGATTTAGTGTATTGAATTAATGCCAAAGTCTTGAAAGTTATGCTAAATATGGAATAATATGATGATTATGCGAAAATACAATTTTATTGAGTGATTAATTATATGAAATGAATTATTATGTTATGAACCATAAAATATTATTTATGAATATAATATGATTATATGCAATTATGTGCGAAATTGAGCAATGATGAGATCATGAGTATGGTTATATGATTAAAATGTGAATTATGAAAATGAGACTATGATGAAATATTTGGTATGGAAAATATGATTTTATGAATAAATGAATTTTATGAAAGGGACTATTTGTCAAACTATAATAGAATGTTTTGGTGTATTTATAAGACCGAAAATTCCAAGTTGTAAACACCGACATAGTTGAATTATAAAACGAATTAAATATAATGGATTTTTACCGGCCCTAGTTTACTTGTTCGAGTTCGTAATGGTATAGAGGTAGGACATGTCATAGAAAAAATAATACTATCTATGTTATTATGTGACACACAATGTTAATTACTCAGGAGCTAACAAACTCCCATTATTCAGGGGCTATTGAATCCCAAGCTTATGATATGGTCATTTGATTTCGATTGACGGGTCTTACGATGTTATTATGATTTTTGAGCCGTCTGTTATTATGTTTACTCTATCTGTTATTTGGCTTTTCTAGGTGAGCTAGTGGCCTCATAAAACATGCAATTTTTATGAAATAAATTAAGAATTAATTATACTGCTCTTATGAAATGATGCTTTTATTTATTGACACATGATTTCTAAATTTGATATTACATGCTAAATTATGGATATTTTTTTTATGTGACTGAATTGAGCCTTATTCTGTAGAATATTATGATGTCATGATTAAATATGTATTTATGCCATGCATGAATATTGAATTGAACACCATATACTAATTAATTAAAATAATGTTATTAAGTAATTAAATAAATAATTAATCATGTTGCCAGTTATGGAATTATCCGGTCTGTTTTGATGGTATGACTATATAAGAGACTATCCTTAAATTTAGAGAAGCATAATTTAAGTGATTGGGTATTAAATACTGATGGTGAATATCATAACTGGTGATTTAATAGTGATATTAACTATTATTTATTATTATTTTAGCTAGTAAATCATTTATGATATTAAATGATGATTATGAAAGTGTGATTAAATTATGATATAAATGTTGACTATGTGTAATTAGCTTGTGATTAAATTATGGTAGGAAGTGTTGAATGTTATGCCCTAGAATTTAATTATGCTATGAACATGTGAATTTATGTGTAATTTCCTATGAAATAGAGAAATTAGTATCACTAAGTTTTATGCTTAGCGCGTTGATTTTATCACCTGCAGGTGGTAAATGGTGGTTGCAGAAGTGTACTAAGATGGATGCTTTAAAGTAGTGGATAGATATGAAGTACTTATAGTTATTTGATTTATCGTGGCATTAGTAGCATGTAACTAATTATTAGAGGTTTTGTATTAATATAATGAATTATGGTCTACTGTATTTAAATTATTTTATATGACCTGGGAGATATATGCATAAGATAGTGTAGTGATGATTATAAATCTTATGTTGACCCTTGATGAGTTATTATGGGATCATTTATTAAAAATTCTTGAATGTTATATTTGAGACGATTTATTTATGAGAAAATGTTATGGGTAATGAATTATTGATTTTGTAACTGATGTTGAGTATTATGTTAGAAAAATTGATTTGGAAATTATAATTGGTTGGATTTATAGAAGTGTTAAAATGATTTTCCTGATATTGGGATGTTTATAATATAAAGAAAACTCTTGAAGTCCTTCCATAGTATTTTCTGAGAAATTTTCTAAGTCATATTTTGGAGACTCATAAATTTATGGATGTTAAGATATAATGTGGTAGGAAGGTTTTGGTTGAAGATGTATGTAGTGGCTCTGTGCCTCAACACAAAATTGTGCACTTATTATCCGGTCTTACAGGACCATATAATGGGTGTTACATCCCCTCTTTGGAAGGTATTGTTTGCATCAACTTTTTTCAAAATATTATAACTAATTTCTTAAAGCATGTGTTATGTTGGATTCTTGATGATGGTCTAAAGATAAAATTTTAGATTAACATTTGGGTTGTTGATATATCTCTTAAATTTGTTTTTCCTAGATTATTTAGGTTGGCCTCAAATAAAAAAGTTTGTATGAGAAATTATGGTTTTTTCTACAGCGGTATTTGGCTTTAGGGGTTGGTGCCGCCGAGAGAACTTAGAAGTTTTGAAAATGAGCAGTGGCAACAACTCAAAATATTACTTGAAACCATATTATTTGGAAATTTGATTGGAGAGATAAACTCTCGATAAATAATTTTTATTCTTTTTGAAATTTTAATGCCATTGTTCAACCTACAGTGGATTTCAATTTGAAAGTTCTATGGTCTTCTTTTGTTCCATCTAAAATAGCAATTTTTGTTTGAAAAATATTATCTTCATAAAATTCCATATAGAGTTAATTTGTTTAACCAAAAATTGATATCGAATTTGAAGGTCTGCAAATGTCCTTTATGTGAAAAAATTATTCAATCTGTGGATCATTGCTTCCAAGGGTGTCTTTCAGAGAAAGGTTTAGTGCTTAATTTTTAAATGGTGCAAGATTTCTACAACTTTACCAAAATCTTTTAAGGATCTAAGTTGGCAACACCAGAATCTAATAAACTCTAATGGAATTTGTGTAACTTGGATGTTAATCTTTTTTGTTGCTTCTACTTTGTGGGTTAGGCAAAATTAAACTCTTTTCTCTTGTAATACCCAAATTTGTGAGGATGTAATAGATAGTATTAAATATAGAAGTTTTAAGCTTTTGAAATCCAAATTTCCCTCTCTTTTGTATGTCTTTAAGGATTGGTATTGTTAACCTTTATTGGTTTCTTATAGCACATAACATCTTTAGAATATTAAATCAACAATGAAATCTAACTTCTCTTGAGTTGCATCTTTAGAATATTAAATCAACAATGAAATCTAACTTCTCTTGAGTTCACCGAATGGTACTTGTTTTAAATTCAATATAGATCGTGTAGCAAAAGGTTAACCAGACCCAAATGGATTTTGGAGGTATTGTAAGAAACTCAAGTGGAGAGATAAAATGTGTCTTTATTTTTTTTCAACAAACTGAGATTATTGCCTCTAATTAGACTAAAGTCCTTGCTATTATTAGGGTTGTGGTTTCATTTTCTCAATCTCGGTTGAAAAGCTTTCCTTTAATTGTTGAATATAATTCTAAAAATGTTGTTTTATGGGTTACAAATAAGGACAAAAAGCCCTTAAAGTGGTGGCATTTATTTAATAGATTTGGTATTCTTTGTGGCTCTATTTGTTCTGTTAAATTCATCCATGTTTTAGGAAGCAAAATTGGTTTGTAGATGCCAGGCTATAAAGGGGGTCGATGCAAGATCAAGATTTTCTTACTTGTAGTATAATGTGGGCAAGTTGCTCAGGATAATATATTAATTAATAAAATAAGCTAAAAAATTCATACTTACAACTGGAGCATTTGTTTTCTTTTTCTTTTTTTTTTTTTTTTTTAGAATTATATTAAGATTCAAATTAATATGGGCCCAATGACAAAAAAAAAAAAAAAAAAAAAATTTGAACTTTGGCCTTTAACAAATTTTGCCTATCCTCTTAATTGCTGCAATCGATATCACGAAATAATTTTTTGTTAACAGTTGTGGCCTTCGTCCATCAATTGTTACTATTGTACTTATGTGACCGCCAGTGGAACCCACATCATGACATTTCATTTACTGACTTTAAAATCCACTACCTCAAAAGTTAAAGCCTATTGAATAGAACGACATGGTTTCTTTCTTTGCCCAATTAGATAGCCTAATAATGTTTTATCTTTCTTTGCCTAATGACACCCCTTCTCTCTTTTGTTTTTGAATCCCTAAGTCTTTGAAATATGCAAATGGTTAGTTTATAAAGGAGTGAATATTCAACCTTGATTTTGTAAGAAGGATTGAGAAAAAAAACCTTTATTAATAAAAAACTTTGGCATATCTTTTAATCTTCTCCTTTTGAGTAGGATCAATCCATATTGATTGACTGCCTCCATTATGTTGTTGCTAGCAAATACCACTATTTTTTGTTTTGGATCTTCCAAATCATTCCCGCAGGAGATCCGGACCCATTTTTTTCTGATCCTTCGATAAAAAGATTCATTCTCTTCATAAAAAATAGGAGGTAGAACCAATAAAGATTTCTTTTTCGATTCATCCCTGGAGTTGAATACCTCATTCAAGAATTGTTTTTGATCCAATCCGTAAGAATCAATAAAAAAGGTAAATCCCTTATGATACACCAGATCCGGCTCGGTTATTGATAGAGTGAATAGATCTGCCATTTCTTGAAATCTCTCTTCTGATTCAAAATCGTGGTGTAACGTGTATCCCCCCCGTTCCGATCATGGAATAGATGAAATAAATCAAAAAATGATTCGCTGAGATATTGTAAAACCACTCATATTGTTGGACTTAACAGACTAGCCAGTATAATTGAATAAGAAGAAATTACAGCAAATGTATGCTTTCAAGGCAAGAGAAAAACACTAATAATCATATTATTGAAAAACCCATTTGGGCTAAATGTATACCATGTATATTTTACAACAAATTATGCACAAAAAAAAATACCCATGTGGGCTAAATGTATCCCATTGTCTAGTTTCAGATAACAATAAATCAATTTTTCAATAAAAAAAATGAAAAATACTCAAAGCTTACTAAAATATTACATTCCATTTCGGGCACCTGTAGAATCGTCTCCCTGGATTTTTATCAGTCTAGGATGTGTAAATCTTGCCCTTAAATCATGCCCATAAAGCACTTGAGAATTAGAGCTCATATATATTTTCAATGCTCTGCTCATGTCGATTGTTGCATTGAGTCCATCTCCTGTGGAACAAAAATCATTCATTGACAGAATAGGAAAGATGAAAGACTAGAGATGAAATACTTCGTCAACAAAGCAGATGAGATGAAAGTAGCGAGTTCAATTTGATAGAAGAGAAGAGAAGCGATACAACAGAATGAAAAGATTTTATGGATAAGATTTTAGGGATTGAAAAGATTTAGTGATTCAAAACAACAGAAGAGATAAGGGGTGTCGTTGGGCAAAGAAAGATTGGACATCATTATGTTGTCTAGTTGGGTAAAGAAAGAAACGATATTGTTCTATTTGACAGGCTTTAACTTTTGTGGTAGTAGATTTTATAGTCAGCAAATGAAGTGTCATAGTGTGGGTCTCATTAATAGCCACATTGGTACAATAGTAACTGTCGATAGATAAAGATCACAATTGTTAATAAAAATTACCTCGTGGTATCGATTATAGCAATTAAAAAAATATGATAAAATTGCTAAAAAGGCCAAAGTTAAATTTTCTTTCAAACAGTATCGTGACAGTTAAATTCAGCATAGCTTCAATAAAAGTACCAAAGACCTTTTTCTTAATTTGAATCAATAGTTATTAAAAAAAATCAATTAATGTCATGTTTTCTACTTTCAATATTTATATGTAAGTGCTACTTTTTTTTCACTTCTATATATATTAGAGGTTTCAACAAGCATTGGAATAGAAGATTTGAAGGTTTTTTGCTTCCTTGAATTTTATTGAGCTTGAGTTGAAGGTTTTTTTTTTTTTTTTTTAAATTTTATTAGGCTAATTTTCACCGGAGTACCTCAATTTAGGGGCATCACTTTATCATCCCTCATCTTCAATTTGTGACTTAAAACAGTCTCAACTTATATTTTTATAATAAAAACTCCATTGACCATTTTTCGGTGAATTACAAATGATATGATAGGAAGGGTGAGTAAAAAAATAAAAAATAAGCCATATCTAACATTAGTTCTCACTGCCTCTATCCTCTCTCTCTTCTTGTTACCTCGTATCTCTCTCTCCATCTCTCTCTTTCCTAACAACCATCACCACAGTCCTATCAAATCGGCCTTCACTCGCGTCTCTCTAGCTCTGTATCTCTTGCTCTCTATCTCTATAAAATCAAAATCTTTTCCTATCTCCATACTTTTCAATAATTTTGGAATTGATATGATTAATATTGGCGTTATTCTATTCCAAAATATTAATATCTTCCACAACATATATACATTTTAAAAGCTGAAAATTTCATACATTACTGTAAAATGATTTCACTCAAATTGCCTTAACTCCTTTGTAGCCACTTGGTTTCCAAGAGACAAAGTAGAAACCTTTACCAGCCCCATAGAGTGCAAGAAGAAACAAAAAAGATACAACTAAAGAATAAAAAAAAAAAAGATCATTCACGGACAAAAATAAAGTTTTTTTCTTTTAAAGTTCTTTTTTTATTTCCTGTATTGATATTTGATTGTTACTTATTTCCTGTAAATAAAGAGAATTGTTGTATCATCAATATAAATGAATGGTCAATGACTTTTTTCTTTGCTATATCATCTGTTCTTTCCTTTGAAAATTATTAAACTCATAAAAACTTTTTTAATATTAAATTAAGAATTTTTAATTAAGTTTTTCCCTATAAATAGATGCAAATAAATATTTTTTATTTATTATTAATATTAAAAATAAAATAATTTTTCATTATAAAAAATAAGTCCCACACGACACCTAGGGGTGGCCATTTCATGGTTTTTGGAACCAGAACCGCCGGTTCAGAATCAGAGGTAATAGAACCGTGAGGAACCGGACTGGTCCAAACTGGAATTGAAATCGGGGGTCTGCGGTTCTATTTTGATTTCAACTTTTGAGGAACCGTGAATCGGCGGTTCTAAGAACCGGCCGAAATTGGCTGGAACTGACGGTTTTTTCCACCGGTTAAAATTGGCGGTTCCAACTGCTCGAACCAGCAGTTCCACCCAATTTCAATAACTTTTTTTATTTTTTTAAATATTTTTATGAAATCTCCAAATTAACCCTCCTAATAACTATATAACGGCTAGTTTTAAGAGAGTTTTTAGAAAATTGATTTTTTGAATTTACTATAAATATCCCTTTTCATTTTGAAAAAAAAAATTAGTTCAAGTCTTTTTCTAAAAAAATAAATTAAGTTCAAGCCTTTTTTTCTAAAAAAAAAAAAAAATTCAAGCTTTTTTTAAAACAAATAAATTAAGTTAAGTTTTTTTTTGAAAAAAAAAATAAATTAAGTTAAGCCTTTTTAGTTTTTTCTAAAAATTATTTCATAAATATTTAAATTTTAAATTTTCAACAAAAAAATGTTCCCTAAATTTTGATTTTATAATTATGCGATTCACTAAAAAAACAATTGGAGAACCGACCGAAACCGTCAATTTAGAACCATTAAGGAATCTGAATCGGAACCGTAACCATTTTATTCTACACTATAACCGAAACCGTCAGTTTCAGAACTAAAACCGGCGGTTCTGGAACCGTGGCCACCCCTAACGACACCTTAAGATAGTATTTTGTTCACTTATAGAGAGGGGTTTGTTAACATGTGTAAATGAGTAGAGTAATATCTATCTGGTGTATATTTTATATTTATTTATTCTAGCTTTATATTTATTCAAGCTAATGCAGGAGCTCACTGCCACAAGTTGTTTACTTTGCTCTACAATCTTCTTTGTTAGACAATTTAGAATTTGATTCGATTATTTTTTATTGTAAGTCTCTTTTAGAGTCTAGGCCTAATATTGTTGTCGAGTGGGTTAGGAGACAAGCCAATGTAAGGGCTCACTACCTTGCTAGGACATCCTATCATCATGGTCGTCTGCAAATTTGAGATAGTATCCTGCAGTGTTAGTTGGATTATTTTTTCTTAAGATAATGGAGTTGCATTATTCTCTTTTCAAAAAAAAAAAAAAAAAACAAAAGAAAAAAAAAAAAATCATCTAGGTAACTTGGGGTTAATGTTAAGCCAAGGTTATGAGCATACCCCACTCAAAACTCTTTGTAATTTGCAGTTTCATACTTAATTGCAAATGAGGGTGTTATTGCTGCAAAAAGCCAAATTTGGGTTAAAATTGATTGGAAGGTAAAATAGGGGGAAATTGCAAAAACTCTGAAAGTTTAAAGTATTTTGCTACATTAGGTTGACAAACCAATGAACATAAGATTTTTTTTAAAATTTGTTCATACTTTATTTTTTTTCTCAAGATATGGTTAGAAATACCATCATTTCAATAAAAAAAATTTAATTCCATTACTATAAATGAGCCCATAGACCTTCTCAAGGTCTAAACAAATGATATAGTGATGTTTGAGTACTAAATTGATGAAAAAGGACATTTTATCAAAATTAAAAGGGAAAAATAATAATGTGTCCCTATAGAATGCCAAAATTAACTTCTTTGTCTCCTTTTTTTTCTTTAAATATACTACATTATCTTCTTATTATACCTTCATTATACTATAATATACTTCATTTAACTTAGTTCATTTTGTACATTAAATGAGAAAATAAAAGCCCTTCTACAATTGTAAAAAAAAAAAAAAAAAATGAAGTTTTGTTTTTAGGTTTCCTTATCATCGTCGCCAATGCCACCTTCTTGATCAATCTGATTACCGCAAGCTCTACGAATCCTTGTAAGAGCATTCAAGTTTTGCTTCCTTCCACTCCACAAAACCCCAGTCAGGCAAACCTCCTGGCTGTCTCTGCACCCCTACCTCTTGATAGTGTTAGATGATAAACCAAGTCAGCAATCAAAAAGGAAAAAGGGCACCAAAGTCAGTTAGAGAAAATTAGTTTATTGCAACCAATTGTACATCTAAGCAAATTAATTAGCAGTAGCTTGTAATTTATGCGATATATAGCTGTAAATAAACACCAGTGTAATCAATACATATAACCAAATTTAGTTTCTTCTTTTCTCTGAAACTTCACATGGTATCAGAGCTCTTTCTCTGATTTTCTTCCGCTTCCTTTGATTTTCTTTCTCTTTCTCGCTTGCCAAACACCATCTCGTTAGCCATTTCCTAGATTTTGCTTGATTAATCTTTGATTTCTCTACAAATTAACAGATTTCCTCTGTCAATTTGATTTTATTTGATTGATTCACTCGATGACGACTCAACTTTGCATCTAACACAAGATCCGATGCATCACTTTTATCTCCATCCAAATGAGAATCTAGCTCTTGTTCTGGTTTCACCGGTTTTGACAGGAGTAAATTATCATACCTGGTCTCGCGCTATGAAGATGGCGCTTCTTTCCAAGAACAAATTGAAGTTCGTTGATGGAACTCTTATAATACCTGCTGTAGGAGATCTACTTTATCTTGTTCGGGAATGATGCAACACTGTAGTACTCTCTTGGCTCATTCATTCATTATCGCCTTCACTTACATAAAGTGTCTTATGGTTAGACAAAGCTGTTGAGATTTCGAATGATCTCAAAGAAAGGTTTTCACAGGAGATATTGTTAGAATTTCTGACTTACAGGAGGAGATTTATGCTCTTAAACAAGGAGAGAAGAGTCAAGACAGTTACTGAGTATTTCACAGAACTGAAAATCTTAGGGGATGAACTTCTTAATTTTAGAGCTCTACCTGTTTGTATATGTCAGAATCCTTGTACTTGTGAAATTGTGAAAAGAATTAAGCAATATCAAGAGAATGATCATATTATCAGATTTCTCAAAGGCTTGAATGATCAATTCAACACAGTTAAATCATAGATTTTGTTACTTGATCCTCTCCCAGCAATAAATAAGGTTTTTCCTCTAGGTCTGCAACAAGAAAGACAGATTAACTATGGCTTTTTTCGTAGTATCCATGACTTAACTCTATCAGAAGCCAAAGCATTTGTAAACAAGAGATTTCTTACTGATGCTAAAAGCTTTCCTAAGCCAAAACAATCTTTCCAAAGGTTTAATTACAAAGGATCTACTGTTGATAAAAGGTTTTGCACCTACTGCGGTCAATCTAGACACACAATTGATACCTGTTACAAGAAGCACGAGACTACTCTGCGAATAATGTTACTAATAAAGCAGATTTCTCCTCTGTATCTCGAGACAATGGCTATTCAGTGAGTTTTGCAAATCAAGAAGCCTTGGGATTGAGCACAAATGTGGCATTGACCTCAGATCAGTATAGCCATTTACTTAACTTGCTGCAAACAATTCATGTGAGAGCTTGGCCTTACCAACTCAGTAAAGCTAATTAAATCAGTGACCAACAAACATTCAATCACTAATATGGTTTCTTTTACTGCACCAGAGAACATATCAAGTAATCATTTTGTTCTTGCTTATTGTGCTGTTGTGGATCAGTGGGTCGTTGACACAAGTGCCACTGACCACATTAACTTGAATCTTAAACTTTTCATTACTTATCGCCATATAAAACCAATACTTTTCATCTTACCTAATGGAACTAGAGTGCAAGCTTTAATTTCTAGTACTATCAGTATATCAGAATTTTCAATTCTTCATGATGTCCTTTACATACCTTTAACTTATTTTCTGTTTCTAAACTTATCAAAGTTCTCTTTTGTTGTTTCTCCTTTTATGCTTAACATTGTCATATACAGAACCGGAACACTTGGAGACTGATTGGTATACTGAAGTAAAAGAGGGACTATATGTGCTTAATCCTGCTCACCCCAATAAGCAACAACCACTTTCTCTTCCAAACTAATGACAGCAATAACAAATTCATCTTTTGACCTTTAGCACTTCAGATTAGGCCATCCTTCTCTTGCTAGAATAAAAGCTTTACAGAGCTTAGATTCTAATATTTCATACAAAGCAAATGAATGTTGTGATGTTTGTCACTTTGCAAAACAAAAGGCTTTGCCATTTCCTGTAAGCAACTCAGTTTCTACTGATGCTTTTGATCTTATACAAGTTGATATATGGGGGCCTTTTTCTAC
Organism: Jatropha curcas; assembly: GCF_041381405.1. Taxonomy (NCBI): domain Eukaryota; kingdom Viridiplantae; phylum Streptophyta; class Magnoliopsida; order Malpighiales; family Euphorbiaceae; genus Jatropha; species Jatropha curcas. The sequence continues at coordinate 23,247,942 of NC_143158.1, read as the reverse complement.
TCCTTTCATTTACAATCACAAATATTTATTAACTATAGTAGATGATTGCACTAAACATACATGGTTGTATCTTTTACAAACTAAATCTCAAGCTAGATCATCTCTTCAAATCTTTTTCCATTTAGTTGAGACGTAATTTAACACTACAATCAAAATTGTTAGGAGTGATAATGGCTATGAGTTTTATATGCCTGAATTTTATGCTTCAAAAGGCACCAATCACTAAACCTCATGTGTTGCTACTCCACAACAAAATGGCATTGTGAAGCACAAACACCAAATATTTTGAATGTGGCAAGGGCTTTGCTATTCCAGTCTAACCTGTCCAAAATATATTGGTCTTATACTGTTATACATGTTGTTTATTTGATCAATAGACTACAAACAGATCTAAATTGGACCCTAGAGCAAGAAAATGTATTTTCTTAGAATTCAAACCTGGTACCAAATGTTTTTTACTTCTTGACCTTCAAACCCGCACCATTTTCATTTTAAGAAATGTTTCATTTTATAAGACCATTTTTCCATTGCATTCTTCAAATTTTCCTGCATCTGTTTCTTTGCCTACTAACTTTACTATACCAGATTTAGATCTTTCTTATCCTAATCCTAATGCTTCACCTCCACTAATCATTCCCATCAATCCTCCACCTACTCCCTCCACTTCTATTTTACCTGTTCTTAGGCAATCAAATAGAACCAGAAGACTTCCAACTTACCTACAGGATTATCATTGTAGTCTCTCCTCTGTTGCAGATTCCTCTCAGTCCTTCAAGCAATCAAAATGAATTTCTTATCCTTTATCTTCTACCATCTCTTATTCTAAACTGACCCCTCACTATTTGGCATATATTTTGAATATTACCATTGATAAAGAACGGACAACATATAAACAAGCAGTTAAGTTTGATTATTGGAGAGAAGCAATGAAAACTGAACTTTTGGCTCTTAAACAAAATAATACCTGGACTGTGACAGATTTGCCTCAAGGGAAACAACCAATTGATTGTAAGTGGATATTCAAGATCAAAAGAAAGGCTGATGGGTCAATTGAACGCTATAAGGCAAGATTAGTTGCCAAAGGTATACACAAACTGAGGGAATAGGTTGCAAAAATCACTACGTTAAGACTCCTTTTGGCCTTAGCCTCATCTAATTCTTAGTATTTACACCAATTAGATGTTAATAATGCATTCTTTCATGGTGATTTACATGAGGAGGTGTATATGGAATTGCCTCAAGGTCTTACTTCTAAACCTGTTGGAGTATGTGGGTAATCCCACATCGGATAAATACAACTAACTAAAAAGGGCATATAATGTGAAGGATGAACCAACCAAAATGGCTTATGCTATTTTGTATTAAAGGTAAGCTCAATTCATTATAAGCCCAATATTAAATATATAATTGAATTTGATTTGATTAATTTGCTCCTAGGGCCCAGATTCTCAACATGGTATCAGAGCCTGGGACCCGAACCTACATGAAGGAAGTTCCCGTGTTGGTTCGTACCCTGATAGACCCATGTGTTGGGCCATCGTATGCTTGTCAAGTGGGTAGTCCCACTTGAGGGGGGAGTGTTGGAGTATGTGGGTAATCCCACATCGGATAAATACAACTAACTAAAAAGGGCATATATAAAATGGATTAGGCCATTTTGTGTTAAAGGTAAGTCCAACTCATTATAAGCCCAATATTAAATATATAATTGAATTTGATTTGATTAATTTGCTCCTAGGGCCCAGATTCTCAACAAAACCCAACCAAGTATGTCTACTTAATAAGTCACTTTATGGCTGGTAGGCAATGGTTTTCAAATCTCTATACTGCATTGGAGTCTTTGGGTTATAAACATTCTCAATATGATTGCTCTTTATTTTTTAAGAAGACATCTACTTCTGTCACACTACTTTTAGTGTATGTAGATGATATCATCATGGTTAGAGCAGATTTAATTGAAATTAACAAAATCAAGCATTTTTTAGATACTACTTTCAAGATCAAAGATTTAGGAGAACTTAAATTTTTTCTTGGTCTTGAGGTGGCTTGATCCCCTAATAGTCTTATTCTTAATCAAAGAAAATACACCTTGGATATTCTCTCAAACACAGGTTTTTTGGATTTCAAGCCTGCAAAAACCCCCCCATGGATTCCAAACTTAAACTACTGCTGGCTCTCCTTCATCTAATATTCCTCAGTACAGAAGACTCATTGGCAGGTTACTTTACCTGACCTCCACCAGACCAGATATCTCCTTTGCAATACAGCAACTCAGCCAACTTTTAGATTCTCCTATTTCTATTCATTTTGTTGGCTGCACATAGGGTATTGCAATACCTTAAGGGATCTCTAGGGGTAGGATTATTTTTTTCTTCAAGCTATATTATACAATTAAAGGGCTTTAGTGATTCTGATTAGGCCGGTTGCATCGATACCAGAAAATCAATTACTGATTATCTGATTTTTATTGGTTCTTCTCTAATTTCATGGAAAGCAAAGAAGCAATCCACAGTTTCTAAGTCCTCTTCAAAGGCTGAGTATAGAGCTTTAGCTACAACTACATGTGAATTGCAATGGATGCTCTATTTGTTAGCTGATATGCATGTGTTACACCCTTCTCCTTCCTTGCTTTACTGTGATAATAGATCTGCCCTTCAAATAGCAACAAATCCTACATTCCATGAGTGCACTAAGCATATCAAAATTGACTGGCATATAATAAGAGAAAAGGTGCAATCTGGTTTACTAAAGTTGCTCCCTCTCAAATCTGCAGATCAACTTGCAGATGTGTGCACCAAACCTCTTCCTGCTCTTCCCTTTAATACTCTAATTTCCAAGCTGGGACTAGTTAATATCTACTCTTGCGCGGGGAGGGGGGGACATTAGATGATAAACCAAGTCAACAATCAAAAAGGAAAAAGGGCACCAAAGTCAGTTGGAGGAAATTAGTTTGTTGCAACCAATTGCACAGCTAAGCAAATTAGTTAGCAGTAGCTTATAATTTGTGTGATATATAGCTGTAAATAAAAATCAGTGTAATTATTCTTTTTGTGTGATATATAGCTAACCAAATTCAGTTTCTTCTTTTCTCTGAAACTTCACAAATAGAGCTTAGAGGCTTGAGATTAAAAGAGATGAAGCTTGTCATAATCTTATTTCTTTTTGTTTGTTTTTTTGTTATTGAGAAATGAATGGAAGAAGAAAGAAAATTATTTCATCTATTCAAATCTCTTTACTTGATGTGTGGCTTCTATTTCTAGGTTTCCTTTTTTAATTGCATTGATTTTGTTTCCTTTTCTTCTTTTGATTTTCCTATTTTGCTTCCATTGATTTTTTTTTTTTTCTGGTTTCCATTTAATATTACTTCAATTGTAATAGTTAATAATAAAAGAAGAAAATTTGATCAGGTATTAATTAAAGACTAAGAAAATTAATAATTAAAAAGGAAAAGAACAAAAATAATTTTGAAAAGTGAAGGAAAGTTGATGGAGATGGATCAGATTGAAGAGAGAGAACTCCGCCACAAGAAAGAACAAGTCTAAAATTGTTCATTATATGCCCTATAGCCAATTCAATTGGTTATATTTTAGATATAATATTTCATGTAATAAATATTTTATTATTAATAAAATGCATTTATTTATCATTTATATTTTATTGGTTGAATCTTGGTAAAGGATAAAGTCCATGAGACAATACTGCTTTGTGAAATATATTATAATGTGGTTATAATTAAGAGTTTTATAATTGCATTAAAGCAATGTCTTTAAATATTTCTGGTCAATGATCTTTCATTATTATACGATGATTAGAGTTGTTGAGACTGATACATATTATGTTCTTTCCTTAAGAAAGCAGCTGTTCTCATAAGTTGAGATATATGTGATAACTAGAACTAATATGTAGGTGCTTGTTATTTAAACAAGTCTACTGAATTGACCTACATGAAAATTCCGTATGGAAAGTTACCTGTGTCTATGCAATAATCAAATAATGATTGTGTAACTCTTTTGACTTGAAATTACTAAGCTATCTTGTATGGAGATAACTATGTTTTGATTCTTCATTCATATTAGTCATTCATGAATAATAAGCAATGATTTTTTTGGACATAGTAGGAACCGTATGGAGATACTTGTGTAATTAAGAGAGGATTCATCACCCTAGGTAAATCAGGAAAAATGTTCTAATTGTTCTCTGCTAGTATTGATTAATAAATCTTTGCGCAAAGATAAAATGAAATTAGCAAATTAAATTTGAAATTTCATTCAAATGATCAATGGCTAAGGTTAAGAGAATTAACATGATTTAGTAAAGCAGACATACTCCATGTCTAATTACTAAATTAGAACATTAATGATGAAAGTATATTAATTACACTGATAAATCATGCACTGAAAGGTTAAGTCAAACCACTTTGACTTTTCAAATATTTAGGTAGTCTTGACCTGTTCCTAAACAATGTACTTGACCTTTAAATATTAAATAATTTAATTTATATTTATTGTCAATATATTTGGAACATAGAATGTCACACATATAAGAATGGATATAAGAAAGTGAAAATGAGAAATCTAATCAAATATGACTTGATTACAAATTAGTTTTGGGATATTAACGGCAAAATTATAATTTATATTTAATTACAATTTGACCTAAATTATTAAGTATTGACTTAATTGATTTATGTCTAAAATTTATTAAGATAAATTTTAGATTAAATAAACGTAATATTTTAATTATGATTTATTTCTTTAAATAGTTAAATAAATAAATATAATTGATTAAATTGAAAATCGTATTGCTATATGTATTATAATTTATTTATTTAAATTATTTAAATAAATAAATAGACACATATATATCTTAATTATAATTTATTTATTTAAAATGTTTGAATAAATATTATAATTAATTTATTTATGACCTAAGGTTTTCATATATAAGATTTAAGAGACAGTCTAAAATGATAGTTGTTGCTTATAGCTAACATAGAGCGTAAGATAGCTAACATCATCATACACTCTAACCTCTCAAACCTCTAAAACAATTTTAGAGTTTTTCGATTGTCCATTCGTGTGGATACTACTAGAGGCCGGACACTTGGACGGCTTGTGGTTTGCAACAACCTAACTGCGTAGATTGATGTTTCGAAGAATTTGCAAAAGAGGTATTCTTCTAAATAATTTTTAACGTTTTAATCGTTTAAACGGATCCTTATTAGTATAATTATTTTATTATAATTATATTATTTCGCTACGTATTATTGATATTGAAACTCAATAGTGATATCAGAGCAATCGTTTAAAAGTTGAAGGTGTAAAAAAAAAAAAAAAGAAAAAAAGAATGTTAATTATTGATATTAATTTCGAATTAATTCATGTGCTGAGATTTGATATTTGATAAAATTAAATCTGGTGTTCTTTAAAATTTTCACAGATTTGTTTTCAATTTATTTTGATTTAATTAAAAAAAAGAAATTGAAAAAGGAAAATTTTATGGAAGAACACTGATGTTTATGTCGTCGCCGTAGCCAGACCGCCTGCCACCGAGAGCCGCTGGCGGCAGGGCTGCGTCTGGCTCGCTTGGACCCGCGCCGCTTCCCTGCAAGTGCTCTGGTGCGGAACGGCAGCTTCTCTCTGTTTCGTTTTAATTTTTTAAAAAAACAAAATTTGAAACCCCGTTTTTCCGGTGAAGCAGCGCCTTCTCAGCCAAGGCAGAGAAGGACCACGGTGTTCCGACCACCGAGGCACTGTCTCTGGCCGACATAGCATCGTCGAAGTCCCCGGCCATGGCTGAAGCGTTGATGCTGCGGCGGCGACGGTTTTCATTTGAAACCACGATCTGATTTTTAGAAGATGACAGCACAATTGTGTTTTGGTCCCTTAAGGTTGCCAGATTTCACCTGGGTCCGAAATTGTTTGAATTTGCTTCAATTAAGTCCTGAAATTAGTTTTAATTGGATATTTTAATTAATTTGGAATTAATTAAATTATCAGGTTATTAAAATTAATTTTCAGTTTTAAAATATATATTTTAGAGTATTTTCTAATTTTTTTAAATAAAAATTAAAAGAGTTTAATTTGTAATAAAATCATTTTGTGAACTTATTCCTAATTGGATTAGGGAGTAAATTAAATTGTTTAGTAATTCTAATATGGTTAGAATTAGTAAAATTGATTTACGAAACAATTTTATAAATTCTAAAATTAGCTTTAATAAGATTTGATATATGAATAAAATTTTTTTATTCATAAATTGATATTGAAAAATATCAAAAATGAAATTTTAATAGTTAAAATTTTATTTTTAACACATGAGACCAATAATTAATATATATTTATATTAGATAATATTTAAATACATTTAATATGATTATTATGTATGATGGATCATTATGAACATTAGAAAGACCTATGTGATTGGTTTTATTATATTTAGAAAGATACGACTAAAGAATATAAAACAAAGATCATTCATGGACAAAATGATTCAATGACTTTTTTCTTTGCTATATCATCTGTTCTTTTCTTTTGAAAATTATTAAGCTCATAAAAACTTTTTTAATATTAAATAAAGAATTTTTAATTAAGTTTTTTCTCTATAAATAGATGCAAATAAATATATGAAATGGAAAATACTTATTATTATTTTATTCATTTTCGAGAATGTGATTGAATTTGGTGTATATTATTAAAGAAAATGACTACAAGTGGACCGCACTTTCGGTCCTTTTTTTTTTTTTTTAATGAAAATTTGATTGAATAAGAGAAGAAAATTGCACTCAAATTTGAAACATAGAATTGCAATATTGTGAAGGTCAGAGCTCATTTATATTTGTAACTCTTACATGTGTAATTGCATGACCTACACAAGGAGTCTTTGACCTTACTCTGCTTAATATGAAAGATCACTCTCTTTGAGAAAAAGGGGGAAAAGGAAAGAAGATGAAAGAGGTGAAGAAGGAACAATGTGGTGGACATAATTGGTGGAAGAGAGCATAGCATAATTTGAAGAAAGCTTTTCTAAATTGGAATCTAGAAGATCCCATGTTTCAACTTTCAACAATAATTTCTTTTCCTTCTATATTCTTTTTCTTTTGGAATCAGAACATATACATAGTGTTCTCAATCTATGTACATATATGTCTATAGCACAAATTGCCATATATATCTATAGCACAAATTGCCATATATGCACCCTTTCTCTCTTATCATTTAAAAATCATTACATTTGCTTTTTCTTTTTTTCATTTGAGTATTCAGGAAGTAATTAGAATAAAATCGTACATGCACTCACCATTAAACTGTATCTTAATATAAAAAAGTCATTATATTTGTCAAATGCTAAAATAAAGCCAATGGTTATAGCGGATATATTCTATTTTGAAACCATATATGTATAATTCTACAGAATTTTACAAATCCATTTCATTGGAATTTTGTAACGATTACCTAAATGCCTTATTACAAAAAAATTGAAATAATATGTGTGGGGCTCAAAACATACTAGTATTTGTTTGCAAAATAATAAGAAAAAAAAAATGGTCTGAAATTTGAAGGTATCTCTTTGCCTATCCAATCATAATTAATGGCCCAGGTCCCTCTATGTAAGGCCTCTTTAATGGTACCAAATTTGAAGGTGTCCAGTTTATTTTTTAATTTATTTAAATTTCATAGAAAATGAAAACTTAAAGGAAAAAGTTAAATTTTTGGATGGAAGGAAGTGTACAATGGGACAATATTAATTTTATAAATTAAAGGGAAAATTATTATTTAGTCCCTCAGGTTTTACATAATTATTTAAGTAATCCCCGACATTTAATGTAATATATAACTAGTCCCCGACATTTTACTCTGTCTAATTAAAAAGTCCTTCCGTCCAAAAACTTGATGTTTTGCCATTAAAATCAGTTAAAAACAAAGAGACACATTTTATAATGACACATTATGCCCTTACTGAACTGTGCATGAAAATAAAGGAGGTTTGACCATATTTTATTCTTACAAAACGCAAAGAAAGGAACAAAAAGGGGAAAACACAAAAGCTCCTCTTCATTTCATTTGCAGGTAACTGGAGAAAGATAGCCTACATGTCTTCTTCAAGCGTAGCCAATGGAGCATGGGAAGGAAGGTATGTGAATATGTATTGCAAGTGTGGGAAAAAAGCAGGCATTAGGATCTCAAAGACACAAAAAAACAAAAATCGACTGTATTATTACTGTATTGAAAATGCATGCGGGTCGTTCTTTGGATGGTGTAAAGCTATAGATTCATCAGATCGATCTCAAGGAAGCGATTTGGAAGTAAGGCAAAGAAGTGTAGCTACTGACTTGTTTGAATTGAAGGAAGAGATGTTGTATCTGAAGAGGGAGATGATGAAAATGTACAGTGAGATTGTGACGATTGGAGGAAAAAGGGAGTGCTTGGAGTCGGAGATTGGTAGCTTGAAGAAGTTGATTTTCATATGCTTGATGGCTATCATGATGCTTTTCACCTTACTTGTAATGTTGCTCTACAAGGGTAACAGAGGATTGTAATTTTTTTTTTTTTTTTTTTTTTTTTTTTTTTTTTGTATTTAGGGTAGTTTGATTAGTTTTTGTAGTTGGATATGTTAATGTGGTGGGTTAGTTGTTGAATGTTAGTAACTCAGCTGGGCACAGCCAATTTGAAGATGATTTGAATGTAATATACTTTCTGCAATAAAATGTGTACTTATTAACTCCAAAGTCGTTTGGTGTTAAGTATAACAATTGCAAAGCAAAAATAATATAGAATATTTTTCTAGTTGTAAATATTTCCAATACAAAAAAGACAAAAGAAAAAAACATGTTTACATAATGTGCATTACAACAAAAAAATATGTATTCAAACTTGGCTCCCATGCAGAAGAGTGGTTACAAATAGTTCCATTGTCATTAGTCAAATGTTTCCAATTCACAAAAGACAAAAACAACATATTTATATAATGTGCATCACAAAAACCCTACTCAAATCAAACTTGGTCCACACTTGCGTGTTTGCTGTCAAGAAAAAGACAGACATAATGACAATGGAAAAAAAAAGTTACACATTTGTTCCTGTGCTTGCTAGAAAATCAAAAGATTCCTTATTCTCCCTAACTGTGGAATCTATTCTCAGCAACGGCACCTGTTCCCAGCAGTGGCACCTATTCCCACAAAATGCACATAGCAGGATATCCATACTGCAACATGTGAAGCCCAAAATACCATCTGCAATACCTCAACAACCCAAAAGAACATCTGCATCGTATGAGTCCACAAAAAACCATCTTCAACATTTGAAAAAAAAAAACCAAGTCTACAACATATTAACACAGAACAAAAAAATGTCTATTCAAGACAAAGGAGCTCCTCTCCCTCTCAAACCAGAAGCACCTCTCTCTCTTATTGCAGCAACACCTCTCCCTCTGGAACCAATAACACCTCTTCCCATAGTAGCAGCAGCACCTCTTTCCATAATAGCAGCAGATCCAGATGATTTTTTTCCTCCTCTTTGCACAAGTTGTTTGTTCCTCTAATAAAACAAATGGTGCGTAAATTAAAAACAACATACTATAAAACAACATAGTAAGTATTTAGATTGCAAAAGTGAATCTGACCTGAGATATGGTTGGTGGGGCTTGCTCGCATGTTCTTTTATTATGGCCTAGTTGCTTGCATGCCACACACCTAACTGTGCAAGATCTTTTAGCTGTGCTTGGATGAGCTTCTTCCTCTTGAAGTATTCTCCTTTCTTTTGGTCTGCCAGGCTTCCTTTTAACATTTGGAGGCTTTAGGACTGAAAATTCAGTTTGTGGTGGGATGTTGTAATTTGGAATTGGATGAATGACTCCTTTGTAGGCCTTTATATACTTCTCTACTGTGAAATACTCATGACAAAAGTCTTCAAGATTGAGTCTCATGTATCCAAGTGCAATGCAAGCATGCTTACATGGAAGACCTGAAATGTCCCAATAATTGCAGGTGCATGTCCTTTTCCCAATGTTAATAGCAAAAGCCACAGGCCCCTCTCTCACCTCAAACTCATTATTGTTACTTGGTAGTATCTTGCATTGTCTAGATTCTTTTATCAATCTGTTCAATGCACTCTTGCATTTTGGAGTTACTCTCCCTTCCCAAGCAGTAGCCATTGCAAACCTTTTATGAAGCCTAACCATACATTTCTGCCTAATAGAGTCTATTAGCTCAACAATTGGTTTGTTCCCCAAGTTTCCAAGCCAGCTGTTGAAACTCTCTGTCATGTTATTTGTCACATCAACGCTTTTAGCTGCTGGATGAAAGGCATGTCTAGTCCAATGTGAAAGAGGAATATCCAGTAACCATTTTGTAGCCCTTCCCTCATTCTTAGCCTCAACATTCTTCATATGCTGCTTAAATGCATAACTATGGCTAGACTTAGCTGCCATCCAAAATTCCTTCCTCAACATCACCCCTGGAAAGTGCTTCTTGAAGTTCATTAATAAATGTTGACAACAATATCTGTGGATTGAACCTTCAAACTGTGTCCTCACAGCCTCAAGCAATCCCTATGTTCAAAAAGAATTCAACATCATTAGCTAAAAAGTTGAAAGTGAATTATGAAATACTTTGGAGGAAGTTACCTTTTGTCTGTCTGAAATGAATGTCCATGGCTGTGAATCACATCCCGGTCCAATGCATTGTCTAAGACAGTCAAGGAAGAAGGTCCATGTTGCAGTGCATTCATTTTGAACAATTGCAAAAGCTAGTGGGAACACCCCCTTATTCCCATCTAGTGTAACAGCACTTAGTAAACATCCCCCAAAAGGGCCCTTCAGGAAGCATCCATTCAATCCAATGAGAGGCCTACATCCCTTCAAAAATCCCACTTTCATTGCTTCAAAACATATGAAAATGGAGCTAAAGACAAGTGGCTCATCCAAATTGTTCCTTGGCATTGATTCAAATTTTATAAAAGTTCCAAGGTTTGACATTTGAAGTTGTGCAATGTATTCATGCAACTTATTGTAGCTCTCAACGTGTGAACCTACAACTTGCTCTCTAGCAGCTGTCCTTGCCTTATGAAGCTGCCAATATTCAGTCTCAATGACCCATTTTCCCTTCAACTCAACTTGCATTAAAGCATAGCTCATTCTTGGATCAGCAGCCAATTGAGATTCCAGTTTCTTCTTCACCCACTTTGTTGTTGCATTTGGATTCTTGTTGTTTAATGGCCTCGTGCATGTATGCTCAGGTTGTAGGGTTTTTACTACAAAACTAAGTCTGGAGCCACACTAGCATGGAACCTAAATGTGCAGCCCTCCCCCTTACATTTTGCTGTCACTCTTCTACTATCATTCTTGACCATCCTTATTATGAACCCTCCCCTAACAGCATAATCCCTTAAAGCTTCCCTACAACTATCAACACTTAAGAATGCATGCCCAACTCTGAATTCAATATCACCTTCAACTGGTGTTTCAAATATATTGTCATATATTTTCTTCCAAGGATCACGTGTTTTCTTTTTAGCTCTTCTCCTTCTTGGTGCATCAACCTCCATGTCACTACTTGCAGTTGATTGTTCCTTGTCAGCATCAACATCACTGAGACCAGCATCAACATCATTATTGAAGTCAACTTCCTCTTTTGGATCTGTTTCCATTCCTTCAGGTGTTTCAGATTCACTACTCTCATCTTCAGTATCAGAAAAGACATAGTCATCATCTGTGGATTGGCTATCAACAACAGTTTCTATTTCTCCCCCCTCCCCCTCCAATGGTTGTTGTTGTTGTTGTACCCTATCTCTAAAGCTGTAAGAGGCTCCAACTGCAATTGCTCTTTTCCCCTTCCTATTGTCCCTATTCACATTTGCCTCATGAACATTTGCCCTGCCTCTACATCGCCCTCTCCCCCTCCCTTTGCCCCTGCCTAACTCGTTTACATAGCCTGAATACCCAGTGTCGTCAGCCAGCACAATATCCCACATCTGTGATCCTATCAACATTTCTGCCCCCTTCCCCTTACCACTACCTGTACCCTCTGTATTTCCAATCCCACCACCTACATTTTCTTGCTCAATAATGATCACATCTCCAACATCCCCACTTATCTCAGTTTGTGACCCAATATTACTTTCTGCCTCCCCAACACCATTGCCTGGAACTTCCCTATTAGGCTGCAAATTTTCATGATGTAAACCCATATTATCTGCCACCTGATTGTGGAACACATTTGGCATAACAACACTCGGTTCACCTTGCTTCCTAACCAAATTCAGTTCAATATAATCAGTGTCCTTGAATCTTTCAAACATTAAAGTCATGTCTGCATCGTTCTCTATTCTATAATTTTCAGAACATGTAATATCCACATTCCCATCTTTTATCTTGTGAACTTTGCATACGTTTTGTAAGAGAACAATGTAACTCATTCTGTCAAGTTGTGCATCATACAAATACACTGTATCCCCTTCATATATCACCCCAATAGTGTAAATTTCAGGCAAAGCCATCAAATTCAAGCTTTCCTACATTGTAATTTAACAAATGTGTTACAAAAAAAAGCATTACCGTCTGCAACAACCCTAAATACATTATCATTATACACAAAAGAACTCATAACGATTCTTAAGCATTTCAATATACCAAAAATCATCATCATAAACATCCTCAATAATATTGATTTTCAATTTTTTTAAGCAAAAACTGAAGTGGGTCTCAGTTACTGGTATTTACCTCAAAACGAAGCTTCAAGATTGTGATTCCACGCAAACGAAGCACTACATGCTACGACCACTCATTTCGTTTCGTCAACAAACATCATTTTCTTCAAAAATTCTTCAACACTTGCATTGGAGATGAAGACGTTTTTTGCGTGAGAGAGCAATCGTTGAGAGAATAGCAGTCTGACTTTTCGTTTCCCTCGCTTGGAAGGTCATACTGGTCCATGTCAGCAAGGGAGGGGTGTTTTAGTATTTTAGTCTTCAATTAACGGCAAAACACCAAGTTTTTGGACGGAAGGACCTTTTAATTAGACGGAGTAAAATGTCGGGGACTAGTTATATATTACATTAAACGTCGGGGATTACTTAGATAATTATGTAAAACCTGAGGGACTAAATAATAATTTTCCCTAAATTAAATTCCAATTTTATAAAGATTGTTCATTAAATTTAAGTGTTGATTATTCTCGAGAGGTGAAATGGGATATCCGATAAGGATCCCTTTTCCCTTAATTAAAGATATCAAAATCGAGCCCTAGATATAGAATTCCTTTAAGCACTTATGGAAAGAGATATGAATATGGATTGCATACTAAATGATTAAAAACCAAAAAGACTCAATTTTGGATTGATCTCTGAAGTTTAACTCTATTAAATTATTTAATCATTCTTCTAAAATAATATTATTTTCACAATTAAGTGAGAGACTAAACATTAACTCATACTAAATGAGAAACTAGGTAATATCATGAAAAAGGCATACATGAACTCGGTGTATGACCCATTTATATACCAAATCAATTACAAAGTCTTTTGGCTCAAATAAAGTATTTCTGATCATACATTAAGAAAAATAGTAATATTTTTTTAAGAAATCATTTTTTGATTAGCTTGGTATATTGGACCGCTCATATGCCAGGTGTAGACAAATATTTTTCTAGTATCACTATATTAAATCTGAAGGATTTATTTGGTAAACACATTGATTTATCCTTAAATTTTTAAATTTAAAGTAGTGTATTAAAAAAAAATAGAGAGAAAATTAATTAATTTTGACAAAATATAGGGACAATATTATAATTTCCCCATATTAAAGCACCACGATTAGGGTAGTACTTTCATTTGAGCAAACTAGATAACTTATCATTAAATTTAATTTTTATAGAAAAAAAGAATATACCAAACGTTTTGCATGTACTATACGAGGAATAGAGCCTCCTGTATGTCGTGAAGGACCAGACCCTGGGCTACCAATTTCGGTAAGGCAACTCTTTGAACACTTTCAGACTTTATTTTAAATTCAAGAGTCTCCCAATGAGGCTTCCCGCTATTCCAAATATCATTAGGGATGTATTTAGGCTTTTTCTTTCGCCATGTACCAAGCATGCCCCTATAGCGTTCTACAGCCTTCTTACTCCAGATTTTTTTACAAATGCATCAATCTCCTCATCTCACACAAAATGTTTCTAAGGCCATAAAGCACAAAAAAACACATAAAATGGACACATTTATCAAGCTAGTCATTAAATTCTATAAGCCAAAGCAAAGTAAGAAAAATCAAAACACAGTCATGGGATGATATGTCTAGTTAAAAAAAATTCAGATTATATACGTAGTTTATTATTGAGTTAAAGTCATATAATATGTTGATGAAAATATAGTCTAAGGGGAGGAAAAGAATATAGTACAACACTTCCATTCATAACCCGCTGTAGGCACAAACTCTTGTCAGTATTTGTCCTTCGTTTCTGTAGGCACAAACTTCCATTCATAACCCGCTGGATCCAATTTCTTTATGAAAGATTGAGTGATCATGGTGACAAAGTTATATAGCTCCAAACTGAAACAAGTAAGAAGCAATCAATAGTTTTATGTTCCTAACAAACCTTCAATTTGCATAACGAAAATAGATATATATAATAGAGTTCTTTAAAAGAATATTCTTACTTGTTCCCTACAAGTCGAAGGACTTTTCAATTACCATTAGTTGTAGTGTAGGCAGTTGAGGATCCAATACCTCCTAATGGTGTACTTGTGGCTGGTCTAGGACCGAATGGGCCTGAGTTAGTTGCTATTGTTAACTGTGGTGGTGGAGTTGTGGCAATTGCTGCTGCAGTGGCTATGACTGTGGCGGTTGTTATGGCTGTGGCTGTGACTGTGGCTTTTGTTGTGGCTGTGGTAACCACACTTTGAGTCTGAACAATGATGCATTACACCTTCCTCAGTTGTATGCTCAGCGTGCCATCTCATATGCTCTGCAGTGGCTTTAGATGCATACAATCATTAGCCTATGAGTGATGGGGAACTAATACATCTGTTTGTAAGGAACAAGAGATTTCTGATTAGCAGAAGGATGTGTCGTTGGCTTATATCGTGGTTGATTAGAGAACTTACAATAAGTCAACTCACTGTCTTCAACCAAATAAATCATACACCCGTTGTCACAACTATGAATCTTTTGAACAGGCATGTTTAGACCTTGAACTAGCTTCTTTGTTTGGTAGAAATTTTGTGTCATAACATTATCCCTTGGCATCAACTCTTTCATTAATTGACACATGTCATCAAAACATCTTTCGGAGGTGATGTTCTGACTTTATGTGCAACATAGGCGCAACAGCTGACAGCTTAGAATGACTTTCACAACCATGCCATACTGCTTCATTTGCAGAACTCAACATACTATAAAATTGTTGGGCATTAGGCTTTGGTGCTTCTTCCATATCATTGGGATTAAATGAGGGACCAGCAGCATCATGTACCATTCTATGATATTCAGTAGAAGGCTCGTCAAATGCACCAGCGTTTCCTGATGAATCATTCATACTTTGATCCCTCACCTCTGGCTGGTCCCCATTTGCCATAACTTCAGCTTCCCCATGCATAGTCCAAACATAATAGCCTAGTACGAAACCATGTTTAAATATGTGTTTCTCAACTATACATGTCTTCGAAGTTCCGGTTTCGACACCTCCTCCTATTACACGGACACCTTATATTATCACCATCCCTACCTTCCACAAGATTCCAAGCAAAATTAAGAAATTCTAGGATACCTTATTTGGTAGACCATCTGTTAACCTTCTATACATCCATTCACGATTTGAATTCATTTTTCCTGATATTGTTATTTAAAGAAAAGATTTCAACTTGCATTAAATTAAATACAGTAACTATATTAAATTTATTTGTCTTGAAAATGAATTAGAAATTAAAACATAAAATAGAAATGAAAATAAAATACATTAAATAGAAATGAAAACATAATTCTATACTAGGACTAAATTGGGCAGTTTACTTATAGTGAAAACATGACATGAGGATAACTTTTAGAAATTTTATTATAATATAATTTAAAGTAAAAGAAATAAGAATGTCATTTCCTAGAGAATCTAAATCCTATATATACATGATACATTTGCTAAATTGAACTTGTTGACAATGGTATATTTTCTAAGATTACCCAAAGTATTGTCAGAGCCCTTTTCTAAATGGATTGGACCCACCAAGATCCCATCTCAAATTCAATTCAAAACCTTGCAACACCAAGATTATAGTCTACAGATCTTTAATTAGAGAGATTTAATTATTTAGTCAAAATACATAATTAATAAATAATTAGCAAAAAAAAAAAAAAACAAATTATTTGGTAATGAATTGTCAATCCCGAAATATAAAAAAATAAAAAATTGATATTATAGTCTCTTATTATAGTATTTAAATAAGCAAGCCTAAGCTAGTTGCCTTTTGGCTTTGATTGATTGTACCAAGGAAAGAGAAGCTAAATTTCAACTATTCCCTGCTGTTGAAGTAGTATGGTGATTGGTGGGGTTTAAGCTTAAAAGTTGTTTGCTTAGAAGAAGCAACCTGGGCACAAAGTCATCAATGAGCATATCAATAATTAGCCCCCCTACAAATTAAATATATGAATATCAGTTGGGTTAACCCTTGTCACGTAACAACAACAGCAGAAGATATCTCAAAAGGTATACAGTTAATTAATTGTTAGAAGGGTTGTCTAACTGTCAAGCCAAAGCACCCATATTGGAGAACTGTGACTGGGACTCAAATCAAGCCCCTCGTAAACGTGCGATACAAAGCATACAGATTCATAAAGGAAGTACAAATTCATTTCTAAAAGAGAGAAAACTTTTAGATAACAGGTAGTGACACAAAGCATACAAATTCATTTCTATTGAAACATATATGTTCATATAGAGAATAAAGGAAGTACTAGTAGATGCATTTAGAGCTGGACATGTGACATTTGTACAATTAAGGATTTAATTAAAAATGTTACCATCCAAATTATGGACATGTGACATTTGTACAATTAATGGAATTGGGACCTTAAAAATGGATTAAATGTGGACTATGGTTAATTGATTAGATCATATGTCTATTTATTCCAAGTGAGACTCAAATTTATAATTAATAAAAACTCTAAGGCTATGTTTGGTTGGATGTAATGCAATGCAATATAATCAAAGATGTAATGCAATGAAAAATATAAAGGAATGTAATATAATGTAATTAAGATTCTATTACTATATTTGGTAATGTAAATGAGAAAATTTATAGAATGTAATTACCATTCTATTTTTATGTTTGTTTATAAATATGCAATGTAATGTAATTAAAATACTACCACCACCAAACATACCGCCACCACTCCTTCACCACTCTATCACCACTCCACCACCACAACCACCACTCCACCACCACCTCAAACACCACTCCACCATCATCATCACCTCAAATCATTTTTTCTTATTTGACAAATGAAAATATTAAATAATAGCTATATATATATATATATATATATATATATATATATATATATATATATATATATATTCAATAAATTTGAAATCATTCAGTTCATACTTTATTTTATTTATATGAAAACAATAAATTATAGAATTTGGTTTGACATAATAACTTATCATTTATTTGTGGAATCATATATTCGGTATATGAAACTAACGTCAGCAAGATGTGAATTACTACGAGATAAATAATTTATTTCATTTTATTTGGTCAAAGCAATACACAACAATTTTTTTCAAACAACAAGTTTGATAAATAACTGAGTTCCAAATTGCTCACTTCTAATCATAGCCTCTCTAATTTTTAAAACAATAGAAATTTATTTCAATTTTCATGCAGATTTAGAAACAATAATCAAACAATGTAATCAATCATGTAATGTAATCCCCGTTCCATTACATAGTCACGACCCGACTCCGTGGGTCGGACCGGCACTAGGGCCTGGGTGGGCATAAAGCCCCCGAAGCCCGTAGTAAGCCTAACTTATTCCAATTTGACATTCTACAAATATTTATGGATTCAGGCCCATTAACTTATTATATATATGCATTCAAAATACAGTTCATATATTTAAAATGAACTTTCATTATTTAATTACAACCCAACTGGAATACAATTGCGGAACTCTACCTTTGTATTTACATCGTTATTTCTATCATTAACAGTCTTCTACAATAAGTGTCTCAACTCCACAAGGCTTTTCTTTCTTTCTATTACCTGGAAAAAAAAAATAGTAGGCAGGGGTGAGCGCCAAACTCAATGAGTAGGGTTAGATAACCCTCTCACCCCACACAATCACACAGATGCTAAATATTTTTATCTAGTTACCGTTTAATTATATGATCATGCAGTTTGTCACACAAATGGCAATACAACAGCAATCACAAGTATCATCACCTTCATATAATCACATCACGTGGAAATTAGTCAGTGGCACCACCTGAAACCCCAACGAGCCGTCCTCACACATGGCTCGCCCTCTCATACATGTGCACCAGGGAGCCGATCCCCCATACGGCCAACTGGTCTAATCCTCACTGACCAGTCCTCTCATTGTTTTTCCATTCTCTCTTTTCTTTTCCATACCAACAGGAGGCAACCCGGTGGTCTCCATCCAATCTAGATCATCAAGTGCTCACAACAGGAGGCCACCCTGCGGGCTACAATCAAATCTAGATTATCAGGTGCGCAACAACAAGAAGCCATCCTGTGGTTTTCCATACAATCCATATCATCAGGTGCACACGGGGGCGCCGATCTCCCATTTTCCCGGCCGACGGTCAAATTCCATATCATATCATATTCAGGATCCATATCACAGACCGTCCTCACAAACCCATGGTGGTCCACGTCATCCCAATTCCACACAAACAAGGCACAGTATATTCATAGCACAAGTAATCAAACAATTTTTAATATCAACAAATAGTGCACCATCATATGACAATTCAACAAAATAATGCATGATGACATTTAGCCGTGAATGCATGAATGCAGGCGGATGATACTAGTTATCTAACACTACTCACAGTTCTTTATTGTCCTTTAAAAGGACTGCCTTTTTAGCCATATGCTTCCAGCTTTTGTCCTCGCATTTTGTATTTTATAAACCTTTAAAATAAACAAGAAAATTCTAAATAAGAATTTTAATTCAAAAACTTATATTTCACATTCGTTTATTTATTTTGGCTACCGGTCATTTAATTCACTTGTTATATACGCATATATATTTAGGTTCTCTCATTTATATAAATAACTATTCTAATTCATAACCTTTAGATAA
The DNA here is from genome assembly GCF_041381405.1 of Jatropha curcas. Taxonomy (NCBI): domain Eukaryota; kingdom Viridiplantae; phylum Streptophyta; class Magnoliopsida; order Malpighiales; family Euphorbiaceae; genus Jatropha; species Jatropha curcas. The sequence goes on along the minus strand of NC_143158.1, from coordinate 23,228,625 downwards.
AATCTCTAATTATTCGGTGAGAAATATTGTATAATGATAATTCTAATATCGTATAATATTTCTTAATACTTCGAATTTTTGTCGTCACTACTTCTTAAGAATATAACTAATTTAATTCTTCATTAAGTGTTTTATTAAAAATTCGGCAACATTTTCTCTATAAACTGGACTATCCAAATTTTTCATATTTTCACAAATCCACACACACAGCCCATCCATCAGGCAAATTCATATCCACTAATCCCGTCCGCCATATCCGTCATTTATTCGGTCACAACTTAATTCACATAATCCATTATAATTAATTGTTCTATAACTATTTACTTGTTAATACCTAAAATTTATTATTAGCTAGGAATATATATATATATATATATATATATATATATATATATATATTTTTTGTACCAACCTTATAGTTATAATTAATATTCATAAAATATATTTAACAATATTTAATTTAATTTACTTAAATACTTAATTAAGTTCATTAATTAATTAATTCGGGATTTATTCAAAAATTGCGAATTAAGCTTTAGAGTGTACCGATTGAAAATCAGACGACGGATCCACAACCTACACGAGAAGAGGAAGATTCTGCCTTTTGGTGCCTCGCCAGAGTGTCGCCGGCCGGTCGCCGGACCACCGCCGTCGCCACCGTGCACGGTGGCCGGAAAATTCAAACCTTCACCAAAATTAACAAACAATATATCATTTTATTCGTTTCGATGAGAGGATCATTAATATGTATTCAAATCAAGGTGGGTACGAACTATTTGGCCGGAAATTGATCGGAAAGGTTCGGTGATACCCATTTTGGGTTTTCCGATTCCGGCTATTTCAGTCGACGAGGAGGCCATCAAATTAAAGAGGAAGAAGAGAGGAGTCATTTGGTACTCACCTTGTGTCCTAGGCTTGCCTAAAACGGCGTGAATCGCCGGAAAAAGGTGTCCGAAACTTCAAGCTCTTCCCCTTCGAAATAGACACCATTTCAGTTCAAATCTAAGCTATAATCTTCTTCCTCGCGTTGAGTAGATGTTTTTAGAGTATTCATTTGCCAAATTCGGTGGCCGGAGGAAGGAGATCGAAGAAGAGGGAGGAGGAGGAGGAGGAGGAGGAGGTCACGCTACTGGAGAAGAAGAAGGAAGAAAAGAAAAGAAAAAGAAAGAAAAAAGAAAAGAAAGGAAATGGGCCGGTTCCGGTTCGATTCGAACCGGTTCGGTCCGATTCAGTGATTTGATCTCGTTTCGTTTGGTATTTTTTTTTTTTTCGCTCGGTTTTTTTTTCAATTATTCGTGTGGTTTCGACACAGTTAATTGATTTTTAGGTCCGGTTTAATTTATTTAATTATTTAGTTGGGTCATAAAACATCTCTTCAATTTACTTTCTAATAGTACAACAAAGAATGATAACAATAAATTAATTTAGGATAATTAGTTTATATCGTAGAGTTCCATTTTATTTCATCGAAATTTCCGAACGTTCTGTTTTTGGGCTTGGGCCCAATTCAAATTTGGGCTCAAGTTAGAAATGCTCGGTCTTCACAACCCATACGATAAAAAAATTCGGATTTTTGATTTAATAAAAATTCTAAAGTTTTGAAAATAAAAATTCGGGATATTACAATCTCCCCCCTTAAGACAATTCGTCCTCGAATTGAATCTAGTGGGAAAGAATAAGAATGGATGCGTGGGAAATTTTAAAGTTATATGAAATTGCTTCCAATACCAAGGAGACAGCTCGCGAGCAAAAATATAAATCGAGGAAACGAAGTGAATGAGGTATTCTGCTTGTATTTCTACCACCAATCATATTTAGACCAAAATTTCGTTCAAGCTATACAATACCACCTAGCCGATACTTATAGGAAGCTTTATTACTTCAGCCTCCAAACTATCATCGGACAGTTGCTAGAAAATCTTTCTTTAAATAAAAATCTTACAATTAACCGAGCTTTACAACAAAATGCTTAATACTTATATTTTTCCCAAATTAAATTTTATTACACATTTCTTTATGAAAACCAAATATATAATTTGCAAAAAGTAAAACAATTTGAAATTTAATTTGATTTATTTATTTAACATATATTATGACGAAATCTTTGCTTAATCAAAGTCGAAAAACTGTTACTTTAATCCAAGATTTTAAGAAAAATTTTCTTGAAATTTTCATTGTCTACAGGGTTATTCGAGCTCACTCTCAGTTCTTTTATACAAGTTCTATTCTTCTTAAAATACTTTTATCGTACACTAGCGCAATTATTTAAATAGCTCATTTACTATGGACATTCCTGCACTATTAGTTATCTTACTCTATAGGAACCTCCACACTTTCTATTTAATCATAGTCCCTACGTCTAATCTCATTCCTTATCTTAACATATATCATTAGAAGTTGACTTCCCTAGTACATCTTTTGCTTTTCAATTGTCTATTTCACGTATGTTGCTTACTAATTCATCCTAAGAATATCGAAGCGTACTTTTTAATTATTCCATCTATTATTAATCATCATTTATCTCATTAACAATATTTCATCCAATACCTTTTATTACTTGCCCCTACTATTTACCTTTTACCTCATACCTATCAACATATAAAGTCTTCAATGAAATTTCTTACGTCTCGACTTAATGTTGCCTTACCAGTCAAATATTACATCGAATAAATAAGCATTAATCATTCTACTTCCTTTATTAAATTATGCGTCAACTAAATAATTTATTCGTTTCTATATAGAATTTCAATTTCTGCCTTAATTATGAAATAGTAATAAGGCCCTAATTCATCTTTATATTACATAAGTTAATTGTTTAATTTTTTCCATCCAAGTTAATATCAATTTATCTATCTCAACTTTTCTTATTTAGTCTAACAAGTTATTTCTAACTTCCTTTAACCTTATCCACTCTAGTTTCTCAGGTTAGCACAAGGCTATCTGGTGTTATCATCTACACCTCGACTTAATTTAGGTCTTTCCTCCTTTTGTTGGCACGCCAAAATTTTTTTTTTTTTTTTTTTATCAATTACCTTACGATTCACTTCACTGGGTTATTTCTTCTCTTTTCTATAAAGATTTCAATTTATACATTTTAATATTTATCGAAGAGCTCGGAGAAATTGTCACATGTTTCAATTGAACTCCAAAACATCCCCTAGAGTTGAATAATTGTCTTATGATCTGGCAACTACCCAAAAATTTAAATTTTAAATATCACGTCTCTCTAGTTCTGATGTGTCACAATTCATTATAATCTAAAAGGCATAATACTTCAAATTTCAATTCTTAATGTATCTATCTCTAAGTATCAACGAGATATTAGGTTCTATTTCAATAAATTCATTTATATTAATAGTCTACAACACTAGCTGTCTCATACTGTGAATTTCATCGAATGAGTGTACTAACTAAGAGTTTGTAAGTAATTTCCACATTCTCCTTTATTAATATTCTCAATACACATTATATTCCATCCATTTGATTTGTTAGATTCATCGTTTAATCCAAAATTCTACTAATGAGTTAACAACGACCGACTAGCTTGACCATTCTATGGGTAACTGGCTATTTAAAAACTTTCAAAATAATTTTCCCTTCCCACTTTAAAAAAAAAATATCGGCATGTCACTCACACAAAACTTTAAAATTCTTGTATCCACTTTTATTTCATTTCAAAACCAATCTCAATCGTGGTATAAAAATATTTTCATGAAGTTTGAAAATCAATACTCATTGTATTTCTAAAACTTTTTGGTATTTAATAAAAATAAATTGTCTATCTCTACGAGGACAATCCTTAAATCATCTAGTTTCAGTCTATTGTTACATATTTCATCCCTAATTGATCCTCTGAAACCAAGCATATTCTAATCTTCATCATTACTATTCCTTTCGCTATTTTTAATCTCCCAAATAGACTGGTCCACACCTTAAATTTTTCCAAAAGTTATTTTCATTAGTGATTTATTAGTTATATTTATATTTATATTTACCTTATTATTATTATTATTATTATTATTATTATTTTATCTTTATTCATTTAGTTATTTATTTTAGCATCATTTTTTTTTTTTTTTTGCATATTTCTTACATCTGAATTTTACTCCTTCCTCAATTTGTTTCTAATTATTTATTCTAGTATTTCATCGTGGATTAATTGACCATATTATCATCATTGACTTTACTACTATTTAGCATCCCCTAATTTTATACAAGTTCTTTAGATTTTTTTTTTATTCATTTTAATCTTCCTTTTATCCTCCATATCTTCTTAGTGTACCCAACCTCATTTAAGTTTTATCCGTAAAAGAATTTAATGGTGGGTACATGAATCTATGGCGTGAAACCGTTATTCTACACAAAATTTAATTCCGCCGTAAGGTCATTGTTTCTTGGATTTCTTATTCTAATTTCATCATTATGAGTTATCTTAGACCTTTATCCTCTTCCAAATTTTATTAACTTTTATTTTATTTTATTTAGCACCTCGATCTAATTCTGTACTGAATTCTTTAAAGCAGATTTTTATATAAGTTTTCTTATACTTAACTTAGATTAATAAATAATATTAGTCTTTTCTGCACAACTCTCTGTCAAGATATATCAAATTCCGTTAATTATTAAGTTTTCCTACAGCATTCTTTCCCCATTCATTCCCCATTTGTGATTTAAAGTTACTCATCATCTTCTACATTCCTTTTATTATAAAAGATTCATGAACTTAGTCTAGCCCATTAAGTATCCTACATATGCTAGGATCTTAATTATATAATATCTAATAAATTTATTACAAACTGAACTTTCACCTCATTTATTATTATTATTATTTTTTTTTTATACCAACTAGCCCTTAGTTCCACATTAATTCCATAAGTCCATTATCGATTCAATCTAATTGCTCATTTTATTACAGTAGATTCATAATTATTCTATTAACCATTAGTCAATATTTCCCATATTAATCAAATTTTTAAATTCAAACTTTTGCCCGATTATTTACTAACCACTTTTAATTCTATATTAAAACACTCAAATTTTACCCTTCACACTAATTTCTCCAAAGAAAGTTTTTAACATGTAATCACATAATTGATTTACCTTTGTCTTTTATTTTGCTTTAATTACTCCATTTAAATTTTGTATATTGAGATTTGACCAATCAAATACCTTTTATTGTATTTAGACACAACTTATTGTTTTCACGTCTAACTCTTTTTAATTATGCCAATAAGTCTCTATTCTCCTTAATGTTATACTTAAGTAATTTACAAATTTTCTCTTTTTACATCCTTGAGTTTAACCTTGAATAATTGAGGGTTTAACTTATTTGTCTTAGATCCTCTTTTTTTTTTAACCCTTCATGTAATGTAAATTACAATTTTCACTTTTTATTCCCTAACAGTAACAATTCTAGAATTTAATTTCTATCTTCATTGAAATGTTCATTCTAATTCATATTCTATACCATTTATTATTATTTTATCAATATTAACTTTTGCAAGCCTAATTTAGTCCTCGGGATAGACAATATGATAAAAATTAATCAAACATGCGATCATTGTAAGTAATTTAAATTCTAAAATCAGATAAATTTTTGACATGCCGACAAAATAATAAAATCAAACAATTAATTGCAACTTCACAATAAAAACAATTTCCAACAAGCAAAGAATAAAACATTTTTCTCAAATCATAGTTCAAATAAACTCACTTTCTTATTGTCTTTAAAACTCCAAATTCTTTTCTAAACCATTTTAAATAATTTTCGAAGCAGCGTCTCTTGTGGGATCATGGTGTACTGGGTGATCAGGCCATTACACCAATTTCCAACTGATCCTCTACTTCCAAATTTTATAGAGGGGATTTAGCAAACTCAAAATATTTCGTTTATAAATGTCAGTTACCCAGACCTATTTTCATTTCCTATTATTTATGTACCTTTAGTTCTCATCCTAAGTTTCATACAGATTTCCTTCCATCCTCGTGCACGATGCGTCCACCGGCACTAAAATGGAATTCAATCCAGACTACAGCTCCTTTGTTGGTTACGGCCGATCCCAACAGAGGAGTTCTCTATTTAAATTCCTATGTTCCGCAATTGATTCCTAAGGCCCAACTTATGCTCTGATACCAACTTTGTCACGACCCGACTCCGTGGGTCGGACCGGCACTAGGGCCTGGGTGGGCTTAAAGCCCCCGAAGCCCGTAGTAAGCCTAACTTATTCCAATTCGACATTCTACAAATATTTATGGATTCAAGCCCATTAACTTATTATATATATGCATTCAAAATACAGTTCATATATTTAAAATGAACTTTCATTATTTAATTACAACCCAACTGGAATACAATTGCGGAACTCTACCTTTGTATTTACATCGTTATTTCTATCATTAACAGTCTTCTACAATAAGTGTCTCAACTCCACAAGGCTTTTCTTTCTTTCTATTACCTGGAAAAAAAAATAGTAGGCAGGGGTGAGCGCCAAACTCAATGAGTAGGGTTAGATAACCCTCTCACCCCACACAATCACACAGATGCTAAATATTTTTATCTAGTTACCGTTTAATTATATGATCATGCAGTTTGTCACACAAATGGTAATACAACAGCAATCACAAGTATCATCACCTTCATATAATCACATCACGTGGAAATTAGTCAGTGGCACCACCTGAAACCCCAACGAGCCGTCCTCACACATGGCTCGCCCTCTCATACATGTGCACCAGGGAGCCGATCCCCCATACGGCCAACTGGTCTAATCCTCACTGACCAGTCCTCTCATTGTTTTTCCATTCTCTCTTTTCTTTTCCATACCAACAGGAGGCAACCCGGTGGTCTCCATCCAATCTAGATCATCAAGTGCTCACAACAGGAGGCCACCCTGCGGGCTACAATCAAATCTAGATTATCAGGTGCGCAACAACAAGAAGCCATCCTGTGGTTTTCCATACAATCCATATAATCAGGTGCACACGGGGGCGCCGATCTCCCATTTTCCCGGCCGACGGTCAAATTCCATATCATATCATATTCAGGATCCATATCACAGACCGTCCTCACAAACCCATGGTGGTCCACGTCATCCCAATTCCACACAAACAAGGCACAGTATATTCATAGCACAAGTAATCAAACAATTTTTAATATCAACAAATAGTGCACCATCATATGACAATTCAACAAAATAATGCATGATGACATTTAGCCGTGAATGCATGAATGCAGGCGGATGATACTAGTTATCTAACACTACTCACAGTTCTTTATTGTCCTTTAAAAGGACTGCCTTTTTAGCCATATGCTTCCAGCTTTTGTCCTCGCATTTTGTATTTTATAAACCTTTAAAATAAACAAGAAAATTCTAAATAAGAATTTTAATTCAAAAACTTATATTTCACATTCGTTTATTTATTTTGGCTACCGGTCATTTAATTCACTTGTTATATACGCATATATATTTAGGTTCTCTCATTTATATAAATAACTATTCTAATTCATAACCTTTAGATAAAATCTCTAATTATTCGGTGAGAAATATTGTATAATGATAATTCTAATATCGTATAATATTTCTTAATACTTCGAATTTTTGTCGTCACTACTTCTTAAGAATATAACTAATTTAATTCTTCATTAAGTGTTTTATTAAAAATTCGGCAACATTTTCTCTATAAACTGGACTATCCAAATTTTTCATATTTTCACAAATCCACACACACAGCCCATCCATCGGGCAAATTCATATCCACTAATCCCGTCCGCCATATCCGTCATTTATTCGGTCACTTAATTCACATAATCCATTATAATTAATTGTTCTATAACTATTTACTTGTTAATACCTAAAATTTATTATTAGCTAGGAATATATATATATATATATATATATTTTTTGTACCAACCTTATAGTTATAATTAATATTCATAAAATATATTTAACAATATTTAATTTAATTTACTTAAATACTTAATTAAGTTCATTAATTAATTAATTCGGGATTTATTCAAAAATTGCGAATTAAGCTTTAGAGTGTACCGATTGAAAATCAGACGACGGATCCACAACCTACACGAGAAGAGGAAGATTCTGCCTTTTGGTGCCTCGCCAGAGTGTCGCCGGCCGGTCGCCGGACCACCGCCGTCGCCACCGTGCACGGTGGCCGGAAAATTCAAATCTTCACCAAAATTAACAAACAATATATCATTTTATTCATTTCGATGAGAGGATCATTAATATGTATTCAAATCAAGGTGGGTACGAACTATTTGGCCGAAAATTGATCGGAAAGGTTCGGTGATACCCATTTTGGGTTTTCCGATTCCGGCTACTTCAGTCGACGAGGAGGCCATCAAATTAAAGAGGAAGAAGAGAGGAGTCATTTGGTACTCACCTTGTGTCCTAGGCTTGCCTAAAACGGCGTGAATCGCCGGAAAAAGGTGTCCGAAACTTCAAGCTCTTCCCCTTCGAAATAGACACCATTTCAGTTCAAATCTAAGCTATAATCTTCTTCCTCGCGTTGAGTAGATGTTTTTAGAGTATTCATTTGCCAAATTCGGTGGCCGGAGGAAGGAGATCGAAGAAGAGGGAGGAGGAGGAGGAGGAGGAGGAGGTCACGCTACTGGAGAAGAAGAAGGAAGAAAAGAAAAGAAAAAGAAAGAAAAAAGAAAAGAAAGGAAATGGGCCGGTTCCGGTTCGATTCGAACCGGTTCGGTCCGATTCAGTGATTTGATCTCGTTTCGTTTGGTATTTTTTTTTTTTTTTCGCTCGGTTTTTTTTTTCAATTATTCGTGTGGTTTCGACACAGTTAATTGATTTTTAGGTCCGGTTTAATTTATTTAATTATTTAGTTGGGTCATAAAACATCTCTTCAATTTACTTTCTAATAGTACAACAAAGAATGATAACAATAAATTAATTTAGGATAATTAGTTTATATCGTAGAGTTCCATTTTATTTCATCGAAATTTCCGAACGTTCTGTTTTTGGGCTTGGGCCCAATTCAAATTTGGGCTCAAGTTAGAAATGCTCGGTCTTCACAACCCATACGATAAAAAAATTTGGATTTTTGATTTAATAAAAATTCTAAAGTTTTGAAAATAAAAATTCGGGATATTACATACATGGTTGATTACATCAAACCAAACATGGCATAAGGACGTAATGATAATTTGACCTTAATTAAGATAATAATTGATACAAACTCGCCTCTGAAAACTTATTCAAGAAAGAAATTTAACTCGTCACATGCTTTGCACATGGGTTTAGAGCGTTTGGAAGAAGTCAAAACTGTTGGAGAAGATGGAATTAATCAGTTGCTGGAATTTCTCAAAGTATAGAAACTGCTTCACGTGCCTGGTTTTTCTACTCCAGTTCACTTATCCACTTACCCACTTTCCCAATTACTTAGGATTTGATTTGCTTTCCTGTCAATATTTATATTTCGTTTTCTTATTCTTTATTTCATCATTATTGAAGTATTAATCAGAGTTGTAAGGAGTCTGATCCTCTCCATGAGGACTAAGCAAATAAAGCTTTCCCTTTTCTCAATAAATTTTCTTTCTTTTCTTTTTGTTTTCTATTGTTGCTATCATTGGTATTAGAGCCAATCATGGTAGTGTCCACCCGAGCCTCCACCTCAAAGGATAACCCACCACCACAACTGCCTCCACCTCCACCCAAACCACAAATTCCCATACCCGATTCCACTACAGAAACTGTTCTATAGCAACTTGCTTACCTTGCTTCTAAGATGGAAGCTATTGATGCTGCCATGAAAGCTCAATCACGAGCCAAAGGTCCTGCATCTGTTGCTGACCAACATTACTCACATCGAAATTCCTGGGAAGATGATGAAGTAGAGGAACACGATTCTCCATGGGGTTCCAGAAATTTCCAGCGCTTCTACACCCTTCTCCTACCTTGCTTTACTGTGATAATAGATCTGCCCTTCAAATAGCACAAATCCTACATTCCATGAGTGCACTAAGCATATCGAAATTGACTGTCACATAGTCAGAGAAAAGGTGCAATCTGGTTTACTGAAGTTGCTCCCTCTCAAATCTGTAGATCAACTTGCAGATGTGTGCACCAAACCTCTTCATGCTCTTCCCTTTAATACTCTAATTTCCAAGCCGGGACTAGTTAATATCTACTCTCCAGCTTGTGCCGGGGGGGGGGGGTGGTGTTAGATGATAAACCAAGTCAACAATCAAAAAGGAAAAAGGGCACCAAAGTCAGTTAGAGGAAATTAGTTTGTTGCAACCAATTGTACAGCTAAGCAAATTCGTTAGCAGTAGCTTATAATTTATGCGATATATAGCTGTAAATAAACATCAGTGTAATTATTCTTTTTGGTTAATCAATACACATAACCAAATTCAGTTCCTTCTTTTCTCTGAAACTTCACAAATAGAGCTTAGAGTTTTGAGAATAAAAGAGATGAAGCTTGTCATAATCTTATTTCTTTTTGTTTATTGTTTTGTTATTGAGAAATGCATGGAAGATGAAAGAAAATTATTTCGTCTATTCAAATCTTTTTACTTGATGTGTGGCTTCTATTTCTAGGTTTCCTTTTTTTAATTGCATTGATTTTATTTCCTTTTCTTCTTTTGATTTTCCTATTTTGCTTCCATTGTTTTTTTTTTTCTGGTTTCCATTTAAGTTTACTTCAATTGTAATAGTTAATAATAAAAGAAGAAAATTTGATCGGGTTTTAATTAAAGACTAAGAAAATTAATAATTAAAAAGGAAAAGAACAAAAATAATTTTGAAAAGTGAAGGAAAGTTGATGGAGATGGATAAGATTGAAAAGAGAGAACTCCGCCACAATTTTTATTGATTTAATTGTTTAAACGGATCATTGTTGGTATATTTATATTATTTCGCTACATATTATTGATATTGAAACTCAACATAAAAGAGAGGTAGAAGAGAGAGCGAAACTTAGGAATAATAAATTCTTCTCTTACCTTAAAACTTTTTTTTTTTTTAGATTGACTAACGTTTATATCTAAAAATATAAACAGAAGAATAGAAGAGTTGAACGGAATAAATACATAAAGATAAAATACTGTGTTTTCTAAAAAATATGGACAGACTAGTTATTTTTCATATTTTATAAGGACATGATTATAAACACTAATAATAATTATTGTACGGCATTTTATTAGAATACATGTATTGGCCAGACTTATTGCAGTCGGTTTGTTTTTAGAAAATAAGTTATAGAAAATATTTTTCTTTCTTACAAAAAGATTTTTTAAATAATTCATTTTTATTGTTTGGTTGTAATAATAAACATTAGTTAAAAAATATAAAAAATTTTAATTTCTAAGACCATAAAATATTTATAGTTATAGAAATTTTGTATTTTAAAAATTTATTATTAAATATAATGCATAAAATTATAAATTGTAATAGTCACCGATTATCAATAGTGATGGCTACCGTTGATTAATAAATTAGCAAAAATTATTTATTAGATTATAATAAGTTTATCAATGTCTACAAAATGTTTTCCACTCTTAAAAATTGAAAGTCATTTTTCTTAAAATGACATAGTTTTCCTTTGATCTATTTCATTAACCGATTTTTCTGAACACCCAAATATCGAAAAATCTAAAAAATATTTTACACACAAGTTATTTCTCAAAAAAAAAAAAAATGGAGCCTAAAATAATTTGCAGAAAAATGTTCTTCACAATTTTTCGTTGTTTATGACATTTAGAAAAATAAGTCAATGAAATATTTTACTGGTTAAAGGAAAATTAAGTTATTTTTTAGGAAAATGACTTCCCGTTTTTAAGAGTGTAAAATATTTTTCGGACTTTAACAAACTTATTTTGATCTTATAACTCATTTTCCTAAAAATAAGTCATTTGAAAAATATATATTTTTCTTGAAAAATATTTTCCAAAGTTAAGTTATTTTTCGGAAGTAAACGGAGGCTTAATATTCCTTTTCATTTAAAACCTAATAGATTTTTTTTTTTTTTTTTGAGAAATAAACCTAGCAGATATTTACTTTTATTATTACGAGCTGGAAAATCTAAATAAATCAATCAATATATAAATAAAATTCATATTGCGTGACATACAGTAATTTATTGAGTTTTTAAACAATTTTATAGATTTTAACACTTAATTAATTAATGTTTAAATAAACAAATTCAACAATACTTTTGCTTCAGTTAAGTTCTTTTAGAGATTGAGCTTTTTATTAGATTTTTCTTTTCTTACTTCATTTAATTTTTTAGATTCATTATTAAAAGTGAGCCAAGTCATTCTTTACTTTTGAATGTTACACATTACATTATTAAAATATGCAATGTGTATATTACCGACTAATTTACGCAATGTGTAAGTTATATAACTCTTTTTACTATAAATATCTCCATGCCTCTTTTTACCAATTAATCTCATTTTAGTGTTAGCAGTTGTCTTTTTTTTATAAGTATTTTTTTTCATAAATTGAATCACAGATTTTTCCTAGAAATTAATATGTACATAATATTGTACAGCTAACACTATTATACTAAAAATTGAGATAAACAAATTCTTTACTTTTGAAAAATTATTTTGCATAGGAAACTTTCTTGATGGAAACTGCAAAGTGCCTTGAACAATCCAATTTCCACAATGCGGGTCCATTGTTGGATTTAATTTTCTATTGTGGGCTTAATATGTAAAATTAAATATGTACAGCAGTCTAATTGTAAAGTCAATTTCAAATGTGATCTTGATTGTGAATAATTGACTATTGAGGTATCAACTGATTATAGATATTAAGTGTAGAGACCATTATATAATTTCTATTTTGTTAAAGGACCGAAATAGGAATTGTACTAACGCTACAGGTATATAAAGGTCGTGGTCCCCAGAGGAGTTGAATACGATTCAGTTTTACGTTCCTTTCGTACTGCTTCCGCTAAATCGATTCTTCAATTCTCTGGAAGGCTGCAAACCTAATTCTACACATCAAGATCGACGAAGAACGATGTCAGGTACGCAACCTTTTCTTATTCAATCTATTTTGTTGAATCTAGTGGTTTGCATGATCTAGGTTATTGTGGAATTATTTGAGATTAATTCTTAACAAGTGATATCAGAGCCTTATGCATAATTGCTAGATTTTAGATTGATTTTCGTATGTTTTTTTTATTTATTTGTTTTCCCTACTGTTTACGGATTGAGGGTTTTGTTTAATAAAAAAAAAAAAAAAATTTTGTTCTCACTGCTCTTGGGGAATACGAAGAACAGGTAAGAGGTTTTGATATTTAGTGTTTTGTGTTTTCTTTTGATTCAATCATGTGTTGGACCCTGATTTTCACGTCGGTGGTATTTTGTTTTTTGCTGGCCGGATTTTGTTTAAAAAAAAAAAAAAAACAGTATAGGTCTGTGATTTTTTGGTCGAAATTTTGGCTTGAGTATAACGCCATTGACGATTTCAGGGAATTATTGAACAAAGATTGTGACTATTTCATGGTTGCCGTCGGTTTAACACCTGAAAACCTCCATTGTTGCCGGCGGATTTGTTTTGAAATTGCAGTTTAGGGATTTGTGATTTCAACACCGGTTTTGACTCCCTTGGCTGTCGTTCACCGTCCAATGGCGACCGGAGCTTGTCTTCGGTTGGAACTGGTGGTGTTGGCGGCGGAAAGGGGCTGGAACGGCAGGTGGAGAGAGTCGGCGGCGGACCTGTTATTTTCCGTCTCTGATCGTTTTTGGTTTTAAGGTTAGGGATGGAAAATAACGGTTAGGTCCCTGGAAAACTTCAGATTAGGCCCCTAATTTCTGTTTTCTTTCGTCTAGACCCATGGACATATATTTAATTAAATTAGACCCCCGAACTTTATTTATTCAAATTTATTTAGTCCAATTTTATAACTTAGTCTCTAATTTAGTGACTTAAAGACTAGATTATAATTTTTTTTTTTAGGGCTAAATAATTTTAGATTATTAAATATTTAGACAATCAATTCATTTAATTGCAATTGTTTTGTTTTAATTACAATTAAATGATTTAATTTGTCGACTTAAGGTTAAATTTTGGAGTGATTAAGTCCCTATTGTGTTTGATATTTGTTAAAATAAATTGATTTGATCAATAAGTCACCCAAGTGACCTCTATTGCTTGAATTGATTTATTTTAGAATATTAGACAGGTGTATTAGAATTCGTTGCGGATAGTTAATCGGCCCAAAGGAAGGTTGCTATCTGGCTGAGTTTTGAATACATGTTTGGCAATAAGTATGTGATAATTGTTTGATTATTTTCCATGACAATGATATATCGGCCCAAAGGAAGATTTATTATTTGTCAGGACTATGTTATCAATATTTGATTGCTGCGTTGAGATACTAATTACAAGTTAATGTTTTACATCCAAAGATGAGAATATTAATGTTGTGTCTGTATCTTATTTCCATTTTTGATCTCTACTTATGTGAATTGTTTCATTTGTGGATTGTGAGCCTATACTTATCTATTTGTTTATTTTCTCTGATGTCAGCTAACATGTCATTTAATCCTGATTGTGTCCCTAAACTTGAGGGATCAAATTTTGAGTCTTGGAAATCAGACATTATGATCTTTCTGGGCTGTATGGATTTTGATCTTGCATTCAGGATGGACGAACCTGCTCCTCTTACTGATACGAGCACTGATGTTCAAAGGGTTCAGTATGAGAAGTGGGAGCGTTCTAATCGCTTAGGTCTGATGATCATGCAGAAAGGAGTCCCAGAACATGTTCGAGACTCTGTCTCACCTGAAAAGAACAATGCTCAAAACTATCTTGCTGAGCTGGAGAGTGCTTATGTCAAGAATGACAAAGCCGAAGTGGGAACACTTTTAGGAAAATTAACCTCCATGAAGTTTGCTGGCAATGGTGGTGTTCGGGAGCATATTCTTAGCATGTCTCAGATTGCAAAGAGACTGAAGGCGCTGGGTATGGCTTTACCAGATGACCTTTTAGTCCATTTGGTTATGAATTCTCTTCCTTCTCAGTATGGACAAATTAGGACTTCCTATAATTGTCAGTCGAATAAATGGACTCTTAACGAGCTCATTTCTCATTGTGTTGATGAGGAGGAAAAGATGAATTCTAACAAAAGAGAGAGTGCTCATTTTGTTTCTTCAGCTGGGAAGGGCAAGAACAAGAAAAGAAAGAAGCCTTCTGCAAAGACTGTTGAAAAGGCTATTGAGAAACCTGCTGCTGCTACTGCTGTAGATCCAGTACAAAAGAAGCCTTATGTGCCAAAATGCTTCTTTTGTGGAAAGACGGATCACTTGAGAAAGGACTGTCCTAAATTTGCTAATTGGCTTGCAAAGAAGGGGCTGCCTCAACTACAGAAAGCCAACTGACGGTGAAAGATACGTCTATGTGGGAAATGGCGATCCGGTTGCAGTAGAGGCAATTGGACATTTTAGATTATGTTTAAGTACTGGTTATTTTTTGGATCTTATAGATACTTTTGCTATTCCCTCTTTTAGAAGGAATTTAATTTCTGTTTCCTTTTTGGACAAATCTGGTTTTCATTGTTCTTTTGGAGACAGTGTATTTACTTTATCTATGAATTCAAAAGTTTTGGGTACTGGTTGCTTGAATGAATGTGATAATCTATATATGTTAGACATTGATACTAGTTATCATGAATCCCTGCATGTTACTACAAGAGGTACCAAAAGAAAGTTGAATATTGATAACTCAGCTGCACTTTGGCATAGACGTTTGGGTCATGTATCCAAATCAAGAATTGAGCGTCTTGTTTCTGATGGTATCTTAGATACACTTGATTACACAGGTTTGGATTCTTGTATTGAGTGTATTAAAGGAAAACAGACTAAACAAAAGAGACTAGGTGCCATTTGGTCATCCAATGTTTTAGAACTGATTCATACAGATATTTGCGGTCCATTCCATATTGCAGCAAGAAATGGCCAAAGATATTTTATATCATTCATTGATGACTATTCTCGTTATGGTTACTTATATCTCATTCATGAAAAATCTGAGTCTTTGGACGTGTTTAAATCTTATAAAGCCGAAGTTGAAAATCAACTAGGAAAGAAGATTAAATCTGTTCGATCTGACCGTGGTGGTGAATATTATGGTAAATATGACGGTTCAGGCGAACAACGTCCAGGACCTTTTGCGCTTTTCCTACAGGAATGTGGAATTGTCCCTCAATATACAATGCCTGGTACTCCTAGCATGAATGGTGTATCTGAGAGACGTAATAGGACTCTTATGGATATGGTAAGGAGTATGATTAGTCATTCTACTTTACCAGAGTCTCTGTGGGGTGAAGCGTTAAAGACAGCAGCTTATATTCTCAATAGGATTCCATCTAAAGCAGTTGCTAAAACACCTTATGAACTTTGGACTGGACGTAAGCCTAGTCTAAAGCATCTTCATGTTTGGGGATGTCCAGCTGAAGCAAGGCCTTACAAGCCAAATGAAACAAAACTGGACTCCAAAACTATCAGCAGCTACTTTGTTGGATATTCTGAGCGGTCTAGGGGTTATAAGTTTTATAATCCTACTTCCAGAACTTTTTTTGAAACGAGAATTGCAACATTTTTGAGGATGTTGATTTTGGAGGGAGAAATAAAGAAAGAAACATTGTCTTTGAAGAGGAATCAAGTAAGGATGATTCGGTTCTCATTCCTTTTGTTGTTTCTGATAGCGTACAGACTCCAGTTGCTCCTGTCGCTATTCAAGATCCAATTCAAGACAATGCTATTCTTCCTCAAGAACAAATTCAACAACCTCAAGAATTAGAGCCTGTTCAAATGCCTTTGAGGAGATCTACTAGGGAGAGAAGAAGTGCTATTCCAGATGATTATATAGTGTTTCTTCAGGAACATGAGGATACTGTAGACATGATAGATGATGATCCAGTTAGTTTCTATCATGCCATGCAGAGTTCTGACTCTCATAAGTGGATTGAGGCAATGAACGAAGAGTATAAGTCTATGCAAGACAATCAAGTTTGGGATCTTGTTCAATTACCTGAAGGAAAGAAACCCATTGGTTGCAAATGGATATTTAAAACCAAAAGGGATTCTCAAGGTAATGTGGAAAGATATAAAGCACGTCTTGTAGCAAAAGGCTTTACTCAAAAGGAAGGGATTGACTATAAAGAAACCTTCTCTCCAGTTTCTTCGAAGGATTCTTTTAGGACAATCATGGCCTTAGTTGCAAATCTTGATCTTGAGCTTCATCAAATGGATGTTAAGACTGCGTTTCTCAATGGTGACATTGATGAAACAATATATATGGTGCAACCAGAAAATTTTGTAATTGGAGATCCAAAACATCTGGTATGCAAATTAAAGAAATCCATTTATGGACTCAAGCAAGCTTCTCGTCAATGGTACTTTAAGTTCAACCAAGTAATTGTCTCGTTTGGTTTTGAGGCAAATGCTGTTGAAAATTGTGTGTACCATAAGTTCAGTGGGAGTAGGTTTATCTTTTTAGTCTTATATGTGGATGACATACTTCTTGCTACTAATTGTAAAGTCTTGCTGCATGAAACCAAAGTTTTTCTTTCAAAGCATTTTGAGATGAAAGATTTAGGTGAAGCTTCTTTTGTTTTAGGGATTCAGATACATCGAGACCGTTCTCGAGGTATTCTTGGATTATCACAAAAGAGCTATATTGATAAAGTGCTCAAGAGATTTAGTATGCAGAATTCTAGACCATTGGATACCCCTATTGCAAAAGGTGATAAATTTAGTAATCAACAATGTCCAAAGAGTGAACTTGAAATTCAAGAAATGCAAAAGGTTCTTTATGCGTCAGCTGTAGGAAGTCTTATGTACGTTCAAGTTTGTACTCGTCCAGACATTTCTTTTATAGTTGGCATGTTAGGTAGATATCTCAGCAATCCAGGAATGGATCATTGGAAAGCAGCCAAAAGAGTCATGAGATATCTTCAGAGGACTAAGGGACATATGCTCACATATAGGAGATCAGATCAGCTTGAGATCATTGGGTATACTGATTCTGATTTCGCTGGATGCCAAGACAGTAGAAAATCCACATCTGGCTACGTTTTTCTATTGGCTGGCGGTGCTATTTCTTGGAAGAGTGTGAAACAAACTCTAGTGGCAACCTCCACCATGGAAGCTGAATTTGTAGCATCTTATGAGGCATCCAATCAAGCTATTTGGCTGAGAAACCTTGTCACTGGGCTGCGTGTAGTAGGTGGAATAGAAAGACCACTGAAGTTGTATTGTGACAGCAAGTCAGCTGTTTTATTCTCCAACAACAACAGGAGCTCTTCTCGATCAAAACACATTGAGATTAAGTTTTTGGCTGTGAAGGAGAGGGTACAGAGTGGACAGATATCCTTAGAGCATATTGGAACAAACTCTATGATTGCGGATCCGCTTACAAAGGCAGTGATACCGAAAGTTTTCCATGAGCACACCGCTCATATGGGTATCGTTTTGTTTGAGACTGTCTAGTTTTAGTGGGAGTTTGTTTTTTATGTATACATTATGTTTTTGAATGCTCTATTTTGTTTTTGGATATGTTTTATTATGTTAATGAAATTTTGTTGAGTACTCATTTTGGTTGATGGTTACACTCTGTATTATTATTATTGTTTTGCTTGATCTCACTTTTGTTGGTGACCAGTTGGAAACAGACATGATGATCACATTGCATGTAGTTTTCATGCTACACTTCTATAATGAATCTATGTCATTTAGGGGTATTGGTAATGTAGTTGATGATGAACTTAGTCATGAGATCTATGGCGAATGTTTCTTCAGTTCTTTATCAATATAACTAATGGACGAGATTGTTTTTGGATACCTTGTATGACTGCGTTTGTTGAGCTCATTTTGGTGTATGTATTTTATTTAACATATGTTCGCCCAAGTGGGAGATTGTTGGATTTAATTTTCTATTGTGGGCTTAATATGTAAAATTAAATATGTACAGCAGTCTAATTGTAAAGTCAATTTCAAATGTGGTCTTGATTGTGAATAATTGACTATTGAGGTATCAACTGATTATAGATATTAAGTGTAGAGACCATTATATAATTTCTATTTTGTTAAAGGACCGAAATAGGAATTGTACTAACGCTACAGGTCGTGGTCCCCAGAGGAGTTGAATACGATTCAGTTTTATGTTCCTTTCGTACTGCTTCCGCTAAATCGATTCTTCAATTCTCTGGAAGGCTGCAAACCTAATTCTACACATCAAGATGGACGAAGAACGATGTCAGGTACGCAACCTTTTCTTATTCAATCTATTTTGTTGAATCTAGTGGTTTCCATGATCTAGGTTATTGTGGAATTATTTGAGATTAATTCCTAACAAGTTTGCGATGTCCAACAACAATGGCTATTATGCTAAAATTGAGAGAAATAAAAATTTTGATTTACATAACTATTTTGTATAGGAAACTTCTTTGAAAGCAATTGCAACGAACTTTGAACACTTTGATTTTATCAATATAGTTCCATTGCCAATATAACAATTTGCCACGATCTTACAGAAAACTAAAATCCTGTTCGACAATAACTTTTAATTAACTTTTAGCATTTTGACCAAGTCAAAATCCAACATAGCTTTTATAATAACTTTAAAAGACTGAGAGAGCTTTTTATGGATATTTGCTAATCAATTGCAACTCCAAAATAATTAATAGTAACGCAACATTTTTGAGAGATGCAAGATTTGAAATCATACATTCATGTATAGATGTCTTTGAAGCAAACAAAAGACCATCTCATTATTTTTTTTATAAATAATGCGAAAACGGACACGGAAAACAATATTATTAAAAATATAGGAAACGAAAACATGAGAGAAATGCGTAACTATGAACAATATAGGGTTATATTTATAAATGTAAAAGATAAATTATTATATATCATTAAATATATTCAAGAACAAGTCAAGTTCAATCGACATTTAATCATATTCAAAAGAATTACAAGTTCCACACTCATAAAAAAATCATGCTTTGTGAATTTATATTTATTTATGTATTTATTTTAATTAAAAAAATGAGTTTTTGAGAGTTTCTAGTTCATGAAAACGTATATACGAGAGGGAAAATGTGTTTCCAAATTACTCAATTTGCAGAAACATCTCGAAAACGTTTCCGAGGAGTTTCCAAGCATTTCTATGTAGGAAACATTTCCAAAATGCGGAAACGGCATTCAAAGAAAGTTTCCATACGACATAGATTGGTAGCTAATGACTAGTGATTGGCAGATTAAATATTATTATCTAGATAGGTTGTGTGGACACTTTAAAAGGTTTAACATACTCTAATTATACCTGTATCAAACACTGATATATCTCTAGTATAGAAACATTAGCTTTTAGCATTTCGATTTATAATTTTGAATGGCTAAAGGCTAGGTGCCTGTTGGGCAATACTCTAACTGTTTTAGTAACTGCTAGATATTAGCTGGTAGCTGTTTAAAATAAAAATATTTGGTAAAAATAATTGTTTGATTAGCTATTGAATTTAAAATGATAAAAAAAGACACTTGAATATTGAGTTAGAATTTTAACTTATAAATATAGAAGTGAACTCAATATATAAAAAAGAGAGGAAGTTCTATTTTTGACTTTAGCGAAATACATGTTTAAATCTTTGAACTTATCGAGTTTTACTATTATTATGTCCATGAACTTTTGTTTATTGACATTAAACTCCCTCAAATTTCATTTATTTTAAAAAAATTAGGCTCTTATATTTATTAACTTGGGATTAGAGAGTAATAATCATATATGTTAAATACATGTTGATGGGAAAACTTAATCGAAGTATAAATCCATGAACTTCTATTTTTGACATTAGCATATTGGATTCTCCAGTTACTCTAAATCAATTTAAGGCTTAATCTTTATATAAATAAAAGCTAAAGGGCTTAATGCCAACAAATAAAAGTTCAAAGGCTTAATGATCAGAACTCAATAAATTTGGAGGCTTAAACATGAGTCCTAACTTTCACTGCATCTAATACATATATAAATATTATAATTAAGAGTTGAAAATGGTTTTAAAATTGTGGAATTTAAACATTCTTGATTTATTTTCATTTATTAATTTGCCGAATACAATTTCAATCATTTAATTAAAATCTTTAAAATGTAAAACTTTTTCTAAGGTATCCCGCCTGCTGTCTCTATGGAAAAAAAAAATCTAAAATCCTTCTTTTCTTTTTTCATGGGCGGCCATCTGTAAAATATCACCAGTGGTCACCCCTTGTCTTTCTTTTTTCTTTTTTTTTTTTTTTTGAATAATCTTCAGATTTGTATCTTTTGATACAGATATGAGTTATTGTTCTCTATATTTTGGGATTAAGGTTACCCATATTTTGAAATTTTGTTCTTAGATCTAGTCGTTTGACAATTTCTGAGTTTTATTATCACCATTATGGTAATTTTGTTTATGATATTTTATTATTTGGGCAGTTATATATAAAGAAGTGCAGATCTCCTTTTTAATAGAATGAAGAATTTTGAAGATAACCATATCAGACTTGTAGAAAAATCATGAAGTCAAACAGTGGAGTGAGCGATATTTTGTTTATGATATTTTATTATCACCAAGTGGAGTGAGCGATCGCCTACAACACATGTATTATGCTCTGTAAACTTGATCGGATACTTCAAATCAAGATTGTCTTTTTTAATTTTTTGAGTGGTTTATTATTAGACTTACTTTACAAAAATATTTTCCTCTCTTAAAAATAAAAAGTCATTTTCTTAAAAACTTATATAGTTTTCCTTTCACCAAGAAAATATTTTCTATTAACTAATTTTCCTGAATACTCCAAATGTCGAAAAATTTAAAAAATATTTTTGAAGCAATTACTTTTAAAAAACAACCGTAGCCTTGATATTCCTTTTCATTTAAAACCTATGATTAAGTATTTACTTTTGCTACCACCATCTTGTGGAAATCAAAATAAGCTTATTATTAGGTATTACATGTTTTCCATAGAAATAATGTTAAAGGAAGACTTCTTTTTTGTTAGACTTCTTTTGTTGCAACAATAAGTCCATAAACTAAGTGATACGATTGCTTGACCTAGACCACAAACAAACAAATATATAAGTTTTTGAAAAACAATACAACAGAACTTATAGTAATTATGTAATTATGGTTCTAATATGTAATATAAAAATAATACAATAAAAGTTTTTGACACATCACACATCACATTGAATTATGTAATTTTATGGTTCTAATATGAAAGTTTTTGCAATATAAGGGTTGGCTTAGCTCGAATTTTGAGAGGAAATATTTTTTTTAATAATCAAGAACTAACGAGAGAATAGAATTTCGAAATGGAGGCCTCTCATTTATTTCTCAAATTTTAATTTTTTTTTCAATTTATAAAGTATCTAAAAAAATTAGAATGGTTAAATTTCAGGAGTCAAAAATATTGAAAAAGAGTTTTTATAGAATGGTTGATTTAACTTTTTGTAATTTTTTAATTAAAATATAAAAATGTAATTGGATGGATGGAGGAAACTTCGCTGAAGGATTCTCCAACTTGCATTTACTTTGCAACACTTTTTTCACGTCATGGACCATTTTGCTACTCCTCTCTATATATAACAAGCTAGAGCGAGTTGAAGATAAGTATTAAAAATGGATATAATTAAGAGGTATTGTTGGATATTAGTGATTTTATTCTTCTTAAAAGAGAGTTGTGATGGCTGTTTAGAGGAAGAAAGAGTTGCACTATTGCAAATAAAGTCTTCCTTCAATTCTTCTATTTTTGATTATTCTTGGAGGATAGATAGTGTTGCCTGTTGTAATTGGGCAGGCATTGAGTGCGATGAAATTACTAGTCGAGTTACAAAACTCGACCTTTCATCCCAGAGGGATTGGCCTCCATAGAATGATTTTTACTTAAATGCCTCTTTGTTTCTTCCATTCCAACAATTGAAGTATCTTTATTTAGCTAGAAATGATATTACTGGCTGCGTTAAGAATGAAGGTCCTTTTATCTCCGTATATTTATCATTAATTATGATTCAAAATAATTAAATTTATGTATATTTTTAAAATGCTCTTTCATATATGCAGGTTTTGAAAGGTTATCAACACTTTCCAATTTGGAACTCCTTGATTTGGGAGATAATCAATTTAACGATAGTATCTTATCATCGCTGGGTCGTCTTTCATCTTTGAAATACTTAAATTTCGTTCGCAATAGATTGAAAGTAATAATTAATATGCCAGGTGATAACTTCACTTTTTTTTTTTTTTTTTTTTTCCATTTTGCCTCAAACTATTAACAAGAGGCAGCAGAATTGAAGACTTTAATTATTAATTTGAAGGACTAACTTTTTCTTTTCGTCTCAAACTATTTACAATATATATGAATGTCATTTGTAAACTGACGTGTGTTGAGATGTGCAGAACTAAATAATTTGATAGAATTGGATATAAGTTCCAATGAAATCAAAGGCTTCAATTCTTACCATGGTACAATATATTTTTGTTTTCTTATTTACTAATATCTAACAGTTTTGATCTCTTAATTAACAACTTTCTATTATTCCTAAAAGGGCTTTCATCTCTCAAAAAGCTGTATATAGAGCCAACCAGTTGGAAGGAGCATCCGATTTGAAAGGTTATTTTCCTCTCTTTATGATTTTTCTATTAATGTGGATGAAAACTTAATTTAAAATTTAAAATTATCAAATTTAAAATTATCAAAAAATTCCAATATATTTTCACACACTCCTTTTTGAATTTTTATAGGTTTACTTAATTTCAAAAATTTGGAGTATTTGGACTTGAGTTATTCTGCTATCAACAGTAGCTTTGGTCTACAAGACATTGGAATGATGAAGCATCTCAAAACTTTATTATTACCTGGTTGTGGACTTACTGGACCCATACCTACTGATCAAGGTATGTTGAACAATCTCTGGCTCTCCCTTGTATCATCTCTTTCAAATAAATTAGAATTGTAACCAACCAAAGGTTTTTTTTTTTTTTTTTTTTTTTTTTGCAAAATTTCAAATATTCAGGTCTTTGCAAATTGAAGTTTCTGCAAGAGCTAGATATAAGTGACAATTATCTCAATGGTAGTTTGCCATGGTGTCTAGCAAATTTGACATCCCTCAAAAAATTCTCTCTCTATTATAATAACTTTATTGGAGACATTGCTTCATCTCCTCTTAGGAGATTAACATCCCTTGAATATCTAGATCTCTTTCATAATCTCTTCCATATCCCAATCTCACTCTCTCTATTTTTCAACCATTCAAATCTCAATTTTTTGGATTGTCAACAGAACACCATATATGCCATAACAGAGGCTCATAATTTCACTCCAAAGTTTCAGTTAGAGACTCTCCACTTGTCTGGTCATGGGTATGGTAGTGTAGAAATTCCCAAGTTCCTCTATTATCAGTATAATCTGCGATATGTTGATCTATCAAACATTAAAATAAAAGGAGAGTTTCCATTCTGGTTATTAGGCAACAACACAAAACTAAAGGTACTTGATTTGGCCAAAAATTCTCTTTTAGGGCCATTCCAGTTACCTATTCATTCTCCTCCGAATTTGTCATTCTTGGATATTTCTGACAATAGTCTGTATGGATCAATCCCAAAAA
This sequence comes from Jatropha curcas, assembly GCF_041381405.1. Lineage (NCBI taxonomy): Eukaryota > Viridiplantae > Streptophyta > Magnoliopsida > Malpighiales > Euphorbiaceae > Jatropha > Jatropha curcas. The sequence continues at coordinate 23,203,993 of NC_143158.1, read as the reverse complement.
AAATTGGGACACATTTGTCAAGATTAATGGGTTTAAACATGAGGGGGAATGGTTTGAATGCGAATATTCCCCATTCATTTGGAAATATGAGCTTATTGGGAAGTTTGGACTTATCTGACAATAGATTATCAAGAAGTATACTTAAGCAATTGACCGTAGGTTGTATCTCATTATATGAACTCAAACTTTCAAAGAACACTTTGCAAGGATCTTTGAGTGATGTATTTAATGGTGACTCTTCATTATTTATGTTAGATCTTAGCCACAATAACTTAATAGGAAAAATTCCAATGAGGATCGCCAACAATTCTAAATTGAGGTACATTCAGTTAAGTAGTAATCATTTGGAGGGTGGAATTCCAACTCAATTATGCAACTTGTATAACTTAAGCTTGATTGATCTCTCATAATAATCTTTCTGGCCATATTCTCCCTTGTCTGAGGCTTACTAGTGAGCGGTCTCCCTTTCTCCCTGTGGCTCTTCCTCGTCCTTACTCACAACCTTTGGAGTTTACAAACAAGAATGGATTCTATTCTTATCAACCAAGCACACTCCAATATTTCTCGGGGATTGATCTTTCTTGTAATAATTTTTCTGGAGAGATTCCATTTGAAATTGGAGATCTTGATACAATTCAAATGTTAAATCTATCACACAATAGTTTGATTGCATCAATTCCATAAACATTTTCAAATTTGAGGCAAATCGAGAGCTTACATCTTTCTTACAACAATTTGGAAGGGAAATTCCTTCTCAAATTACTCAATTATATTCTTAGAAGTTTTCAGTGTAGCACACAATAACTTATCTGGTAAGACACCTACAAGAGTTGCACAATTTGGAACATTTGATGAAGGCAGCTATGAGGGAAATCCTTTCCTCTGTGGATTGCCACTGCCAAAAGCTTGTTATGCAACAATACCTTCATCACCAATGCCCATAAATTCAATTGATGACAATAGTGGGTTCATCGACATGGATATTTTCTATGTGAGCTTTGTGGTATCTTACATCATAGTTTTGTTGGGAATAATTGCAGTTTTATATATAAATCCATATTGGCGACAAGCTTTGTAACACCCTCCGCCCAGTCCCGTGAGACCCGACGACGGATGCCACATTCGGTGCCGGAGACACCGTTTTAACTTCACATACAAATCATAAAATGAGATTATAAATTAGAAGTAATTGAGTATTCACAAGTTTAGCGAGTAATATGTTTTTCTTATATATATAAAATATTATCCCCCTCTCTGTAGCACCATTCATGACCCGATAAAATAATATCATTTTAAGATTCAAAAATTTTGGGGCGTTACAAGCTTGGTTTTACTATGTAGAGTTGATATCCACCAATTGTTATTACTTTCTTGTTGACAATATTCCTTACTTATTTAAGTTTGGAGTTTCATAAGATTGTATATTATTTTTCTACATTGTCTATGACTAGTATTTTTCATAAGATTGGAGAGGTAAATAGATTTTTCAAAAATAAAACTTATATTTTAAATATGACTAGTATTTAAAAATGTGTGGTGCATGTTTGTAAGTGCTCATTATTAATTTAATAATTTTTTTACAATTTTATTATTTACCAAGAATTATGTTCATTATTATTTTAATTTTTTTTTAAAAATAATTTAATATAATAATTAATAACAAATAACATTGATAATATATAATAATATTAATATTAAATAAAATTAATATATTAACAATTAGATGATAATAATAAATCATTCGATGAATGTTCGGGGTACACTTGATACCGAAATCCTTAATAATGAAAATAAAGAAATAATATACAATATATAATTCATATTTAAGTTAAGACAAATTTTCTACAATAGGATTATACTTCCTAAGTAATATATATATATATATATATATATATATATATATATATATAAACTTCTACAATAGGACATAATTTAAATTTAAATTTTCTATTTTATTAATTTTATAATTATTTTGTACGCTTTATTTTATTTATTAAAATAAGAAACTAGTGTAACCAGTCAAATTAAATTACTTTTATTTTTTCAACTAATGATATCAAAAGCTTTAAAGATATTTTTGTCGATCCATAAATTTATTATAAATATTTTTATCAATCCCAATATTTCTCTTCTTATTTTCACTTTTATATACTCACTTCATTCCACTTTAATAACAATATTTCATCTTTTCAAAACAATTAAAGAAAATGATTGGAACACATTGATTTTCTAAAAATACATAGTAGAATACCTAAATTGGTCTTCTAAAAATACATAGTAGAACACATTGATTTTTTTTGGATACATAGGAGGTTCAATGGACTGAAATAATGTTGTGGACTACATAGCAGGGGGCGAAAAAGTCTCCATTTAATTTTACTACAAAGTCAATGCTAATTTTATCTCGTATTAAAGGGAAACTAATAAACTTATCTTTATATTATGCCAAAATTAATTACTTTGTCCTCTTATTTTTTAAAATACACTATTTTGTCCTCATGTATTAATTTCGTCCAACTATTTCGTCATTCCATCAATATTTTCATTTCTTGCTGTTTAATTTAAAAGAAAAGACTAAAATATCTTTTTGTCAATTGTTCATTTCTCTTCCCTTCACTTCCTGTTCATTCTCTCTCTTCCTGTTCACTTTTTTTTTTTTTTTTTTATGATTTTATAATTCAAATACCCTCTTAGCATTCATAATTCTCTCTGCTTTTCTAAGTGTGGATTTTAATCGAACACTTGATGGGCAGAAAATTATAAAAATCCAAAAAATCTCTTTTAAATTTTTTGTGGTCTGTGTTGTTGTAATCTTCTGATTGAGTTGGAAGACCCTTAGAGGAATCATATCACTTGCTATTACATTTTGTATGTATAATGTCAATTAGATTTAAAATAGGAAAATGAGTAAACAAAGAAATATAGAGTAAATGTAAAATGTTTTAACCAGTGAACCAATTGTTGCTTATTGGAAGATGCAAATTCTTTTTGGATTTATTTTTAAATATAGTTTTAAAACTTTTTTTTATAATCACAAAATTTTCTTTTAACCGGAGAAGATGTCTAGTTACATGTTCTTTTAATTTATTTTTTAATTTATTTAAATTTGGTAGAAAATGCAAACTTAACGGAAAAAAGTTAAATTTTTTGATGGAAGAAGTGTACAATGATAAAAAATATAGGGATAAAGTAGTGTATTAAAAAAAAAAGGGAAAAGTAATTAATTTTGACAAAATATAGGGACAATATTATAATTTTCCCCATATTAAAGCACCAAGATTAGGGTAGTACTTTCATTTGAGCAAACTAGATAACTTATCATTAAATTTAATTTTTATAGAAAAAAAGAATATACCAAACGTTTTGCATGTACTATACGAGATGCAGAGGAGAACCTCCTGTACTCGTTAAGGACCAGCACCTTTATTCGCGAAGGACCAGACCCTGGGCCACCAATTTCGGTAAGGCAACTCTTTGAACACTTCTCAGACTTTATTTTAAATTCAGGAGTCTCCCAATGAGGATTCCAGCTATTCGAAATATCATTAGGGATGTATTTAGGCTTTTTCTTTCACCGTTTACCAAGCATGCCCCTATAGGGCTCTAGAGCCTTCTTACTCCAGATTTTTTTTACAGATGCATCAATCTCCTCATCTCACACAAAATGTTTCTAAGGCCATAAAGCACAAAAAAACACACATAAAATGGACACATTTATCAAGCTAGTCATTAATATTCTATAAGCCAAAGCAAAGTAAGAAAAATCAAAACACAGTCATGGGATGATATGTCTACTTAAAAAAAATTCAGATTATACACGTAGTTTATCATTGAGCTAAAGTCATATAATATGTTGATGAAAATATAGTCTAAGGGGAGGAAAAGAATATATTACAACACCTTAAACTCTTGCTAGTATATGTCCTTCGTTTCTGTAGGCACAAACTTCCATTCATAACCCGCTGGATCCAATTGCTGCTGTGGTGGTGGGAGTTGTGGCAATTGCTGCTGCTGTGGCTATGACTGTAGCGTTTGTTATGGCTGTGGCTGTGACTGTGGCTGTTGTTGTGGCTGTGGTAACCACACTTTGAGTCTGAACAATGATGCATCACACCTTCCTCAGTTGCATGCTCAGCGTGCCATCTCATATGCTCTGCAGTGGCTTTAGATGCATACAATCATTGTAGCCTATGAGTGATGGGGAACTAATACATCCGTTTGTAAGGAACAAGAGATTTCTGATTAGCAGAAGGATGTGTCGTTGGCTTATATCGTGGTTGATTACAGAACTTACAATAAGTCAAGTCACTGTCTTCAACCAAATAAATCATACACCCGTTGTTACAACTATGAATCTTTTGAACAGGCATGTTTTGACCTTGAACTAGCTTCTTTGTTTGGTAGAAATTGTGTCATAACGTTATCCCTTGGCATCAACTCTTTCATTAATTGACACATGTCATCAAAACATCTTTCGGAGAGCTGATGTTCTGACTTTATGTGCAACATACACGCAACAGCTGACAGCTTAGAATGACTTTCACAACCATGCCATACTGCTTCATTTGCAGAACTCAACAAACTATAAAATTATTGGGCATTAGGTTTGGTGCTTCTTCCATATCATTGGGATTAAATGAGGGACCAGCAGCATCATGGACCATTCTATGATATTCAGTAGAAGGCTCGTCAAATGCACCAGCGTTTCCTGATGAATCATTCATAATTTGATCCCTCACCTCTGGCTGGTCGCCATTTGCCATAACTTCAGCTTCCCCATGCATGGTCCAAACATAATAGCCTGGTACGAAACCGTGTTTAAATATGTGTTTCTCAACTATAAACATGTCTTCGAAGTTCCGGTTTCGACATCTCCTCCTATTACATGGACACCTTATATTATCACCATCCCTACCTTCCACATGATTACAAGCAAAATTAAGAAATTCTAGGATACCCATCTTAAATTCTTTATTTGGTAGACCATCTGTTAACCTTCTATACATCCATTCACGATTTGAATTCATTTTTCCTGATATTGTTATTTAAAGAAAAGATTTCAACTTGCATTAAATTAAATACAGTAACTATATTAAATTTATTTGTCTTGAAAATGAATTAGAAATTAAAACGTAAAATAGAAATGAAAATAAAATACATTAAATAGAAATGAAAACATAATTCTATACTAGGACTAAATTGGGCGGTTTACTTATAGTGAAAACATGAAAAGAGGATAACTTTTAGAAATTTTATTATAATATAATTTAAAGTAAAAGAAATACAAATGTCATTTCCTAGAGAATCTAAATCCCTATATAGACATGATACATTTGCTAAATTGAACTTGTTGACAATGGTATATTTTCTAAGATTACCCAAAGTATTGTGAACCCTTTTCTAAATGGATTGGACCCACCAAGATCCCATCTCAAATTCAATTCAAAACCTTGCAACACCAAGATTATAGTCTACAGATCTTTAATTAGAGAGATTTAATTATTTAGTCAAAATACATAATTAATAAATAATTAGCAAAAAAAAAAAATTATTTGGTAATGTATTGTCAATCCCATAATATAAAAATAAAAATTTTGATACTATAGTCTCTTATTATAGTATTTAAATAAGCAAGCCTAAGCTAGTTGCCTTTTGGCTTTGATTGATTGTACCAAGGAAAGAGAAGCTAAATTTCAACTATTCCCTGCTGTTGAAGTAGTATGGTGATTGGTGGGGTTTAAGATTAAAAGTTGTTTGCTTAGAAGAAGCAACCTGGGCACAAAGTCATCAATGAGCATATCAATAATTAGCCCCCTACAAATTAAATATATGAGTGGGCCATTTCTTCTAAAATATCAGTTGGGTTAACCCTTGTCAGGCAACAACAACAGCAGAAGATATCTCAAAAGTTATACAGTTAATTAATTGTTAGAAGGGTTGTCTAACTGTCAAGCCAAAGCACCCATATTGGAGAACTGTGACTAGGACTCAAACCATTGGAGAACTGTGACTAGGACTCAAACCAAGCCCCTCGTACACGTGCGATACGAAGCATACAAATTCATAAAGGAAGTACAAATTCATTTCTAAAAGAGAGAAAACTTTTAGATAACAGGTAGTGACACAAAGCATACGAATTCATTTCCATTGAAACATATGTGTTCATATAGAGAATAAAGGAAGTACTAGTAGATGCATTTAGAGCTGGAAATAGAAAACTGAACAGAAGATAGAAACAGAGTCTATGGAGATGGAGGCCAACCATACAATCCAGCATCCTCAATTCCTTCGTAGAAACAAACACAGATTTAATAAACTCTTGCTAATATCATTCCATTCTCATAAACTCTTGCTAATATCATTGCATGTTTGCTAATTACAAACAAACACAGATTTTCAAATTATGAGAAAATGCAAAGAACATAGATTATAAACAAAATAAAGAGAAAAATGAAGATTTTCAAACACAGATTATAAACAAATTCAAACACAGATTTTCAAGGCGTTTACTAAACAAAGAGGAAAAGGGGAAAAAAGGGAAAGTAAGCTTACCAGTAAAAAAATGGCGATTTGCTGCTTAAGATGGATGGAGAACTAGAGCTCTGTGATTGATAAGCAAGCGGGGTCTCTTACTTGAGGGAAGTCACATTCCTATTGCTTCTGAACAAAGATGGGAAGTCACCTGACATCAATCGATAAGAAGACCGAGGTAGAAGGAGAGAGCGCTAGGGATTTGATAGATAGGGAATTGTATAAGGTAAGGGGAGGTTTAGTGCGTAGATAGGCTAAATGACGTAGTTTTAAGTTCCTTTTTTATTTTTTTTTTATTTTAATCAAAATAATTAAGGTTTTGATTACTTTTTTCCTTTATACAAATATCAACAAAAATAAAAATTTTCATTTCAATTAAGATTTTTTCAGTTTTTATTTTATTTTAAAATTAAATTAAGAGGAGAAAATGTTTTGATTACTTTTTTCCTTCATATAAATACCAACAAGAGTTAAAAAATATTTAAAAATTAAAATAACTTGAACTTGAAAATAATACCAAATTTTTCAATGCAATATTGGGTTAAAATATTTATATTTTTACTCCAACTATTATTTTCAAATTTTTACTTAATTCATGATATAGTATTTCTAAATAAATAATAATAAATTTAAACACAGATATAACAAAATATGTGGAAAACTATTAGCAACGGATGAAAAGGTCGTTTCTATTTTCCGTTTCTACTCCGTACCTAATCTGTGGCTAAGAAGCAGGATACTTTTCACAATGATTTGAGCAACGGATTTGATATCCGTTTCTAACTCCGTTCTTATCCGTACCTCGGTTACGTGCTCTAATTTCTGGCCAACATTAGCAACGCAAATTTCCGTTTCTAAATAATACGTTTTCAATCCGTCTCCAATCCGTTCCTAAAGTTAATCAGAAATTGGAGTGTATTGTCCGTTTGTTATCCGTTTCTATTTGGCAACAGATAAGTCCGTTGCTAAAGATCCGAAGCTATTCGGCAATTTTCTTGTAGTGCCTGCAGGAGGGGCGAAGAGTCTTAACTATAATTAAATTCCAAGTCTGATTTGATGATCCCTGACAATGGTTTTTGGAAGTGTACGAAATCGCCACAAGTAATATATGATGAGTAGAATATCGTTCCCACGAGAATTGTATACCAAGTACCAAAATTATGTTAACCTATTATTATTTAAACGATAAATGAAGATATTGTTTCAAGAATTTAAATTCAACAAATAAAAATAAGAAGAAATCAAGCAAGCAATTATTGATTAAAGAAATCAAGAATTTAAAACTACTAGGGGAATTTGATTTCACTTAATTCTATCCAATTTATTTTATTAGTTCATTAATCAATTTTAATTGTTCACTAACAAGCTCTCCCGATGTATTGTTAGCTATTTTAATTCCATTTAATTACCTATCTTCCAATAGCACAATCAAACATGAATTAAATCATTAAGTTTTGTAGTTGCTTATGAATTCATAAATTAAAGTTGTTAATTAATGAAAACCCCCATGAGTCAAACCATATAGCTTCCGCATCAAGTTATTATTCTCATGTGATTCATTAACTTTTTCGTATCAAAAATCCTTCTTCCGATAGTGATTAATGAAATAAATCAATCCAGGGGAGAAACTCTGCCTGGAAGCATTAAGTTTATCAATAAATCATAACTTGAACAAAGAAAAATAAATCTAATATTATAAATTGGAAAAGAATTTAAGCTAGATCAATTCCCTAGTATGAGAGTTTAGTTAGACATAGTACTTAAATAAAACTCAGTAATACTTGTTAAATATTCCATAATCAGTAAGAATAATGAAAGAAATAAACAAGATTAAGAGTTTAGAAATAAGAACTAGTTAACAATTGGCTCCGGATGGCTTCCTTGAATCTTTGCACAACTCTTGAAATACTTGAACTCTTGAAGAAATGAAACTATATATACTAGACTAAGAGAATGAGATGAGATAGATTGGAGTAGAATGGTGTGAGATGGATTGATATGGGGATGCCTTTTACAATGAACTCTTCTTCCCTTTATATAGACTCCTTGGAAGGGAAATCCACATAGTTTAGGGAATAAAGTCCACCTTTGTTGGGAAATAAAGTTCTCAATCATGACTTTCCCATGTGCATAGATTAAAGCTTGCTTTGCATGTGAAGAAAGTATCCAAGGTGAGCTCATGAAAATGGTGGGAATTGGTTGGCAATTTTTTTGACTCAAATCAGCTTTTGGTCTTTAGCACGGGCGTGCTGGGAAGCACGGTCTGGGCATGCTAGATCTTGGCTTTATGGAAGGATCAGCACGGGCCGTGCCCAAGGGCACGCTTGAGTGGGGTCTTATGGCACGGGCGTGCTTAATAGCATGGGCAGGGCGTGCTAGGCTCTGGAAGTCCAAGTAATTGTAGCACGGGCGTGCTTCAGCGAGCACGCCCTTGGTTGATATCTTCATTGTGGCACGGGCGTGCTCCCTAGCACGGTCTAGGCGTGCTAGGCTCTGGAAGTCCAGGGTGTTTGTAGCAGGGGCGTGTTGTCTAGCACGGCTAGGGCGTGCTAGAGTCTGACTCTTCACTTGATTTTTCTTATTCCTAGCACGGGCGTGCTGATGTGCACGGCCTAGGCGTGCTAAAGGCTGACTATTTTTGCTTCATTTTGTCATTTTCTGTGCCAAATCCTACAAATTTTCTTGAGATCAAGTGAGTTGTGTTTCAAGAAAGCTTTTGAATAAAAACATAGCAAAATTAAATAAAAATTAATTTAAATAAATAAAAATATTGAAAATCTTAATAAAAATTACATAAAAATTACTATAAAAATAACACTATCAAAATTCCCCAAACTTAAACCATTGCTTGTCCTCAAGCAACAAAACTAAAATATTAACTTAATATGGTATGGAATAATCATTCACAATTTTTAATAAGTATCCAAATCATTAACATAAGAATAAATTATGTTTTCCTATGCTAATTATTTTCTAGCTAAAATTCAATTTTTTAAGAGAACATATTCCTTAAATTAAACATAAGTTAACAAGATTTTTATAATCAACAATTATTTAATCTTATGACAATCAGAACATGAATTTACAAAAATCATTTAACCTTTTAATAAGATATAAGTGTAACACTCCCATAGGCAAAATTAGTCATCCCTTCTCCACAATTAAAATGCATACATTTTCAAAAGATCAAAAGGTCTTTATTTAGGTTGTAGTGGGGTTTTAGAGATATAATTTTAGCTAAAGAAGAAAAGGATAATATGGTGGACAAAAGATACAAATAATGCTTAATATCAGGATTTTTATTTATTAAAACAATTTTTATTTATAAAGGGAGATTAAATTGAAGTTCCTTACTAGCTCAAAATTAGAGTATTTTTGGCAAGGTCTCTTCATAGCACCTTTGATAACTTCTTCCTTGCTAAAGTTCCCCAAGTTGATTTTTTTTGATTGATTTCTTTTATTTGCGGGGAGTTTCTCTTTTTCTCTTTTGCTAGTATTAATGGAATTTTCTCCCTTTGTTGCTATGTTTTTAATAAAAATCAAATCCTTCAATTACACATTATTGCACTTAGGGTGGAGAATTAGTTTGGTTTAATGGTTAGGTTTAAGTAAAGGTGAACAATAAATTATTGGATATAGGCTTCAAATTGGTTGCAACGGTCACACTTTAACTTAGGTGGTCTAGGCTAAGTATGAAGGTTTAACAAAGAATGCCTAAATCATCTCTTTCTAAATGTAAGTATTAAAAAATTTTTATCTTGAAGAAAATTCTAATTTTGTTCTAGGAATGGCAAGGTTAAATAAGTTTTTATGAAAAACATATCTATTTGTCATAAAATTTTCATAAAGTTAATGTTTATAATCTTATAAACAAATGGTTAAACCAAAGAAATATGTTAAGTTAAAAATTTAAATTTTAGCTAAAAGTAATTAACTTTCGAAGAACAATTAATTTAATCAAAGGCTAATGAATTGAAGATAAATTTTAAATTTGATCACAATTATTTCAACCTTATTTTACTTAATGAAACAAGAGAAAATAACACTAACTATTTAAATAACATAAGAATTTTATAGTTTAGCTAAAAACTTCCTCCCCCAACTTAGTTGAGCACATTGTCCTCAATGAGCCTTATTCAAATCCCCAAATTTATCAAATTATGGATAATTCAACAAAAGAGTAAGAAGTGGAGAGATAAGTACCATCCTTGTATTGAACAATACAAGAAAGCCGGGCGGTGGAGTTTATCAAAGCTATAAGGTTAGAAAAGCACTAATAACAGAAATATATAAATAGAAGATCCAAAGTATAGACTGAAAACACCAGTGAAGTCAAAAGCCAAGAGAGAATGTTCAGCAAAAACAAAAATAGAGAGCAACCAAAAACAAAGCGAAGTCCGTCAAGATTCCGGTGGTGGAGGTGGAGGAGGTCACAACAACTGAAGCATAGTTTGAAGTTGATCAACAATGCCCTGATATTGGCTCTGCATAGTGTCCATACGGGAGTCGAGGCTGCCATGCATGATTTCGATCGACTGAAAGTGGTCAGCAATCATCGACTCCATTCCATGAAGCTTAGTATCAAACATGTCCATTCGGGACATCATCCGTGCAAGCACTTCATCATTAGACATGTTTGATGCTCCCTGAAAAGATGGACCAGCTCCAGAAGTACCTGCACCAAAAGAAGTACCAAAAGTAGGGAAAGGAGGTGGAATATCCTCCTCCCTGTTAGTGTCACCGGCATCCGCAGCTACCTCATCATCAGAACTATCTTCTCGAGCACCCGCTAAACGGTATGAATCTCCCACTTTTTCCACTAGCTTCATATGAATCATAACGTCTAAGTCTAATCTGGTGCCCCTTCCTCCTCCCACACTATCAAAAATCGGCCTAGCGGGGTTCCAAACTCTCAAATATGCAGCAATGCGGGTCACAAAACACCCCATCATAATAGCCCCTTTATCGGCTCTAGCCACTCTAGCCCATCGTTGGCATAGCCAATAACCAATATTCAGCGAAATTCCTTAATTAATGGCCCATATAAAATACAATTCGTTGCGGCCCAACACCTCATCACTCTCACTTCTTCCAAAAATAGTATTGGCGAGAAATTTGTGAATATACCGCAAAGCAGGATTTCTCAATTTAGTTGCTTTGGAGAGTCTAGGATTATAATTATGTTCTCCAGTTAAATCATGCCATCTACTACCATCCATATAATCCATAGGTACTTGGTTAATCGCATTTTCAGTGTGAAAATAAAAAATGTGACTAAATTCATTCACCGAAAGCTCAAAATTTCTGCCAAATAACCTGAATCTAATTTTGCTAGGAAAATCAACAGGAAACAATCGAATAATGGAAGAATATGAACTCAAAAACTCTAGAGTTAAAGATGCATAGACAAGATCCTTCATGCTAATAAATTGCCCCCACCCAACACGCCTAAGGGGTTCTAACACAGCATCCCGAAGCCCCACTTGTGATAGTGCAGATTCATCAATAAATCTATTCGGTAAAATAGGGCGTAGTGAGAGTTTGGTATACCTTTCTTGTTGTTCCGGAGAAGAAATCTCAAAGGGAGGAGGAGTCGAAGTTGTAGGAGGTGGAACAGGTGGTGGAGAAGCGGTGGAGGACCGAGCGATTGGGCGTTGTCTAGCGGCGACTAAAGATGCCAGCCTGCTGCACTTGTATCGTGGAGGCATGGTGAAGGAGAGGGTGGAGAAATTTGGTGTTTTGTGGTTGTGGTGTTGAGAGAAAAAGAGAGAAAAGTTTTGAGAAGGAGGAGGCGGCTAGGGCGTGCTAAGTGAGAATGAGATGTTTAGGGCGTGCGCTTGAAATAGAGGCGCGCTTTAATGCGCCTATCTGAACATGGCACGGCTGTGCTACATAGCACGGCCAGGGCGTGCTTGCTTCTGTCTCTCAAGAGTAAATTTTTTTTTTCTTTGAAGCAGGGCGTGCTACCTCTTGGATTTCTTCTGATTCCTTAAAAATTAGATTGAAAGCAAAACAATGGAAAATAAAACAAAATAATTGAAATAAAGGTTTAAATAAAGTGGGTTGTCTCCCACAAGCGCTTTTATTTAATGTCGTTAAGCTCGACATATTGAACCTGATTCAAGCTATTTAAGACTTATAGCTGTTTTAACAGGATCGAAATTTCCATTGTGGAAAACCTTTAATCGTTGAGCATTGACCTTAAAACTTCAGTCACCATCTATTATCTCGACTGCTCCATGTGGGAAAATCTCCTTAATCGTGAAAGGGCCGGACCATCTTGAGCGCAATTTACTTGGAAAAAGGTGGAGCCTAGAGTTGTAGAGTAATACCTGTTGGCCTACTCTTAGATTCCGCAGGATAATATGCTTATCATGCCATTTTTTTGTGCGCTCTTTATATATTTTGGCATTTTCATAAGCATGAAGCCGCAATTCTTCCATCATGTTTAATTGCAGCAGCCTCTTTTGACTAACTTCCTTAGTATCAAAGTTAAGAAATTGGATCGCCCAATATGCCTTGTGTTCCAACTCGACAGGGAGGTGACAAGCCTTATCATACACCATTCGATATGAAGACATACCAATTGGTGTTTTGAAGGTGATTCGGTAGGCCCAAAGAGCGCATCGAGTTTCTTGGACTAGTCCTTCCTGGAGTGGCCAACCGTTGTCTCCAAAATTTTCTTGATTTCCCTATTCGTGTCTTCCACTTGTCCACTCGTTTGAGGGTGATACGGCGTACCTACACGGTGAGTAACACCATATCTGGAAAGAAGGGAATCTAAGTACTTGTTACAGAAGTGTTTTCCTCCATCGGTGATTATAGCTCTTGGAGTTCCGTGTCATGTGAAAATATATTTCTTTATGAAGATCATCACACTTTTGGCATCATTATTTGGAAGGGCTACAGCTTCTGCCCATTTTGAAACGTAGTCGACCGCCACTAAAATGTATTGGTTGGAAAATGATGGTGGAAAAGGACCCATGAAATCCAAACCCCAAACATCAAATATTTCCACTTCAAGGATGTTGTTTAGTGGCATTTCATGTCGTTTTGAAGTGTTGCCTAACCTTTGACAACGGTCACATAGACGAACAAAATTAAAGGCATCTTTAAACAAGTTAGGCCAGTATAAACCGCTTTCCAAAACACGCGCTGCTGTGTTGCTTGCTCCAAAGTGTCCTCCACACTCCATTGAATGGCAAAATCGAAGAACACTTTCCATTTCTTCTTCCGGTATGCAACGTCGAAAGAGTTGGTCACTACAATACTTGAACAAAAATGGTTCCTCCCAATAATAGTATTTAAGATCATGGAAAAATTTTTTCTTTTGTTGATAGGAAAGATTGGGAGGAAGGATTTTGCAAGCAAACTAGTTGACTGTATCAGCATACCAAGGAGCTTGTGCCTTAGCTAGAAGAAAAAGATGTTCGTGGGGAAAATCTTCATTAATTTGCAGTTCTGCTTGTTCTTCTTCCCCTAACTCAAGCCTAGATAAGTGATCCGCTACAAGATTTTCGGTTCCCTTTTTATCTCGAATTTCTATATCAAATTCCTGCAAAAGAAGAACCCAACGAATCAATCTTGGCTTTGCATCTTTCTTTTCTAACAGATACTTAATAGCAGAGTGATCAGTGTACACTATTGTTTTAGCTCCAATTAAATAAGCTCTAAATTTATCAAATGCAAAAATAATAGATAGGAGTTCTTTCTCAGTGGTGGCATAGTTTAATTGCGCATCATTCAATGTGCGGCTTGCATAGTAAATGACATGTAATTTCTTTTCTTTTCTTTGCCCAAGAACAGCTCCTACAGCATGATCACTTGCATCACACATAAGTTCAAAGGGGTGACTCCAATCTGGTGTAGAAATGATTGGCGCTGAAGTCAACTCCTTCTTTAATCTGTTAAAGGCATTTAAACACTCTTTGTCAAAGTTGAAAGGAACATCTTTTACTAACAAATTACAAAGAGGTTTAGTAATTTTGGAGAAATCTTTGATAAATCTCCTGTAAAATCCGGCATGGCCAAGAAAGCTCCTGACTCCTCTTATTGAGTTTGGAGGGGGTAGTTTTTCAATCACCTCCACTTTGGCCTTATCTACTTCAATCCCCTTCTGTGAGATTTTGTGGCCTAAAACAATTCCTTCACTAACCATGAAATGGCATTTTTCCCAATTGAGAATAAGGTTAGTGTCCTCGCATCGCTGCATCACTAAAGAGAGGTTATAGAGACACAATTCAAAAGAAGAACCGAACACAGAAAAATCATCCATAAATATTTTAATGAATTTTTCAACCATGTCTGAAAATATGGACATCATACACCTCTGAAACGTTGCTGGAGCATTGCACAACACAAAAGGCATTCTCCAGTACACGAAAGTACCGTAAGGACAAGTGAAAGTGGTTTTCTCTTGATCCTCCGGAGCAATCGGTATCTGGAAATATCCTGAATAGCCATCTAGAAAATAATAGTAAGGATAGCCTGCAAGTTTTTCAAGCATTTGATCAATAAAAGGTAAGGAGAAATGATCCTTGCGTGTTGCTTTGTTTAATTTCCTGTAATCAATGCACACACGCCAACCTGTGACAGTTTTAATTGGAATTAATTCATTATTTTCGTTGGAAATTACTGTCATACCTCCTTTCTTTGGGACCACTTGGATAGGACTTACTCAACTACTATCTGAAATTGGATAAATGATGCCTGCATCCAAGAGTTTTATGATCTCTACCTTGACCACTTCCTTCATGTTTGGATTCAATCTTCTTTGATGCTCAATTGAAGGTTTGTAGTCCTCCTCCATCAGGATCTTGTGCATACATACACTTGGACTTATCCCCTGCAAGTTAGAAATTGACCATCCTAAAGCTTTCCTATGTTTCTGCAGAACCTGCAATAGCTTTTCTTCTTGATCAAGTGTTAAGTGAGAAGAAATAATAACAGGAAAAGAACTAGTATTACCTAAGAATGCATGCTTCAAATGAGATGGAAGCTATTTCAGTTCTTGCCTTGGGGGTTCACTTTCTTTTTCATCTATGATGTTTTGATTAATGTTATTATTATCTTCGTTATGCAGATTGTCTTTTACACATTCATCAACAACATCAATCCTAAAATAGTCATCATAATCCATAGGGAGTTTACATGACTTCAAAACATAAAAAATCACCTCCTCATGACCTACCCTCAAGGTTAATTTTCCTTCGTGCACATCAATCAACGCTCTTGCAGTTGCAAGAAAGGGTCTTCCAAGGATCAAGGATCCTTCCCTACCTTCATTAATATCAAGAATCACAAAATCAACAGGAAAAATGAATTTCCCTACCTTGACAAGCACATCTTCTACAATTCCTTTCGGATATTTGATCGATCGATCTACTAATTGTAGAGACATCCTGGTTGACTTTAGCTCCCCCATCCCTAGCATCTTAAAAATTTCGTAAGACATAAGATTAATGCTAGCTCCTAAATCTGCTAAAGCTTTTTCAAAATTAAGATTGCCAATATTACAAGGGATAGAAAAACTTCCTGGATCATTTAGTTTAGGAGGCAATTTATTCTGAATAATTGCACTGCACTCCTCTGTCAACATCACCATTCCTTGATCATCGGTCTTTCTTTTCTTGCTCAGAATTTCTTTCAAGAATTTTGCATAATTGGGCATTTGGGCAAGAGCTTCAGCAAAAGGTATGTTGATTTAAAGCTTTTTGAAGACGTCAAGAAACTTGAGGAAACTCTTATCGTCTTGTGTTTTCTTTAATCTTTGTGGAAAGGGGACAGGTGGAACATAAGGTTTCACTTCTTCCTTCTTTTCTAGATCAATGATGGGAACCTTTCTCTGCTCTTCCTTCTCTTTCTCAATCCCGGTCGTACCTTCTAACTGCTTACCACCTCTCAAGGTGATGGCTTATACCTGTTCTTTAGGATTTTTCTCAGTGTTACTAGGTAACGTACCTTGAGGTCTGGTTGCCATCATGTTTGCAAATTGTCCCAGCTGAATCTCCAAGTTTCTTATCGCAGCTTGTTGGATTTTATTGTTCTCTCTAGTTTCGTTCATAAAATCCATGTGTGATTTGGAAAGGGCAGTGAGGAGATCGTCATGAGACTTTTTCTCCGGAAGTATGAAACCTGGTGGTGAGTTCAAAGTGTTATTTTGATTTCTGTACGAAAGATTAGGATGATTTCTCAACCTGTTATCATAAGAATTCGAGTACGGGTAATTCCTTCTTCCTTGATTTATCACGTAATTCACTTGCTCCAAGGTTTGTGGATTTGCAGAATCTAACATGCATTCTTCAATCCCATGTTGTTCATTGCATCTGTCACAATTCATTGCATCTGTCACAAGCTTGTACAATGGAATTCACAGATTTAGTGGTTAATAAATCTAACTTTCTTACCATATTGTCTACCTTGGCATTGAGTGTAGTGATGGCATCAATCTCATAAATTCCTGCAGTTTTTCTCCTCTCGGAAGAGCTTTGATAGTGGCTATTGCTTGCCATCTCCTCTATCAAATCATATGCTTCGTCAATTTCTTTTCTTTCAAAAGATCCTCCTGCAGCTGCATCCAAAGTAATCTTAATATTAGGGGATAATGCATTATAAAAAAGTTTAAACTTGTAACCACTTAGGTAAACTATGGTGAGGGCATTTTCTTAGTAAATCTTTGAATCTTTCCCAAGCTTCATATAAGCTTTCTTGATCATGGTGAACAAAGGTCAAAATCTCATTTCTCAATTTTGTAGTTTTAGAAGATGGAAAGAATTTTGCTAAAAATTTTTGAGCTAATTCTTCCCATGTTGTAAAACTTCCAGCATGATATGATTGTAACCAAGATCGTGCCTTGTCCCTAAGGGTGAAAGGAAAGAGTCTCAATTATATGGCATCTTCAGAAATGCCATTTTGTTTGAAGGTATCACAAATCTCCAGGAAATTTGTGATGTGAGCATTTGGATCTTCACTAGGTAGACCTCCATATTGAATTGAAGTGGAGAGCATTTGAATAATTATAGGTTTAATTTCAAAATTGTTAGCTTCCACTCTAGGTCTAGTGATACTTGAGGTTGCTCCATTGAAAGAAGGTGTTGTGTAATCTCGCAATGTGAGGACATTAGGTTGGCGCCTGTTTTGAGGATTGTTCTGAGGTGGAGGATTGATTTCAAGATCCATGTTTGCTTGCTGTTCTGACGTGTTCTCACGTGCTCTTCCAGCAGTGTTGTTTCTACGGTAGGTCTTTTCGACTTCTGGATCAAAGATCAGGGGTTCAGTTCTTCCTAACCTACTTTGCATAAAAACCTGAAATAATCTTCAAAAAAATTAAATGAACAAAAATGAATGTCTAAATTAATAATAGGATAATTCGTATTGATATTGGTAACGCCACTCCCCGGCAACGGTGCCAAAAACTTGACAATGGTTTTCGCAAGTGTACGAAATCGCCACAAGTAATATATGATGAGTAGAATATCGTTCCCACGAGGATTGTATACCAAGTACCAAAATTATGTTAACCTATTATTATTTAAACGATAAATGAAGATATTGTTTCAAGAATTTAAATTCAACAAATAAAAATAAGAAGAAATCAAGCAAGCAATTATTGATTAAAGAAATCAAGAATTTAAAACTACTAGGGAATTTGATTTCACTTAATTCTATCCAATTTATTTTATTAGTTCATTAATCAATTTTAATTTTTCAAGTAGGGGAAACAACTCTAAAATCACTAACAAGCTCTCCCGATGTATTGTTAGCTATTTTAATTCCGTTTAATTACCTATCTTCCAATAGCACAATCAAACATGAATTAAATCATTAAGTTTTGTAGTTGCTTATAAATTCATAAATTAAAGTTGTTAATTCATGAAAACCCCCCATGAGTCAAACCATATAGCTTTCGCATCAAGTTATTATTCTCATGTGATTCATTAACTTTTTCGTATAAAAAATCCTTCTTCCGATAGTGATTAATAAATAAATCAATCCAGGGGAGAAACTCTGCCTGGAAGCATTAAGTTTATCAATAAATCATAACATGAACAAAGAAAAATAAATCTAATATTATAAATTGGAAAAGAATTTAAGCTACATCAATTCCCTAGTATGAGAGTTTAGTTAGACATAGTACTTAAATAAAACTCAGTAATACTTGTTAAATATTCCATAATCAGTAAGAATAATGAAAGAAATAAACAAGATTAAGAGTTTAGAAATAAGAACTAGTTAACAATTGGCTTCGGATGGCTTCCTTGAATCTTTGCACAACTCTTGAAATACTTGAACTCTTGAAGAAATGAAACTATATATACAAGACTAAGAGTATGAGATGAGATAGAATGGAGTAGAATGGTGTGAGATGGATTGATATGGGGATGCCTTTTACAATGAACTCTTCTTCCCTTAATATAGACTCCTTGGAAGGGAAATCCACATAGTTTAGGGAATAAAGTCTACCTTTGTTAGGAAATAAAGTTCTCAATCAAGCCTTAAATTTGACTTAATGATGACTTTCCCATGTGCAAAGATTAAAGCTTGATTTGCATGTGAAGAAAGTATCCAAGGTGAGCTCATGAAAATGGTAGGAATTGGTTGGCAATTTTTTTGAATCAAATTAGCTCTTGGTCTTTAGCACGGGCGTGCTGGGAAGCACGGTCTGGGCTTGCTAGATCTTGGCTTTGTGGAAGGATCAGCATGGGCCGTGCCCAAGGGCACGCTTGAGTGGGGTCTTATGGCACGAGCGTGCTTAATAGCACGGGCAGGCAAGGGTGGCCACGGTTCCGGAACCGGCGGTTCCGGTTCCAAAAAAACTGGAACAGGAACCGAACCGAAAAGGTCCGGTTCCAGTTCCAGTTTGGAACCGTCCGGTTTCGGTTCCGGTTCCGATGACAAAACCGACGGTTCCGATCGGTTTTTCGGCGAATCGCATAATTTTAAATTTTAAATTTTGAAGACCGGTTTTCAAAATTTAATAAATTTGTGAAAGTTATTTGTAAAAAAAATACACCTAAAAAATTAAAAAATTCTTCAATTAAATTTATTTTTTTAAAGACTTGAACATAATTATTTTTTTAAAAAAAATTCTTCAACTGAATTTATTTTTTGTTTAAAAAAGTTTGAACATAATTTAAAAAAAAAAAAAGGGCTTGAACTTAATTTAAAAAAAAAAAAAATTAAGTTGCCTACGTATCCTCTTGGAGTTTAGAGGAATCAAAGCCCACGTAGTTCTTACTTACCTTATACCAATTTCACCCCTTTTACCTTAATCGCTATTTGCACCACCGGTTGATGTTCCCGTTGAGGACCCATCGTATAAATCATATAAATCTTCATTTTCTTTTGGATTTTCTTGTGCTCTTAGTTCGGCCTTGCTCCAATCATCCACGCATGATTGTGCTTCTAATGAATCGGGTGTCATACGAGATCGTGTTTCATCAAGTATGTTTCCTCCTTGACTAAAAGCTTGTTCAACCGCAACAGTGGAGACCGGAGCTGCTAAAACTTGTTTTGCAATTAAAGAAAGTATTGGAAAAGTATTGGCGTGACGACTCCACCAATCTAAAATTGGAAAATCAGTATCTGCATAATCATCACCAAACTCAAAAGAAGTGGTTAGATAATTATCAAATTCAGAAAAAGAACTGGATTCCCTTGTTCTTTTTTGTCTTTGTAGTAAAACTTGTTGAGCAACACCAACACCACTTACCCTTTGTGTTGGAAATTGTTGAATATTAGATTGAGAAGAAGTAGAAGTAGATGAACTAGAAAATTGAACAAATTCATTATATAATTGCATAATATTTTGTTTAACTTCATGCAATACTACATTTACATTAACATTATCTTCTAAATCAAGATTTAATACTTCATAATAAATAGTCAAATAATCACATAAAATATCAAATTTACATCAGGATCAAATACAATAACAACAAGATAAAGGGGTGGTATATTTTTAAAATAAGATAACCATTTTTTTTTCATTGAAAAAATACAATCTTTTAATATACAATCATTTTCAAATTCTTGGAGTGCACTAACAATATTAATACACATAGGTAAAAATAAATGAGATGTGGGATAATAAACCCCACTAAATTTATAGGTAGCATCATTAAAAATTTTTAAAATATCTAAAATTTTTGCACAAATATCCCAATTTTGTGGATATAAATTAATATCTTCAATATTATTAGTAACAAAAAAGCATAATAATTCTTTATAAGAAAAAGACTCGTTTAATAATTCATATGTTGAATTCCAACGAGTTGGGACATCCCTTGGAAAATGTTTTGGTCTTTTATTATTTTCTTTACAAAATTTAGCCCAACTTTTCATCACTTGGGGATGTCCCCATAAATATGAAATAGCTTTTTTAATTGGAGAAATAAAATATTCAAGAATTTTTAAACCATCTTGTACACATAAATTTAAAACATGGCATGCACATCTTATATGAAAAAATTTTCCACAAATATTTGGTTCACAAATATTTTTAAGTTTAATAATTGATTTAGTATTAGCAGAAGCATTATCAAATGAAATTGAAAAAATTTATTTTGTCAACTTATATTCATCTAAAATTGAAACAATTATTCTATAAATATTATTTGCAGTATGTTTATCATCAAAAACACGAAATGCAATAATTCTTTTTTGAATTTTTCCAATCATCATCAATCCAATGACATGTAATGCCCATATAGATTGCATTTGCCTATGATCACTTCAAATATCACAACAAATTGAAACACGAATTTTCATTTGAAAAAATAAAAGCTCTGACTCTTTTTTTCCTTTATTATATAAAGAAATAATAGTTCGTTTTACAGTATTTCTTGGCACTCTTTTAGCAGAAGGATTTAAAGCTTTTTGACAATAATTATTAAAACCTACTTTTTCACCAAAACTAAAAGCTAAATGTTCCATAGAAATCATTTTTGCTAATTCTTCTTTTTGTATTTTTTCAGAATATTGAAATAAAGAAAGGTTAGAAGATGCATACCCGGAAATTTGTGTTTGAGACCGATCAGCTCTTATTTTTGTTGGATGTTTTGTCTCCAAATGCTTCCAAAATGATCCATAGCCGCCCGCTTGTTTAAATTTATAAGATTTTCCACAATAATTGCAAATTACATCGTACATTTTCTCACCTTTGAATTTTTTCGTGAAATGAATGGCGAATATGTCGGAACTTTGTCTTGCTCTTCCAACAATTTGTGCTCGTTGCTCTTCCTCTTCTTGTAATTGCTCATTAAATTCAGATTCTTGAGTTGAAATTTCCAAATTTTCATTTGGATATCCCTCAAAATTAAATTGGTTGGGAGTTAAATCATAGATGTCGTTTGTAGGGATAGATGAATATTGTGTTTCTCCAATCTTTCCCTTGCCCTTACCCGAATTTGAGTTTCCTCCACTTGCCATTATATGATAATAAGATATAATTTGGAAAATTGAATAAAAAAATTAGAGAGAATAATAACTTAATACAATGTCAAAAAAAAAAAAAAAAAAAACTTAATAAGAGAGATTGTAGAGTAGAGAAGAATAATATAGAGTAGAGTGTAGTATATTATAGAGAGAGTAAGTAGAGAGAGCAGAGATTTTTTTGTAATGAATTTGTAAATGAAATGAGGTATTTATAATAAATCCAAAAAATTATTTTTCCAAAAATACCCTTGAAACTAGCTGTTATGTAGTCGTTTATGGCTGTTGGGAGGGGTAATTAAGGGATTTCACAACAAAATTAAAAAAAAAAAAAAACACAACTGACAATTTATAACGGCTAGAACCGCCGGTTCGAACCTGTTTTCGTCGAAATCCCCCCGGAGGACCCGAAAACATCATTTTTAATTTGTTTTTGAAAAAAGGTGATAAAAATCTTTTTTGGATATGCAATGCCGATAAATCGGTCTTATAAATTATTTTTAGTCGCCACCCATTATTTCGGCAATGGGACCGTTTCCAATTTTATTTTATAAAAGTGACTTCATTTAACCCAATTTTATTCAAGGCCTATTATTTTAGAAAAAACTGGTCAGGTGAACCAAGTACGATTCTAGGTAAGGGAATTAGGTACGTCGGCCCGTTGGAAGCCGACGCCCAGAAAACCGGCCTCTTTTAACCTACGATTTCTAATTGATTTTATTTTAGAAAAGCCAAATTATTTAAACCCAACCCGAATAAATCGAACCGAGTTCCTATGCGGAAAATTAATTAATCGTCCCAATTAAGTTCATTCATGAATTAATCACCACATCCACCATTTACCCACCATATATAGCAAAAATAATTAAAAGACCCGCTCTTGCCTTATGGTTAAAGGCAGGCCACAAACCAGATTTAATAATATAATCAATAATAAATAATAGAATGATAAATTCTAAAATCTCATAATTATAATAAATTAATTGATTTGATTTGATTAAAACACAACTTGCCCATTATTGATCATTTTCCGAATTAATATTAAACATTTACTTAATGACAAGTAAATAAAATAAGAGAATAAAAATATTCTGGAACTTCCGGGACAGTTGCGTCACGCAGCTGTTCTATGATGAACAGTCGCGTGGCGGAACTCGATTTATTAATCTGGAAAATCTTAGAACAGTTGCGTCACGCAGCTGTTCTATGAAGAACAGTTGCGTGACGGAACCTCTAGCCGCGTGACGCATGTGTTCATGATTTTATCAAAATTCACGGATTCATTGATCATTTTATTTAAATCATAACATTAAATGATAAATTATAAACGAAGTAAATTTATTGGTCAAGAACAGATGCGTCACGCAGGTAGTCCAAGCAAAGTCAAGGTCTTTTGGACATGAACAGTTGCATCACGCAGGTGGTAGCTGCGTGACGCGACTGCTCTGGTCCGTAACTAACTTTCAAATTACTCTTTTTACGTGTTCTTTTTATTAGCAATAGTTTAACACAACTCAGAAATGTTCAGAAACGGGCAAAGTGACGTTTAACCAATAGCAAACTAACTAAATATTATAGAAATGAGATTTTTTTAATAAATAAAAGACTAAAAATGATAAGAGAAAGTTTAAGTGATTACCTAACCCTCAGATTCGAGGATTGCATACGCTTTGATTGATTCAGGGACACTGTCTCACTATCCCAGAGGTGATTGTTATCAAGTTTTGCAAAATAAACGTTTCTTTTTCCTTTTCTCTCTTTTTCTCTTCTTATGTTTCCTTTTTTTTGTGTTTTTAATTGTAAATCTATGTATTTAATGGCTTGATCTTCCTCAAGGTTACTCACTTGAGTTCTTGGGGAAGAAACCCTAGCCGTAAATCAAAAAAACTTTGCTTAAAACGTTGATGTCTAGAGAAAATGAGAGAAAAGTCTCCTTTTTAAGCCAAATGTTCTATTTATATGGGTAGGTGTTTTCGCCCAAAATCCCCCCGAAGGACCCGAAAACATCATTTTTTGTGATTTTTGGATAAAATGTTTTTATTTTTGGATGCGGTGTGACAGCTTATTTCGCAAGTGCACGAATCGCTACAAGTAATATATGATGAGTAAGATATCGTTCCCACGAGGA
The DNA here is from genome assembly GCF_041381405.1 of Jatropha curcas. Lineage (NCBI taxonomy): Eukaryota > Viridiplantae > Streptophyta > Magnoliopsida > Malpighiales > Euphorbiaceae > Jatropha > Jatropha curcas. Next base: position 23,179,902 of record NC_143158.1, on the reverse strand, counting down.
TTGTAATCCAAGTACCAAAATTATGTTATCTTGTTATTATTTAAACGATAAATGAGGAAATTGTTTGTAGAAATTAAATTCAACAAGTAAAAATAAGAAGTTAAGCAAGCAATTAATGATCAAAGAAATCAAGGAAGTAAAAAAAACTACTAGGGGTTTTGATTTCACTTAACTCTATCCAATTTATTTCATTAGTTCATTGATCAATTTAATTATTCAAGTAGGGGAAACAACCCAAAAATCACTAACAAGCTCTCCCGATGTATTGCTAGCTATTTTAACCCGGTTCAATTACCTATCTTCCAATAGCGCAATCAAACATGAATTAAATCATTAAGTTTTATGGTTTGTTTTGGGAATTCATAACCTAAGGTTATTAACTTATGAAAACCCCCCATGAGTCAAACCGTATAGCTTCCGCATCAAGTTATTATTCTCAAGTGTTTTATTAACCTTTTCATATCAAAGATCCTTCTTCCGATAGTGATAATTGAAATAAATCAATCTAGGGGAAAATTCTGCCTAGAAGCATTAAGTTCATTAATAAATCATAACTTGAATAAGGAAAAATAAATCTAATTGCATAAATTGGAAAAGAGATTAAGCTACATCAAACCCCCTAGTATAAGAATTTAGTTACACATAGTACTTAGATAAAACTCAACAATACTTGATAAACATTCCATAATCAATAAAGATAATGAAAGAAGTAAACAAGATTAAGAGTTAGAAATAAGAACTAGGGAGGTAGTGCTTGGTTGGCTTCCTTGAACCTTGCACAACTTTTGCACACTTAAAAGAAAAATGAAGCTAACTATAAACTATAAAACTATAAGAAAAGAGAAATGATGTAGAGTGTAGGATATGAGAATGCTGGATGGGGATCCTCTTTAAATGGCTTCCTTCTTCTCTTTATATAGACTTCTTGGGGGAACATTTCTCATGCTTTAATGAATAAAGTCCATCTTTGTGAGGTGGAAAAGCCCTAAATCAAGCCATAAATTGCTCTTAATTATGGTTGCCCATGTGCACATGTTTGAAGCTTGTCTTGGCATAAAGTATCCAAAGTGAGCTATGAAAATAATAGATATTAGTGGGCAACTTTTGACCAGAGATTCAGGATTTCTGCTTGGCACGGGCGTGCTGCCTGGCACGGGCAGGGCCGTGCTAGGTCTTGGAGGTTTAGAGGCTTTGGCACGGGGCGTGTTGCATTGCACGGCCTGGGCATGCCAGCGCGCACGGGCGTGTTGCCTGGGCGTGCAGTCTCCTGGAAGTCAGGTTGATAGCGCGCACGGGCGTGCGGGGTAGCACGGGATTGGGCGTGCATCTCTCTGGAAGTCAGAGGCGTATGAGGCACGGGCGTGCTGCTTGGCACGGCCTGGGCAGGCTAGCGCGCACGGGCGTGTTCCTCGGCACGGCTTGGGGCGTGCATCTCTCTGCCTCTTGGGTTGTTTTTGCCTTGTGCCAGACACGGCCGTGCGTCTTGACACGGGCTGGGGCGTGCCAAATGTACCTTGCTTTATTTTTGTCCTTTTCTTTGCAAAATCCTACATTTTTCCTCAAAATCAAGTGAGTTGTGTTTCAAGGAAGCTTTAAAATAAAAACATATCAATATTACATAAAAACCAATTTAAATAAATTAAAAGTAATAGAATTTTAAATCAAAATCACAATAAAAATACTATAAAAATAACACTTATCACGGTGCCGATAAATCGGTCTTATAAACAATTTTGAGTCGCCACCCATTGTTAGGGCAATGGGACCGTTTTTATAAAAATGACTTCATTTTAAACCCAATTTTGTTTTAAGGCCAAATTATTTTAAAAAGACTGGTCAGGCGCACCAATGTGATTCCGGGTAAGGGAATTGGGTACGTCGGCCCGTTGGAAGCCGACGCCCGGAAAAATCGGCCTCTATTATTAACCTATGATTTCTGATTTATTTTAGTTAGAAAAGCCAAATCATTTATTTAATTAAACCCAACCCAAATGAACAGGACCGAGTTCCTATTTGGAAAATTATTTAATCGTCCCAAATAAATCTAATTATCACATAACAATTATTCAAATTAAAGCAATTAAATCAAAGCAATTAAACCAAATAAATAAAAAGACCCGCTCTTGCCTTATGGTTCAAGGCGGGCGACAAACCGAATCAAAAATATTAAATGGAATAAATAAAAGACCCGCTCTTGCCTTATGGTTAAAGGCGGGCAACAAACCGAAGAATAAATCAAATAAATGAAAGACCCGCTCTTGCCTTATGGTTAAAGGCGGGTAACAAACCGGATCCAAAAATATATATAAATTGAATCAAAAAAAAACTAAATCCATAACCTAATAAAAATAAAACCACACATAATTGTTATTTAATGTCTAAATCACATTTTAATTTTTTTTGTTTTTAGTTTAATTTCATTTTTGCATTCAACCAAAAATAATAAAATTCACACAAATAAATGTATATAATCACATTTTTAATATTTTAAGCTCAATTAAATTATAATCTGTTCATAGTTGATTTATTGAAGAAATTAAACTTTATTTTCGTGCAAAATTTATTATTTTTATATTTTTTATTTCTGGAAAATCGGGTGAATAGTGTGTGAATAGTGTGTAAACAGTGCGTGAATAGTGTGTGAATAGTGGATTTTTTTTTGAAAATGCATAACACTGCATTTTTTTTTTTTGTCCAGAATTTATTTTCGAATGATTTTTGTTACATAATTTCTTGTTCAAATATAATTTAACGACATATAAAATAACCAAATATAAACAGAATATAATTTAAAGAAACTTAAATTATTAAGATCACAAGAATACATAAAAATATAAAAAATATGCAAAAGATGCAAAAATGTTAAGGAAATTACCTGATCCTCAGATTGGGGATTATAAATAGATCGGATATGCCAGAAGCTTTGTTTCCAAGGATTTAAGTGTTTTCTTTATATATATTTTTTTTTATCTTTTAATTCGCCTAAAATTAATATCTAATAGCAATTTTCCTTCAAATTAACTCACAAGAGTATTTGGAGAAAAATATAGCTACAGTGTGTGTAGAGGTTGCAGAAGAAGTCGTGTGTGTGCGTAGAGGTTGAAGAAGAGAGTCCCAAAAAACCAAAAAAAAAAACCCCCTGTGCGTGTAGAAAAGGGGTATTTATAGGTTTTTTTTATTATTATTATTATTTATTTATTTATTATTATTATTATGATTATTATATATATATATATATATATATATATATATATATATATATATAAGTAGCATGCGTGCTACTGTAGCACATCGTGCACTGTAGCACGCGTGCCTTTTTTTTTTTTTTTTTTTTTTGGTAGTAGCACATCGTGCACTGTAGCACGCGTGCTTCCTCTTTTTTTTTTTTTTTTTTTTAATTATATATATATATATATATATATATATATTATTATTATTATTATTATTTTTTTTTTATAGCACGCGTGCTACATGCACTGTAGCACGCCGTGCACTGCTTCCTTCTTCTTCTTCTTCTTCTTCTTCTTCTTCTTCTTTTTTTTTTATTTTATTTTATTTTATTATTTTTTATTTATTTATTTATCATTATTGTTATTTTAAATCCTTGGGTCAGAATGCTTCTAGATAACATTAATCCATTTATCTTCTTGTCCTCATCGGATCAGGCGGGGCATAAAAAACACGCGTCAACAGATTGCCCCCCCCACTTTATCATTAATTGTATAAACGATTAATGTTAAAGTGGTCTATTGACGCGCCTTCAGTCTGGCAACCATCCTCAAAGCTCGGTTTGATCAGCTTGGAAAGATGTTGAGTTAATCATCTGGCTACCTACTCAGCTCGGTTTGATCGGCTTTGTCGGTTCCAGTCTGATTGGCTTTGAAGATACCTCCGAAGCGCGGTCTGATTGACTCGAAGGATTTTGTATGCCCTGGTCAACTTCGCAATACACCATCATTGACCGGGAAGGGAACCCAAATAGCTTCGCAATACACCATCATTGTTCGGTGGGAGAATTGAAATTGGCCTGATTAGCTTCGCAACAACACCATCACTAATCAGTACGAGAGTTGACTCGATCAGCTTCGCAACAACACCATCACTAATCGAGAAAAATAATCCAAACAGCTTCGCAATACATCATCACTACTTGGTGGGACCTAACGGCTTCGAGAAATCATCACCGGTTGGCCTGAAAATTTGTTCAAGAGAAAAGAGCAATTTCTGTGTACAAACAGATCTTGCCTTTGTTAAATGTTGGGGCATCATATGCCCCCATGCATTAATAATCATGAATTCTGAAATTCAGAATTTTGCATCAGGACAAAAGATTTTATTTTTGCCCCCAGTCTGGAATTCTATCCTGAGACCAAAAATATTATCTTTTAAAGTAAACCTTGAAAACTTTACCCCTTTTTTTTTTTTTTTTTTTTATTTGCTTTGTTCCTGCACAGAGAAAACAAAACCATAAAAACAAAAAGAGGCATACCACTCATTCACAAGAGTGGTCCACCGATTGATCATCACCAAAAGCAGATGCCACTTGTCTATCTGTTGTACCTCCAGATGTTTCCACCGTTGATTTTTCTATCTAGTGGGGCCCATTTGCATCCCATCATCACCGAAAGCGGATGCCCATCATCACCGAAAGTGGATGCCATCCAGCTGACAATGGTCATCATTTCAACCTCATGGGGCTTTTCCCTTCCTATAAGTAGGAATCCCAAGTTTCATTCTCTCCTCATCCCATAGCATTTGAAACAATTTTTCTTCCATGGCTTTCAGAAATCAAGTCTCATCTTTCGTTCAATCCATCCCTGACGACCTGTGGCAAATTCCTCCTATGGACCAACTCGTTTGGCTGAAATATTTCAAAGACTTAAAACCTGACTATGGTTTCTTATCTTGGCTCGTTACTCATTTTAATCCTAGCACCATGGTTTTCCGGTTTGAAGACTCTGAAGTGACTCCGACCTACGAGGAGATGTGTGCCGTGATGGATCATTATCCTGATCAAGACGAAACTCTGGCTTTACCCCCAGATCCTAGGTATGACCTAGCTGAGATCGCGGCCTTGTGTCCGGTTTACTTTCCTGATGGCATAAACGTGGATCAAGGGATTCCCTTGGAACCTTTCTTGAGCAGGGTTTTGTCCATTGATCTAGATCTCTCTTGGATTCGAGCTTGCTGCTTCTTGCTGTTGAATGTGTATGCCATGAAGAGCCGTCGACCTGGAATTGGAGATTTTCGACTTCTGACCGTTGTTTGTGACATGCAATTGTACCATCATACTGTCTTCATGATGATCATGGGAGAGACAATGTGTTGGGTCAGGGATATTGCCCTTAACATCACTGATTTCAATGTTTATCACCGCGGTTGTCCGCTGCTATTGCAAGCCTGGGCTATGGACAAATTAAGTCTGATTCCGCCGGTCCCAGCTCGCTTGATTCCGACCTATGGTCCTACCATCTTTCAATCTCGGTCTCGAAGACGCTTCGATTTTGGAGGTAACCCTACAATTCGGTGGACTTGTCCTTGGTGGAGGATTAGACTGGTCACAACTGGAAGTATGAACCTCAATTATGTGTTGTATGCCAGTCTGGATCGTTCCATGGCCTATTTTCCGGACAGGATCAGCCGTCAATATGGGATGATACAGCGTGTGCCCAGAACCCATAACTTTGAAAGTGGTCTCATAACGCCGCATCTGTTGACCAGTTTCGCTGATCGTTGGCGAAATCGAAATACCAGGTATTTGGATGAGGGAACGATGCAGGACACTGTGACACCTGCATATGCCAACTGGTTCTTTACCCCATGATGATACTAAGTTCTGCAAAAATTGGCGTCCATTGATGGCTCCTGCTGAAATAAATGTTGTAGTTGCTTTCTCTGTCTTCTTTTGTATTCCCGAACCATAGGCTCCCAGTTGATGTGTCTCCTTTCTTTAATTAATGAATCCAATGGTTATGCCTTTATTAATCTCTGCTTTACTAGGGGACAAAAGAATGGGGTGACTGTTTTGTTACCTGCACAGATCAAGCAAAAACGACATATGCAACTTCTTTATGTATGCATGACCCTACATGAGTACTAAGGTTTATTCATGGTTTTATATTGAACTTTCCGGGGAAATTACTGAGAAAATGGTGTTCGTTCCTCTGATCAATGTCTTAAAAGAGTTCATTGTGTAGGCAGGACCAACAGCCAGAACATTTTAAACCAAATGGTCGATCTTTGACCAAATAAGCAGAGAGGAAGGTCTTGCATTCTTTGACCATAACTCCGGAACCAAAGGAAAAAATTTTTGAAATTCAGACCCTTTATTAATCTTACTTCTTTTCAACATTATACAGAAGTGAAGAACTTTTATTTTAATACAATGGTCATTCATTCTAACTATTCATTTACCTATTCTCCTTCAAGTCAAGTGGATGACATTGAGCAACCAATCACAAGTCTGTCACGAATGCATGGCATAGATTTCACATTTAAACTAAGCACCACGCATTAATCCCAAAAGTTTTATTTTTATTATTATTTATTTATTTTTATTATGCTCTGATTTTTGCCTAGGCCGCCCTTTCGGGTTTTCAACCTAGCGAGCTCCTTTCTTGCCTAAGCCGCCCTTTCGGGTTTTCGACTTAGCTCCTTTTTTTTATATTTTTTTATTTATTTATTTAAAACCGAAATCATCATTTCAGATATAAAATATCTTCATTTGATCCTGATTGACAATCCGATTGATAGGCTTCCCTTCCATGGTGATTAATTCAGCGGCACCTTTAGCTAGTAACTTCTGAACTCTGAATGGTCCGTGCCAATTGGGTCTGAATTTCCCTCCAGGATGATTCTGAGCTTCATGGTCCAACAACTTGATCAATACTAAGTCTCCATTCTTTAAAGCCCTTGGATGTACCCGCTTGTTGTAGAAACGAGCAATCCTTCTCTTTCTCATCTGATCCTGGAATCGAGCGTTCAATCTTCTTCCATCTAAAAGCGCCAGATCCTCGTACCTTTTCTTGACCCATTCTTCTTCAGTCAGACCAGCTTCAACAAGAACCCTGAGAGACTTCTTTTCGAGTTCTACAGGTAACACTGCCTCCATCCCATATACAAGTTCGAAAGGAGAAGCTCCATTCACTGACTTGAATGTAGTGCGATGCCCCCAGAGCGCGAAAGGAAGCTTCTCGGCCCAGCTTCTGTACCTTTCACACATCTTAGACAGGATTCTTTTAATCTCCTTATTTGCAGCTTCTACCGCACCATTAGCCTGAGGGCGATAAGGAGAGGAATGGTGACGCTCAACCTTATACCTATAAAACAACTGACCAACATCCGCTTGAAAATGAGAACCATTATCTGTAACTATATGATGAGGAATACCATAGCGACAAAAAATGTTCTGTTCAATGAATCTAGCCATATGTTTGGCGGTTAAGGTCTTGTAAGATTGAGCCTCGATCCATCTAGAAAAGTAGTCCACTGCAACCAATATATACTGATGGCCATTTGATGCTGCTGGCGTGATTTTGCCGATGATATCTATGCCCCATGCAGAAAAAGGCCAAGAAGGAGTTGTCGGATGGAGTTCGACAGCAGGCAAGTGGCTTTTATTATCATGGTATTGACATGCTTTACAATGACGGACATAATTGACACAGTCACCTTCCATCCGCATCCAGAAATAACCTTGCCTCATGATTTTTCTGGCTAAGCTCATGCCACTTAAATGAGTACCGCAAACTCCTTCATGAACTTTTCTCATTATGTCTTCTCCTTCCTTTTTACTCACGCACCTTAGCAGCATCCCGTCCCAAGCTCTTCTATAGATTTCACCATCGGCCAGGACATAATTCAGAGCCATTTTTCTGAGAACTGCACGGTCTTCTCTCGTCGCATCATCAGAAAAAGTTCCATCTTTCATATACCTCAGAATATCCGTAAACCAGGGTTCTTCCTCCGACTCCACCTGATTCACAAAATGTTCTTGATAGCACGGGATATTGGCTGTGGTAATGATAAATGGCTTTTTCGGCACTTTACTCAAATCCTGCCAAGCTGATGCTAAGTTTGCCAAGGCATCCGGAATTCTATTATAGGTTCTTCCTATGTGAGTGAAAGTGATCTTATCGAAAAGTGCTGCCTTCTTCAACAAGTACTCAACATAGGGCTTCAATCTCTCTTCTTCTACTTTCCATCTCTCATTAGCGTGTTCAATAACCAATAATGAATCTCCTATCACCTCGACTTCCTTAGCACGGGATGCAAGGAGAGCTTCAATTCCCATGATGCACGCTTCATACTCGGCCATGTTATTAGTGACCGGAAACAACAATCTTTTGCACATGGTTGTGACCTCGCCATTAGGTGCTTCAATTACAATACCAGCTCCGGCTCCATTTCTGTTGGCTGATCCGTCAAAGTACAATTTCCAAGCCCCTGTTTTGACACACAGCAAGTGTTCATCAGGAAATTCTAATTCCCATGGTTCGTCATCTGCAACGGGATTTTCAGCTAAGAACTCTGCCACAACCCGACCTTTGACCGTTTTCTTCGTTACAAACTCTGCATCCACACTAGACATCTGAATTAACCACTTAGACAACCGTCCTTCAAGAGTAGGCGTTTTCTGCAGATACTTCAGAGGATCGATTTTGGAGACAAAAGTGACCCTAAAAGAATCAAAGTAAGGCCTCAACTTCTTTATCGACCACACTACTGCTATACATGTTTTCTCTACCATGTTGTACTTCTCTTCGATAGGCAGTAGCTTCTTGCTAATGTAGTAAATGGCCTTTTCTACTCCGGCGGCGTCCGGCTGAACCAACATTGCCCCCATTCCTGCATCCTCTATAGACAAATACAAGATTAGAGGTTCTCCTGGTCTAGGCAAACTCAGCACTGGTGCACTCATCAAATACTTCCTTATGTGATCAAAGGCTTTCTGGCAGTCCTCATTCCATTTAACTGGCTGATTCTTCTTAAGCAGCTTGAAAATCGGAGCACAAGTGATGGATAACCTCGAAATGAACCTGCTGATGTATTGAATTTTACCCAAGAAGCTTCTTACTTGACGCTCAGTTCTTGGCGGTTCCATATCTTGAATGGCTTTTATTTTGTCAGGGTCAACCTCAATCCCGTTAGGTCCTACAATAAAACCTAACAACTTCCCTTTTGTTACTCCAAACACGCACTTTTTGGGATTGAGTCTTAGATTGTACTGTTTGACCCGTGCAAAGAACTTTTCCAGCATTTCTGCGTGTTCTTCCTGTTTTCTTGTCATGATCACCATGTCATCTACATATACTTCTAACCCTTTATGGATCATATCATGAAATAATGTTGTAGCCATTCTCTGGTATGTTGCCCCGGCGTTCTTCAGTCCAAATGGCATTACTTTATAGCAAAAGGTCCCGAAATCCGTGGTAAAAGCAGTCTTGTGCTTGTCCACTAAGGCCATCAATATTTGGTTGTATCCGGAGAATCCATCCATGATAGAATAACATCCCATTCCGGTGGCACTGTCGATTAAAACATCTATGTGTGGAAGTGGAAAGTCATCCTTAGGCGAGGCTTTGTTTAGGTCCCTGTAGTCAACACAAACCCTGATCTTCCCATCTTTCTTTAGCACAGGAACTATGTTGGCCAACCATTCCAGATAGTGAACTACTTCTAAGAATCCTGCATCCAATTGTTTCTGAACCTCGGCCTTGATCTTCTTTTGCCATTCTGGTCTGACCCTTCTCCTTTTCTGCTTTACCGGTTTAACATTTGGATCAGTAGGAATGAAGTGTTCTGCTATTGATCTGTCGATTCCTGGCATGTCAGCGTAGCTCCAGGCAAATACCTCTGAATTTCTTTTGATGCATTCTTGAAGATCCTGTCTAAGTTCATGTTTGAAGTCTGATCCGATTTCGATTATTTTAGGATCCTCGGTGGTGCTCAAGTTAAATGTAAAATTATGTAATGCATTTATGTCAAATATGCGCGTGATATAATCAATGCCATGAACGTGACAATTAGGAAAACAAGAGAACAAATAATCAAAATTTAGTTCCATTGATTGAAATAAAAGAGGAAAGCCATCCATATTGTTCTCAAAACAAACATCAGAAAAACAGAAGACAGGGTTAAGAGCCCGCTCAATACATTCATTACAGGTATCTTTTATTGCTTGGATCGCTTCATCAGCTTCTGGTACTTCTTTCGCTTCCGGGATAACATCCGCTTTAGCCTCTTCAAGCTTCATCTTCAATACCTCCCTCTCTGCCTCTCTGGCATCTTCAGCAGCTAGTACTGACTGGAGGATCCTTGCCTTGGCCTTCTGCTCTTGCATCGCCTTGGAAGCTTCATCCCCAATCCCCAAAAAGTCTTCAAACTCAGATATCTTCTTCGACCACTCAGATTCAGTGCTTGCTTGTATCATACCCACCATAAACTCAGTTCCTTCAACCAATTGTTCCAAGGAAGGTTCAGGAGACCTAATCAGTTTCTCCTCATAATCTGTCATGAATATTTCCAAGCCGGGGTAAGTCTTTCCCCTACTCTGAAATTCTCCAGCGGCTTGTGGAACAAAGAAAATATGATTCGAATCTGGTCCTCTAACTGGAGACCGAATCTCATATCTTTCCTTCTTCCTATTCTCTGAATATCCTAACCCGCGCCTATCTTGTTGACCATATGCTGACGAAAGAGGCTCAAACCTTCCTTGGAGTTCTCGGCCTAATCCTTTGCCGTATCGCCACTGCATCTTTTTCATCATCTTCCTTGAAAAAGGACTCATTCTATTCACTGCACTCTCTCTTTCAGTGGTAGGCATGTCAATCACTGCCACCTGAAAACCTGATAACGGCACCGCCAATTCTAACCCTTCCACTGTTGCCACGTTCAAATCCTCTTGCGCGTTAACTGTCACCATATCCGCACCCCATGGAATCTTTACTTTTCTGTGCAAGGTGGACGGGACTGCACCTAGAGGATGGAGCCAGGGTCTTCCCAACAAAAGAGCATAATTGGCTAAGATATCAAGGACAACCACGTCAACCCAGCTTTCTACAACCCCCATGGAAATTTTTGCTTTAAAAGTGCCTTTTGCGTTCCGCATTGTGTTGTCATAGGCTTTGACCACCATATTTGATGGTTCAAGATCTGATTCTTCAATTCTAAATTTGGACAGCATTTTCAAAGGGCACACGCATAGAGCTGATCCATTGTCTACCATTACATTCCGGGTGTCACGCCCGTTAACAACAATCTGGATGTATAATGGCTTAAAGTGGTTTCTCCCTTCCAGTGGGAGGTCTGAGTCAAAGAAAGTGATTTCCCCAATTCTGCATTGTAGCACGTTGATCATGTCAACACTTTGTATCTGAGCAGGCACTCTGACAAAAGTCATGGCTTCTAATAAAGACTCTCTATGCTCTTTGGATGCAATCAGCAAATCCCATAATGAAATGTCTGCTCTTGTTCTTTGTAATTGACTCAGTACTGAGTTGGCGGTCACGCCACTGGGTGCCCTATTCTGACTGCTTTCACCTACCTCAACAGTCTTTTTCTGCACCTTCACTGTTTCTTGCTCTTTCTTCTTTTGCTTTGGCTCTTCTCCGCCTTTTTCTATTATCCTCTTCTGTGCTTCATCGACAATAATCTCTTTTCCCTTAGCCTTCATACTGCTATCGGGATTGTAGACTCGCCCACTGCGAGTCAGGCTTTGGACGCCTACCTCGTTGACGTCTTCGTCACTGGTATAGTACCATTGTTCCTCTTGGTCGGCTAAGCTCTTTTGGATTGCGAGCTGGAGTTGCTCATCTTCATCTTCTGGCGCCTCACCCACTTTCAATGTAATGCTTTTCTCAATCTCAATTTTTACGGGCACTTTCCCTTCCTCATCACTACTACAGTCATCCCATATATTCAACATTGCGCACATTTGCTCTTCCCATTCAGCCTCTGTCAACACTACCTCTTCTGGCAATCCGCTTCCGATCGCGTTGACTGATCCACCTGACTGGGACTTATGGGGCGGATAGTTATACTAATATTGTGGAAGCGGGTTGTTCTTAGTGCTGGGCTTATTCTTCTCCGTAGGCTTGGTAATTGTCCCGCTATCAATCAAATCCTGGATATCGTGCCTCAATTTGAAACATTCGTCAGTTGAATGCCCCTTGCACTGATGATAATCACAATTTCGGTCCATATACCTCCCACGCACAGGCTTAGCCGGATTGACTGGTAGTTTTGAAAGTACTCCATTCTTGATACATGATCTCAACACTGTACTCAAGGGTCTTCCAAGGTCGGTGAATTCTCTTCTCACCTTTTCATTGACAGCACTAACTGTATTACTACTTCCTGATTGGTTTTGATTGCCACTTCCAACATTTCTGTCACCATAGGAGGTACGATAGTTGGCAAACCCTCTGTTCTTCTTCTTTTCCTCCCTGTATAACTCCTCTATGTTCAAACCAGCTCTTTGAACTAGAGCGAAGTCGGTAAGGGGTTGTGCCAACATTCTATCTCTGAAGAATGTTTTCCCCCCGGAGAAAAATCCAATTTTTGTTATTTTATTTAATATGTGGATTTTGGAAATAGGTGATAAAAAATCATTTTGGGAATTGCGATGCCGATAAATCGGTCTTATAAATTTTTTTTAGTCGCCACCCATTATTTCGGCAATGGGACCGTTTTTGATTTTATTTTTGTAAAAGTGACTCCATTTTATTCAAGGCCTTTTGTTTTAGAAAACTGGTCAGGCGAACCGATGAGGTTCTAGGTAAGGGAGTTGGGTACGTCGACCCGTTGGAAGCCGACGCCCGGAAAATCGGCCTCTTTTAACCTACAATTTCTAATTTATTTTAATTTAGAAAAGCCAATTTATTTAAACCCAACCCGAGTAAATCGAACCGAGTTCCTATGTGGAAAATTAATTAACCGTCCCACTTAATTTCATCCATTGCATTCATCACAAATAAAGCATATCATCCACCATCCATCCATAACACATACTAAAATAAAATAAAAGACCCGCTCTTGCCTTATGGTTAAAGGCGGGCCACAAACCGAATTTGATAATATGATAAATAACAAACAAAAATGAGTAAATCCTAAAATCTCAAGAATCATTAATAATTAGTTGATTTGATTTGATTAAATCTTAATTTGCCCATGTTTGATCATTTTCTGAGTCGAGATCAAAGTCTACTTAATAATATAAAATTAAGGTGAAATAAGGAAAATACACTGAAATTTTAGGACAGTTGCGTCACGCAGGTGTTCCATAAGGAACAGTCGCGTGACGCAGCTCCCCTTATTCATTCTAGAACTCTAGAACAGTCGCGTCACGCAGGTGTTCTATGAAGAACACTCGCGTGGCGCAATTCTTATTATGTCACTGGAAATAGGTACAATTGCGTCACGCAGCTGTTCTATGAAGAACAGTCGCGTGACGGAACTCCTAGCTGCGTGACAGAGCTATTCGCGACTTATTAAAATTCTTAATTTCATTGATTATTCATCCAAAATATCACATTAAATATACAAGTATTCTGGGCATGCGAATAGCTGCGTCACGCAGGTGGTCCAGTTCGACTTAAAGACTTTTGGACGTGAACAGTCGCGTCACGCAGGTAGTAGCTGCGTGACGCGGCTGCTCTGGTCCGTAACTACCATTCAAACTACTCTTTTTACGTGTTATTTTTATCAACAGGGGTTTAATATGATTCAGGAACGCTCAAAAATGGGCAAAATGTAGTTTAATCCAAACCAAACTAACTAAAATACTAAGAAAATGAGATTTTCACAAATAAATAGCTAAAAATGCAAAAGAATGGATTAGATGATTACCTAACCCTCAGATTTGAGGATTGCATACGTTATGGTTGATCTAAGGATGAAGCTTCACGATCCCAGAAATGTTCAATACCCAATCTTAGCAATAAAACCTTTCTTTCTTTTTTTTATGTTCTTTTTGTTTTTTTTTTTTTTAGTTTTCAATCTATGTGCCTAATGGCTTGATCTTCCTCAAGGTTACTCACTGGAGTCTTTGAGGAAAACCCTAGCCACAATCTTTTTTTTTTTAGTCCAAAATGCCTTAGTCTTTTGAGAAAAAATGAGAAAAGTTCCCCAAAAGTCCCGTTTTTGCTGTGTAATGCAGTATTTATATGGCTAGGGCAACAGGGCAGTCGCGTCACGCGGGTAGTAGCCACGCGACGCACCCGCAAGCCTGCGTGACGCGACTTACTTTTCGTACAGTTGCCGCGTATCCATACAAACAGTGTAGGCCACTGCACGGGCGCGCGCCAGGGATGTCAGACCCGTTAGAGCTGCGTGACGCAGCTAAAAGTGGCGTCACGCAGGTTATAGCTGCGTGACGCAGCCCTAACGTAGGTCAGGCTCTTTTGGGCGGTTTGGTTCAATTCCTGATTCAGGCACTTCTGCTTTATTGTGAAACCTCATCCTTTGTCCTCATATCGTCATCGGGTTCGGTGGAGGCATAAATCCACGCGTCAGCAGTTTGCCCCCCCACTTTATCATTAATTGTATAAACGATAAATGTTAAAGTGGTCTATTAACGCGCCTTCTATCGGGCAATCCTCCCGAAGCTCAGTTTGATCGGCTTGAAAAGATGCTGAGTCAATCATCTGGTCACCTTCTAAGCTCGGTTTGATCGGCTTTGTCGGTTCCCATTGGTCTGTGAATGACTTCAAAACTCGATTTGGTTGGCTTTGAAGACACCTCCGAGGCCCAGTTTGATCGGCCTGAAGGGTTTTGAATGTTTGTTCACCTCTTAAGCTCGGTTTGATCGGCTTTATCGGTTTCCACGGAATCTGAAGAGACATCCTTGAAGCTCGATTTGATCGGCTCGAAAAATGTTGATTTGATGACAAAGTCTTCGAAGCTCGGTTTGATCGGCTTGAAGAGCTTTGATCTGGCCACCCACTCAGCTCGGTTTGATCGGCTTTGTCGGCTCCAGTCGATTTTGAAAAGAGATCCTCGAATCTCGGTTTGATCGGCCCGAAAAATGTTGATTTGATAACAAAGTCTTCGAAGCTCGGTTTGATCGACTTGAAGAGCTTTGATCTGGCCACCCACTCAGCTCGGTTTGATCGGCTTTGTCGGCTCCAGTCAATTTTGAAAAGACATCCTCGAAGCTCGGTTTGATCGGCCCAAAAAATGTTGATTTTACCCTGGTCAACTTCGCAACTCAACATCATTGACTGGGGAAGAAGATTTTCAAACAGCTTCGCAATATATCATCGCTGTTTTGAAATTGTTCTGACTAGCTTCGCAATGCACCATCACTAATCAGTAGGACCTATCGGCTTCGAAAAACCATCACCGGTTGGCCTGAAAGAAATTGTTCACTAGAAAAAGAAGAGCAATGTCCGTGTACGAACAGATCTTGCTTTCTGTTAGAAAGATATTGGAACTTCACATGTCCCCATGCAAAAATTCTTATTAAAGCAAAAGGTCATACTTTTGCCCCCAGTCCGGAATCCCAGCCTAGAACCAAAAATATTCACTTTTTATAAACGCATTATTATTACTTTTGTGAAAATTTTACCAAAAATTTTGGTCGGAAAGACTTAACAAAATCTGTTACCTGTATTTTCAAGTATATCCTTTATGATATAGTGTTTAAAAGGGAACTTACCTGAGGGTAATCCAGGCAATTTGACGCTCCTGACCCCGGTGCGGTGAGTTGATGAAAGTTGCAGCCGTATACGAGCCGTGCATCGACGTCATGTCGTTGGAAGGGGTCGTCGTGAGCTTTTGAAATGGGCCGTGTGGGCCTGTTGGGCTCGAAAAGGGATAACAGGCCCAATACTTCTTGTTGGGCCCAGTTGAATGGGCTTTGGCCCAGCTGGTTTTACTATAAGTAACTTCCTTCTCAATTGATTCAATTTCACTTATTCACAAACCCTAAGCGATTGGAAATTCTCTGAACTGTTCAACTGAAAAGATGTCTCAAATCTCAGAAATCCCTGCTTCTGCCTACACTCCGGAGATGGAGGTTCTCGGGGCCCTGCCCGATATTCCTACGTTTGATGGTGAGCCGGTGCCGGTGAGCCGGAACTCGCTGACCCCTGGGACGCGACCATTGCAACTCCTTCTGTTGCCGAGTTCGGAATTTTCAGTCCGGTACGAAACGAGTCAGATGCGTGGCTTTCGATCCGAGGTAAGTACAAAATTTCTTCAATTTTCTGTTTTTACTGCTTTTGATCCGTAACTGTAGCAATAGGATTATTTTTTACTGTTTGCGCTTGCGTCGGCAGTTGCGTCACGCAGGTAGGAGTTGCGTGGCGCGGCTGTTCTTTCATGAACAGTTGCGTGACGCAGCTGTTCTAGACGCCAGAAACCCTAGCTTGCCTTGAACCTTAGGATCAACCTCTTTTGACTGTGTTTTAGGCCTTGATTTGTTAACTTTTGATTGTTGATAACTCTGGACGGCTTGATTTTGTCCTGTAATTGCACAAAAATAGTATAAACGTAATGAAACAAAGTAAAATTAAACTGCTGCATACCTTCGACAGTTGCGTCACGCAGCTGTTCTTAGGAAGAACAGTTGCGTGACGTGACTGTTCGTCAATGAATGAGGGTCTCGAACAGTTGCGTGACGCGGCTAGAGAGATGCGTGGCGCGGCTTTGGGGTCGTGTGACGCATCCGTTCTTGGGGCCACGTATGTTAGATAGTTGCTTGACGCGGCTGTAGAGTGGCGTGATGCAAGTGTTGAGATGCGCTACGCAGCTGTGCTTCCGATCGCGCAACTTGGGTAAAGCTGCGTGGCGCGACTCCGTAGACGCGTGACGCGACTGGGAGTCGCGTGACGCAGCTATGGTTCAAACCAAAACTCGAGTTTTTGTTTCTCCTGTCATAGAAGAAAATGAACAGTTATTAGTATTACATTTACTGAAATTGAAATTTACTTACAGGTTAATTTGGGCATGGCCCGCTCAGGCGGATCGGCTACTAATGCTTCTGCCTTCTGGGATCTGCTGGACCCTCCTATGTGAGCTCAAGTTGTCGCTGTAGGTTTCGGGGATTACGCCGCCGGATTGCGCCGCACACAGCCTCGTTTCCCGCCCGCTATGCGATATGCATTGATGGAGCGGTGGAACGACTGTGCGAACACTTTCGTGTTCGGGTTTGGAGAGATGACCCTCACTCCCACGGATTATGCTGCTATCACCGGCTTACGCTTCACTGGTCCGGTTCCTCCTCTAGACGCTCGGTACCAGACAGCTGCTATCGGAGCCTAGCTATTCCGTTCCCTCCTCGGTGTCACGACGCAGACCCGATACACCGTGCAGGGGTGTATGTCTTACGAGACGGTCTTCCGGTTCTGGGCCGAGAGGATCAGGACCCGGTTGGAGGCTTGGCGAGAGTTGCCAGAGGATGTCCGACCTGCTGCTCCTGCGTATACTCGCGAGGAGAGGGACCAGGCTACTCGGTCCTTCTTGTTCTACATCATTTCCTCGCAGCTACTATGCACCTCCCAGAATAAGGGAGATCCTGCGGTGCTGGCGTGTCTTCGGGATCTGAGTCAGGTCGGATCCTTCAACTGGGCCACGCTCGGTTTGGCTCATCTTTATCACGGTCTGGACGTCTGGACCCGTGGTAGCGGTGATTCAAACTGGCTGTTCATCCGGCCTTTGGAGGTAACACACTTTCACTCTTCTCTCTTTTTTTTTCTTTGATCCGCTGTTCTCGACTGTTCAACTAACTGGTGTTATTTTTTGCCTCTGTTACAGGTGTGGTCTTACGAGTACTGCATTTATCCGGGCGGTCCTAGCGGTGACTCACCCATCGAGTCTAGGAGGATTCCTCGCTATCTGGCCCACTGCCATCACACTTATGCCAGTGGCGAGGATCCGGAGTACTGGCGGAGCTTCCTTAACGATCGGGAGTTGTCCGATGTGAGTACAGAAAGAATCTCTGAATCTGTAGCTTGTCTCTTTCTTTATTCTGACACATTATTAATGCTAATTTCTTATCATTTTTGCAGCTATCTTTAGAGCCATGGGACTGCGAGGCCTGGAGGACCTATCCGGGCCGGGAGGTGGCTGAGTTGCACACTCGGTCGAGGCTGTTGATGCGCGGATACTGGGCCGACCGGTACTTCCTTGGAGAGCGGGTTTTTGACACCCCGATAGCTCCAGCACGACGGAGAGTGCCTCATGCCCCTCCTCGACACATATGTCTGCTGGAGGGCTTGACCCGAGAGGATCTGGAGGTAGAGTATAGAGGCTTCTCGGCGAACGATTTCCTGTCCGCCGGTGACTTTCCTTCTTATTTTGCTTCTCGGATGCAGGCTCGACTTCCCGAGGTTCTCGAGTACATTCAGGTAACTCATCTGACCTTCAACTTCATTTATTGTTACTACTCCACCTTTGTTGCAAATCACTGATGCCGTTATTTTCTTCGTGACTAAATGCAGGAGCGGAAGACGCACAAGATTGCGGCTCACTACCGGGCTGAGGCAGCGGCCGAGACCGGTGGCACGGCGGCTCCAGCCGGACCAGCCGGTGTAGTACTAGGCGATGTCCCATTTCCACCGGGTATGGAGGTGGTGTTGGATCCTGGCCTTGGCTTGGGATCTGGCATCATCATTCCAGCTGACCTGCGACAGGCTCCTCCTCCAGTACAGTTGGACCCTGAGCACACTACACATGTAAGTCATAAATCGAATTTACAAAGTTAGAAGCATTTTACCTGAATATCCTTTTTAATGGATTTTGTATCGTTTGCAGGTGCTGGCCCAGAGGTACCAGGAGATCTGCCAGCGATTCGGGTTTGCTCGATCCTACATCGGCAGGCTCTATTCCGAGCGGCATGAGCTGGTATGAATCTTTACACATTTTACCTTTTCGCTTCTTATTATTTTGATGACCTTTCTTACACATGCTTGTCTTCGCAGGAGCTAGAGAATGGGAGGCTACGGAGGCATCAGTCTCGCCAGTCCAGTGCCGTGATCCGGCTTCAGGCGGAGGTGGAGCGGCTTCGGACGAGGCTAGAGGTTGAGGGCATTCCTCTCAACTCTTCTGATGAGGATGAGGGCAGCTCTTCCTCTGACGGCGGGCCATCATCGCCACCCCCTCCGACTGTCGCTGGTCCTAGCCGTAGGCGGCGGTAGTCTTGTTGCATGTCTCCTCCATTTTTGGATATTTTAAACATTTTGAACATTTATTAATTTTCTATTTATTTATTTTTTTGTGATTGTACTGTTATATCAACATTTTACACACATTTTTCCTTCTCTTTTTTTTTTACAACACTTAGCTTTTATTACTTTATCATATGTGTTTATGTTTTGTAACCGTGAAATCTTGTCCCTGTAAAAACAAAACACCAAATACACAACAACGATGTCCCATTTGTTTATAAAAATGGTTCACCTCATTAGCAGTTAGTGAATCGATTTATTATAAATGAATAAATGAAATGAAATGAATAAAGAGTAAAATAACAGACTTAATATGGAACATGATCAAAGAAATCACTTTCTAAACAGAAGGCATACTGTAGTACTTACCTGATAGGGCGGTCCACTCAGTGAATGTGGACGTAATGGCTCAACCACCCTTTCTTAATTAATGCAATCATGAAGACTCAACTTCCTTATTGTACAAGTCGTCCTTCTTATTGATCAATGCAGGTTTGAATGCTCACCAACCCGAATGAACTATTCAGGATTGTCCTTTCAACTACCTCTGACGATGACTATTAAATTGAGTGATGATGATGTTTCGCCCACTGGCTTCTTCACTTTCCTATAAATGTAAGTTTTGCTTCGCACCTCCTTCCCATCCAGTGTTCAAAGCACATCGATTTCTTAAGCGATTTTCTTCCATGGCCTTCAGAAGCCAAGTCTCATCTTTCGTCCAATCCATTTCTGACGACCTATGGCAAGTCTCTCCTTTGGATCAACTAGCCTGGTTAAGATATTTCAAAGACCTGAAACCTAACCATGGCTTCTTGTCTTGGCTCATTACTCATTTCAATCCGAACACCATGGTTTTCCGATTTGAAGACTCTGAAGTGACTCCGACCTACCAGGAAATGTGCGCCGTGATGGATCATCATCCTGAACAAAACGAAACTCCGGCCTTGCCCCCAGGTTCTAGGTACGATCTAACTGAGATCATAGCCTTGTGCCCGGTTTACCTTCCTGAAGGCATAAGCGTGGATCAAGGTCTTCCTTTGGAACCTTTCTTGAACAGAGTCTTGTCCACTGATCTAGATCTGCCTTAGATCCGAGCTTGTTGCTTCTTGCTGCTGAATGTGTATGCCATGAAGCATCGTCAACCCGGAATTGGAGATTTCCGACTTCTGACCGTTGTTCGTGACATGCAATTGTACCATCGTACCGTCTTCATGATGATCATGGGAGAGAAAATGTGTTGGGTCAGGGATATTGCCCTTCACATTACTGACTTCAATGTTCATCATCGCGGTTGTCCATTGCTATTGCAAGCCTGGGCTCTGGATAAATTAAGCCTAATTCCTCCGGTTCCAGCTCACTTGATTCCAACTTACGGATCTGCTGTTTTACAATCTCGGTCTCGGAGACGCTTCGATTTTGGTGATAACCCTACTATTCGGTGGACCTGTCCTTGGTGGAGAATTAGACTGGCCACGATTGGAAGCATGAATCTCAATTATGTATTGTATGCTAGCCTAGACCGTTCCATGGCTTATTTCCCAGATAGGATCAGTCGTCAATATGGGATGATACAACGTGTTCCCCGAGCCCACAACTTCGAGAGCGGCTTGATAACATCACATCTGTTGACCAATTTGGCCGATCGTTGGCAAAGTCGAAACACCATGCATTTAGATGAAGGAATGATGCAGGATACTGTGACACCTGCATATGCCAACTGGTTCTTTTCCACACAGATGTCACGCTTTGTGAAGGCCGACCTTTGCTAATGTGTCTCCTTAGAATAATTGTTGTTTGTTGTTTTTTTTTCTTTTGCGTTCAAGCCATGAGCTTTTATCTAAATGTATCCGCTTTTCTTTTAATCAATGGTCTTGATGATTCTGTCTTCATTAATTCCTGCACACATGGGCAATGAAAGACAACAAAACTTTTCTTTCGAAATTATTTGCTGTGTTAGTCATCTGGGGCTCTTGCCCTCGGGTTAATAAATGAAAACTCAATAAAGTAAAAATTATTCTGTAAACATAGGAATTCATGCTTGTGAACAATAAAGAATGGAACGACTGTTTTACAACCTGTACAAATTAAATAAAAACAATAACAAATGTAACTCCTCTATGTATGTATGAACTTATGCAAATGCTAAGGTTTATTTATGGTTTTGCTGATCCTTCTAGGGAAATCACTGAGAAGATGGTACTCGTTCCTCTGATCAATGTCCTTTTAAAAAAAAATTCAATGTTTAGGCAGGATCAACAGCCAGGACATTTCGAACCAAATGAGTCGGTCTTTGCTTAACTAAACAGAGAGGAAGGTCTTGCATTCTTCGACCGTAATTCCAGGACAAAAACAAAAATTTTGAAAACACAAATTCTTTATTAATCTTACTTCTTTTCAACATTATACAGAAGTAAAGAAAGTTTATCCCAACACAACGGTCATTTGCTCTAACTATTTGATTTCCTATTCCCCTTCAGGTCAAGTTGATGGCGCTTGAGTAACCAATCACTAGTTTGTCACGAACGCATGGCATGAATTCTGCATTTAAGCTAAGCACCACGCGTTAATCCCAAGATTTTACTATCATTATTTTGCATTTTTTTTTTACGTGCTCTAATTTTTGCCCAGGCCGCCCTTGTGGGTTTTCAACCTAGCGAGCTCATTTCTTGCCTAAGCCGCCCTTTTCGGGTTTTCAACTTAGCTCATTTTTTTTTTTTTTTTTGAAATCATCATTTCAGACATAGAATCTTTTCATTTGATCTTGATTGACGATTCGATTGACAGGCTCTCCTTCCATGGTGACTAGCTCGGCAGCGCCTTTAGGTAGCAGCTTCTGAACTCTGAACGGCCCATGCCAGTTGGGTTTGAATTTCCCAGCAGGATGATGTTGGGCTTCATGATCCAGTAACCTGATCAGCACCAAATCTCCATTCTTTAAAGCCCTTGGATGTACTCGCTTGTTGTAGAAACGAGCAATCCTCCTTTTTCTCATCTGATCCTGGAATCGAGCATTCAGTCTTCTTCCGTCTAAGAGTGCCAGATCTTCATACCTCTTCTTGACCCATTCTTCTTCGGTCAAACCAGCTTCTACAAAAACCCTGAGAGACTTCTTTTCGAGCTCTACTGGTAATACTGCCTCCATTCCGTATACCAATTCGAAGGGGGAAGCTCCATTTACTGCTTTGAAGGTAGTGTGATGCCCCCAGAGCGCGAAAGGAAGTTTCTCAGCCCAGCTTCTGTGCCTCTCACATATCTTTGACAGGATTCTTTTGATCTCCTTATTCGCAGCTTCTACTGCACCATTGGCCTGAGGGCGATAAGGAGAAGAATGATGATGCTCCACCTTGTATTTATAAAGCAATTGGCCGACTTCTGCTTGAAAATGAGAGCCATTATCTGTAACTATGTGATGGGGAACGCCATAGCGATAGAAAATGTTCTGTCCAATAAACTTTGCCACATGCTTGGCAGTTAAGATTCTGTAAGATTGAGCCTCGATCCATCTAGAGAAGTAGTCAACTGCAACCAATATATACTGATGACCATTGGATGCTGCAGGTGAGATTTTGCCGATGACATCTATGCCCCATGCAGAGAAAGGCCACGAAGGAGTTGTTGGATGGAGTTTAACGGCAGGTAAGTGGCTTCTATTGTCATGATATTGGCAAGCTTTGCAACGGCGCACATACTGGACACAATCACCTTCCATCTTCATCCAAAAATAACCTTGCCTCATGATCTTTCTTGCTAGGCTCATACCGCTTAGATGAGTACCGCAGACTCCTTCATGAACTTTTCTCATTATGTCCTCTCCTTCTGTCTCGCTCACGCATCGCAGCAACATTCCATCCCAGGTTTTCTTATAGAGTTCGCCATCGGCTAGGACATAGTGCAGAGCCATTTTCCTTAAGACAGCGCGGTCTTCTTTCGTCGCATCATCAGAAAAAGTACCGTCTTTCATATACCTCAGGATATCCGTAAACCAGGGTTCTTCCTCCGACTCCACCTGATGCACGTAATGTTCCTGATGGCATGGGATATTAGCTGTGGTTATGATAAACGGCTTCTTCGGAACTTTGCTTAAATCCTGCCAAGCCGACGCTAAGTTTGCCAAGGCGTCTGGAATTCTGTTATAGGTTCTTCCTATGTGAGTGAAAGTGATCTTGTCAAATAGCGCTGCCTTTTTCAACAAATACTCGACATAGGGTTTCAATCTTTCTTCTTCTACCTTCCATCTCTCATTGGCGTGCTCGATAACCAGTAAAGAATCCCCTATTACTTCGACCTCCTTAGTGCCTGATGTAAGAAGAGCTTCCATTCCCATGATGCATGCTTCATATTCTGCCATGTTGTTAGTGGCCGGGAACAATAGTCTCTTGCACATGGTTGTAACTTCGCCATTCGGTGCTTCTATAATAATACCAGCCCCAGCTCCGTTTCTGTTAGCTGATCCATCAAAATATAATCTCCAAACTCCTGTGTCAATATTCAGCAAATGTTCATCTGGAAACTCCAATTCCCAAGATTCGTTGTCTGTCACAGGGTTTTCTGCTAGGAACTCCGCCACAGCTCGACCTTTGACCGTCTTTTTCGTTACGAATTCCGCATCCACGCTAGACATTTGAATCAACCACTTAGACAACCGTCCTTCTAGAGTAGGCGTCCTCTGCAAATACTTCAGTGGATCAATCTTGGAAACAAAAGTGACCTTGAAGGAATCGAAATACGGCCTTAATTTCTTTATCGACCACACTACTGCCATGCATGTTTTCTCAATCAGATTGTATTTCTCTTTGATAGGCAACAGCTTCTTACTGATGTAGTAAATGGCTTTCTCTACTCCAGCGGCATCCGGCTGTACCAACATTGCTCCCACTCCTGCATCTTCTATGGATAGGTACAAGATCAAAGGTTCTCCTGGTCTTGGTGAACTAAGCACCGGTGGGTTCATCAAGTATTTCTTTATATGGTCAAAGGCTTTCTGGCAGTCTTCATTCCATTTGACTGGCTGATTCTTTTTCAATAGTTTGAAAATCGAAACACAAGTGATGGATAACCTCGAAATGAACCTGCTGATGTACTGAATCTTACCCAGGAAGCTTCTCACCTGCCGTTCTATTCTTGGCGGCTCCATTTCCTGAATGGCTTTTATTTTGTCCGGATCAACCTCAATCCCGTTAGGTCCTACCACAAAACCTAACAATTTTCCCTTCGTCACTCCGAATACACACTTCTTGGGATTAAGTCTCAAATTGTACTGCTTGACCCGCGTGAAGAACTTCTCCAGCATCTCTGCATGTTCTTCTTGTGTTTTTGTCATGATCACCATATCATCTACATACACTTCCAATCCTTTATGGATCATATCATGAAATAACGTAGTAGCCATCCTCTGATATGTTGCTCCGGCATTCTTCAGTCCGAACGGCATCACTCTATAGCAAAATGTCCCGAAGTCTGTGGTGAAAGCGGTCTTGTGTTTATCCACTAAAGCCATCAATATCTGATTATACCCTGAGAATCCGTCCATGATAGAATAACACCCCATTCCGGCAGCACTGTCTATCAAAACATCTATGTGTGGAAGTGGGAAGTCATCCTTAGGCGAGGCTTTGTTCAGGTCCCTGTAGTCGACACAGACCCTTATCCTGCCATCTTTCTTCAACACTGGGACTATATTTGCCAACCACTCCGGATAGTGTACTACTTCTAAGAATCCTGCATCCAGCTGTTTCTGGACTTCATCTTTGATCTTGTCCTGCCATTCTGGTCTGACCCTTCTCCTTTTCTGCTTTACTGGCTTAATACTCGGATCAGTAGGAATGAAGTGCTCTGCTATCGATCTGTCGATTCCTGGCATGTCCGCGTAGCTCCAGGCAAATACCTCTGAGTTTCTTTTGATACATTCTTGAAGATCCTGTCTGAGCTCAGCTTTAAAGTCTGATCCGATTTCAATTATTTTAGGATCTTCGGTGGTGCTTAGATTAAATGCAAAATTATGCAATGCATTTATGTCAAATATGCGAGTGGTATAATCAATGCCATGAACGTGACAATCAGGAAAACAAGAAAACAAATAATCAAAGTTCACTTCCATTGATTGAAATAAAAGAGGAAAACCATCCATAGTGTTCTCAAAACAAGCATCAGAAAAACAAAATACAGGATTAACTGCCTGTTCAATACATTCATTGCAAGTATCTTTAATTGCCTGGATCACTTCGTCGGCATCTGCGCCTTCTTCTTCTTCCGCTGGGGTAGCTTCTTTCTTGGCCTTTCCCTGCTCTATCGCCTTCTTTGCCTTCCTCTCTGCTTCTTCGACATCTTCAGCAGCTAGAACAGACTGAAGGATCCGTGCCTTGGCCTTCTGCTCTTGCACTGACTTGGAAGCTTCATCCCCAATCCCCAAGAAGTCTTCAAACTCAGATATCTTCTTCAACCAATCAGATTCAATACTTGCTTCTGTCATGCATACCATAAACTCGGTTCCATCCACCAGCTGTTCCAATGAAGGTTCGGGCGACTTGACTAGCTTCTCCTCGTAATCGGTCATAAATATCTCCAAGACGGGGTAGGTCTTTCCTCTGCTCTGAAATTCCCCTTCAGCTTGTGGAACAAAGAAAATCTGATTCAAGCTTGACCCTCTGACCAGAGATCGGATCTCATATCTTTCTTTCTTTCTATTTTCAGAATATCCTAGTCCGCGCTTATCTTGCTGCCCGGATGCTGATGAAAGAGGCTCAAACCTTCCTTGCAACTCCCGGCCCAAACCTTTGCCGTACTGCCAATTCATCTTCTTCATCATCTTTTTAGAAAAAGGACTCATGCTGTTTACTGTAATCTTGCTCTTGGCGATGGATGCATTAATCACTGCCACTTGGAAGCCTGATAAGGGTACCGCCAGCTCTAGACCTTCCACTGTAGCCACATTAAGATCCTCCTGTGCATTAATGGTCACCACGTCTGTGCCCCACGGGATTTTTACTTTTCTGTGCAGAGTGGATGGAACCGCGCCTAGGGGATGGAGCCACGGCCTTCCTAACAAAAGAGCATAGTTGGCTAGGATGTCAAGCACAACCACGTCTACCCAACTTTCCACTGCCCCTGTGGATATCTTTGCTTTAAAGGTCCCTTTTGCATTCCGCATAGTGTTATCATAAGCCTTGACCACCATGTTTGACGGCTCAAGCTCTGATTCTTCAATTTTAAATTTGGACAGCATTTTCAACGGACATACGCACAGTGCGGACCCATTATCCACCATCACATTCCTAGTATCTCGTCCATTGACGGCAATTTGAATATACAGTGGCTTACAATGTTTCCTTCCTTCTGGTGGGAGGTCTGAGTCAAAGAAAGTGACCTCGCCTATCCTCCGCTGTAGCACATTGATCATATCAACACTTTGAATTCGAGCCGGAACTCTGACGAAAGTCATAGCTTCAAGTAAAGCTTCTCTGTGCTCCTTAGATGCTATCAGCAAATCCCATATCGAAATGTCTGCTCTGGTTCTTTGTAACTGACTCAGCACTGAGGTGGCAGTTACCCCATTAGGTGTCTTGCTCTGACTGGTTTCTCCAACTTCGACAGCCTTCTGTTGCCCTTTAGCCATCTCTTCCTCTTTCTTCTTTTCACTCGGCTCTTCTCCGCCCTTCTCTGTCATTCTCTTCTTCATCCCGTCAACAGCACTCTCCTTTCCCTTAGTGTGCATACTATTCTCAGGATTATACACTCGCCCGCTGCGGGTCAAGCTCTGAACACCTACTTCATTCACTTCTTCCTCACTGCTGTAGTACCATTGTTCTTCTTGATCGACCAAACTCTTTTGAATGGCCAGCTGGAGTTGCTCATCTTCATCTTCCGGCACGTCGCCTACCTTTACAGTGATACTTTTCTCGATTTCAATCTTCACTGGCACCCTCTCTTCCTCATCACTGCTACAGTCTTCCCATATGTTCAACATGGCGCACATCCGCTCTTCCCATTCTGCTTCGGCTAATACCACTTCTTCTGGTAATCCGCTCCCAATCGCGTTGACCGATCCACCTGACTGAGACTTACGGGGCGGGTAATTGTACTGATATTGAGGAAGCGGGTTGTTCTTGGTGCTTGGCTTGTTCTTTTCCGAAGGCTTGGTAATTTTTCCACTGTCAATCAGATCTTGAATATCGTGCCTTAGTTTGAAACATTCATCAGTTGAATGCCCTTTGCACTGATGGTAATCGCAGCTTCGGTCCATATACCTCCCTCGCACGGGCTTAGTCGGATCGACTGGCAGTTTTGACAACACCCCGTTCTTGATGCAAGATCTTAGGACTGTGCTCAAAGGTCTTCCTAAGTCAGTGAACTCTCTCCTAGTTCTCTCATTAACTGCACCTATCACGGCATTACTGGCTCCTGACTGATTCTGATTACTGCTTCCGGCACCTCTGTCCCCATATGAAGTCCGGTAGTTACCAAACCCTCTGTTCTTTTTCTTTTCTTCCTTGTACAATTCTTCAATGTTTAACTCGGCGCTTTGAACCAAGGAAAAATCGGTGAGAGGCTGAGTCAACATCCTTTCCTTGAAGAAGGGCAATAAACTTCTGCTAAAGATTCTGATCAGCTCTTTGTCCTTTGGCCTTGTCTGAACTCTATACAGCTTAGTCCTCCATCTTCTGTAGTAGTCAGAAAAGCTTTCATCCTTCCCTTGTCTCAAACTCTCCAGATCACGCAGACTGAACTCATCACTCTCTTCAGTCTTGAAATGTTTGAGAAAAGCGGTCTGCAATTTGATCCAATTCTTCTGAACCTCCTCGTCTAAACCGTCATACCACCTCCGATAATCCTTATGTAGTGTTTGCGGGAATGCTCGCAAAACATCTTCCTCGTTATACCGGTTCATTTGGGATACTCGGAGAAATTCAGACAAGTGAGAACGAGGATCATTATCTCCTTCAAATATAGAATGCTTGAAGGTTTTGAAAGAAGCCGAGCTGGTCGGGTGCAGGACATACTCAGTTATATGAAAATTGGTGGTCGGGTCTTTCTCCTTTACTGCCGCCATTTTGTCGAATTTTTCTTTCAGATCGGCGAGTTGCTTGAGCACATCATTTTCAACCGGGACAGTTTTTCCCATGGAAGCCTGATTACTCGACACAGGTTCCGTGATCGGTCCCTCTTCATCCACAGGTTGGCTACTCGAAGGAGGAGTATTCTGATTTTGGGCCCTGTCTTGAGCAAGAGCCGCAGCTACAATCTGAGCAATGGTCCTTATCTGAGCTTCAGAAAATCCGGTCTCATTTTCTGTGTTATCCGCCATTTCTGCTGGATCTGAATCGAGTTCTGAATCTGATGAACTGGACTGATTCACGGAGCTAACTGGAGCAAATTCGGGGATTGGGGATATTCTGATCAAACGCTGACCAGGATGCCGATTCCACTCTCAAAGTGGTTTCCCGGGAAGGATCAGTTCTGACAAAAAATTTCTGAGTTAAAGAGGGTCCTGCATGTATGCATGTGAAAATGAGAGCACATAGGATGGAGAATGCATTTCTAATGCGCTAAAGCCGGTATGGAAATAAGATCTCGATTTCAACGACCGGATCAAAAATTCGTTATAAATAATGTATCAATAACTTATTTTGTATTTGAACATTTCAAGCATTATCTGTCGTCAATCGTTCCTTTTAGATTTACGGTTGACTATTTTCTCTCGAATCCCTAACTTTTGCCTCAGAATGAAAGAATTTCCGAGCGGGATTTTACTTTTGTTGTTTATTATTTTTGTATCCTTACTTTTTGCCTTGGAACATATGGTCCCAAGCAGGATTTTCCTTTATTTTACTACAAAATCTTATAATCTCTCACTTATTTTCAGATAATGCGAGAAATGTTGAAATATAAAGGAACTGCAACCCCCTTATAACTCCCTTTTCTTTTGGGTATTAATTCACTATAAGTAATTGCATTATATTATTCATAACGAATTTGAAAACCGGTCTCAAAATCAAGGCCGAATGTCCATACCGAGCATTAGCTCTTATTAATGCATGGCTGAAAAGGAAAGTGTTACATGGTGCATGAATGTCACAACATATGTACAGTTTATATCATACAGGGGAACGGGAGTTGGGAAATGCATGCCTTCCAACCTTATTTCTCCCACACACGGATTCCATTGGTATAAATTCCGACATCTGTTTCCTAGGAATAGATCTAATCTCAACAACCAACAGGGGGTTTTGAGATTGGCGATATAAGCTCTCGGAAATGAATGCGGCATTACAACAGCAAATAGGTGCATGGGCTTCGGTCTTATTGGGCTGAACAAAGTCTGGGTTCCGCAAACAGGATTCGGGCTTTGTTGGGCCTACTCCTTTTGACGCACCTTTAAGGTACTAGGCTTGCGGTTGGTAGTAATGTTAATTCTCGGATGGATGCACCTAAATCGCATGGTCTAGGCTAGATCCACCGTCAAACTTAACACCAGTACCGAAGGGTGATATGGGTAGAATGAGGTGAGAAGAGAGAAATGCAAATGAATGCAAGAGCCCTAGAAACAAAAGGAAAGCATTTAAACACATACGGATGATTAATTATTTTCCATCGGCTTTTTCTAACCAATTTTTATGTAGAAATAGTAGGCTTTTAGAGTCAATTCCTAATTGCAACTACTATATTGTTTATTAAAAACAACCGGGGATAGTGGGTGCAGAATCCCCAGTGAAGTCGCCAAAACTGTTTTCCCCCCGGAGAAAAATCCGATTTTTGTTATTTTATTTAATATGTAGATTTTGGAAATAGGTGATAAAAAATCATTTTGGGAATTGCGATGCCGATAAATCGGTCTTACAAATCTTTTTTAGTCGCCACCCATTATTTCGGCAATGGGACCGTTTTTGATTTTATTTTTGTAAAAGTGACTCCATTTTAACCATTTTATTCAAGGCCTTTTGTTTTAGAAAACTGGTCAGGCGAACCGATGAGGTTCTAGGTAAGGGAGTTGGGTACGTCGACCCGTTGGAAGCCGACGCCCGGAAAATCGGCCTCTTTTAACCTACAATTTCTAATTTATTTTAATTTAGAAAAGCCAATTTATTTAAACCCAACCCGAGTAAATCGAACCGAGTTCCTATGTGGAAAATTAATTAACCGTCCTACTTAATTTCATCCATTGCATTCATCACAAATAAAGCATATCATCCACCATCCATCCATAACACATACTAAAATAAAATAAAAGACCCGCTCTTGCCTTATGGTTAAAGGCGGGCCACAAACCGAATTTGATAATATGATAAATAACAAACAAAAATGAGTAAATCCTAAAATCTCAAGAATCATTAATAATTAGTTGATTTGATTTGATTAAATCTTAATTTGCCCATGTTTGATCATTTTCTGAGTCGAGATCAAAGTCTACTTAATAATATAAAATTAAGGTGAAATAAGGAAAATACACTGAAATTTTAGGACAGTTGCGTCACGCATAAGGAACAGTCGCGTGACGCAGCTCCCCTTATTCATTCTAGAACTCTAGAACAGTCGCGTCACGCAGGTGTTCTATGAAGAACACTCGCGTGGCGCAATTCTTATTATGTCACTGGAAATAGGTACAGTTGCGTCACGCAGCTGTTCTATGAAGAACAGTCGCGTGACGGAACTCCTAGCTGCGTGACAGAGCTATTCGCGACTTATTAAAATTCTTAATTTCATTGATTATTCATCCAAAATATCACATTAAATATACAAGTATTCTGGGCATGCGAATAGCTGTGTCACGCAGGTGGTCCAGTTCGACTTAAAGACTTTTGGACGTGAACAGTCGCGTCACGCAGGTAGTAGCTGCGTGACGCGGCTGCTCTGGTCCGTAACTACCATTCAAACTACTCTTTTTACGTGTTCTTTTTATCAACAGGGGTTTAATATGATTCAGGAACGCTCAAAAATGGGCAAAATGTAGTTTAATCCAAACCAAACTAACTAAAATACTAAGAAAATGAGATTTTCACAAATAAATAGCTAAAAATGCAAAAGAATGGATTAGATGATTACCTAACCCTCAGATTTGAGGATTGCATACGTTATGGTTGATCTAAGGATGAAGCTTCACGATCCCAGAAATGTTCAATACCCAATCTTAGCAATAAAACCTTTCTTTCTTTTTTTTATGTTCTTTTTGTTTTTTTTTTTTTTTTTTAGTTTTCAATCTATGTGCCTAATGGCTTGATCTTCCTCAAGGTTACTCACTGGAGTCTTTGAGGAAAACCCTAGCCACAATCTTTTTTTTTTTAGTCCAAAATGCCTTAGTCTTTTGAGAGAAAATGAGAAAAGTTCCCCAAAAGTCCCGTTTTTGCTGTGTAATGCAGTATTTATATGGCTAGGGCAACAGGGCAGTCGCGTCACGCGGGTAGTAGCTGCGCGACGCACCCGCAAGCCTGCGTGACGCGACTTACTTTTCGTACAGTTGCCGCGTATCCATACAAACAGTGCAGGCCACTGCACGGGCGCGCGCCAGGGATGTCAGACCCGTTAGAGCTGCGTGACGCAGCTAAAAGTGGCGTCACGCAGGTTATAGCTGCGTGACGCAGCCCTAACGTAGGTCAGGCTCTTTTGGGCGGTTTGGTTCAATTCCTGATTCAGGCACTTCTGGTTTATTGTGAAACCTCATCCTTTGTCCTCATATCGTCATCGGGTTCGGTGGAGGCATAAATCCACGCGTCAACAAAGAACGACAATAAGCTCCTATAAAAAATTCTGATCAACTCCTGATCCTTTGGTCTTGTCTGGACCCTATATAGCTTTGTTCTCCATCTCCTATAGTAATCAGAAAAACTTTCATCCTTCCCTTGTCTCAGGCTCTCCAAATCACGTAAACCGAATTCGTCGCTCTCATCAGTCTTGAAGTGTTTAAGAAAAGCGCTCTGCAGTTTGACCCAGTTCTTCTGAACCTCCTCATCCAGACCATCGTACCACCTCCGATAATCTTTATGTAATGTTTGCGGGAATGCTCGCAAAACATCCTCCTCATTGTACCGGTTCATCTGAGAAACCCGGAGGAATTCAGATAGATGAGAACGGGGATCGTTGTCTCCTTCAAATGTGGTATGTTTGAATGTTTTAAATGAAGTGGAGCTGGTTGGGTGCAAAACATACTCAGTTATGTGAAAATTGGTGACCGGATCTTTTTCTTTTATTACAGACATTTTTTCAACCTTGTCTTTTAATTCTGCAAGTTGTTTGATTACATCATTATCAACGGGGACAGTGTTCCCTACAGTAGCCTGATTGTCTGACACAGGTTCTGGAATTTGTCTTTCTTCAACCGCTGGTTGACTGCTTGAAGCGGGAGGAGTTTGATTTTGGGCCCTATCTTGGGCGATAGCAGCGGCTACAATCTGAGCAATAGTCCTCATCTGAGCTTCAGAAAACCCAGTCTCATTCGGAGTGTTGTCACCCATTTCTGCTAGATCTGAGTCAAAATCTGAATTTGACAAACTTGAATAATTCACAGAACCGACTGAAGTAGGCTCAGGGATTGGGGATACTCTGACCAAACGTTGACCAGGGCTTCGGTGCCAAACTCTCGAAGCAATTTCCCGAGAAGGATCAATTCTGACTGAAAGAAAGGACCTGAGTTAAAAGGGGTTCTGTATGTATGCATGGGAAATGGAAGCACATAGAATGGGGAGTGCAATTCTAATGTGCTAATGATCGGTATGGAAGTAAGATCTTGATTTCAACAACTGGATCCGAAATTCGGTGTGAATAACATGGCAACAACTTATTTTGTATTCAAACATTTCTGGCATTATCTGTCGTCGACCGTTCCTTCTGGATTTTACGGTCGGCCATTTTCTCTCAAGTCCCTAACTTTTGCCTTGGAATGAAAGAATTTCCAAGCGGGATTTTTCTTATTTATTTTCTTTTCTTTGTATCCTTACTTTTTGCCTTGGAACATATGGTCCCAAGCAGGATCTTACTTTGTTTTGTTACAAATTTTGTAACCTCTTACTCACCTTTTTTTTTTTTTTTTTTTTTTTTTTAGATAATGCGAGAAATGTGACAATACAAAGGAATCGCAACCCCCTTATGACTCCCTTTTGGGTATTGATTCACTATAAGTGATTGCATTGTATTATTCAAAACGAATTTGAGGTCCAATCTCAAAGTCAAGGTCAAACGTCCATACCGGAAATTAGCTCTTATTAATGAATGGCTGAAACAAAAATATTAAGTGATGCATGAATGTCACAACATATGTACAGTTGATAACATACAGGGGAATGGGAGTTGGGAAATGCATGCCTTCCAACCTTATTTCTCCCACACACGAATTCCGTTGGTATAAATTCCGACATCTGTTTCCTAGGATTTGGTCTAATCTCGACAACCAACAGGGGGTTTTGAGATTGACGATACAAACTCTCGGAAATGAATGTGGCATAACAATAGCAAACAGAATCGGGTACACCTTAGGGGAAGTAACTAAGGTTTTTCAACTATATGCATTGGCTTTAGTCTTATTGGGCTTAACAAAGTCTGGGTTCCGCAAACAGGATTCGGGCTTTGTTGGGCCTACTCCTTTTGACGCACCTTTGAGGTACTAGGCTTGCGGTTGGTAGTAATGTTAATTCTCGGATGGATGCACCTAAATCGCATGGTTTAGGCTAGATCCACCGTCAAACTTAACACCAGTACCGAAGGGTAGCATGGGTAGAATGAGGTGAGAAGAGAGAGATGCGAATGAATGCAAAAATCCTATAAAAGAAAAGGAAAGCAATTAAACATATACGGACGATTAAAAAATTTTCCAATGGCTTTCTAACCAATTTTGTTTTTTAGAAAACATAGTTTTTTTTTTTTTTAGAGTTAATTCCTAATCACAACCATCTAATAAAAAAAATAATTGGGGATTAGTGGTTGCATTCCCCAGTGAAGTCGCCAATCTGTTTTCGCCCAAAATCCCCCCGAAGGACCCGAAAACATCATTTTTTGTGATTTTTGGATAAAATGTTTTTATTTTTGGATGCGGTGCCGATAAATCGGTCTTATAAACAATTTTGAGTCGCCACCCATTGTTAGGGCAATGGGACCGTTTTTATAAAAATGACTTCATTTTAAACCCAATTTTGTTTTAAGGCCAAATTATTTTAAAAAGACTGGTCAGGCGCACCAATGTGATTCTGGGTAAGGGAATTAGGTACGTCGGCCCGTTGGAAGCCGACGCCCGGAAAAACCGGCCTCTATTATTAACCTATGATTTCTGATTTATTTTAGTTAGAAAAGCCAAATCATTTATTTAATTAAACCCAACCCAAATGAACAGGACCGAGTTCCTATTTGGAAAATTATTTAATCGTCCCAAATAAATCTAATTATCACATAACAATTATTCAAATTAAAGCAATTAAATCAAAGCAATTAAACCAAATAAATAAAAAGACCCGCTCTTGCCTTATGGTTCAAGGCGGGCGACAAACCGAATCAAAAATATTAAATGGAATAAATAAAAGACCCGCTCTTGCCTTATGGTTAAAGGCGGGCAACAAACCGAAGAATAAATCAAATAAATGAAAGACCCGCTCTTGCCTTATAGTTAAAGGCGGGTAACAAATCGGATCCAAAAATATACATAAATTGAATCAAAAAAAAACTAAATCCATAACCTAATAAAAATAAAACCACACATAATTGTTATTTAATGTCTAAATCACATTTTAATTTTTTTTGTTTTTAGTTTAATTTCATTTTTGCATTCAACCAAAAATAATAAAATTCACACAAATAAATGTATATAATCACATTTTTAATATTTTAAGCTCAATTAAATTATAATCTGTTCATAGTTGATTTATTGAAGAAATTAAACTTTATTTTCGTGCAAAATTTATTATTTTTATATTTTTTATTTCTGGAAAATCGGGTGAATAGTGTGTAAACAGTGCGTGAATAGTGTGTGAATAGTGTGTGAATAGTGGATTTTTTTTTGAAAATGCATAACACTGCATATTTTTTTTTTTTGTCCAGAATTTATTTTCGAATGATTTTTGTTACATAATTTCTTGTTCAAATATAATTTAACGACATATAAAATAACCAAATATAAACAGAATATAATTTAAAGAAACTTAAATTATTAAGATCACAAGAATACATAAAAATATAAAAAATATGCAAAAGATGCAAAAATGTTAAGGAAATTACCTGATCCTCAGATTGGGGATTATAAATAGATGCCAAAAGCTTTGTTTCCAAGGATTTAAGTGTTTTCTTTATATATATATATTTTTATCTTTTAATTCGCCTAAAATTAATATCTAATAGCAATTTTCCTTCAAATTAACTCACGAGAGTATTTGGAGAAAAATATAGCTACAGTGTGTGTAGAGGTTGCAGAAGAAGTCGTGTGTGTGTGTAGAGGTTGAAGAAGAGAGTCCCAAAAAACAAAAAAAAAACCCCTGTGCGTGTAGAAAAGGGGTATTTATAGGTTTTTTTTTTATTATTATTATTTATTTATTATTATATATATATATATATAAGTAGCATGCGTGCTACTGTAGCACATCGTGCACTGTAGCACGCGTGCTTCCTTTTTTTTTTTTTAGTAGTAGCATGCGTGCTACTGTAGCACATCGTGCACTGTAGCACGCGTGCCTTTTTTTTTTTTTTTTTTTTTAATATATATATATATATATATATATATATATTTTTTTTTTTTGGTAGTAGCACGCGTGCTACTGTAGCACATCGTGCACTGTAGCACGCGTGCTTCCTCTTTTTTTTTTTTTTTTTTTTTTTTTTTTTTTTTTTTATAATTATATATATATATATATATATGTATATATATTTTATTATTATTATTATTTTTTTTTTTTTTTATAGCACGCGTGCTACATGCACTGTAGCACGCCGTGCACTGCTTCCTTCTTCTTCTTCTTCTTCTTCTTCTTTTTTTTTTTTTATTTTATTTTATTATTTTTATTTATTTATTTATCATTATTGTTATTTTAAATCCTTGGGTCAGAATGCTTCTAGATAACATTAATCCATTTATCCTCTTGTCCTCATCGGATCAGGCGGGGCATAAAAAACACGCGTCAACAGTAGGGCAACAGAACATAGTCGCGTCACGCAGGTTATAGTCGCGTAACGCAACCGTAAGCTGCGTGACGCGGCTTACTTTTCGTACAGTTGCCGCGTATCCATATAAACAGTGCAGGCCGTTGCACGGGCACGCGCCAGAGGTGTCAGCCTCGTTAGAGTTGCGTGACGCAACTAAGAGTGCCGTCACGCAGGTAATAGCTGCGTGACGCAACCCTAACACGGGTCAGGTTCCTTTGGGCCGGTTTGATTCAAGTTTTGGTTAAAACACTTCTGGTTGACCGTGATACCTTACCCCTTTTCCTCATATCATCACTGGGTTAGGTGGGGGCATAAAATCACGCGTCAACAGTTTGCCCCCCCCCCCACTTTATCATTAATTGTATAAACAATTAATGTTAAAGTGGTCCATTGACGCGTTTTCCATCTGGCACTCATCTTTGAAGCTCAGTTTGATCGGCTTGGAAAGATGTTGGGCTGATTTGATCATCTGGCCACCTACTCAGCTCGGTTAGATCGGCTTTGTTGGCTCCAGTCGGGTATGTGCACGACTCCAAAACTCAATTTGATTGGTTTTGAAGACACCTCCAAGGCTCGGTTTGATCGGCCTGAAGGATTTGAACGGATTCTCTGGTCACCTCCTTAGCTCAGTTTGATCGGCTTTGTCGGCTCCCGTCGAATATGTGAATAACTCAAAAGCTTGGTTTGATTGGCTCTGAAGACACCTCCGAGGCTCAGTTTGATCGGCCTGAAGAATTTTGGATTTGATCATCTGGTCACCTCCTCAGCTCAGTTTGATCTGCTTTGTCGGCTTCCGTTGAATATGTGAATGACTCCAAAGCTCGGTTTGATTGGCTTTGAAGACACCTCCGAGGCTCGGTTTGATCGGCCTGAAGGATTTGAATAGAGATTGTCTTGATCAGCTTCGCAACACACCATCACTAATCAAGAAAAATGTCCAAGCAGCTTTGCAATACACCATCACGGCTTGGTGGGATTTGAGATTGTCCTGATCGGCTTCGCAATACACCATCACTAATCAGGATTTGAGTCAACTTCGAAATACACCATCATTGACTCGATCAAGGATTCCAAATCTCAGTTTGATCGGCTTTGTTGTCCACCTCCTCAGCTCAGTTTGATCGGCTTTAGAGGATTTGAATAGAGATTGTCTTGATCAGCTTCGCAACACACCATCACTAAT
Source organism: Jatropha curcas (assembly GCF_041381405.1). Lineage (NCBI taxonomy): Eukaryota > Viridiplantae > Streptophyta > Magnoliopsida > Malpighiales > Euphorbiaceae > Jatropha > Jatropha curcas. The sequence continues at coordinate 23,142,444 of NC_143158.1, read as the reverse complement.
CACGAAAAGGTCCAAGCAGCTTCGCAATACACCATCACGGCTTGGTGGGATTTGAGATTGTCCTGATCAGCTTCGCAATACACCATCACTAATCAGGATTTGAGTCAACTTCGAAATACACCATCATTGACTCGATTAAGGATTCCAAAGCTCAGTTTGATCGGCTTTAGAGGATTTGAATAGAGATTATCTTGATCAGCTTCGCAACACACCATCACTAATCAAGAAAAGGTCCAAGCAGCTTCGCAATACACCATCACGGCTTGGTGGGATTTGAGATTGTCCTAATCGGCTTCGCAATACACCATCACTAATCAGGATTTGAGTCAACTTCGAAATACACCATCATTGACTCGAGAAAAATGATCCGAACAGCTTCGAAATACACCATCACTATTCGGTAGAACCTCATTGAAATTGGCCTGATCAACTTCGCAATACATCATCATTAACCAGGAAGAGGATTGACTCGATCCGCTTCGCAATACATCATCACGAATCGAGAAAAGGATCCAAACAGCTTCGTAATACACCATCACTGCTTGGGGATTGTCCTGATCAACTTCGCAATACATCATCATTAACCAGGAAGAGGATTGATTCGATCCACTTCGCGGGACCTATCGACTTCGAAAAACCATCACCGGTTGGCCTGAAAAATTGTTCAACAGAAAAAGAGCAATATCTGTGTACAAACAGACCTTGCCTTTTTGTTAGAAGAATGTTGGGACATCATATGCCCCCATGCATTAATTATAAATTTCAAAAGTTTGCATCAGGGCAAAAGATTATACTTTTGCCCCCAGTCCGGAATTCCGACTTAGGACCAAAAGTATCATCTTCTTAGGTAGACCTTCAATGTTTATTGTCAAAATTTGGTTTGAAAGGTTTGCAAAAATTTAGTAAAAATTTTAGGCCAGAAGAATTTTAAGCCTGAATTTTCAGGTATACCCTTCCTGATGCAGTGTTTGAGAGAAAACTTACCTGAGGGTAATTTGGGCAATTTGATGCTCCTCCCCCCTGTGCGGTGAGTAGACAAAATCGCTGAAGTGTACGAACCGCATATCGACGTCAAATTGCTTGAACAGGTCACTATGGGCTTTAAACGGACCATTTGGGCCTTGTGGGCTTAACGAGTGTGATGGGCCCCTCCTTCTTTTGGGCTTAGAGAGGTGGGCTTGGGCCCAATGCTTACTTATAAGTAAGTTTCTTCTAACCATTTCATTTAGCAATTGTACCAAATGTTCTTTTCTGTGCTTGCAGGTGCCTGCTCAGAGGTATCAGGAGGTGTGCCAGCAGTTCGGCTTCGCCCGGTCTTACATCGCCCGACTCTACGCTGACCCCGACGAGAGGGTATGTGTCTCAAATGCGTTACTTTCTTCTTCTTTTGTCTGCATACCCTTCTTACATATTTCTGCTCTTACAGGATTTGGAGATTGGGAGGTTGCGGAGGCACCAGTCTCGTCAATCCAGCGCCGTTACCCAACTCCAGCTGGAGGTGGATCGACTTCGGATGAGGTTAGAGGTGGAGGGGATTCCGCTAGACTTCTCCGGAGAGGATGATGATGGTTCCTCATCCGATGACGCACCGCCATCTCCACCCCCTCAGGCAGCTGCTGGTCCGAGCCGGAGGCGTCGCTAGCCAGGCTCCTATTTTTTGACCATTTTTGAAACATTTTTGTAGTTTGTAGGACTATATGTACAGTTTTATTAATTTTATGACATTATTTTTCATTTTTACAGTATATTTGCTTTTATTACAGTATCATTTATACGTGTATTTCTTACAACTTGTGAGATTTTATTCCTGCAAAAACAAAATATAAACACAAAAACACAAAATAGCAGGGTCCCACTTATTCACAAGAGTGGTCTACCTCGTTAGTGATCAACCAACCAATTTATTGTAAATACGGAAATGAAATAAAATAAAATAAAAATAAGAAAACAAGATAAGATAAGAATCGACCCGCAATAGTAAATGGATCGTAATACTTACCTGATAGGGCGGTCCACTTGATTAATGCGGACATAAAGGCTCAACCACCCTATTGTACAAGCTGTCCCTTTTATTAATGCAGGCTTAAATGTTCAACTACCGGAGCAATCTATGCATAAGTGCTCACCCAACCACCATTGACAGTAGATATCAGGTCGAGTAATGATGGTGCCTTATTCGCTAGACCCCTTATACTTCTATAAATGGAGGCTTTCCTCTGCGTCCTCTTCATTTCCCACAGTCAAAACAAATCCATTTCTTAGATAATCCTTTTCCATGGCTTTCAGAAACCAAGTTTCATCCTTCGTTCAATCCATTCCTGACGACCTATGGCGGGTTCCCCCACTGGACCAACTTGCCTGGCTGAAATATTTCAAAGACCTAAAACCCAACCATGGCTTCTTGTCTTGGCTCGTTGCGCATTTCAACCCTAACACCATGGTTTTCCGGTTTGAAGACTCTGAAATAACTCCGACCTATGAGGAAATGTGTGCCGTGATGGATCATCATCCTGAACAAGATGAAACTCCAGCTTTGCCCCCAGGCCCTAGGTATGATCTAGCCGAGATTGCGGCCCTGTGTCTAGTTTACCATCCTGATGGCGTAACCACGGATCAAGGTCTTCCTTTAGAGCCTTTTCTAAGCAAGGTTCTATCCATGGATCTAGATCCCTCTTGGATTCGAGCTTGTTGTTTCTTGCTGTTGAATGTGTATGCCATGAAGAACCGTCAACCCGGAGTTGGAGACTTCCGACTTCTGACAGTTGTTCGCAACATGCAATTGTATCATCATACTGTCTTCATGATGATCAAGGGAGAGACAATGTGTTGGGTTAGGGATATTGCCCTTCACATCACCAACTTCAATGTTCATCATCGTGGTTGTCCAATGTTGTTACAAGCCTGGGCTTTAGACAAATTAAGCTTGATTCTTCTGGTCCCAGCTCGTTTGATTCCAACCTATGGCCCTGCCAACTTTCGGTCTCGGACTCGAGGTCATTTCGACTTTGGGGATAACCCGACCATCCGGTGGACTTGTCCTTGGTAGAGGATCGGACTGGTCACCACTGGAAGCATGAATCTCAATTACGTGTTGTACGCCAGTCTAGACCGTTCCATGGCCTATTTCCCAGATAGGATTAGTCGTCAGTATGGGATGATACAGCGTGTTCCCCGAGTCCACAACTTTGAAAGTGGTCTCATAACACCGCATCTGTTGACCAATTTGGCTGTCCGTTGGCGGAATCGAAACACCAGGTATTTAGATGAGGGAACAACGCAGGACACTGTGACACCTGCCTATGTCAACTGGTTCTACACCCCATGATGATATTAGGTTCTGCGAAAATTGGCATCTGATGATATCCCCCTACTGGAATAAATGTTGTCGTTGATTTTTCTTCTTTTTCTTAGTTCCTTGTATTCCCGGGCCATGAGCTCCTAGTTAATGTGTCTTCCTTCTTTCGATTAATGACTCCGGTGGTTTTGTCTTTATTAATTCCTGCTTTCTGCACATATGGACAATCAAAAGATAACAAATCTTTTCCTTCGAAATTATTTGTTGTGTTAGTTATTTGGGCCTCCTGCCCCTGGGTTAATAAATGAAAACTCATAAAAAGAATTATTGGATTTAAAGACATAAGCTTACATTTGGAAATAACAAGAAGGGGTGACTATTTTATTGCCTGCATAGATCAAACAAAAACGACATATGCAACTCCTTTATGTATGCATGAACCTATTGAGTGCTAAGGTTTTATCCATGGTTTTTCTTTATTGATCCTTCCAAAGAAACCACCGAGAAAATAGCATTTGACCTTCTGATCGCTGTCTAAGAGAATCCAATACCCGTGCAGGATCAATAGCCCAACATCTTCAAGACAAAAAGCATATGCTGACCATATAGGCAAAGAGGAAGGTCTTGTAATCAACGACCATGTCCCAGAAACAAAAGGGAGGAAGAATTTGAGAACCATGCTCTTTATTGCTCTTACTTCTTTCAACATCACACAGAAGTAAAGAGAAATTATTTTAATACAATGGTCGTTCATTCCAACTACTTATTCGCCTATTCTCCTTCCAGTCAGGTTGTGGCATTGAGCAACCGGTCGCAAGTATGTCACGAATGCATGGCATAGATTTCACATTTAAACTCAGCACCATGCGTTAACCTCAAAATTTTTATTTTCTATTTTTATTTTATTTATTTATTATTATTATTATTATTTTTTAAAACTCTAATTTTTGCCTAGGCTGCCCTTTACGGGTTTTCAACCTAGCGAGCTCATTTCTTGCCTAGGTCGCCCTTTCGGGTTTTCAACCTAGCCCCCCTTTCTTTTTTTTTTTCTTTTTTTCTTTCTTCTATCGAAATCATCATTTCAGACATTAAATCTCTTCATTTGATCCTGACTGACAATCCGATTGATAGGCTTCCCTTCCAAAGTGACCAATTCAGCGGCACCCTTATCCGACAGCTTCTGGATTTTGAATGGTCCATGCCAATTGGGTCTGAATTTCCCTCTAGGGTGACTCTGGAATTCGTGGTCTAACAGTATGATCAGCACTGAATCTCCATTTTTCAAAGTCATTGGATGTACCCGCTTACTGTAGAAACAAGCAATCATTCTCTTCTTTTTTTTTTATCATTTTTCATTCATTTCATTATTATTATTATTATTATTATTATTTTGATAACATGCCATTCCTACAGCGCTGTTGCTCAGGACATCCATACGTGGAAGAGGGAAGTCATCTTTGGGCGAGGCTGTAGTCGACACAGGTTGTTAATCTCCCCCTTTCTTCAGCATAGGGACTATGTTCGCTGACCACTCAGGGTAATGTATTACCTTCCCAGAAACTTGCATCTAGCTCTTTCTGAACCACAGCCTTCATCTTGTTTTGCCACTTCTAGTTTGACCCGTCTCCTTTTCCGCTTTACTGGCTTGATATTTGAATCGGTAGGGACGACATGCCCTGTAATCGGCTTATTGACCCCGGTATATCAGCATAACTTGAGACATTCTTGGAAATCATTTTTGAGCTCAAGCTTAAAGTCTGATCCGATTTCGATTATTTTTGTTTTTGAGATTTTGGACGGTGCTTAGGTTAAATGCAAAATGATGCAATGCATTTATGCTAAATATGCGTGTGGTATAATCAATGCCATGAACATAACAATCAGGAGAAGTAAGAAAATAAGTAATCAAAATTCATTCCCATTGATTGAAATAGTAAATGAAGTTCATTCAAATTGTTCTTAAAGCAATATTCAGAAAACAAACAGAAAGATTAAAGAGCTTGTTCAATTCGCCCATCAGCTAACTTTAATGGTTTCCGGGCGCCGGCTTATTATGCTCAGGAGGCTTGGTGATCTTCCCGCTATCTATCAAATCTTGGATATCACGTCGGAGCTTCAGACAATTATCAGTAGAATGACCTTTACACTGATGATATTCACAGTCTTGATCAGCGAACCTACCCTGAATAGGCTTAGATGGATTAATTGGCAACTTTGACAATATGCCATTCTCAATGCAGGATCCCATGACTGCGCTTAAAGGCATGCCCAAATCAGTGAATTCCCTTTTCTTTTTCTCCTTAACAGCTCTAACTGTATTGCTACTCCCTAATTGGTTTGTAGTTGCATGACCAACATTTCTGTTATGATTATTGCTGGAAGACCGGTAGTTACCAAACCCTCGGCTCGTCTTTTTCTTTTTGTTGTACAGTTCTTCAAAATTCAATCCAACCCTCCGTATCCCAAGATCCAGACCGTCATATCTTTTCCTATAATTCTTGTACGATGTCTGAGGAAATCCTCGCAACACACCCTCTTCGCCGTATTGGTTCATCTGAGCAACACGGATGGACTCCGACAAACGGGACCTCGGGTCATCATTCTCCGCGAACAGGGTATGCTTCGAAGAAGTAGAATTTGTGGGCTTCAAGACATACTCTGTCACATGAAAATTGATGACTGGATCTTTTTCTTTCGAAACAGATATCCTCTCCACCTTGTCCTTTAGTTCTGCCCTTTGCTTAATCAGCTCATTCTCAGTCGGACTAGCATTATCAGCTGATGCTTGATGACCCAAGGTGTGTTTTGGAGCCTCTCTTCCCTCCACTATAGGCTGATTTCTTGAAGTAGGTGGCAATTGGTTCTGGGCTCTATCTTGAGCAAGGGCAGCAGCTATTATTTCAGAAATGGTCCTTATCTGGGTTGGAGAGAAACCCGTCTCATTCACAGTGTTATCAGCCATCCCAACCAAATATGAATCAGAAACTGAATCCGAAGAACTTGAATGAATCACAGGACTAAACGGAGCAGGCTCAGCGATTGGGATACTCTGACCAAACGTTGACCAGGGCGCCGGTGCCAAGCTCTCGAGGTGATTTCCCGGGAAGGATCAATTCTGACTGATAGATATAAACACCTGAGTTAAAGTAGGTCCTGCATGTATGCATGAGAAATAGCAACACATAGAATGAGAAATGCAGTTCTAATGTGCTAATGACCGGTATGGAAATAAGATCTCGATTTCAACGACTGGACCCAAAATTCGGTGTGAATAACATGGCAATGACTTATTTTGTATTCAAATATTTTCGGCATTATCTGTCGTCGACCGTCCCTTTTTGGAATTTACAGTCGACTATTTTCTTTCAAGTCCCTAACTTTTGCCTTGGAATGAAAGAATTTCCAAGCAGGATTTTTTATTATTTTTTTGGTGTCCTTAATTTTTACCTTGGAATAGATGGTCCCAAGCAGGATCTTACCTTGATTGATTATATTTTCATTATTATTTTTTTTTATTTTTAATAATCTCACGCTTTCTTTTAGATAATGCTAGAAATGTGAAACTACAAAGGAAATGCAACCCCCTTATATCTCCCTTTTCTTTTGGGTATTGATTCACTATAAGTGATTGCATTACATTATTCAAAATGAATTTGAGGTCCAGTCTCAAAATCAAGGTCAAACGTCCATACCGAAAATTAGCTCTTATTAATGCATGGCTGAAAAGAAAAATGTTACATGGTGCATGAATGTCACAACATATGTACAGTTTATAACATACAGGGGAACGGGAGTTGGGAAATGCATGCCTTCCAACCTTATTTCTCCCACACACGGATTCCATTGGTATAAATTCCGACATCTGTTTCCTAGGAATTAGTCTAATCTCGACAACCAACAGGAGGTTTTGAGATTGACGATATCAACTCTCGGAAATGAATGCGGCATATCAACAGCAAACAGAATTGGGTGCACCTTAGGGAAAGTAACTAAGGCTTTGAACTATATGCATTGGCTTTAGTCTTATTGGGCTTAACAAAGTCTGGGTTCCGCAAACAGGATTCGGGCTTTGTTGGGCCTACTCCTTTTGACGCACCTTTAAGGTACTAGGCTTGCGGTTGGTAGTAATGTTAATTCTCGGATGGATGCACCTAAAACGTGAGGTTTAGGCTAGATCCACCGTCAAAGTTAACACCAGTGCCGGAGGGTAGTATGGGTAGAATGAGGTGAGAAGAGAGAAATGCGATATGAATGCAAAAACCCTAGAAAGAAAAGGAAAGCAATTAAACATATACGGACGATTAAAAAATTTTCCAACGGCTTTCTAATCAATTTTATTTAGAAAATGTAGGCCTTAGAGCCAATTCCTAATTGCAACCTTTTGATTATTAAAATAACCGGGGATTCTTGGTTGCAAAGTGCCCAGTGAAGTCGCCAATCTGTTTTCGTCGAAATCCCCCCGGAGGACCCGAAAACATCATTTTTAATTTGTTTTTGAAAAAGGGTGATAAAAATCTTTTTTGGATATGCGATGCCGATAAATCGGTCTTATAAATTATTTTTAGTCGCCACCCATTATTTCGGCAATGGGACCGTTTCCAATTTTATTTTATAAAAGTGACTTCATTTAACCCAATTTTATTCAAGGCCTATTATTTTAGAAAAAACTGGTCAGGTGAACCAAGTACGATTCTAGGTAAGGGAATTAGGTACGTCGGCCCGTTGGAAGCCGACGCCCGGAAAATCGGCATCTTTTAACCTACGATTTCTAATTGATTTTATTTTAGAAAAGCCAAATTATTTAAACCCAACCCGAATAAATCGAACCGAGTTCCTATGCGGAAAATTAATTAATCGTCCCAATTAAGTTCATTCATGAATTAATCACCACATCCACCATTTACCCACCACATATAGCAAAAATAATTAAAAGACCCGCTCTTGCCTTATGGTTAAAGGCGGGCCACAAACCAAATTTAATAATATAATCAATAATAAATAATAGAATGATAAATTCTAAAATCTCATAATTATAATAAATTAATTGATTTGATTTGATTAAAACACAACTTGCCCATTATTGATCATTTTTCGAATTAATATTAAACATTTACTTAATGACAAGTAAATAAAATAAGAGAATAAAAATATTCTGGAACTTCCGGGACAGTTGCGTCACGCAGCTGTTCTATGATGAACAGTCGCGTGGCGGAACTCCCATTTATTAATCTGGAAAATCTTAGAACAGTTGCATCACGCAGCTGTTCTATGAAGAACAGTTGCGTGACGGAACCTCTAGCCGCGTGACGCATGTGTTCATGATTTTATCAAAATTCACGGATTCATTGATCATTTTATTTAAATCATAACATTAAATGATAAATTATAAACGAAGTAAATTTCTTGGTCACGAACAGATGCGTCACGCAGGTAGTCCAAGCAAAGTCAAGGTCTTTTGGACATGAACAGTTGCGTCACGCAGGTGGTAGCTGCGTGACGCGACTGCTCTGGTCCGCAACTAACTTTCAAATTACTCTTTTTACGTGTTCTTTTTATTAGCAATAGTTTAACACAACTCAGAAATGTTCAGAAACGGGCAAAGTGACGTTTAACCAATAGCAAACTAACTAAATATTATAGAAATGAGATTTTTTTTAATAAATAAAAGACTAAAAATGATAAGAGAAAGTTTAAGTGATTACCTAACCCTCAGATTCGAGGATTGCATATGCTTTGATTGATTCAGGGACACTGTCTCACTATCCCAGAGGTGTTTGTTATCAAGTTTTGCAAAATAAACGTTTGTTTTTCCTTTTCTCTCTTTTTCTCTTCTTATGTTTCCTTTTTTTTGTGTTTTTAATTGTAAATCTATGTATTTAATGGCTTGATCTTCCTCAAGGTTACTCACTTGAGTTCTTGGGGAAGAAACCCTAGCCGTAAATCAAAAAAACTTTGCTTAAAACGTTGATGTCCAGAGAAAATGAGAGAAAAGTCTCCTTTTTAAGCCAAAATGTTCTATTTATATGGGTAGGGCAACAGAACATAGTCGCGTCACGCAGGCTATAGTCGCGTAACGCAACCATAAGCTGCGTGACGCGGCTTACTTTTCGTACAGTTGCGCGTATCCATATAAACAGTGCAGGCCGTTGCACAGGCGCGCGCCAGAGGTGTCAGCCTCGTTAGAGTTGCGTGATGCAACTAAGAGTGCCGTCACGCAGGTAATAGCTGCGTGACGCAACCCTAACGCGGGTTAGGTTCCTTTGGGCCGGTTTGATTCAAGTTTTGGTTAAAACACTTCTGGTTGACCGTGATACCTTACCCCTTTTCCTCATATCATCACTGGGTTAGGTGGGGGCATAAAATCACGCGTCAACAGAACCGGTTCGAACCGGCGGTTCTAACCGGCCGGAGAATCGGCGATTCCAATCCGATTCCGACCGGTTTTCTGGAACCGCCGGTTTCGGTTCCAGAAATCTGGAACCGGAACCGAACCGGAAATCTCCGATTCCGGTTCCGGTTCTCACCGGTTCCAGTTATGGTTCGAGACCAATTCGAACCGACGATTTCAGTTCTCGAAACCGTAATATGGCCACCCTTACGGGCAGGGCGTGCTAGGCTCTGGAAGCCCAATGTAATTGCAGCACGGGCGTGCTTCAGCGAGCACGCCCTTGGTTGATATCTTCATTGTGGCACGGGCGTGCTCCCTAGGACGGTCTGGGCGTGCTAGGCTCTGGAAGTCCAGGGTGTTTGTAGCAGGGGCGTGTTGTCTAGCACGGCTAGGGCGTGCTAGAGTCTGACTCTTCACTTGATTTTTCTTGTTCCTAGCAAGGGCGTGCTGATGTGCATGGCCTAGGCATGCTAAAGGCTGACTATTTTTGCTTCATTTTGTCCTTTTCTGTGCCAAATCCTACAAATTTTCTTGAGATCAAGTGAGTTGTGTTTCAAGGAAGCTTTTGAATAAAAACATAGCAAAATTAAATAAAAATTAATTTAAATAAACAAAAAAACTGAAAATCTTAATAAAAATTACTATAAAAATAACACTATCAAACCCTAGTAATATGGTTCGAGTATCGGTGGTTTATATATAAAAAAAACTATTCCTGTGACTATAAATTTTATTCGAATAAATAAAAGAAAATCCATGAAAAACCACCTTAATTCTCATCAAACCAGACAAAAATAATCAATAGTCTAGAGACTTCTATGAATTGAACCGAAACTCAACTTAAAACATAGCAATTGAACCAAATTGCCTTTAAAAGACTAATTAGACACTTTGGTTGTTTGCCATAACTATTGGTGCCAACCCAAAGAATCTATCTACTTAGTTTCTTATAATTGAAAAGGTTAAAGCAAAACTTTCCCACTGAAAAGCTAGACATTTTCGATGGGTGGAAAAATAACTTTATTTATATTTATTTTATCTTTTTTACCTCTCCATTTTATGTATGTATTTAGATCCTCACAAAATGTACTCATAAGCTAGACCTTGATGGTGAAAAGCCTCTAAACTGAGCAGCATGGAATGTTGTAACTAGGGAAAAAAAGCATTATGGGTTAGATATTCAGGTGTTCAAAAATAAGAACACAACCCTTTTAGGCAAATGGTGGTGGTGGTTCAAATCTGAAAAAAAAAAAATCTTCTTTGGAAACATATTCTCATTTCCATGTATGGGCAAGAGGCTTCCTTAAAAACAATTGTGCAATTCTCAGCTTGGAGACAACCTCCCCTGTAACATCCTGATTTTCATAACATGTTATTTTCATGCATTTCAGTATTTTTAGAGTCTAATTACCCATTAGCATGATTTATTATAAATTATGGATGATTTATGATCATTTAGGTAAATAATAATGCCGTAGGGGCATTTTTATAACTTGTCATGTTATTAGACTGTGTTTTGGTAATATAGTGTATTTTATGTTAGACAGTGATATATTATATCATGCACATGTGTATGTTAAATTATAGCATTTAGATTGAAAAAGACCAATTAAATCTCAACCATTTTTTAATGAGAAAAAAAATAAGTTAAAAGACAAACAAAAGTCATATGCCACTATAAGACAAAAATACAGTTTCACACCTTATCCTTATGTAATCTCACACTACTAAAAGTGAACAACCCTTTATCCTATGTACAAGCATCCTAAATCAAAGGTTGCACACTACAATTCTACACCTAAATGCATGGGATTAAACCTCATGCACACACATGCTCCAAGCATGTGAAAAATAATATCAAATGGTAAAATCTCCTAAAACTTGGCATGTGATAAGCCAAAAAGCCCTAAGAAAATATTTCTACACACCATCAAACTTGTACCCAAACACTACCTCCTCTCTCCTCTCATCTCTCTTATTTTCTCTCAACTTTCTCTCAAAACAAACATCTTGGCCCAACCATTCTCTCCCATTTTCACCCATCTACACTTGTTATCTTCTCATGAAATTTGGATTTGTTATTATCCTCAAGAAGATCTTTAAGTCGATGTAAATTTTGTTGCAAGATTCCAAGTGAGTCAAGGTGAAACCCTCACTTAACTCTCTACCTCTTTCTCTTTCCTCTTTCTTTTATTTTTTTTTTAAATCTAATCATGCATAATATGTCATATTCACTATGTTTTACAATAAAATTCATGTTCATGTTTTAGTTGGTAAAAATATCTTGTTTTTTTTTTTTTTTGATTATAAGATGTGAATCCTCCAAAAAGTAAAGGAAAGGAAGTTTTGGAGGCTTGATTTGTAAAGGTTTGTGCATTTTCAACGTTTTAGAGATTTTTAGGTTATAAATGTTTGATTTTTGTGAAATATGGTTCAGGTTCTTATTTTTATGCCGTGTATGTTTAGATCCATGCTTAAGCTTCCTTATTTTTGCATTATTGTGAAGTTATATGATTTTTATGCTATTTTTGTCAAACGGTAGTTGTTGTCCCTCTTTCATTTATGTTGATTTTTCAGTTATTAAGCTTATAATCTTTGAATACATGAGTTGATTATGCTATGTGTCAAGTTTGGTGAGATTTGGAGCATATATGATATAATTTTTGAGTTAGCCAAACTATCTACTTGGTGATTTATTGTGATTTTATTTTTAATTGTAGCATGTGTGTATTAGTATTTGTATTTTGATGGTTAATGATGATTATCATGGCTTTTGTTGAATTAAAACAGTTAGTTTTATGCTAATCTTGTTATGGCCAACCATATGAGGAGTAAAATGAAATTTTACAAGACTTTATGGGCCATCCAGAACATTTCCAAAGACTTGTTGGCACTTTACCTATGATTGGAGGATTATTGCACAATTTGACTAATTAATGGGCTATTAAGGATTTAATCATGTAAATAAAGGATTTAATTAAAAATGTTACCATCTAAATTATGGACATGTGACATTAGTACAATTAAGTATATTAATGTAATTGGAACCTTAAAAATGGATTAAATGTGGACTATGGTTAATTAATTATATCATACGTCTATTTATTCCAAGTGAGACTCAAATTTATAATTAATAAAAACTCTAAGGCTATGTTTGGTTGGATGTAATGCAATGTAATTAAAGATATAATGCAATGAAAAATATAATGGAATGTATTGTAATTAAGATTCCATTACTATGTTTGATATGTAATTGAGAAAATTTATGGAATGTAATCACCATCCCATTTTTATGTTTGTTTGTAAATATGTAATGTAATGCAATTAAAATACTACCACCACCAAACAGATCGCTACCACTCCACCACCACAACCATCACTCTACCACCATCACCACCACCACCACCACCTCAAACACCACTCCACTACCATCATCACCTCAAATAATTTTTTCATATTTGACAAGTGGAAATAATAAATAACAACCGTATCAAAGATATATATATATATATATATATATATATATATATATATATATATATATATATATATATCTTTGAAATCATTCAGTTCGTACTTTATTTTATTTATATGAAAACAATAAATTATAGAATTTGATTTGACATAATAACTTATCATTTATTTGTGGAATCATATATTCGGTATAAGTAAAATTTTTATATAAAACTAACCTCAACAAGATGTGAATTACTACAAGTTTGATAAATAATTTATTTCATTTTCTAGCAACAAGTTTAATAAATAACTGAATTCCAAATTGCTCACCTCTAAGCATAGCCTGTCTACTTTTTAAAACAATAGAAATTTATTTCAATTTTCAAGCTGATTTAGAAACAATAATTAATATTATTTGAATAATAAATTTTATACCATTGTATAAATCTTTTTATTTTCGTGCTGCTTTGTTTGTAATTAGCTCAATACCAATATTCAATTAAAAAGTTCATTATTTTAATTTTCAACTTATTATTGGTTCATTAAAAAAGAGAGTAAATCAAACTTGATTATTTTAATTAAATTCAAATGAGTTTTATTAAACCATTTTAAACTTACTTATGGCATTTTAGGAAATATAATACTATCAGTAAATTTTTGTAAATCATAAAACCAAAACCAAAATTCTTGTAATTAGAAATTTCATAAATGAGAAAAATGTCTCATTATTAATAGGTTGAACATTGTCAAATAAGTCGACTATTAGGATTGAATTTTACTAATACCACTTACTATTTTTACATATTCAAATGTATACGTGAAATGTAAGATCTAAATACATAGGTGGTGGAGTGGTTAAGGTGGGTGGTGATGGTGATGGTGATGGTGATAGTTGTGGTGGTGGTTGAGGTGAAGGTGAGGGTGGTGGTGGAGTGGTCGTGGTGGTGATGGTGGATTAGTGGTGGTGGTGAGGGTGGTGGAGCAGTGGAGGTGGTGGTGGTAGTGGATTAGTGGTCGTGGTGGAGCGGTGGTGAATGGTGGTTAAGGTAGTGGAGCGATGGTGGTGGTGGTAGAGTGGTGGTGGTGGTGTTGGTGATGGTGGTGGTGGAGGATTAATGGTGGTGGTGAGGATGGTGGATTAGTGGTGGTGGTGATGGTGGTGGTTGAGGTGATGGTGAGGTTGGTGGAGTGGTGGTGAGGTGGTAGTGTTAAATAGCCTTGAATAGTAAAGTTTTTATTAGGGTAGCTTGATGTAATTGGTATTACATTTGCTTGATGTAATGGACAATATATGTATTTTTTGATGTAATATTCATTACATTAATTTAAGTAATGAAGATTACATATGTAATCTCAATTACATTACATTGTCCAAAAAAGGCTTAACCAAACAATGTAATCAATCATGTAATGTAATCCCCATTCCATTACATGGTTGATTACATCAAACCAAACATGGCCTAATGACCTAATGATAATTTGACCTTAATTAAGATGATAATTGATACAAACTCGCCTCTGAAAACTTATTCAAGAAAGAAATTTGACTCCTCACGTGCTTTGCACATGGGTTTAGAGCATTTGGAAGAAGTCAAAACTATTGGAGAGGATGGAATTAATCAGTTGCTGGAATTTCTCAAAGTATAGAAACTGCTTCACGTGCCTGTTTTTCTACTGCAGTTCACTTATCCAATTACCCTCTTTCCCAATTACTTAGGATTTGATTTGCTTTCCTGTCAGTATTTATATTTCATTTTCTTATTCTTTATTTCATTATTATTGAAGCATTAATCAGAGTTGTAAGGAGTTTGATCCTCTCCATACGGACTAAGCAAATAAAGCTTTCCCTTTTCTCAATAAATTTTCTTTCTTTTCTTTTTATTTTCTATTGCTGCTATCATTGGTATCAGAGCCAATCATGGTAGTGTCGGCCCGAACCTCCACCTCAAAGGATAATCCACCACCACAACTGCCTCCACCTCCACCCAAACCACAAATTCCCATACTCGATTCCACTATAGAAACTGTTCTACAGCAACTTGCTTACCTTGCTTCTAAGATGGAAGCTATGGATGCTGCCATGAAAGCTCAATCACGAGCCAAAGGTCCTACATCTGTTGCTAACCAACATTACTCACATTGAAATTCCTGGGAAGATGATGAAGCAGAGGAAGATGATTCTCCATAGGGTTCTAGAAATTTCCAAGGCTATTGCACCCTTCTCCTGCCTTGCTTTATTGTGACAATAGATTTTCCCTTCAAATAGCACAAATCCTACATTCCATGAGTGCACTAAGCATATCGAAATTGAGTGTCACATAGTAAGAGAAAAGGTGCAATCTGGTTTTCTGAAATTGCTCCCTCTCAAATGTGCAGATCAACTTGCAGATGTGTGCACCAAACCTCTTCATGCTTTTCCCTTTAATACTCTAATTTCTAAGCCGGGACTAGTTAATATCTACTCTCCAGCTTCCGGGGGGGGGGGGGGGTGGTGGTGTTAGATGATGAACCAAGTCAACAATCAAAAAGGAAAAAGGGCACCAAAGTTAGTTAGAGGAAATTAGTTTGTTGCAACCAATTGTACAACTAGTTAGCAGTAGCTTATAATTTATGCGATATATAACTGTAAATAAACATCAGTGTAATTATTATTTTTGGTTAATCAATACACATAACCAAATTCAGTTTCTTCTTTTCTCTAAAACTTCACAAATAGAGCTTAGAGTTTTGAGATTAAAAGAGATGAAGCTTGTCATAATCTTATTTCTTTTTGTTTGTTGTTTTGTTATTGAGAAATGCATGGAAGATGAAAGAAAATTATTTCGTCTATTCAAATCTCTTTACTTGATGTGTGGCTTCTATTTCTAGGTTTCCTTTTTTTTTAATTGCATTGATTTTATTTCCTTTTCTTCTTTTGATTTTCCTAATTTGCTTCCAATGTTTTTTTTTCTGGTTTCCATTTAAGTTTACTTCAATTGTAATAGTTAATAATAAAAGAAGAAAATTTGATTGGGTTTTAATTAAAGACTAAGAAAATTACTAATTAAAAAGGAAAAGAATAAAAATAATTTTGAAAAGTGAAGGAAAGTTGATGGAGATGGATCAGATTGAAAAGAGAGAACTTTGCCACAAGAAAGAAAGAGTCTAAAATTGTTCATTATATGCCCTATAGCCAATTCAATTTGTTATATTTTGGATATAATATTTCATGTAATAAATATTTTATTATTTATAAAAGACATTTATTTATCTTTTATATTCTATTAGTTGAATCTTGGTAAAAGTTAAAGTCCATGAGACAATTCTGCTTTGCGAAATAAATTATAATGTGGTTATAATTATGAGTTTTATATTTTCATTAAAGTAATGTCTCTAAATATTCTTGGTCAATGTTTTCCTCATTATTGGACGATGATTAGAGCTGCTGAGACTAGTACATATATGTTCTTTTCTTAGGGAAGCAGCTGTTCTCATAAGTTGAGATATATGTGATATCTAAAACTAATATGTAGGTGCTTGTTATTTAAACAAGTCCACTGAATTGACCTGCATGAGATTCCATATGGAGAGTTACCTGTGCCTATGGAATACTCAAGTGATGGTTGTGTAAGTGATCATTTGACTTGAAATTACTAAGTTATCCTGTATGGGGATGACTATGTTTTGATTCTTCATTCACATTATTCATTCATGAATAATAAGCAATGATTTTTTTGACATAGTAGGAACCGTATGGAGATACTTGTGTAGTTAAGAGAGGATTCATCACTCTAGGTAAATTAGGAAAAATGTTCTAATTGTTCTCTACTAGTATTGATTAAGAAATCCATGCGCAAGATAGAATGAAATTAGCAAATTAAATTTGAAATTTCATTCAAATGATCAATGACTAAGATTAAGAGAACTAACATGATTTAGTAAAGTAGACACACTCCATGCCTATTACTAAATCAGAACATTAATGATGAAGAGATATTAATTACACTGATAAATCATACAGTGAAAGGTTAAGTCAAACCACTTTGACCTTCCAAATATTTGGGTAGTCTTGACATGTTGCTAGACAATGTACTCAGCTTTCAAATATTAATTAAACAATTTAATTTATATTTGTTTCCAACATATTTGGAACCTAGAAGGTCACACACATAAGAATAGATATGAGAAAGTGTATCGACTTAATTGATTTATATTTAAAATTTATTAAGATAAATTTTAGATTAAATAAACCTAATATTTTAATTATAATTTATTTATTTAAATAGTTAAATAAATAAATATAATTGATTAAATTGAAAATCGTATTGCTATATGTATTATGATCTATTTATTTAAATTGTTTAAATAAATAAATAGGCACATATATATTTTAGTTATAATTTATTTATTTAAAAGGTTTAAATAAATAATTATAATTTATTTATTTATGACCTAAGATTTTCATATATAAGGTTTAAGAGACAGTCTAAAGACGGCAGTTGTTGCTAATAGCCACAAAACTAAACATTTATCGTAAGATACGTAATACTAAAAATATAGACAGAAGAATAGAAGAATTGAACAGAATAAATACATAAATGGAGGCTTATGAAGTTAAGTTATTTTCTAGAAGTAAATGGAGGCTTAATATTCCTTTTCATTCAAAACCTAGTAGATTTTTTTTTTTTTGAGAAATAAACCTAGTAGATATTTACTTTTATTATTACCACCTGGAAAATCTAAATAAATCAATAAATAAATAAAATTCATATTGCGTGAAATACAATAATTTATTGAGTTTTTAAACAATTTTATAGATTTTAACAGTTAATTAATGTTTAAGTTTACCATAATACCACCTTAGTTTCAACAAATTCATCAATACTTTTGCTAGAGTTAAGTTCTTTTAGAGATTGAGCTTTTTAATTTTTAGATTTTTTTTCTTACTTCGTTTAATTAAAAGTGAGCCAAGTCATTCTATTCAGCCCTTTATAAAATATGTCGTCACTTATGCATCGTACACATTACATTATTAAAATATGAGAGAAATAAAAATTTTTATTTACATAACTATTTTGTATAGGAAACTTCTTTGAAAGCAATTGGACCGAACTTTGAACACTTTGATTTTAACAACATAGTTCCATTGCCAATACAACAATTTGCCATGATCTTACAGAAAACTAAAGTTCTGTTCGGCAACAACTTTTAATTAACTTTTAACGTTTTGATCAAGTCAAAAATCTAACATAGCTTTTATAATAGTTTTAAGAGATTGAGAGAGCTTTTTATGGGTATTTGCTAATCAATTGCAACTCCAAAATAATCAATAGTAACTCTAACATTTTTAAGAGATGCAAGATTTGAAATCATAGCTTCATGTATAGATGTCTTTGAAACAGACAAAAGACCATCTCATTATTTTTTTTTATAAATAATGCGGAAATGGACACAGAAAACAATAGTATTAAAAATATAGGAAATGAAAACATGAGAGAAATGCGTAACTATGAAAAATATAGGGTTATATTTAAAAATCTAAAAGATAAATTATTATATATCATTAAATATATTCAACAATAAGTCAAGTTCAATCAACATTTAATCATATCCAAAAAAATTACAAGTTTCATACTCATAAAAAAACCATGCTTTGTGAATTTATATTTATTTTAATAAAAGAAATGAGTTTTTGAGAGTTTCTAGTTTATGGAAATGTATCTACGAGAGGGGAACTGTTGGGAAAAAAATTACGCAAAATCCCCTTTACGAGGGAGCAAAAGAAAATAATAACACACAATTTGATAACGGAGTTCGGCCAATCTTGCCTACGTCTCCGGACTGCCACAAATCTTTTATAGGAGAAAAATAAATAGTGTTTGCATACACTCACAACACTCTTTCAAGAATACTGAAAAATTAAGCTTAATTTTTCTTCTTGAATAATCTCTCTATTTTTCTTTCTCACAATTGCTCTCTCACAATTGCTCTCACTCTCTCTGTCTTAGTGTTGTGCTGAGATGAAGAAAATCCTCTCCTATTTATAGGAGAGGTTTAACGCGTCCACCGAATCCTAACGCGTCCACCGAAAACAAATTTTCTTCTTCCTTTTTATTTTTTCAAACCGTGTGGGTCTCACATGTTGGAGGGACCCACAATAATACTTTAACAATCTCCCACTTGAAGACTGATTTTAATCTGTCTTCACACATCAATCATGCGGCAGTCTTCTCTGGTCTGTTATTCTAGCAGCCCAACTGAAGTTGAGCATAACTTCAGTTTGTCAATGGTCACCACCTTTGTTAACATGTCAGCTGGATTCTTGTTTCCTTGAATCTTCTCTAACTTTAGCACATCATTCTCAAGCAGAGACCTGATGAAATGATATCGTAGACCAATGTGTTTTGTTCTAGAATGGAATGCTGAATTTTTTGCCAAATGTATTGCACTCTGACTATCACTGTACAAAACATTCTTTTCCTGCATGAATCCCAACTCTGTTAACAAACCTTGAAGCCATATCATCTCTTTGCTGGCTTCTGTCACTGCGACATATTTAGCTTCTGTGGTGGATAGAGCTACAATCTTCTGTACTTGTGACATCCAACAAACAGCTGTAGTACCAACAATGAAAATATAACCTGTGGTGCTTCTTCGGTGATCAATGTCGCCTCCATAATCTGCATCTACATAACCTTGTACTTTTAGTTCTCCTTTACCAAAGTACAAACACTTCTCAGTAGTGCCTCGTAGATACCTCAAAATCCACTTTACCGCTTCCCAATGAGCTTTCCCTGGATTTGACATATACCTGCTAACAACTCCCACTGCATGGCCAATATCTAGTCTCGTACAGACCATCGCATACATCAAACTTCCTATGGCTGAAGCATAAGGAATTTTGGCCATGTCTTTTCTCTCTTCTTCCGTCTGAGGGGACTGGTCCTTGGATAGGCGAAAATGGCTAGCCAAGGGTGTGCTGACCGGCTTAGCTTCGTTCATGTTGAATCTTTGCAATACACGATTGATGTACTCCGCCTGAGATAACTGCAACACCTGTTTTTGCTTATCTCTCGTGATTTGCATTCCAAGAATCTTTTTCGCTGGACCCAAGTCCTTCATGTCAAATTCTTTTGACAATTGCTTCTTCAAGTTTTTGATTTCGTTTATATCTGGTCCTGCTACTAACATATCATCGACATAAAGTAACAGAATGATATAATTAGTCTTAAACCTTTTGAAGTAGCAACAATGGTCGGCATTGCACCTCTGGAAACCTTCTCTGTGCATGAAGCCGTCAAATTTTCTGTACCACTGTCTTGGGGCTTGCTTCAAGCCATACAAGCTTTTCTTGAGTTTGCACACCATATTCTCTTTTCCTTTTTCTGAGAATCCTTTTGGCTGGTACATGTATATCTCTTCATCTAAGTCTCCATGAAGAAATGCTGTCTTTACGTCCAACTGCTCAAGGTAGAGCCCTTCACTAGCAACAATACTCAACACAGACCTGATAGTATTGAGTTTTACAACTGGTGCAAATATGTCGGTGTAGTCAACTCCTTCCTTCTGCTGGAACCCTTTGACTACTAGTCGAGCTTTGTATCTCTTGGAACCATCATGTTCCTCTTTCACTCGATACACCCATTTGTTATGAAGTGCCTTCTTTCCTATGGGTAACTCAGCTAGTTCCCATGTCTGATTGGAGATTAAAGACTTCATTTCGTCTTTCATGGCAAGCTCCCACTTGCTGGCATCTATCGTTTGACATGCTTCCTCAAAGCATTCAGGTTCTCCTCCATCTGTTAATAACAAATAATTCATATATTTTCTGTTAGGCTTTGGAGGACGTTCAGACCTTCTTAACGCTTGTGGAGGAGAAGTTTGTGGTGTGTCGATCGATTCCTCTGATTGAGGATCTTTAACTAACTCATTCGGCAGACTTTCTGAGATGTCGTCCACCTCTACAAACACTGGCCCACTCTGCTCTGAGTCGCTGGCAACTGTGTCATGTCTGTTCTTGTACATCATTCTTTCATTGAAGACTACATCTCTGCTGCGGATCACTTTCTTGTTTTCTTCATCCCAGAGGCGGTATCCAAACTCATCACCGCCATAGCCGATGAAAATGCATTTCTTAGATTTGGGATCAAGCTTATTCCTGCCATGATCACTTATATGCACATATGCTACACAACCGAAAACTCTTAGGTGTGAGAGTTTTACTTCTTTTCCACTCCATACCTCTTCTGGTATTTTGTGCTCCAATGGTACCGATGGACCTCGGTTGATCAAGTAAGCTGCTGTGTTGACTGCTTCTGCCCAGAACTGCTTTGGTAAGCCTGATTGTACACGTAAGCTTCTGGCTCTTTCTGTCAACGTTCGATTCATGCGCTCAGCTACACCATTGTGTTGAGGCGTGCCTGGCACGGTTCTCTCCATCTTGATTCCATGCTCATAGCAGAACTTCTTGAACCTGGTGTCTTCATATTCACCACCATTGTCGGTTCTGAGCTTTTTGATCTTTAATCCTGTCTCATTTTCAACCATAGCTTTCCAAATTTTGAAAGCATCAAATACTTCTGACTTATATTTTAGAAAGTAAACCCATACCTTCCGAGAGTGATCATCAATAAAAGTCACAAAGTAGTGTTTCCCACCAATGGATGAGACAGTAGTTGGTCCCCACACATCGGAGTGAACAAGCTCAAGTTTCTCCTTCTTTGGGGTTCTTCTATTTGTCTGAAAGCTGACTCTTTTCTGCTTTCCAAATATGCAGTCTTCACACATGTCAATTTCAATTGACTGAAGACCTGGTAGTTTTCCCTGTGAGTGTAGAATCTTCATTCCTTTCATACTCATATGGCCAAGCCTCTGATGCCATATATTGGGAGTTTCACTATTTGCTGCAACAGCAATGGAATAGGTTGCTCCTCCTGTGCTGTAAAGAGTACCACTCTTACTTCCACGAGCAACCATCATTGCACCCTTTGTAATCTTCCAATTATCGCCGTGGAAGGTTATTGTGTAGCCGTCACTGGCCAACTGACCTACTGAGATTAAGTTCTTTCTCAGGTCAGGAATATGTCTGACATCCTTCAACTCCCATGTAGACCCGTTCAACTTAATCTTCACAACTCCTTTACCAACAATATTACATGGTTGGTCATTACCAAGGTATACTTTTCCAAAGTTTCCGGGGGCATACCTTTCAAGGAGTTCTTTTTGTGAAGTTGCATGGAATGACGCACCGGAGTCTAAAACCCAAGACTCTTGCTTGTTCTCCAAAGAGCATATAAGCGCATCATCTTCTCCTGAGGTGGAGGCAACATTTGCTTCTAACTTCCCCTCCTGGTGCTTAGGTGCATTCTTGCACTGATTTCTGTAGTGACCATTTTTTCCACAATTCCAACATGCAATGGTCTTTGTGATATTGAAATTGCTAGGATTCCTGGATTTGGACCTCCTGTCCTTTGACTTGCCTCGGTAGTTCGATCTACCGCGTCCATTCCCTCTGGTTGAATTTCTTCCTCTCGATTCTGTATGCAAGACTGAAGAAGTTGAAGGTTCACCTGACTCTCTTCGTCGGATCTCTTCACTGAGAACCAGGTCACGAACATCGTCAAATTTTAACTTTTTGCTTCCGGACGAGCTACTCACAGCTGTGACAGTAGCATTCCAGCTTTCTGGTAGGGAAGACAAAAGTATCAATGCTCGTACCTCTTCATCAAATTCAATTTCAACTGAACTCAATTGGGTTGTCACTGTATTAAGTTCATTGAGATGTTGGGCCACCGATGCGCTTTCCGTCATTCGTAGATTGAATAACCGCCTCATCAAGTGAACTTTGTTTGCGGCCGATGGCTTTTCATACATATTGGAAAGAGCCGCCATAAGACCCGCCGTGGTCTTTTCTTTTGCTATATTGAAGGCAACATTGCGGGAGAGGGTTAAACGAATAACCCCGAGTGCTTGTCTGTCTAAGAGATTCCAATCTTCTTCCTTCATAGCCTCTGGCTTCGTTCCGGAGAGAGGTTGGAAAAGACCTTTCTGATACAGATAATCCTCTATCTGCATTTTCCAAAAGCCAAAATCTGCACCGTCGAATTTTTCAATTTTCGACTTTCCTTCATCTGCAGCCATTGCTCCCACTCGAGTCTAACTCCGCCTTAATTGTTAGTATACGTGAATAGTAGCTGTGAATAGTAACGGTATACGTGAATAGTGACCGTATGCGTGAATAGTACTATGTGTGAATAGTACTTGGGCTTAACAGTGACGGACTTAGCAACAGTACGCCAATAGTACTGTTCACCACCAACGTTGAGTTACTGTTTTACTATTCACCACTAAGCCGATTCTGCAACGACTTTCCGAGCGGACAACACCAATAGACTCGTCGTAATTTTCTTGTCTTCGTGGTATATTTGTTTTCAGAGTATATCCACGGATCCGGTACCGCTATCTGACCGGCTGGACCTGCCGAAACCTTCGGCTCTGATACCAGTTGTTGGGAAAAAAATTACGCAAAATCCCCTTTACGAGGGAGCAAAAGAAAATAATAACACACAATTTGATAATGGAGTTCGGCCAATCTTGCCTACGTCTCCGAACTGCCACAGATCTTTTATAGGAGAAAAATAAATAGTGTTTGCATACACTCACAACACTCTTTCAAGAATACTGAAAAATTAAGCTTAATTTTTCTTCTTGAATAATCTCTCTATTTTTCTTTCTCACAATTGCTCTCTCACAATTGCTCTCACTCTCTCTGTCTTAGTGTTGTGCTGAGATGAAGAAAATCCTCTCCTATTTATAGGAGAGGTTTAACGCGTCCACCGAAACTGTAACGCGTACACCGAATCCTAACGCGTCCACCGAAAATAAATTTTCTTCTTCCTTTTTATTTTTTCAAACCGTGTGGGTCTCACATGTTGGAGGGACCCACAATAATACTTTAACAGGAACTGTATTTCGAAATTACTCAATTTACATAAACATCCCCAAAACGTTTTCAAGGAGTTTCCAAGCGTTTCCATGTAGGAAACGTTTTCAAAACTTGGAAACGACATTCAAAGAAAGTTTCCATAGAACATAGATTGGCAGCTAATGACTAGTGATTGGTGGATTAAATATTATTATCTAGATAGGTTTTATGGACACTTTAAAAAGTTTAACATACTCTTATTATATTCCCGTATCAAACACCGATATATCTCTAGTATAGAAACATCAACTTTTAGCATTTCGATTTATAATTTTGAATGGCTAAAGGCTAGGTGCCTGTTGGGCAACACTCTAGCTATTTTAATAGTTGTTAGATATTAGCTGGTAGCTGTTTAAAGTAAAAATGTTTGGTAAGAATAATTGTTTGATTAGTTATTGCATTTAAAATGATAAAAAAAGACACTTGAATAATGAGTTAGAATTTTAACTTATAAATATAGAAGTGAACTCAATATATAAAAAAGAAAGGAAGTTCAATTTTTGACATTAGCGAAATACATGTTTAAATCTTTGAACTTATCGGGTTTTATTATTATTATGTCCATGAACTTTTGTTTATTGACATTAAACTCCTTCAAATTTTATTTTTTTTAAATTAAGCTCTTATATTTATTAACTAGAGGTTAGAGAGTAATAATCATATATGTTAAATACATGTTGATGGGAAAACTTAATCAAAGTATTAAATCCATGAAATTCTATTTTTGACATTAGCGTATTTGATTCGCCATTTACTCTAAATCAATTTAAGGCTTAATCTTTATATAAATAAAAGCTAAAGGGCTTAATGCCAACAAATAAAAGTTCAAAGGCTTAATGATCACAGCTCAATAATTATTGCTTAAACATGAGTCTTAACTTTCACTGCATCTAATACATATATAAATATTATAATTAAGAGTTGAAAATGGTTTTAAAATTGTGGAATTTAAACATTCTTGATTTATTTTCATTTATTAATTTGCCGAATACAACTTCAATCATTTAATTAAAATCTTGTACTTTTGTTATAACAATAAGTCCATAAACCAAATAACAAGATTGCTTGACCTAGACCACAAACAAACAAATATATAAGTTTTTCAAAAACAATACAACAGAACTTATAGTAAAGGATTGGTGTGACACATCACACATCACATTTTGGAAGACTTTTTCTACAAACGATTATCTTTATGATGAATGTTAAATTATGTAATTTTATGGTTCTAATATAAAAGTTTTTGCAATATAAGGATTGGCTTAGCTCGAATTTTGAGAGGAAATATTTTTTTTTTTCGAAAAAAAATAATCAAGAACTAATGAGAGAATAGAATTTCGAAATGGAGGCTTCTCATTGATTTCTCAAATTTTAATTTTTTTTTTCAATTTATAAAGTATCTAAAAAAATTAGAATGGTTAAATTTCAGGAGTCAAAAATATTGAAAAAGAGTTTTTATAGAATGGTTAATTTAACTTTTTGTAATTTTTTTAATTAAAATATAAAAATGTAATTGGATGGATGGAGGAAACTTCGCTAAAGGATTCTCCAACATACATTTACTTTGCAACAATCTTTGCACGTCATGGACCATTTTGCTACTCCTCTCTATATATAACAAGCTAGAGCGAGTTGAAGATAAGTATTAAAAATGGATATAATTAAGAGTTATTGTTGGATACTAGTGATTTTATTCTTCTTAAAAGAGAGTTGTGATGGCTGTTTAGAGGAAGAAAGAGTTGCACTCTTGCAAATAAAGTCTTCCTTCAATTCTTCTACTTTTCATTACTCTTGGAGGCTACATAGTGTTGCCTGTTGTAATTGGACAGGCATTGAGTGCGATGAAATTACTAGTCGAGTTACAAAACTCGACCTTTCATGGCAGAGGGATTTGGTTCCACAGAATGATTTTTACTTAAATGCCTCTTTGTTTCTTCCATTCCAACAATTGAAGTATCTTTATTTATCTGTGAAGGGTATAGCTGGCTGCGTTAAGAATGAAAGTCCTTTATCTCCGTATATTTATCATTAATTATGATTCAAAATAATTAAATTTATGTACATTTTTAAAATGTTGTTTCATATGTGCAGGTTTTGAAAGGTTGTCAACACTTTCCAATTTGGAACTTCTTGATTTGCGATATAATCGGTTTAACAATAGTATCTAATCATCGCTGGGTGGTCTTTCATATTTGAAATACTTATATCTATCTCACAATAGATTGGAAGGAATAATTAACATGCCAGGTGATAACTTCACTTCTTTTTTTTTTTTTTTTCCATTTTGCGTCAAACTATTAACAAGAGGCAACAGAATCGAAGGCTTTAATTATTAATTTGAAGGACTAATTTTTTTTCTTTTCGTCTCAAACTATTAACAATTTATATGTATACTGACGTGTGTTGAGATGTGCAGAATTAAATAATTTGATAGAATTGGTGGCAATGAAATCAAAGGCTTCAATTCTTACTAATATATTTTTGTTTTCTTATTTACTAATATCTAACAGTTTTGATTTAATTCTTTCTATTATTCCTTAAGACTCTATATGATTTAATTTCAAGTAATTTAATTTAAAATTTATGTAATTAGTTTTACTTTCTTATTAAGCAGAATCAATAGGGTCCTATAATTTCACTAATTTCACTAATTTCACTCATTTGAATCAATATTTAATTTCACTAATTAAATATTCTTTTAATGTGGATGAAAACTTCCTTCAAAGCCTTGGAGCAATAATGCCTTCTGTTAAGCTTTTGTCTTTAAGGTGGCTGAATGGATCCGTAACTACTGGAGGTAATTAAATTAACTACACTTCTAGGAAAAAGAAAACAAAAGACGTTTAAAATTATCAAAAAATTCCAATATATTTTCACACACTCCTTTTTGAATTTTTATAGGTTTACTTAATTTCAAAAATTTGGAGTATTTGGACATGAGTTATTCTGCTATCAACAATAGCTTTGGTCTACAAGACATTGGAATGATGAGGCATCTCAAAACTTTATTATTACGTGGTTGTGGACTTACTGGACCCATACCTACTGATCAAGGTATGTTCAGCAATCTCTGGCTCTCCCTTGTATCATCTCTTTCAAATAAATTAGAATTGTAACTAACCAAAGGTTTTTTTTTTTTTCCTTTTTTGTTGCAAAATTTCAAATATTCAGGTCTTTGCAAGTTGAAGTTTCTGCGAGAGCTAGATATAAGTCACAATTATCTCAATGGTAGTTTGCCATGGTGTCTAGCAAATTTGACATCCCTCAAAAAATTATCTCTCTCTTTTAATAACTTTATTGGAGACATTGCTTCATCTCCTCTTAGGAGATTAACATCCCTTGAATATCTAAATCTCTTTCATAATCTCTTCCAAATCCCAATCTCACTCTCTCTATTTTTCAACCATTCAAATCTCTATCTTTTGGATTGTCGACATAACACCATATATGCCATAACAGAGGCTCATAATTTCACTCCAAAGTTTCAGTTAGAGACTCTCTACTTGTCTGGCCATGGATATGGTAGTGTAGATATTCCCAAGTTCCTCTATCATAAGTATAATCTGCAATATGTTGATCTATCAAACAATAAAATAAGAGGAGAGTTTCCATTCTAGTTATTAGGCAACAACACAAAACTAAATGGACTTAATTTGGCCAACAATTCTCTTTTAGGGCCATTCCAATTACCTATTCATTCTCCTCCGAATTTGTCATTCTTGGATATTTCTGACAATAGTCTGTATGGATCCATCCCAAAAAAAATTGGGACACATTTGTCAAGATTAATGGATTTAAACATGAGGGGAAATGGTTTTAATGGGAATATTCCCCCTTCATTTGGAAATATGAGCTTTTTAGAAACTTTGGACTTATCTGACAATAGATTGTCAGGAAGTATACCTGAGCAATTGACCATAGGTTGTATCTCATTATATGAACTCAAACTTTCAAAGAACACTTTGCAAGGATCTTTGAGTGATGTATTTAATGGTGACTCTTCATTATTTATGTTAGATCTTAGCCACAATAACTTAATAGGAAAAATTCCAATGAGGATCGCCAACAATTCTAAATTGAGGTACATTCAGTTAAGTAGTAATCATTTGGAGGGTGGAATTCCAACTCAATTATGCAACTTGTATAACTTAAGCTTGATTGATCTCTCTCATAATAATCTTTCTGGCCATATTCTCCCTTGTCTGAGACTTACTAGTGAGCGGTCTCCCTTTCTCCTTGTGGCTCTTCCTCGTCCTTACTCACAACCTTTGGAGTTTACAAACAAGAATGGATTATATTCTTATCAACCAAGCACACTCCAATATTTCTCGGGGATTGATCTTTCTTGTAATAATTTTTCTGGAAAGATTCCATTTGAAATTGGAGATCTTGATACAATTCAAATGTTAAATCTATCACACAATAGTTTGACTGCATCAATTCCACAAATAGTTTCAAATTTGAGGCAAATCAAGAGCTTAGATCTTTCTTACAACAATTTGGAAGGGGAAATTCCTTCTCAAATTACTCAATTATATTCTTAGAAGTTTTCAGTGTAGCACACAATAAC
Source organism: Jatropha curcas (assembly GCF_041381405.1). Taxonomy (NCBI): domain Eukaryota; kingdom Viridiplantae; phylum Streptophyta; class Magnoliopsida; order Malpighiales; family Euphorbiaceae; genus Jatropha; species Jatropha curcas. Next base: position 23,113,772 of record NC_143158.1, on the reverse strand, counting down.
TTATCTGGTAAGACACCTACAAGAGTTGCACAATTTGGAACATTTGATGAAGGTAGCTATGAGGGAAATCCTTTCCTCTGTGGATTGCAACAATACCTTCATCACCAATGCCCATAAATTCAATTGATGACAATAGTGGCTTCATCGACATGGATATTTTCTATGTGAGCTTTGTGGTATCTTACATCATAGTTTTGTTGGGAATAATTGCAGTTTTATATATAAATCCATATTGGCGACAAGCTTGGTTTTACTATGTAGAGTTGATATCCACCAATTGTTATTACTTTCTTGTTGACAATATTCCTTACTTATTTGAGTTTGGAGTTTCATAAGATTGTATATTATTTTTCTACATTGTCTATGACTAGTATTTTTCATAAGATTGGAGAGGTAAATAGATTTTTCAAAAATAAAACTTATATTTTAAATATGACTAGTATTTAAAAATGTGTGGTGCATGTTTGCAAGTGCTCATTATTAATTTAATAATTTTTTTTACAATTTTATTATTTACCAAGAATTATGTTCATTATTATTTTAATTTTTTTTAAAAATAATTTAATATAATAATTAATAACAAATAACATTGATAATATATAGTAATATTAATGTTAAATAAAATTAATATATTAACAATTAGATGATAATAATAAATCATTCGATGAATGTTCGGGGTACACTTGATACCGAAATCCTTAATAATGAAAATAAAGAAATAATATACAATATATAATTCATATTTAAGTTAGGACAAATTTTCTACAATAGGATTATACTTCCTAACTAATATATATATATATATATATATATATATATATATATATATATATATATATATAAACTTCTACAATAGGACATAATTTAAATTTAAATTTTCTATTTTATTAATTTTATAATTATTTTGTACGCTTTATTTTATTTATTAAAATAAGAAACTAGTGTAACCAATCAAATTAAATTACTTTTATTTTTTCAACTAATGATATCAAAAGCTTTAAAGATAGTTTTGTCGATCCATAAATTTATTATAAATATTTTTATCAATCCCAATATTTCTCTTCTTATTTCCACTTTTATATACTCACTTCATTCCAATATGATAGCAATATTTCATCTTTTCAAAACAATTAAAGAAAATGATTAGAACACATTGATTTTCTAAAAATACATAGTAGAATACCTAAATTTGTCTTCTTAAATTTAAAACTCTCCATCTTTTTTTGGATACATAGGAGGTTCAATGGACCGAAATAATGTTGTAGACTACACAGTAAGGGGCGAAAAAGTCTCCATTTAATTTTACTACAAAGTCAATGCTAATTTTATCTCGTATTAAAGGGAAACTAATAAACTTATCTTTATATTATGCCAAAATTAATTACTTTGTCCTCTTATTTTTTAAAATACACTATTTTGTCCTCATATATTAATTTCGTCCAACTATTTCGTCATTCCATCAATATTTTCATTTCTTTCTGTTTAATTTAAATGAAAAGACTAAAATATCTTTTTGTCAATTGTTCATTTCTCTTTCCTTCACTTCCTGTTCATTCTCTCTCTCTCCCTGTTCACTTTTTTTTTTTTTTTTTTTTTTTTTTTTTTTTTTATGATTTTATAATTCAAATACCCTCTTAGCACTCATAATTCTCTCTGCTTTTCTAAGGGTGGATTTTAATCGAACACTTGATGGGCAGAAAATTATAAAAATCCAAAAAATCTCTTTTAAATTTTTTGTGGTCTGTGTTGTTGTAATCTTCTGATTGAGTTGGAAGACCCTTTGAGGAATCATATCACTTGCTATTACATTTTGTATGTATAATGTCAATTTGATTTAAAATGGGAAAATGAGTAAACAAAGAAATATAGAGTACATGTAAAATGTTGTAACCAGTGAACCAATTGTTGCTTATTGGAAGAGAGTTGCATAAATGCAAATTCTGTTTGGATTTATTTTTAAATATAGTTTTAAAACTTTTATTTTTTATAATCACGAAATTTTCTTTTAACCGGAGAAGGTGTCCAGTTACATGTTATTTTAATTTATTTAAATTTGGTAGAAAATGCAAACTTAACGGAAAAAGTTAAATTTTTGATGGAAGGAAGTGCACAATGGTAAAAAATATAGGGATAAAGTAGTGTATTAAAAAAAAAAGAGAAAAATAATTAATTTTGACAAAATATAGGGACAAGATTATAATTTTCCCCATATTAAAACATCACCATTAGAGTAGTACTTTCATTTCGCTTTTTCATACCTTGATATGATGAAAAACTTTTAGTTATGTGTGTAGTCAAAATTTTAATTTAACTACAATTAAAGTAATGATAAAAAAGAAAAAAAAATATATAAAGATAAAAATAAATTACACCTAATAAATATAGATAAAATTAAAAACAAATATATACATATAAAAGCTCAAATAAACAAAAGATTCAACACTCTTTCTTTGGCCAACTATTTTTATTTTTTTTAAGAATTTTTAAAATCTTATTGTAGTTTTTTTATTGTAATTGGACAACTTAAATATTTTAATTAATAATTTATTTTAAATTATCTATATTAAATTATTTAAATTACTGAACATTATCTATATATAACTATCCTAAAATACTTTATTTAAATTGCTTAAATTATAAATTACCTAAAATTTAGCTTAAATCAAAATTTAACTTAAATCAAAACACATGGTATAGTCAAATTGATGGCACGGTACTTTCTTTTTTTATTTCTTTGGTTTTTATTTATTTATTTATTTTTTGTTCTAAATTTATTTATAGGTTTTTATACTGGAAGGTGTTCTAAATTAACACAATATTTTATTTTCTATATAACATTTCGTAAAATATATATAATAGATTTTTTAAATATATTTTTAAAGTTTAATAGTTATGTATAGATTGTTATGAATTTGAAAATTTTAAACTATTTTTATGTTATTTAATTATTATCTTTAAGATAATTACATTTAGATAATTACAATTTTAATTTTTCTCTTTATTTATATAAATATCTATACGTATATTTTCTTTTTTTCATTATTATTGCTGAATTCTCTAATACTTTCTGTTGCTTTATTTCTCAGGCTTACACTGATCTTTTTGATTGTTCAACATATAGAATCTTCTTCAACATTTTCCTATTTGCCCAGGTATGCTTATAAAGATCCTATGTTTGCAGGCTATATCTCCTTTATAATTTTTAAAACCCATCTAACGGTGCTTGAATTAATCCTTGTGCAGTTGCACCATGAAGCCTGGGCGAGTTTTGTTGTCCTTCGCTTTATTATGTTAGGAATTTGCGCATTTTATGGCAGTATAATGCCAAACCAAGTTCACATGAGGTTGTTGTTTATCGAAAAATACGATATTTCAGTTGTTATTAAATTATATATTCTAACTAAAATCTAGCTTCAATTAGTTTTTTTTAATTGAATACAAATTATAGTATATATGACACTACAATTTTTAATGGTTTCTTTTTCATTTTCACTAATTCGAATTACACATATTTTTCCAGGTCATCCGTAAATTTTACAAGTGCTTACTGTTTGTTTTCTTTCTCTCTGCCTTTTTTATTTTATTTTTATTATTTACCTGCATTGCCTGCAATTTTCCTTTGACCAAAAATACTGATCAATAAAATTTTATGCATTTTATTCTATTTCAATAAATGTTAAATGTCCCTAATTCAATATCATTTTACTGGAATAAATGCTAAACGCTCGAGATGTTGTTTTTATTTTTTATTTTTTTATGTAAGTTTCTTCTTTTCTTTTCAAAGTAATAAATTCTTTAATAATTATAGATGTTATTATTACTATTTGGTGGTTCGAGATATTGAACTTTTTGACAGTTATTTTCGCAAGTATACGAAATCACCACAAGTAGTATATGATGAGTAAAGTATCGTTCCCACGAGGATTGTGTGCCAAGTACCAAAATTGTGTTATCTTGTTATTATTTAGACTATAAATGAGAGATTTGATTCACAATTGTAAAATAAATAAACAAGAGTCAAGTAAACAAAAATTGATTTAAGAAATCAAGGAATTGAAACTACTAGGGGTTTTGATTTCACTTAATTCTATCTAATTTATTTCATTAGTTCATTAATCAATTTAATTATTCAAGTAGGGAAAACAACTCTGAGTTCACTAACAAGCTCTTCCGATGTATTGCTAGCTATTTTAATTCCATTTAATTACTTATCTTCCAATAGCGCAATCAAATATGAATTAAATCATTAAGTTATGTAGTTGTTTAAGAATTCATAATTTAAGGTTGATAAATCATGAAAACCCCCCATGAGTCAAACCATATAGCTTCCTCATCAAGTTATTATTCTCATGTGTTTTATTAACCTTTTCTTATCAAAAATCCTTCTTCCGATAGTGATAAATGAAATGAATCAATCCAAGGGAGAAACCTCTGCCTGGAAGCATTAAGTTTATCAATAAATCATAACTTGAATAAAGAAAAATAAATCTAATAGCATAAATTGGAAAAGAGATTAAGCTACATCAAACCCCTAGTATAAGAGTTTATTTAGACATAGTGCTTAAATAAAACTCAATAATACTTGATAAGTATTCCATAATCAAAAGAATAAGCAAGATTAAGAGTTAGAAATAAGAACTAGTCACAATTGACTTGAATGGCTTCCTTGAACCTTTGCACAACTCTTGAATACTTAACTTCTAAAGAAAATAAAACTATATACAAAGCTATAATATGAGAGATGGGAGAAAAGATATGGAATGAAGTGTAGTGTGTTGTAGTGCTTCTTCTCCTCTTTATATAGACTTCTTGGGGGAGCAATCCACATGCTTTGATGAATAAAGTCCAACTTTATTAGGTGGAAAAGCTCTAAATCAAGCCATAAATTTCTCTCAATTATGGCTTTCCATGTGCATATGTTTGAAGCTTGACTGGCATGTTAAGAAAGTATCCAAAGTGAGCTTGTGAAGATGGTAGGAATTAGTTGGCAACTTTTGACTCAATTCAGGATCCCTTGCTTCGCACAGGCGTGCTGAATGGCACGGTCTGGGGTGTGCCAGGTTCTGGAAGTCTGGAGGTTTCAGCACGGGCCGTGCTGTATAGCACGCTTGAGGAGGGTCTTTTGGCACGGCCGTGCACTATAGCACGGCCTGGGGCGTGCTAGGCTCTGGAAGTCTGAGCGCAATTGTGGCACGGGCGTGCTTCCGCAGCACGGCTTAGGATTGCATCTTCAATACGGGCACAGGCGTGCGCCTTAGCACGGTTGAGGGCGTGCTAGGCTCTAGAAGTCCAGGGCGATTGCGGCACGGGCATGCGGCTCAGCATGGGCTGGGGCGTGCGCGCTTCTGGCTGTTTGCTTGGTTTGCCTTGCTCTTAGCACGGGCTGGGGCGTGCTAATTTAATTTTTGCCTTATTTTTATCCTTTTCTTGCAAAACCCTACAAATTTTCTTAAGATTAAGTGAGTTGTGTTCCAAGGAAGCTTTTAAGTAAAAACATAACAATATTACATAAAAACTAATTTAAATAGAAAAGAATACTAGAAATCTTAGTAAAAATTACAATAAAAATGCTATAAAAATTAACACTATCAAAATTCCCCAAACTTAAACTATTGCTTGTCCTCAAGCAATAAAACTAAAATGCTAGCTTAAAATGGTTTTGGAGTAATTATTCACGAATTTAATAAGTATCCAAATTATTAACATAAGAATAAATTATGTGCTTCCTATGTCAATTATTTTCTAGCCAAAATTTTAATTTTCAATAGAACATATTCCCTTTTTTGTTAAACATAAGTTAACAAGATTTTTATCATTAATCTTTATTTAATTTTATGATAATTAGAATATGAATTTACAAAAATCATTTTAACCTTTAAATAGAATATAAGCGTAACACTCCCATAGGCAACATTAGTCATCCCTCCTCCACAATTGAAATGCATACAATTTGAAAGATCAAAAGGTCTTTATTTAGGTTGTAATGGGGTTTTAGGGGTAAAATTTTGGCTAAAGATGAAAAGGCAATGTGATAAAGAAAAATGCAACAAATGCTTCATATTAGGATTTTGCATTTATATTAAAATCAATTTGTATTTGTAAAGGGAGATTGAGCTAGCTTTCATTTTTAGAGGTAATATTTTGGCAAGGTCTTTTTATAATATTTTGATAATTTCTCCCTTGCTAAAGTTCCCCAAACTTGAACTTTTGACCGATTTCTTTTTCTTGCGGGGTATTTTTCTTTTCCTCTTTTGCTAGTATTAATAGAGTTTCTCCCTTTGTTGTTATGTTTTTAATAGAAATCAAACCCGTCAATTATACATTGTTGCATTTAGGTTGTGGAATTAATTTGGTTTAATGGCTTGGTTTAAATGAAGGTGAACAACAAAGTGTTTGATATAGGCTTCAAATTGGTTGCAAGGGTCATACTTTCTTAGGTGGTTTAAGCTAAATATGAGGTTTTTAACAAAGAATGCCTAAATAATTTCTTTCTAATTGTAAACACTTCAAAAATTTATCTTGAAGAGAATTCTAATTTGTTCTAGGAGTGCCAAGGTTAAATAAGTTTTTATGAAAAACATACCTATTTATCATAAAATTTTAACAAAATTAATGTTTAGAATCTTAGAAACAAATGGTTAAATCAAAGAAGTATTTTAAGTTGAAGATTTGAACCTTAGCTAAAAGCAATTAACTTTAGAGAAACAATTAATTTAATCAAAGGCTAATGAATTGAAGATAAATTTTAAATTTGATCACAATTATTCCAACCTTATTTTATTTACTAAAATAAAACAAAAATCGTGAGAATTCTTAGTTTAGATAAAATATCCACCCCCAACTTAATTGAGCACATTGTCCTCAATGAGCTATATGCATTTTCCCAAACTTATGAAATTATGGATACTTTAATAAAAGAATAAGAAGTGGAGAAAAATACCATCATCGATGTGAGACAATAGAAGGAAGTCGGGCGGTGAATTTCATCCAAGCTATAGAGTTAGAAACATACTAAAAAGAAATCCAAAATATTGAAACTGAAAAACAATTGAAATCTCAAGTATGTAAACTGAAACTAATTGAAATCCAAAGTATTTAAACAAGAACCAAAGGTTCAACACACACAAAAATAAGAAGGAATAACCAAAATAATGTGAAATCCATCAAGCTTCTGGTGGTGGAGGTGGAGGAGGCTGCAGCAATTGAAGTATAGTCTGAAGTTGACCCTGCACAGTGTCAAGACGGGAGTCGAGGCTGGCTTGCGTGATCTCAATCGACTGGAATCGGTCAGCAATCATTGATTCCATTCCAGTAAGCCGAGTGTCAAACACGTCCATGCGGGATAACATTCGGGCAAGCATCTCATCGTTGGACATGGTGGAGGCTCCTTGAAATGAAGGTCCAACTCCGGAAGTACCTGCACCAGAAGAAACACCAAAACTAGGGAAAGGAGGTGGAGTATCCCCCTTTGTGTTAGTGCCACCGGTGTCCTGAGGCGCCTCATGATCAGAACTGTCTGCTCGAGTGCCCACCAAATGGTAAAAATCTCCGACCTTTTCAACTATTTTCATGTGAATCATTAGATCTATATCTAACCTAGTACCTCTCCCTCCTCCAATACTGTCATAAATGGGCCTAGCAGGATTCCACACCCGTAAATAGGTAGCAATGCATGTGACAAAACTACCGATCATGATGGCCCCCTTTTTTGCCCTTGCCACTCGAGCCCATTTTGGACACAACCAATAACCGACATTTAGCAAGATTCCTTAGTTAATGGCCCATAGAAAATAAAGTTCATTTCGCCCCAAAACTCCATCACTATCATTTCTACCAAAGATTGTATTGACTAGAAATTTATGTATGTACCTCAAAGCAGGACTTTTCAATTTGGATGCCTTAGAGACCCTAGGATTATAATTACGTTCACCCGTCAACTTGTCCCACCTACTGTAATCCGAATTATCTGCGGGGATTTGTGTAATCGTATTTTCGGTGGGAAAACCAAAAATGTGACTAACTTCATTTATTGAAAGTTCAAAATCTCTCCCAAGTAATCTAAATTGAATATTATCCGGAAAACATCCAGTTGGAAATTTAATAGTTGAGGAATATGAACTTAAAAATTCCAAAGTTAAGGGAGCATACACAGGATCTCTCATCTCGATAAAATTTCCCCACCCCACACGCCTAAGTGGTTCTATCACAGCATCCCTAATCCCAACTTGCGACAAAGCATTCTCATCTATAAATTTATTTAGCAAAATAGGACGTGATGAGAGTTTATGATAACTTTCTAGTTGCTCGGGAGACCCCGTATCAAATGGAGGAAGCGGTGGTCCTTCAGATGGTGGAGAGGCAGTGGAAGAATGTGATGTGGAGCGTCTTCCGGCTGCTACCGATGAAGCGAGTCTGCTGCATTTGTACCTTGGAGGCATGATGATGAAAAATTTTGAGGAAAGGGTAAGGTTTTGATGCCTCTTTGTGAGAGAAAATGAGAGAAAATGAGGGTGGCGGCGAGGGCGTGCGCTTTAGAATGAAACAGGATTAGGGCGTGCTATTTAAATAAGGTGTCGGGCACGGCCGTGCGGGTTAGCACGGTCTGGGGCATGCGCGCTTCTGTCTCTCTATGTGATAGCGGGCACGGGCGTGCGGTTGATACGGGACGGGGCATGCGCACCTCTGGAAGTCCAGTGACAACAGGCACGGGCGTGCGCGCGTCTTTCCTGCAGGTGAAAAACATGACTTACCTGGCACGGCGTGCGACTTATTACGGGATGGGGCATGCGTGCCTCTGGAAGTCCAGGTGACAACGGGCACGGGCGTGCTGGATTGGCACTACGCTGGGCGTGCTAATGAGAACAGCTTGAGGCGTTCTAGCCTCTGGCTCCCAATTTCCAAATTTTCCTTTGAAGCACGGCTGTGCTAATTGGTACGGCCAGGGCGTGCTGCCTTTTGAACTTTTTGTTATTCTTGAAAAATTAAATAAAACAAACAAACAAACAATAAAATTGAAATGAAAATGGGTTGTCTCCCATAAGCGCTTTTATTTAACGTCGTTAAGCTCGACGTACTTAACCCGGTTTAGGCTAAATAAGATTGATGGTGTTTTTGACTGGATCAAAGTTGTCATTTTGATAAACTTTTAAGTGTTGAGCATTAACCTTGAAACTTCGGTCACCATACATTATTTCAACAAACCCATGTGAAAAGATTTCCTTGATTGTAAATGGACTAGACCATCTAGAGCGTAACTTACTAGGAAAAAGACGGAGTCTGGAGTTATAGAGCAACACTTGTTGTGCTACCTTTAGATTCCTCAAAATGATATGCTTATCATGCCATTGTTTGGTTCGGTCTTTATATATTTTGGCACTTTCATACGCATGGAGGCGCATTTCATCCATCATATTGAGCTAAAGAAGCCGTTTCTGACCACTCTCCTTAGTGTTGAAATTTAAGAATTGGATGCCCCAAAATGCTTTATGTTCTAATTCAACAGGAAGGTGACAAGCTTTACCATAGACCATGCGATATGGAGACATACCGATAGGCGTCTTGAATGCAGTTTTATAGGCCCATAGAACATCATCAAGTTTCTTGGACCAGTCTTTTCTAGATTGCCCGACAGTAGTCTCCAGAATCTTTTTGATTTCTCTATTGGTAACTTCCACTTGTCCGCTTGTTTGAGGATGATATGGGGTTCCTACACGATGAGTAACACCATATTTTGAAAGGAGGGAGTCTAAGTATTTGTTGCAAAAATTCTTACCTCCATCAGTGATTATCGCTCTAGGAGTGCCATGACGTGTGAAAATATATTTCTTGATAAAGTTTACCACACTTTTGGCTTCATTGTTTGGAAGGGCAACAGCTTCAGCCCATTTTGACACGTAGTCCACTACTACCAGGATGTATTGGTTGGAGTAAGATGAGGGAAAAGGTCCCATGAAATCTAAACCCCAAACATCAAAGATCTCCACTTCGAGGATATTGTTCAAGGGCATCTCATGTCGCTTTGAGATGTTGCCTAACCTCTGACATCTGTCACAAAGACATCCTTAAATAAATTAGGCCAGTATAAACCACTTTCCAAAATGCGAGCTGCCGTCTTGCTGGCTCCAAAGTGTCCTCCACACTTCATTGAGTGACAGAAATGAAGAACACTTTCCATTTCTTCTTTAGGTATGCATCGTCGAAAGAGCTGATCACTACAATACTCGAACAAAAAGGGTTCCTCCCAATAATAATATTTAAGATCATGAAAGAATTTTTTCTTTTGTTGATACGATAAATTGGGAGGAAGAATTTCGCAAGCTAGGTAATTGACGATATCAGCATACCAAGGAGCTTGATTTTCAGTCAAAAGAAAAAGATGTTCGTAGGGGAAATCTTCATTGATTTGTAGTTCTTCTTGTTCTTCTTCCCCCAACTCAAGCCTAGATAAATGATCTGCTACCAGATTCTCAGTTCCTTTCTTATCACGAATTTCTAAATCAAATTCCTGCAAGAGAAGAACCCAACGGATTAGCCTTGGCTTAGCATCTTTCTTTTCTAACAGATATTTAATAGCAGAGTGATCAGTGTAAACTATTGTTTTAGCTCCAATTAAGTATGCTCTAAATTTATCAAAAGCGAAAATAATAGCTAGGAGCTCTTTCTCTATAGTGGCATAGTTTAATTGTGCGTCATTTAGTGTGCGGCTGGCATAATAAATAATGTGCAGTTTCTTTTCTCTTCTTTGCCTGAGAACAGCTCCTACGGCATGATCACTTGCATCACACATAAGCTCAAAGGGATGACTCCAATCTGGTGTAGAAATGATTAGTGCCGATGTCAACTCCTTTTTCAATCTGTCAAAGGCATTTAAACACTCTTTGTTAAAATCAAAAGGAGCATCCTTAACAAGCAAATTACAAAGAGGTTTAGTGATTTTGGAGAAATCTTTGATGAATGTCCTATAAAAACCAGCATGGCCAAGGAAGCTTCTCACTCCCCTTACTGAGTTTGGAGGGAAGCTTCTCAATCACTTCCACCTTGGCCTTGTCCACTTCAATCCCCTGTTGAGAGACTTTGTGGCCCAAAATAATTCCTTCACTAACCATAAAATGACATTTTTCCCAGTTCAGAACGAGGTTAGTGTCTTCACATCTCTACATTACTAATGAAAGGTTATAGAGGCATGCTTCAAAATAATGACCAAACACAGAAAAATCATCCATAAAAATTTCTATGAACTTTTCAACCATGTCAGAAAAAATGGACATCATGCATCTTTGAAAAGTTGCAGGAGCGTTGCATAAACCAAAGGGCATTCTTCTATATGCAAAGGTACCGTAAGGACAAGTGAAAGTAGTTTTCTCTTGGTCCTTCGGAGCAATAGGTATCTGAAAATACCCTGAGTATCCATCTAAAAAACAGTAGTATGGATAACCTGCAAGTCTCTCAAGCATTTGATCAATGAATGGTAAGGGAAAATGATCCTTGCGTGTTGCCTTTTTCAATTTTCTATAATCGATGCATACACGCCAACTTGTGACTGTTCTTGTAGGAATTAATTCATCATTTTCATTAGTCACGACTGTCATACCTCCCTTCTTTGGAACTACTTGGACAGGGCTTACCCAACTACTATCAGAAATCGGGTAGATGATGCCGGCATCCAAGAGTTTAATGATTTCAGCTTTGACTACTTCCTTCATGTTTGGATTCAATCTTCGTTGATGTTCAATTAGGATCTTCCATTAGGATCTTGTGCATATATATGCTTGGACTTATCCCCTGCAAGTCAGAAATTGTCCATCCTAAAGCCTTTCTATGTTTCTACAGAACCTGCAACAACCTTCCTTCTTGATCACATGTTAGATGGGAAGAAATAATAACAGGAAAATAGTTGTTCTCACCTAAAAATGCATGCTTCAGATGAGGAGGAAGCTGCTTCAGTTCTTGCTTTGGTTGTGTGCTTTCTTTTTCTTTTTCTTCTGAATTATTGTCATTATTATCTATGCTATATAGAGTGTTCTTTACACATTTATCAATTACATCAATACTAAAACAATCATCACAGTCCATAGGAAATTTACATGATTTTAACACATCAAAAACAACTTCTTCTTGGCCTACTCTTAAATTTAGTTTTCCATCATGTACATCTATTAGCGCTCTTGCAGTTGCAAGAAATGGTCTTCCAAGGATCAATGATCCTTCTCTTCCTTCATCAATGTCAAGGATAACGAAATCAATAGGAAAAATAAATTTTCCTACCTTGACAAGTACGTCTTCTACAATTCCTTTAGGGTATTTGATCGATCGATCAGCCAATTGTAGAGACATCCTGGTTGGCTTAAGCTCTCCCATACCTAGCATTTTAAAAACTTCATAAGATATAAGATTTATGCTAGCTCCTAGATCGGCTAAAGCCTTTTCAAAATTTAAATTGCCAATATTACAAGGAATAGAAAAACTCCCTGGATCCTTAAGTTTAGGAGGCAATTTATTTTGAATGATTGCACTGCATTCCTCTGTTAGCATCACCACCCCCTGATCATCAATCTTTCTTTTCTTGCTCAAGATTTCCTTCAAGAATTTTGCATAGCTGGGCATTTGAGCAAGAGCTTCAGCAAAAGGAATGTTTATTTGAAGCTTCTTGAAGACGTCAAGAAATTTCAGGAAACTTTTGTCGTCTTGTGTCTTCTTCAGCCTTTGTGGAAATGGGACAGGTGGAACATATGGTTTCACTTCTTCCTTTTCCACTAGATCAATGACAGGTGCCTTTCTCTCTTCTTCCTTCCTGGGTTTGTCCTCCAACTGTTTGCCACTTCTCAAGGTAATGGCTTGTAGGAACTCAAAAGAGATGCAAGAGAGACGCAAAAGAGACGCAACATATGGTTCCCGCCGGTCGATCTCGCCCCATACTCCTTGCATGGTAATCCAGAAATCTTCTAAAGGAGCTCCATTGTGCTTTATACCGTTTTCCTTTGAATGAAGATCAAAGGTTTGTAACTTGTCCCTGCCACTGCTGTATGTTGTAACAAGGGCATTCCATAGTGCTCTTGATGTGGGAAACTCGGTCAGATTGCTTGCTAATTGGGGTTCAATATTCTGGATTAGCCATGAGCACACAATGAGGTCATCTTGTTCCCATTTTTCATATTTCTCGTCGCCGATCTGTGGTGGCACTGGAATTCCAGTAAGGTGGCTTAACAAGGCCTTGGACTTTCCTCCAATTGTAACCTTAATCATGCGTGCCCATAACGCATAATTCTGGCTATTCAATTTAACACTGATGATTAAATTATCTGAAAGGGTTTGTTTTTGGTTTTGGTTACTGAGGCCATTTCTGATAAGATTTGCTAATCGAATTGTCAGGTCATCGTTGCTGATGTCAGACTATTTCTCCAAGTTGCCGCCTTCTGACACGGTGGCCGGAGTCTTCTAGGTCGGTACACTGGTGGCTGACGAGGAGTTACCGTCGTCAGACATGGTGACTGGATCTCTGTCGGTAAGTTGGTAAATAATGAGCAATTGAAATTATTTGATCCTAGGATCACTGAACCTGCTCTAATACCATGCATTTGATGCCAACGATATTAAAAAATAGTCCAAACCCACAAAGACACATGTCGGAGCAGCCAATGGGGAAATAGTTCCTGTAGAAGGGGCCGGGTCTATTGACATATCTCCCACACTAAAACTATCAAATTGTCTTTATGTCCCTTCACTTTCACATAAATTGCTGTCTATTAGTCATGTAACAAAAGAACTTAATTGTACCATGCTAATGACACCCACTTTCTGTATGCTGCAGGACATCAGGACAGGAATGATTATTGGACTTGGCACTGAGCACCAAGGGTTGTACTACGTGGATGAAGTTGCCCAACATGGTACTGTAATGCTAGCACATGGAACTGCGGATCGGGAAGCTTGGCTTTGGCACCGAAGATTAGGACATCCATCCACGGGTTATTTACATCTTTTATTCCCTAAACTCTTTAAATCCAATGAAATTTTGATAAATTTATCTTGTTTTATACCATGATACAAACCCAATTTACTGAGACAATTCAAATTTTAAGATCCGACAACGGGGGGGAATTTGTTAACACCGCTATTAAACAATTTTTCCAACAAAAAGGGTTAGTACATCAAACTACTTGTCCTCATACTCCTGAACAAAATGGTGTTGCCGAACGAAAAAACAGGATTCTCCTTGAAATGACTCGAGCTCTTCTTATTGAGTCTCGGGTCCCTAAAATTTTTTGGCCTGAAGCTGTAGCTACTGCCACCTATCTTTTAAATAGACTCCCGACCAAAATCCTTGACCTTCAAACTCCACTTCAAACCTTGGCCCAATTTACCAAAATTCCTCCGACCTTAACCCTTCAACCATGCATTTTTTGTTGTTCTGTTTTTGTTCACATTCCAAAAATTGAACGATCTAAATTTGACCCATGTGCCGAAAAATGTGTATTTGTTGGGTATGGGATTAATCAAAAATGGTACCGATGCTATAATCCTAAAACCAGCCGTATGTTCACCACAATGAATTGTGATTTCCTTGGAACCGAATATTTTTATACCACCCAACTCAGTGGTCAGGGGGAGAAGGAATATATGGACACACTGAGCTGGCTTCTAAAACTAGTGGCCTCACAGGTGGATTTGGATCCTCAGGAAGAGAGCCCACAAGTTACAGAACAAGAAGGAAACATAGAACAGGAAAGAAATAGAGAACAGGAAAGAAACAGTATTGTTGGGCCAACTTCAGATATTGTTGATATCGCATCTCCAACTCTTTCATTCATTATTGTTGCGTCTCTTTTGAGTTCCTGCAAGTATACGGATCGCAACGTAGTAATAAAAAGATCAATCCCACGAGGAACGAGTTAAGTCCACTTGCTACTTTACTCTTAATGCTATGTTTACAGAAATATGAATAGAGAATAATTTTATTCAATTTCTAGTTACACTAAAACTAATTATTATTTAATTCTAGAGATAGGTGTGTAGTAATATACTTAGAATAATTAATCATACACATGATTTTCTCCTTCTAAGCTAAAGCTTGTACATACAATAAATAATTCTTTAATTACATATGGTAAGATATAATTCAACCTCTCAGTATAGAATTATTCTATATATTATATGTATTTCTACTTATAATATATACCTTATCTTGTTAAATATTAAACCTAGTACTTATTCTTTGATTATTTCAATAAGACAGATTTAACTTTGACAGAAATAAGTGAAATATGCATATGTAAATTCAACTAAGTGAATTAAATCTCTTTGATCTTTACTAAACTATTTCCTTCTGAGAATATAATTTAGTAACCTTGATTAAACAAAGATCAAAAGATAACTTAAGGAACTTTTATTGAATGATACCAATTTAAATTGTTGCTTTGCATAGAAAGGTTATGAAGAACAACATACAACAAGTCTATAAAACAAGAGAAAGAAGTAATCAAACTGAAGCCTCCGGAGGATGTCATACCTCGAGGAACTTCCTGATGTTCTTGGCACAATCAATAACAAGTGACTCTCGTCAACTTGCTCTAAGTACTACTATCACACCTCTCTCTTTTATACAATCTAATTCTTCAGAATATTAATCTGAATCTGTATTTGAATCTCAATATCAATGCCTTCTTCCTTCACTTTGATTGCTATTTATAGAAGAGGAGAGTGATGTTGGTTATGGTGGTGATTGGTTGGCCAAAAGGTGCTTGAGGTGACTTCTCTTGGGAAGAGTCCCGACCATTGCATGGGAAGACATTTATTTTTGATGAAAGGACAGCAATTACGTCTCCTGGAAAACACGACTCGCGCTCGTGAGGTTAAAGGTCGCGATCGCGACTTTTGCTTTAAATGTCTCTGCCTCTCAGGAGTGCTTCTCGCGCTCGCGCAAATGGATGTCGCGCTCGCGACTTTCGCTTGCAAACCTTCTGACTTGCTGGAGTGCTTCTTGCGCTCGCGTATATAAATGTCACGCTCGCGACTTTCGTTTTGGTGCCTGCTTGGTCTTCTGGCAGGTAGGTTGCATGCGCGACGTCTTCTGGTGCTCGCAACTGGTCTGTTTCTTCTCCAACGTGACTTGCTTCGCGGTGCGAAGTCCACTGAGCAATTCTCTTCTATTTTTATCAACTTTTGGTCCTTTTTTCTATATAAAGCAAGCTTTTTCATTCCTTTGCTCAAATTGTGTACCTGTAATTACTTTGAAACAAAAACAACACGAGAAAACGTAAAATATATAAAAATAACACGCATTCATGCAAACTATATGAAAATAACATAATAAAATTTGCCCGCTTTGCGAGCTATCAATTCCCCCACACTTAGCTTTTTGCTTGTCCCTAAGCAAAATATTCATCCTTCTTTTTGAACTTCATGTTGATCATGTTTATTTTTACTCGTTGATTTAGACTTCTTAAGTAATCTACCAAAGATAAGAGATTGATGTATTTATGAACTAAGTAGTATAAATGAATATGACATGTAAAATTTCAATATAGCAAACAGAAATCTAAAGTATACAAAATCTAGTCATTTTAAAATATGAGATAGGTAATCCTCTTTCCTTAGAATGAAAAATAGGAAGTACTTAGGATAGCACATATGTATTTGTTTCTTATCTCAAGGCATTTTAGGTAATCTATTTTCTATCTCACTAAGTGGTTGCATTTTATGCTCCATACCACTTTTATATTTCTTTTGTGGTTGCATTTTATGCTCCATACCACTTTCTTTTTTTCGTTTTTTTTTATTTTTATAAAATATGTGGGAATGTAAATGGTAAGTGGTTGCATTTTATGCTCCATACCACTTTTGCTTTAGAACGAATTTTCCGTTATTCCCTCTATCGTATATTTTTCTCTCTTTGAAATACCTTCATCCTTTATTGACTTGAAACATACAATTATTTAGTTTCCCTTTTCTTCCTATTCTTCATTCAAGTTAGGATTCAAGCTTCTTTAAAGCAAAAGATAATGTCTATATAGTTAACTAAAGATTAATATTTGCTAATGAAAATTTCAATATGTCATATGTAATATATTAATACCTAAGTTCATATAAGCATTTAAATCTCTTTAATCATGGTATATTAATCAAGACTTCTATTTCAACAAGCAAAATATAAACAAATCAATATGTAGAGACTAAAACATTGAACTAAGGCAAAGAAGTTGACTTTTTTAATTGTTACAATTGTTTTTTTTTTTAAATGAAATGAAGAATTAGGTCTCCCCCACACTTAAAAGACACAATATCCTCATTGTGGGAGGGTACATGCAAATAACTCACACTGCACATGCATAAACACACAAAAGTACTGAAAATAAAAAGAAAAACTAAAGAGGGACAGAAAAACCTTGGGCCTCTGGAGAACCTGGAGGTGACGGAGTGAATTTGATGTTTTGTTTGTGGAAATATTTCATCCACTTCCGTTCCATACGTTCGTGGTTTTTCTGGATTGTGTGCAGTTGTTGTCCCATGTCAAATACTGTGACTTGCAAAGTCTCCGGCGATTGCTGTAATGCTTCCACCTTACTCAACACTTGCTTCCATCCAGCGACTTCATCTTCTTCTTCTGCTGCGTGAGAAGATGATGTGACTGGTGCTTTGCCTTTCCGCTGTCTTTGCAATTGGGCATCAGAGGTTCCTTCATCTCGATCGCTTTGCCCGACTCTTCTTTCCCATGGCTTCCAACGATACATTACTGTGGTGCCTGTTTTCACTTCCTCAACTAAACCTGTTTTCTTTAAGAATGCGCCATCCATATACCGAAAAATGACTGTAGGCTGGGGCTGATAGGGTGGAATAGGCATACGAGCAGCATATGTCAAGATAGATGCCATGCTACCGACCCCTAAAGTAACCTTGCCTTGATGACGAGAGGCGTTGTATATTTTATCTAGCACTATGCCTGCAATATCCACTCGTTTTCCCTGCAAAATAGTATCCAACACAAACAAATCCCTTGTTTGGACTTTGGAGGCTTCCACTCGTCCAAACAAAGCATAACACAACTATTTATGCAGGTATAAAATACTCTCATCCTTAATCCATTTGTTTCCAGCATTTCGAGGAGTAAAAGATGATTGACCCGTTAGAATTTCCCAAATGGAAGTCGCATTCCAACCTTTCGGTTTAGAAGCGAATCCGTTTCTGGGGAATCCTAACCATTGGTGCATTTTATCATAATCCACAGTTAAATCCTCGCCATCCACTCTAAATTTGATCGCCATTTCCGTGTCATCTACCCAGTCAATGGTACTCAATAACTCCAAACTCAATTTAGCATTTTCAGGAATTTTCAATTGACTAAATATTTCAAAGTTCAGGGTTTTCAAATATTCTTGAACTTTCTCTAAAATGCCGGTATTTTGCAAAAAGTTTTGGTCAAGAAGATACATACCCGTGAAATTGCATTTTGCTAGGCGGGTGAAACGTTCTCCTTCTTCTATAGTATATATAGGGAAAGGAGCCTTATACCTGGAAGCCAAATCCCTTCTTGCTGGTGCAGAGGAAGAAGATCCTTCCTTGTTTTTCTTGGCCTTTTGTTTGAATGGCATTGTGAGTGTTCGGATGGAGATTTTTTTCGTTCAAGATACACAGAAAAGTGGGTTGCTGGAAATTTGTATTGCACTTGATAAAGTTGGGGGTTTGTAAACAGGGGAATGGAAATTCTTATATAGATGGTTTTAGGGAAAGATAGGGTTGAGTAGTTAATGGGGAAGTTGAAAAGGAAGAGTTTTGATTGGATTTGAAAGGGTATTGTGAACCCCTTCCCCAAAAATAGGCATATAAAGAATATGACTAAGGGCAGAAATGCACGTGCATGTGTGAGTCGCCACCTTGTTTAATTATTTTAGGGTAAACTAGGAAAAAACCCTAAGTTGACTCCAATTTTAATTAACCTAATTACTAGATTAATTATCCCAATGTTTAAGGCATAGTTTGTGAACCCAAGGTGGATCCCGAGACCATGTCATGATGATGAACTAACCAATGAATGAATGCTTTGCAAGGTAAATGATGTAATTGGACCAATGAAATGTTTAAGTGATTTCGATTTGCCGCTCGGGGTTAGATCCCAAACGTGCCTACGTACTTCCGTTTAAATGGAAGATCAAAGTCGACGTAGTTCGATAGGCCTTTTTTAAAGGGCTTTGAATGGGTATGCTTAATGCATGAGTGTGTGTATGCTTCGTGCATTTTGTTTAGGCATTTTGCCAAAGAATTGATTGATTTGATTAGGCGTTTGTTGCCAAAAGTGTTGGTTTAAGGCTTTTAACCCAAAAGATTGATTTAGGCGATTTGTTTGCCAAAAGTTGATGTGATTTAGGCAATTTATTTGCCAAAAGGGATTATTTGAAGGCTTTTAGCCAAAATAGGTTGATTTAGGCAATTTGTTTGCCAAAAGTGTTGATTGGGCGATTGTCGCCAAAATTAATTGATTTAAGGCTTTCAGCCAAAAGATTGATTAATTCAAGGCATTTTGCCAAAGCTTCGATTTAAGCGATTTGTCGCTAAAAATGGTTAATCTTATTTATAGGCAATTTGTTTGCCAAAAGTGATCAATTGAATTGAAATATAGGCAATTTATTGCCAAAAAACGTGGTTAATTAAGGCTATTTAGCCACAATTATTGATTAATTGGACTTAAGCCGGACTGTTCGAAATAAAGGTGATTATACCATAGTCATTAATTAACTAGGTACTTTAGCCAATATGTTCGGAGTTTAAGCATTAATACCACGATTATTGATTAACCGGGCATTTAAGCTTAATCATATTTAATTGAGGCAGTTTGTTTGCCAAACTGATGACGTGAATGCATTTATGCAGCAGTTTAATTCAGAATTGGAGTAGAAGAGAAATTATGCAAATTATTAAAATGGGCAGAGTTTCGTTTATTTACCTGAGTCAGTCGTCGGCCACTTCTTAGCTCCAGGTTAAGCTCCTCGTTAGGATATTTAATTACAGTTAATTTAACTTAAGTGACCAATTAACAAAGCAAAAAAGCAATAGAAGCTAAATTAAAATGCAGAAAAGCAGTAAACAGAACCACAAGGAGTGTAGGGGAGAAGAGAGCGTCCGTCAACACAGACTGAGTCCTTAAAAATGACGAATCGGGGCTGTATTTATAGGAAAAAACAGGCCGGAGGGCAGTTCTGACCACCCTGGAGGGCGGTCACAACTGCCGATAGAGGGCGGGCGCTCCCGCCGTGGACGGCGGGTGCTGTCACCACTAGCTAGTTTTTCGTTCCAAAGGCTTTTTCGGGAGTTTCGTACCTCCAAAAAAATATTCTAGGACCAGTTCTGCGATCCTCGTAATTTTTCGGACGTTTCAAGTACCATATTGGCATACTTTCGGTGAACTTTTCGAATGGCCTCCGGTCCGGCCGGACTGTTTGCAGTCTGGGAAAACATGCTTTTTTTGAGCCTCAAAATTTGAGTATTCACAGGTATTTACAGTTTTTGCAGGTTTGAATACCTTGGGAAGGAGAAGAATTGAATTTGAATGTGAGAGGGCAGTTGAGAGTTCTGATCGTTGGAAAGTCGCGCCAGTAATTTGCTGGAGTCGCGATCGCGTTTTAGGTGCACGCCTCGCGAATGGTTGTCTCCGTTCTCTCTGACTTCTGTTGTACCCTAATCACGCCCATGCTTGATATGGTCGCGATCGCGAAACTAGATCTCAACGCTTCTGACTTGTTTAGCAGAGAACTCGCGTTCGTGCAGTTTCATTCTTGAGATCGCAAGAGGGGATCTCAAAGTTTCTGACTTCTTTGGTGGAGAACTCGCGCTCGCGCTTTATATTTTCGCGATCGCGATTGTTGATTAAAAACCTTCTGTCTCTTTTTTACAACAATCGCGCTCGCGCCTTTTGCAGTCGCGCTCGCGAATCTGTTCCCTGCAAAAATAAACTTTCCTGCACACTTGACTTTTGATGAGTTCTTTTTTTTTATAATAATAATACTAAATAATAAAATAGTAATTTATAATAAACATAGTATGTAAGTGGATATTGATATTATACATACCTATTGCGTTGATTCAAAATGTTACTTGTGGTGGATCATCAATTTTATCACCCAGATAAAGCTTACACCTTAAACAAGAATGGTTCATCCCATAAGAAATTTTTAGCATCTGTATAGAACTTCTTTCGTTGTGCATAAGTCATATCTGGAGGTATTATGTTAGAAGCTAGAAAATTTGCAATGTCAGCATACCAAGGTGTGAAAACATGTTGTACTAACATTAAATTTTCATCAGGAAAATTTTCATTTATAACTGTAGATTCTCCTATTGGTCCTTCTTCATTTTCCAGACGTGATAAATGATCAGCAACTAAATTTTCAGAACCCTTTTTATCTCTGATTTCAATGTCAAATTCTTGCAATAATAATACCCATCTAATAAGACGTGGTTTTGCATCTTTCTTAGCAAATAGGTATTTCAATGCAGAATGATCAGTATAGATTATGACTTTGGCTCCTAACAAATATGATCTAAATTTATCACATGCATATACCACAGCCAACATTTCTTTCTCAGTAGTTGTATAATTCATTTGAGTACTAGTTAGAACATGGCTAGCATAGTATATCACATGCAATTTCTTATCATGTCTTTGTCCTAAAACACAACCAACAGCAACATCACTAGCATCACACATTATTTCAAATGGTAATCCCCAATCGGGTTTTGCCATAATAGGTGCACTTACTAATGCATTCTTTAAGTATTAAAGGCTTTCAAACAATCTGGAGAAAAATCAAAAGATGCATCTTTAATAAGTAAGTTAGTTAAAGGTTTAGCAATGATAGATAAATTCTTGATAAACCTTCTATAGAATCCTGCATGGCCTAGAAAAGATCTAATACCCTTAACAGTAGTAGGAGGAGGTAACTTTTCTATGGCTTCTATCTTTGCCCTATCTGTTTGGATTCCTTCCTTACTTATTTTGTGCCCTAAAAC
The DNA here is from genome assembly GCF_041381405.1 of Jatropha curcas. Taxonomy (NCBI): domain Eukaryota; kingdom Viridiplantae; phylum Streptophyta; class Magnoliopsida; order Malpighiales; family Euphorbiaceae; genus Jatropha; species Jatropha curcas. The sequence goes on along the minus strand of NC_143158.1, from coordinate 23,091,776 downwards.
AATGCCCTCATCAACCATAAAGTGGCATTTCTCCCAATTTAAAACTAAGTTAGCACTTTCACATCTTGACAATACTAGATCTAAATTTTTCAAACAACTTTCAAATGAATCACCATAAACAGAAAAGTCATCCATGAATACCTCCATAATTTTCTCTATGTAGTCATTAAAAATTGCGGTCATGCAACGTTGAAATGTTGCAGGTGCATTGCATAATCCAAAAGGCATGCGTCTATATGCAAGTGTACCAAATGGACAAGTAAATGTGGTTTTCTCTTGGTCATTCGGAAAGATATAAATCTGAAAATATCCAAAATATCCATCGAGAAAACAATAGAAAGCATGACCAGCAATTCTTTCTAACATTTGATCTATGAATGGTAATGGAAAATGATCTTTTCTTGTAGCTGAATTGAGTTTCCTATGATCAATACATACCCTCCAACCTGTAGTGGTCCTAGCAGGGATTAGTTCACCATTTTCGTTTTTTATTACAGTCATTCCTCCCTTTTTAGGCACACATTGAATTGGACTAACCCATTGGCTATCTGAAATTGGGTATATTATTCCTGCATCTAACAACTTAATAATATCTTTCTTCACTACTTCTTTCATATTAGGATTAAGTCTCCTTTGTCTTTCTGCCTTAGGTATATGTCCATCTTCAAGATTGATGTAATGCATGACTCGATTTGGACTTATCCCCTTAAGATCAGAAATTTGCCATCCTATACTCTTAATCCTATTTCTAACAATTTTTAGCAAGTCATTTTCTTGATCTATAGTTAATTTGTTAGAAATAATTATAGGAAGTGTGTGGTTTTCACCTAAGAAACCATATTGTAGATGACTAGGTAACTCTTTAAGGTCTACTATTGGTGGACTTTCAATTGATGGAGGCAAAGGCTCGTGTTCTCTAAGTAACATTTCAGGTCTTAAATTTATAAAATCCTCTCCTTCATTATTTGCATTTTCTTTATATTTATCATTACTTTCCAAAGCAAAAATTTCCTGTGCACATGCATCAACTAAATCAATTCTCATGCAATTACCTTCATCCATAGGATATTTCATAGCTTTGTCTATATGAAACTCAATGACATCATCACCTATCCTAAGGATTAACTTTCCTTCTGAAACATCAATTAATGCCCTCCCTGTGTTCATAAATGGTCTTCCTAAAATAAGAGGACAATTTTCATCATAAACAAAATCAAGTATGACAAAATCAGTAGGAAAAATAAACTTGTCAACCTTAACAAGTACATCTTCAATGATACCATAGGGTCTTTTAATAGATTGGTCAGCAAGTTGTAAAACCATATTAGTTTGTTGGCTCAAGGGTCAATTTTATCTTGAGATTTTGATGATTATACAAAACAAATAAATTTAATATTCTTGCATGTGCTAATATTATTTTATGCAGAAATTATTGTTTAAATTTATTGAAGAAATGAAGTTCCTACATCCCAAGATTTTTATTTGAAGACCATGAAGATTAATGAAGATATTTTCTATTGGTTAGTATTATAATAAGTCTTAGGAAATTATTGTAGGATAGAGAGTAAATAATTTTATAAGCACAAATCTATTTTATCTCTCTCAAAATTGTTTTGAAATGTTTTTGAATAAATTTATTAAGAGGATATAGCCAAAATCTTTACTCTTCACGTTTTTCCATTTAAAATATCTTTGGAGTAAATATTCTTGGTAGCTATTAAATGAAATTCTGCAAAAAGCATTTTCCGATCTAAAAAGCAGTTTTTGATTTAATACAGCTGCTGTTTCTGATATAAATGTTACACTATTTTCTAAACTGAACCTTTTCATCTCCAAACCTTGCATGTGTAAATATTAAATGTGGTTTGACAGCCCTTTTAATTGCAACCCATGCATTGCCTCGTTAGTTTAAAAACATCAGAAACTTCATTGCTCATTAAAGCAAAAAATCTCAACGTCAACTTCAAAGAGACTATCATCTTTTCATATAAAAACCATTTCCTCTTTCAAAAAGTTGGGGTTTTTGCAAAAAGAGTATGAGTCCATTGTTCAAAGTTTAAATCTCTCTAAGCTCTCTCTTCAATCCCCCTATTTCTTTTCGTCTCTTTGCTTCAAGAAAAATTTTTAAGAGAAAAGAAAATTTATTAACAACATTTTCTGAAGAACAGTTCTGATCTTTAAATCTGTGTTCTAAACTCGTTTTCTGTTCTTCCTGTGCTTATATTTGCATTTCTCTCTGTCTATATAGATTTTGTAATCTGTTGTAGACAGGCTCTTTATTTGAAAAACTTTTGTGTAATAGCTTAGGTGAAAAGCTATGGTGTTATAGGTTATCAAGCGACCTTCTCCTTGTGTGAGATTCTAATGTCTTGATTTGAGTTTCTAATCTCAGCAAAATCAGAAAGGGTTGAGGTTAACTAGAACCTTTGGAAAATCTAGTGGGATAAAGGTTAGATCTAGGTGTTGATCTATTTCCTTGTATTGTTGATTTGTCTCTTACCCTTGAAAAGAGATAACATAGTGCAGGATCTCAAGATGCGTCTTGGGGAGAGGATGTAGGCGAGTTAGTGCCGAACCACTATAAATCTCTGTGTTTATCTTCTTTTACTTTTTGAAGTTCTGCTTGATTATATTCTATTTACGCAACTGTTAATCTGTTTAGAAATGCAAAGTTGTTAATGAGTTTCTGATTCTAATCGTGAATAAGCTTTATCTCTGTGGAACATTAGAACTCTGGATTTCTGTATTGTGATTATACCAAGTTCTAATCTGTCCTTCTATATTTAGTGTAATCCACAATATGAATTATAATCAGTTTTTCTAATCTTGCTTAAAGCTTTGTGAACCAGTTCTAAAATGCAATAACTGTTATTCACAGAGGCTTTCTAAAATAGCAATAAACTTTGTGAAGCTGTTCTAATCGCAATAGCTGTTCTTCACAGAGTCTTTCTAAAATAGCAATAAACTTTGTGAAGCTGTTCTAATCGCAATAGCTGTTCTTCATAGAGTCTTTCTAAAATTGCTTAAGCTTTGTGAAGCTGTTCTAATCGCAATAGCTGTTCTTCACAGAGTCTTTCTAAACTTGTTTATGCTTTGTGAAGTAGTTCTAAATGCAATAACTATCCTTCACAGAGTTATTCTAAAATTGCTTAAGCTTTGTGAAGCAATTCTAAATGCAATAATTGTTCTTCAAAAAGTCTTTCTAATCTTGCAATAAGCTTTGTGAGGAAGTTCTAAACTTGATAACTAACTCTCACAAACGCTTTCTAATTCCGCTGCAATAGAATTCTGATTTTTATTTTTGAAAGTTAAATTTTTAGAAAACCCAATTCACCCCCCCTCTTTGGTTGTGCCATACATAAACGGGACCCACATAGTTCTTTTAACTTCATCTTCTAAACCCAATTTCTTAAAGAGAGATAATGGCATCAAATTAATACTTGCTCCTAAATCAGAAAGGCATCTAGGGAAATCTACTTTACCTAATTTGCATGGTATAGTAAAGCTTCCTGGATCCTTGAGTTTAGTAGGTAACTTACTTGAGATTATGGAACTACAATCCTCAGTCAGAGTGACTGTTGACACATCTTCCCAACTACGTTTCCTTGAGATCAACTCTTTAAGAAACTTACCGTAGTTTGGAATTTGCGTAATAGCTTCCATGAGTGACATGTTAATATGCAAATTTTTCAATTTATCAATAACATTTAAGAACTGCTTGTCTTGCTCTTGCTTCTTTAGCCTTTGTGGAAAAGGTGGCTTGGATTGATAAGTTTTAATATTATCCTCTCCCTTGTCCTTTCCTTTTTCCTGTTCTTTTGCTCCTGCACTATTTACTTCAATGCTCGGTTCACAAACTGGCTCCACAGTTGTATTATTCAAAACATTAGCATCAATACCCGAAGGAACTACTTTATCTACAATTTTTCCACTTCGTAAAGCAATGGCACTTGCATTTTCCTGAGGATTCTTTTCTGTATTACTAGGAAGATTTCCCACTTCTCGTGAGGAAATAGCATTTGCAAGCTGCCCTACTTGTACCTCCAAGTTATGTATGGATGATGAATGGTTTTTGAATAACTTGTCAAACTTTGATTCTAACCATTTAAAATTATCGTCTTGACTACTCATTTTCTAGTTAATTCCCTCCAAAAATTTATCAATTTTACTAGTCAATTGTCCTAGTCTATCTTGAGATTGACTAACCTGATTGCCCCTATCTTGGTTATCATGGTTTCTCCAAAAAGAATTATGATAATTACGATTTTCAGCATTATAAGTATTCGAGTATGGACCGCGAACTTGTCCTTGAACATAATTCACTTGTTCCTCCATAACCGGATGCTTATAATTACATTCATTTGACACATGCTCATTTTGACCACAATTGTCACAAATAAGAGATGTTGTTCTACTCATGTTTAAGTTATCAATTTTATATGACAAGGCAAAAATCTGTGCTTGCATCATAGTTAAGGGGTCTAATTCATGAACTTTCTTTACCGAATTCTTTGAAGAAGAAGAAGATGACTCATTATTAACAGTAGAATGACTTACCTGAGTCCTTTCGGTTGGCCATATGCTATTATTGTTGGCCATTTCTTCTAGTAACTCAATTGCATCATTAGTAGTCTTCTTCATTAATAATCCCCCTGCCATAGCATCTATAGTTCCTCTTGTAGACGGAGTAACCCCATTGTAGAAAGTTTGAATCAATATATTTTGGGGAAGGCCATGGTGTGGGCAAACTCGTTGGAGTTCTTTATAGTGATCCCATGCCTCATATAGGGATTCATTTTCATGTTGGGTAAATGAGGTTATTTCTTTGATAAGCTTAGCAGTTTTTGCTAGTGGGAAGTATTTAGACAAGAAAGCTTGGGCTAGTTGTTCCCAAGTAGTGATAGAATTTGGTGGTAATGAATTCAACCAAGCTTTTGCCTTATCTTTCAATGTGAAAGGAAATAGACGTAACTTAATAGCATCTGCTGTTACTGAATTCATCTTGAATGTATCACAGATCTCAAGAAAACTGGCTATGTGAGAGTTAGGATCCTCATTCGGTAATCCATAAAATTGAACACTATTTTGGATCATTTGTAATAAAGCAGGTTTAATCTCAAATCGGTTAGCATTTACCGGTGGACGTACTACTCCTTTTCGTGAACCATTTAAACTTGGAGTGACATAGTCCATCAATCTCTGTGGCGGATTTCCATCAGCCATAACTCTTGAATTTCTTCTTTTCTTTTTCTTCTTCTGTTGTGAAAGAAACTGTTCAATCTCAGGCTGATAATCTTCTAATTCACTATTCGAAGATCTGGTACTTGGCATATGAGGTATGTAAATTATGTGTCCCTGCAAAATTTTGAATAAAAAATAAGTAAGTATCTTAATTAAAATAAACTGTAAATCACATATAAGAATATTTCGTTAAATGACAGAACACCATTCCCCGGCAACGGCGCCAAAAACTTGTTGCGTCTCTTTTGAGTTCCCGCAAGTATACAGATCGCAACGTAGTAATAAAAAGATCGATCCCACGAGGAACGGGTTAACTCCATTTGCTACTTTACTCTTAATGCTATGTTTACAGAAATATGAATAGAGAATAATTTTATTCAATTTCTAGTTACACTAAAACTAATTATTATTTAATTCTAGAGATAGGTGTGTAGTAATATACTTAAAATAATTAATCATACACAGGATTTTCTCCTTCTATGCTAAAGCTTGTACATACAATAAATAATTCTTTAATTACATGTGGTAAGATATAATTCAACCTCTCAGTATAGAATTATTTTATATATTATATGTATTTCTACTTATAATATATACCTTATCTTGTTAAATATTAAACCTAGTACTTATTCTTTGATTATTTCAATAAGACAGATTTAACTTTGACAGAAATAAGTGAAATATGCATATGTAAATTCAATTAAGTGAATTAAATCTCTTTGATCTTTACTAAACTATTTCCTTCTGAGAATATAATTTAGTAACCTTGATTAAACAAAGATCAAAAGATAACTTAAGGAACTTTTATTGAATGATACCAATTTAAATTGTTGCTTTGCATAGAAAGGTTATGAAGAACAACATACAACAAGTCTATAAAACAAGAGAAAGAAGTAATCAAACTCAAGCCTCTGGAGGATCTCACACCTCGAGGAACTTCCTGATGTTCTTGGCACAATCAATAACAAGTGACTCTCGTCAACTTGCTCTAAGTACTACTATCACACCTCTCTCTTTTATACAATCTAATTCTTCAGAATATTAATCTGAATCTCAATATCAATGCCTTCTTCTTTCACTTTGATTGCTATTTATAGAAGAGGAGAGTGATGTTGGTTATGGTGGTGATTGGTTGGCCAAAAGGTGCTTGAGGTGACTTCTCTTGGGAAGAGTCCCAACCATTGCATGGGAAGACATGTATTTCTGATGAAAGGACAGTAATTACGTCTCCTGGAAAACACGACTCGCGCTCGCGAGGTTAAAGGTCGCGATCGCGACTTTTGCTTTAAATGTCTCTGCCTCTCAGGAGTGCTTCTTGCGCTCGCGTAAATGGATGTCGCGCTCGCGACTTTCGCTTGCAAACCTTCTGACTTGCTGGAGTGCTTCTTGCGCTCGAGTATATAAATATCGCGCTCGCGACTTTCGTTTTGGTGCCTGCTTGGTCTTTTGGCAGGTAGGTTGCTCGACGTCTTCTGGTGCTTGCGACTGGCCTGTTTCTTCTCCAACGCGACTTGCTTCGCGGCGCGAAGTCGACTGAGCAATTCTCTTCTATTTTTATCAACTTTTTGGTCCTTTTTTCTATATAAAGCAAGCTTTTTCATTCCTTTGCTCAAATTGTGTTCCTGTAATTACTTTGAAACAAAAACAACACGAGCAAACGTAAAATATATAAAAATAACATGCATTCATGCAAACTATATGAAAATAACATAATAAAATTTGCCCGCTTTGCGAGGCTATCAATTACTCTAATATCTCCTTAATTCGAGCTTCAATATTTTCACCAGCTTGTTCTTGAAGGCGAGATGTAGCAGAAGAGCTAGAGGTGCTGGAATGACCAAAGAAAAGTGATGCCTACGAACCGAGACTATACACTTGCTACTTCTTGATACCACCAACTTCTTGTAGATATATCTGAGTAGCATCAACTGGGCGTGGTTCACTTGTCCCCTCTTCAGCTTGAGATTCAAATTCAACTCTAGATACAACAGCCTCCTGAAAGTAATGATAACATATACAATGATCAGTACTTGCACTTCCATTATTGAAATATAAGCAAAATAATTATAATTTTGGACGTGTCAACTTACAAATGTTTTCGTGGCGATTCCTAGTAATAGGGTTTGAATACTGGTTGTTTATATGAAAAAAACTATTCCTATGACTATAAATTTTATTAGAATAAATAATAGAAAATTCAAGAGAAACCTCCTTAATTCTCATCAAATTAGACAAAAATAACCGATGGTTTAGAGACTTCTATGAATTGAACCGAAACTCAACTTAAAACATAGCAATTGAACCAAATTGCCTTTAAAAGGCTAATCAGAAACTTTGGTTGTTTGGCATAACTATTGGTGCCAACCCAAAGAGCCTATCTACTTGGTTTCTTATAATTGAAAAGGTTGAATCAAAACTTTCCCACTGAAAAGCTAGACATTTTCGATGGGTGGAAAAATAACTTTATTTATATTTATTTTATCTTTTTTACCTCTTCATTTTACATATGAATTTAGAGCCTCACAAAATATACTCATAAACTAGAATCTATTCAGAGAAGATTTTTATGCGTAAAGGCCTTGACGGTGAAAAGCCTCTAAACTGAATAGCGTGGATGTTGTAACTAGGGAGAAAAAGCATTATGGGTTAGATATTCAGGTGTTCAAAAATAAGAACACAACCCTTTTAGGCAAATGGTGGTGGTGGTTCAAATCTGAAAAAAATCTTCTTTGGAAACATATTTTGATTTCCATGTATGGGCAAGAGGCTTCCCTAAAACCAATTGTGCAATTCTCAACATAGAGACGACCTCCCCTGTAACATTCTGATTTTCATAACATGTTATTTTCATGTATTTCAGTATTTTTAGAGTTTAATTACGCATTAGCATGATTTATTATAAATTATGGATGATTTATGATCATTTAGGTGAATTATAATGCCATAGGGGCATTTTCATAATTTGTCATCTTATTAGACCGTGTTTTGGTAATACAGTGTATTTTATGTTAGACAGTCATATATTATATCATGCATATGTGTAATGTTAAATTCTAGCATTTAGATTGAAAAAGACCAATTAAATCTCAACCTTTTTTAATGAGAAAAAAAAAGGTTAAAATACGAACAAAAGTCACTTGCCACTACAAAATAAAAATATAGTCTCACACCTTATCCTTATGTAATCTCACACTACTAAAAGTGTAACACCCTTTATCCTATGTACAAGCATCCTGAATCAAAGGTTGCACACTACAACTCTACACCTAAATGCATGGGATTACACCTCATGCACACACATGCTCCAAGCATGTGAAAAATAATATCACATGGTAAAATCTCCTAAAACTTGGCATGTGATGAGGGAAAAAACCCTAAGAAAATATTTCTACACACCATTAAACTTGTACCCAAACACTACCTCCTCTCTCCTCTCATCTCTCTTATTTTCTCTCAACTTTCTCTCAAAACAAACACCTTGGCCCAACCATTTTTCTCCCATTTTCACCCATCTAGACTTGTTATCTTCTCATGAAATTTGGATTTGTTATTATCCTCCAGAAGATCTTTAAGTTGATGTATATTTTATTGCAAGATTCCAAGTAAATCAAGGTGAAACCCTCACTTAACACTCTACCTCTTTCTCTTTCCTCTTTCTTTTATTTTTCTTTTAAATCTAAGGCTAAAATCATGCATAATATGTCACATTCACTATATTTTACAATAAAATTCATGTTAATGATTTAGCTGGTAAAAATCTCCTTTTTTCTTGATTATAAGAGGTGAATCCTCCAAAAAGTAAAGGAAAGGAAATTTTGGAGGGTTGATTTGTTAAGGTTTGTACATTTTCAACGTTTTAGAGATTTTTAGGTTATAACTGTTTGATTTCTGTGAAATATGGTTCAGGTTCTTATTTTTATGCCATGTATGTGTATATCCATGCTTAAGCTTACTTATTTTTGCATTATTGTGAAGTTATATGATTTTTATGCTAATTTTGTCAAACCATAGTTGTTGTCCCTCTTTCATTTATGTTGATTTTTCAGTTATTAAGCTTATAATCTTTGAATACATGAGTTGATTATACTATGTTTCAAGTCTGGTGAATTTGGAGTATATATGATATAATTTTTGAGTTAGCCAAACTATCTACTTGGAGATTTATTGTGATTTTATTTTTAATTGTTGTATATGTGTATTTATATTTGTATTTTGATGGTTAAAATGTTAGTTTTATGCTAATCGGCCAACCATATGAGGAGTAAAATGAAATTTTACAAGACTTTGTAGGTTATCTAGAACATTTCCAAGGACATTGCACAATTTGGATTATTGAATTAAATTACACTTTACCTATAATTGGAGGATTATTGCACAATTTGACTAATTAATGGGCTGTTAAGGATTTAATCATGTAAATAAAGGATTTAATTAAAAATGTTACCATCTAAATTATGGACATGTGACATTTGTACAATTAAGTATATTAATGTAATTGCGACCTTAAAAATGGATTAAATGTGGACTATGGTTAATTAATTAGATCATACATCTATTTATTCCAAGTGAGACTCAAATTTATAATTAATAAAAACTCTAGAGCTATGTTTTGTTGGATGTAATGCAATGCAATTTAATCAAAGATGTAATGCAATAAAAAATGTAATGGAATGTAATGTAATTAAGATTCTGTTACTATGTTTGGTAATGAAATTGAGAAAATTTATGAAATGTAATCACCATTCCATTTTTATGTTTTTTTGTAAATATGTAATGTAATATAATCAAAACACTACCACCACCAAACATACCGCCATTACTAATATCCGGAAAATGTTTTCCTCTCTTAAAAATAAAATTTCATTTTCTTAAAAATTTATATAGTTTTTCTTTCACCAGGAAAATATTTTCTATTGATTGATTTTCCTGAACACTCCAAATGTCGAAAAATTTAAAAAATATTTTTTAAGTAGTTACTTTCAAAAAACAACCATAGCCTTGATATTCCTTTTCATTTAAAACCTATTATTAGGTATTTACTTTTGCTACTACCAGCTTCTGGAAAATCAAAATAAATGTATCATTAGGTATTATTAGGTATTACATGTTTTGTAACGCCCTGATTTTTCTATGCCTGAAATAGTAGTTTTACCGGTCTGTGAATAGTACCACCGGTCCGGGACTCAGTATTATTTTGGTCTAGAAAAATTACTATCTATGTGTCATATTTTATTTAATATTTTTGGAGTATGCATACATGATTTTTATGGGTAGAAAGTAAGTAATGAATATTTTTGGAGAATTTAGATAATTAGTGAATAGTAAATTATGGTGTTATATTAATTAAGGAAATTTGAGGAATTATTTTTATAGAGTAAATTTGAGAATTTTATGGAGAAAAATAATATTTTGAAGGAATTTAATTGGAGAATATTTTTAGCCATTAGATGAGATTACTATTGACTTAATCTTAGCCATCCAAATGTGGAAAATGATCTAAATACCCTTTGATCACTTTATAAGGTCAACTCCAATTATTGAGCAACACTTTTTCTTTTCTTCTTCTTCTCCTCCTCCATTTCCAACGCCAACTTTCTCTCTTCTTCTGTTCTTTATTTTTTCTTCACTTCTACTCACTAAATCCACCAAATTTACATCATTAAACTTGATTTAAGTAAGTAATCCTAGAGAATTAAGGTTGAGAAGTGGTTTTTGGTGACTAATTTCAAGAAATTTGGAGATTCTCTACTTGAGCCAAAGGTTGGGGAAACCTCTACCATGGAGTAAAGGCAAAGTTAGAGCTTAGAAAGCTTTAATTTAAGCTTGCTAAAGCTTATTTTTAAGGTTAGAGTTCATAAACACACTTACCTTACTCTAATTTTTGATTTTGTGCATTTATGCTATTATGTGTATATTTTGGGATTTTGTATGAAATGATTGATTTGTTGAACTTTGGTTGCAATAACATGCTCTTGGGTGATGTTTGATGAGTATTTAGTATGTGGTAGAACCTCTACCTTGAATCTATGTCTTTCATGTTCTTTTCATGGTTGAAGAAAGCTGAATTTGGGAAAAACAGGTTATTGAGTGAGATTAAGGACCATTTTTCGATACTTTCTAGTTTTCATTTGTGTTTGAGTCCTTCATAAAAGTTGTAGATCTACTTCTCAGCTTTCCAACCCATCCTCTTATGTCCAATTGGAGATATATAGCTCAACTTATGATTGAAACACCCAAACTGACTCTGTTATGTCGGGCCATATGCATCACTGAATTGAGTGCCCATTTTGACCACTATAATGACAAGATTAGGTTCTGAGTTCTTCATGAAAGTTGTTGCCTTGTGTCTTGAGACTTCCCTGGTTCTAGATTGGTTGAATTTGAGTGTTTGGTTAAGTAGGAATTCAATAAACATTGGACTTGGTTCTGCTGAATCAAGTCTGGTCTGCTGGTCTGTGTTCCTAGCTTTTGTTTGCTATCTTATAGATTAATCTGGGCTATGATTCCTTCATAATATTTGTAGCATGTTGTCTTAGCTTTCTAATAAATCTAATTTCATTCAATTTGGAGATCTATAACTCACAAGTTATGTCTTAAAAACCCAGCAAAGGTCAAGGCTATTTCAATGCTGGAAATCTCCTATGCCTTGAATCATAGGTTTATTTGGATAAATGTATGTATGAATCAGGTGTGACGAGGTTCTCTTGATTATGTGTATATTTTAGGATTTATTTGATGAAAATAAGACATAAGTTTGAAAAGTGTTGTTATGGATATGTTTACATGGATACTTTGGTGCATAAGAGTTATGTTAGCATACTTGATTGGAGATGGAAATTCCTCCCCTTGGTTTTCATTAAGAGGTCGAACCACCTTAGGGTAGTAAGGTTTACTTATTTGTTTTTTTTTTTTATGTTATGCTATATATATATGACATAAGTATGATTATTTTGATAACTTTCGTATGTTTAGAGTTTAAAAAAAATGGATATTTAAGGTGTACGTGCTTTAATTTTGAATAAGGAAAGTATGATTTTATATGATAAGAAATTACTTATGATAAATTTCATTATGACTTTAAAAAAAAAATTTAAAAGAAAAGGAATTTATGAGAAACTTCCTATATTGAGTAATCATGTTTTCATAAGTCACTTAAGTTCCAAAAGTAAGCTTACATGTATGATTTCATATGATAAGAAATTTTCTAAGTTAAGTAATTATGTTTATGTATGAATTTTTCATGAGTTACTTACATTCTAAAGTAAGCTTACATTATGAATTTAAGAAGACTAAAGAATAAGACAAGTTTTATGAGAAGTGTTATGAATTAAGAATTAAAACAAGGATTTTGGGCTCTAATATACTTGGTGTGAATTTGATGCGTGATTTGATTTTATGTATGATGAGCATGTTCGGCATTTGATGCCAATATGATAAGAAGCTATGATCATATGCTAGGCACGTGGGTGTCTTATGTTAGGGCGGACGCGCTCTATATGTTATGAAAAGGTTGGCGACCTAAGGCCATTATGAAAACCTATCTGCTTCTCTTTCTCCTAAGTGTATGCGAGCCCTTGGAAAATATTTTTAAGGCACTTAAATGAATGAGATTATACTATTTCAGTAAACCTTAGTTTGGAAATATATGATTATGTTATCAAATGAATTTTCAAAGCATGATATTTCGGTACATGGTTTTAAAATAAATAATATGTGTATTGGTATAATAAATGTCCAAGTAATGAATTTATGATTTGGAAGAATTAAATTATTTATGTTATTAATTATAAGTTTATTTGATATTTCTTTTGCTATAAATGTAAATGTATGTTCTTTTGATGAAAATTTATATTTTAAGTGTGTTGCCAGTGCAACATTGGTAAGTTTGTCATTTATGAGCACCACTGAGTTTTATACTCAGCGCGTCGATTTTTATCACGCGCAGGGTTGAAGTCCGTGGTTGCTACTTGAAGATCAAAAGAGTAGCTTCAGAACAGAAGAGACTATTTTAGTAGTGGTAGAATTAGTTTGATGTACTTAAGAATCATGGCATGTATAATTATTACATTTTCGGAGATTATGTTATTTGAATTATAACTTAAACATGTAATGATAAATTAGTTTGGTGTAAATATTTGGAGATAAGCATGAGATTTTATTTAATGTTTGGATATAAAATATGTTTAAGATAGTTGGTATGATTAAGAACATAAGGACTTGATATATATATATATATATATATATATATATATATATATATATATATATATATATATATATATATATATAATGAATGCATTTAATTGATGATCATTAAAATGTTATTGAGGGTTTCTATAGTTATGACGGTATAGAAGTGTTGTTGTGTTGCTATGATGATTACTGGAGTTTGCTGGGGGTTTAGAGTTTAAAATTGGGAGTGTTTTATATTCACATGTTTGGCGAGCTCGATTTTTAAAGGGAAACTCTTGCAGTTTTGCTGTAGGATTTTTCCTAAATTGTTTTCATAAGTTATATATATATATATATATATTTGAATAACAAATAAAAAAAAATTACTCGCTAAACTTGTCAATACTTAATCACTTCTAATTCATAATCTGATTTTATGATTTATATGTTATGTTAGGACGGTGTCTCCGGCACCGAATGTGGCATTGGCCGTCGGGTCTCTCGGGGCTGGGCGATGGGTGTTACATGTTTTCTATAGAAATAATGTGAATGCCAGACTTAATGTGAAAGGAAGACTTCTTTTTTGTTAGAAAAGTACACTTTTGTTACAACAATAAGTCCATAAACCAAATAATGTGATTGCTTGACTTAGAACATAGATAAATTATTCCATCAGTCTCATTTTGTTTGCTTGTTATTCTTTTTTTTTTATATATTTCAAAATGTTTGCAAGGTTTTTAAATTTATATATGTAAATAATTATTTTTTCCATGATAACCTTTATGATCCTTCATTAAATGAAAGACTTTTATTAATATCTTAATGAGTTAAGGGTAAAAAAGAGAAAAATAATTTTTATTGACTAAATTCTTAATATGCGTGTTTTGTCAAATCATGTAAATAAAATAGGACGGAGAGAGTATAATTTATGCGTGAAACGTGTTAGAGTCCCCCAACAATTGACATCCAATAATGCAACGACTTGGATTACTGACCGCATTGAATGTAATATTTATAAAATTGTTTAATAAATTTATAATATAATTTTTGATTTATCAAAATGAAAAGAAAAAATGATTTTGTTTGATTATTTTTTTAATTATATTTGATTAGATCAAATGAGCACATAACCTTGGAGCGATACGCCGGTTAATTATAAATGTAATTTAAAGTTGTATCTTGATATAATAAAATTTGACATTTTATAATAAAAGTTTATGTATGATACTTCATATTTGTTGCCTTCATACATAATAATTTAACTTATAAACAACAATATAAATACAAGATTGACATTAGCATATACATGTAATTATGTAATAAACTATAATAGTATATGTGCAGTTTAATAATGCTATTTCTAGTAGAGTTTTATCAAAATATTTGTTATCACACAAATACATAGATCTTAATCAAATAAGGTTAAAAATTCAAATATGTTCATTTTTGTCTTAGTTCACACAACTTTATTTTAAATTTTTCAACAATACAATTTTATTGTCAACCTATAATAATTTTAAAATATTTTTTTAAAAATAAAAATAATAATTAATAAAATTATTAATGAAATTAATTTCATCATTAATTTATTATTTAAATAATCACCAAAGGTAATTTATATTTGTGATTAGTTGAAAAATAAATATATGAAATACTATATACAATAAGTTACATTTATACTAAATAAAATTTAATATTTTATCCATTTATAAAGTTTTTTAATGTGAATATTTGCAAAATAAGATTTTTTTTAATGTGAATCTATTAGATATATAATATTTCTCAAATGAAAATGGGCAATTTGTATAAATTAAATTAAAACTAATTTTTATTATTTTTTTATCTTTGAAATTTTAATTTGAGTCGATTTAGACAAAAAAAATAAATAAAAAAATAAATTTACATAGATATTATTCTTGGGTTTAAATAAGATATCAAATATTATTATTTTTATTGATTGGACTAATAAAAAAAAATAAACATGATTTTAAAAATATTATTGATAGCTTTTATATAAGTTTATAATACTAATCTTTAATTTGCTTGAAAATAATTATTATCAACATTTAATAATTAATATTTTATAAATAATTATTTATTATAAATGCAAATATTGATGGTATTTAATGTTAATAATAATGTGTATGTGCGTAAACTACCAAAATTTTCAAATTCTAATGATCTCTATATTATGAGAGAAGTGTTAGATTATTTAATAATCTATATGTAGCCCATGTGATTAAAGGGCTGGTTCTAATTAAGTTGGCCCAAGATGATGATTATTGGGCTTAATGGATAAGAGCCAGTTAGGGTTTTAATACCCTTCCTCTGCCTTATAAAAGATAAAGGAATCAACAGATTAGGGTTAACACAGAAACAAGAGAGTGTGACGGCTACCTCAAACACATACGGAGATAGTTTGTTTGAGAGAGCTCATAAAAGAAACTCCCGCAGCTGTTGATTATTCTCTGACCATTAAGAGAGCACTTACGGACAAAAGGCCAGAGTGAAGAAACGTAGATATGCTGTTATGGTGACAATCGAATTGCCTCAACGAGGTAACCCATAACATAGATCTGCCGTTATGGATCAAGGTACGCTTCCGATTATTGTATATTCTTGTCAAACAAATTCTATGAACAATAAATCTGGACTATATTAAAGATTATTTAACATGTGGTATCAGAGCCTGTACCTGTTCTAGATTTGTTTGATAGCGTTTTGTTTGGCTTAATTAATGAAAATTAATTTCGTATTGTGAAATTGATTTATATGGTATAAGCGAAGCCAAAATTATAGAAATTTGAAAACTGTTTATTTTCTTTATGCTTTATAAATTATTTTGTTGTTATTTATAGAGAATGGTTATGACATATTATTGGATTATGTCGTTAAAGTTTTGAGATCTTAATTTAATCTCATAAAAGTTTTGCATAAATCAATGTTTAATGAATGGAAAACTTGTTAGTCACCAAAGTGGCCTTGTTTGGATTGTTTTAGACATTGATTATGCAGTTTTTCAATTGTTCATATTTGTGTGATGCCGTTATATGACATGAAAGTTAAAATTGAACAATTGAATTCGTTGATTATAATTTGTTAGGTTACCCAAAGGTAGACCATTAATTATAATCAATGGCATTAAAGAGACTTATCATTGTACTAATTAATATGAATGTATATCCAAAGATAACATGCATATTGTATGGAGCATTATTGAATAGTTGAATGGAATAAAAAAAAAAAGTAATTGGATTCCAGAAAGGAGCACGGGCGTGCTGTAATGAAACACGGGCGTGCTTTTCTCTGACTTGCATAAAGGCTCGCAAGTTGCTCCACAATGAAAGTCTATTAAAGTATTTTTCTTCTTGGCATCATTATTGATTAAAGCTATGCATTTAAATATTACCCAAAGGTGAATCTACATGCATAATTAAAGTTGTTATTAGTTTGAATCCATTTTATGTTTACTCAAAGCATTAACGTATGAGTATATGTGTAATGTTGCAGCTTCTTTTAACATGTTTGCTATGGGCACTGGGTTGATTAAGTTCAATGGATTGAACTATGCTGATTGGTCCGAATAAATCCATTATCAGTTAGGAGTTCTGGACTTGGATTTGGCATTAGTCTCTGAAAAGCCAGCAGCCATTACAGAGACCAGCACTGAAGCTGACAAGTCTCATTATGAGGCTTGGGAGCGGTCTAACAGGCTGAGCTTGAACTTAATGAGGATGACAATGGCTGAAAATGTTAAGCCATCAATGCCCAGAACAGACAATGCTAGAGAGTACATGCTGAAAATTAAGGAATACTCCCAATCGGACATAGTTGACAAGTCCATCGTAGGATCCTTGATGAGTGAGCTAACGACCAAGAAGTTTGATTGGTCACAATCCATTCATGATCATGTGACTGGCATGCAGAATTTGGCAGCCAAACTGAAATCAATGGGAATGGATGTGAGTGAATCCTTTTTAGTTCAATTTATTATTAACTCACTTCCTCTTGAGTTTGGTCAGTTCCAGGTGAATTACAACACCCTTAAGGAAAAATGGAACATTCAGGAAATCAAGGCCATGTTGATACAAGAGGAAGGGATATTAAAGAAATTGAAGGAACACTCCATCAATCTCACATTTCATAATGGAGCTAGTAGCAGCAACAACAAATCAGGGAAGAAAGGCAAGAAAAGGGACAGTGCCCTAATGAAGGTTAATGAGGGCCAAATCCGTAAGGAATTGAAGTGTTACTTCTGTAGGAAGAATGGTCACTTCAAGAAGGATTGTCCTAAATGGAAGATTTGGTTTGAAAAGAAAGGTATACTTTATGTTTCAGTATGTTTTGAATCAAATCTTATTGAAGTGCCTAATAATACCTGGTGGTTAGATTCTGGTGCAACTACTCATGTGTCTTATATTATACAGGGATTTCTTTCGATCCAACCCATAAAAGAAACTGAAAAGTTCCTATTCATGGGAAACAGAATGAAGGCACGAATAGAAGGAATTGGGACTTATAGATTGATCCTGGACACTGGTTATTATCTGGATCTTGAAAAGTGTCTCTACGTTCCTAAATGTGCCAGAAATCTAGTTTCTGTAGGGAGGTTGGATAATTTTGGTTTCAGTTTTAAGATTTGTAATGGTGTTTTTTCATTATACAAACTTAAGTACTATTATGGTTCTGGTACTTTGATTGATAGTTTGTATCGTTTTAATCTTGATGCTGAATTTATTGAATCCTGTTTAATGTTGAACACAATATAGGTATTAAACGTAGTGCACATAATGAATGTTCTGCTTTCTTGTGGCATCAAAGGTTAGGTCACATATCCAAAGAAAGGATTTTGAGGTTAGTGAAAGGTGGAATCTTACCTCAATTGGATTTCACTGACTGGGATGTGTGTATAGATTGCATTAAAGGTAAGCAAACTAAGCACATATTAAAGAATCCAGCCACAAGAAGCAGTGAATTGCTTGAACTTATACACACTGATATATGTGGCCCTTTTGATGTTCCCTCTTGGGGTGGTGAAAAAATATTTTATTACCTTTATCGATGATTTCTCACGGTACGGTTATGTATATTTACTGCATGAAAAGACTCAATCAGTGGATGTCCTTGAGATATTCATTAATGAGGTAGAAAGGCAGTTAAATAGAAAAGTTAAAGTGGTGAGATCTGATAGAGGTGGTGAATATTATGGTAAATTTAATGAAAATGGACAATGTCCAGGTCCATTTGCAAAGTTCCTTGAAAGTCGTGGCATTTGTGGGCAATACACAATGCCAGGTACACCTCAACAGAATGGTGTAGCTGAAAGGCGGAATCGTACTCTTATGGAAATGGTTAGGAGTATGCTAAATAATTGTATTGTACGTTTATCATTATGGATGTATGCATTAAAGACTGCTGCATATTTACTTAATAGGGTTCCTAGTAAGGCAGTTCACTAAGACCCCTTATGAACTGTGGACGGGAAGGAAACCTAGTCTGAGGCATCTTCATGTTTGGGGTTGCCCAGCGGAAGTAAGGATATATAATCCACATGAAAAGAAGCTTGATGCTAGAACGGTTAGTGGATTTTCATAGGATATCCTGAAAAGTCAAAGGGTACAGATTTTATTGTCCTAATCATAGTACGAGAATTGTTGAGTCTGGTAATGCTCGGTTTATTGAAAATGGCCAAATTAGTGGGAGTAGTGAACCACGTAAGGTGAATGTGCAAGAGATTCAGATTGAAAATCCAACTCAGATGGATTTTCCTAATGTCTCTTCTTCGGTTGTTGTTCCACTTGTTGTATCACGGTTTAACAACATGGTTGAACAACAAAACAACATTCCAAACCCACAAAATGACCATATAAATGATGAACCAGCAAATAATGAACAATTCATGAATGATCAAGTGGTTTCATAAGAAATAGCATTACGAAGGTCACAAAGGCAAAGAAGACCAGCTATTTCTAGTGATTATGTGGTTTACTCACTTGAGCATGGATGTGAATTGAGCATTGATAAGGATCCAGTCTCTTTCCAGAAAGCCATGGAATGTGATAATTCTGAAAAGTGGTTTAATGCCATGAAGGAAGAAATGCAATCAATGAGTGACAATCAAGTCTGGGATTTAGTCGAGTTGCCTGAGGGGTCAAAACAAGTTGGTTGTAAATGGGTTTTTAAGACCAAACGGGACTCTAAGGGCGACATGAAAGATATAAGGCCAGACTTGTTGCTAAAGGTTACACTCAGAAGGATGGCATTGATTATAAAGAGACATTTTCTCCAATTTCCAAAAAGGACTCTTTAAGAATTATTTTGGCTTTGGTGGCTCATTATGATCTAGAGCTTCACCAAATGGATGTAAAGACAGCCTTTCTTAATGGTGACTTAGAGGAGGAAGTATATATGGACCAACCAGAGGGGTTTGTGGTCACAGGAAAGGAAAACTTAGTGTGTAAGTTAAAGAAGTCAATATATGGACTTAAGCAAGCTTCCCGTCAATGGTATCTTAATTTCAATAATACCATCACTTCATATGGTTTTATAGAAAACACTGTTGATCGGTGTATTTATATGAAGGTCAGTGGGAGCAAGCTCATTATGTTAGTCCTATATGTTGATGACATTCTTCTTGCTGCAAATGATGTTGGGTTGTTGCATGATGTAAAGGGTTTTCTCTTTAAGAACTTTGAAATGAAAGATATGGGAGAGGCATCCTTTGTGATTGGAATAGAAATATTCCGTGATAGATCACAAGGACTGTTAGGATTGTCTCAAAGAGCTTACATTGATAAGGTATTAGAGAGATTCAGAATGGAAAAATGCTCCGCAGGATTAGTTCCAATTCAGAAAGGAGATAGGTTCAGCGAAATGCAATGTCCTAAAAATGATTTGGAACGTAAAGAGATGGAGTCTATTCCATATGCGTCAGTGGTTGGGAGCTTAATGTATGTTCAGACATGTACTCGACCGGATATTAGTTTCGCCGTAGGAATGTTAGGGCGATATCAAAGTAATCCCGGGATGGACCATTGGAAAGCTGCAAAGAAAGTACTTAGATATTTACAAGGTACTAAGGATCATATACTCACTTATAGAAAGTCCAGCCATCTAAAAGTGGTGGGATACTCGGATTCAGACTATGCCGGTTGTGTAGATTCGAGAAAGTCTACATTTGGCTACTTGTTTCTTCTAGCTGGAGGAGCAGAATCATGGAAAAGTGGAAAGCAGTCTGTCATTGCTACTTCCACTATGGAGGCTGAATTTGTGGCATGCTTTGAGGCCACTGTTCATGCATTGTGGTTGCGGAACTTTATCTCAGGTCTAGGCATTGTCGACAGTATAGCTAGACCGTTGAGAATTTACTGTGATAATTCCGCAGCTGTCTTCTTCTCTAAGAATGATAGGTACTCTAAGGGTGCAAAGCACATGGATTTAAAGTACCTATCTGTGAAAGAAGAAGTGCAAAAACACAAAGTGTCAATTGAGCATATCGGTACTGATCTGATGATAGCGGATCTGCTAACTAAAGGCTTACCGCCCAAAATCTTCATTGGCCATGTTGATAGGATGGGCATTATAGATAAGTCCTTGTTAGCATGATGTTTAAACTTGTATATATATATATATATATATATATATATATATATATATATATACATATGGTTGTTTTGCTCATATTATTGTGACACTTGGGAATTCAATTAAAGATGTGTTTTGCTTATTTATGTGTTATCCACATTATAGATGTATACAATAATGGTTTGAGTGAGATAACAATAACAGTTGAGTGTAACAATGTATTGTTTGTTGAATAGTTTCTCCATTAAAGTTTTATGAATTGAAGTGATCTGTGATATATGGAAGGAATCATGTCGATTAATGACTTGTGACCGCCATAATCCGATCATCTTAATTCTAATTAAGGTAAACATGATAGATTCAAGAAATGCACATGGGCCAAATGGGAGATTGTTAGATTATTTAATAATCTATATGTGGCCCATGTGATTAAAGGGCTGGTTCTAATTAAGGTGGCCCAAGATGATGATTATTGGGCTTAATGGATAAAAGCTAGTTAGGGTTTTAATACCCTTCCTCTGCCTTATAAAAGACAAAGGAATCAACAGATTAGGGTTAACACAGAAACAAGAGAGTGTGACGGCTACCTCAAACACATACGGAGATAGTTTGTTTGAGAGAGCTCATAAAAGAAACTCCCGCAGCTGTTGATTATTCTCTGACCATTAAGAGAGCACTTACGGACAAAAGGCCAGAGTGAAGAAACGTAGATTTGCTGTTACGGTGACAATCGAATTGCCCCAACGAGGTAACCCATAACATAGATCTGCCGTTATGGATCAAGATACGCTTCCGATTATTGTATATTCTTGTCAAACAAATTCTATGAACAATAGATCTGGGCTATATTAAAGATTATTTAACAAGAAGATATATGCATTTATTGATTAATTGGGTCTAAAAAATGAAAAAGTATGGAAATAAATCAAATTAATGAAAAAAATTACCAATTAATATTTTTGTATATAAATCAATGGTACATCAATTTTATATATTAAAAAATTAACTATTCAAATTATTTATAATTATGTTTTTTTTTTAAAAACGCAATGAAAAACTCATATTAAGTTTTTTTATATAATTAAAAAAATTAATTTAAGAAATTTTTTAAATAAATAATTATTTAAGTTATGGCAAGAATGTAATTAAAGAATAATAAAAGGGTTAAGTGAAAAAGTGGATAAAATAATATAAGAAGAATATTAAAAATTTTATATTTTAAAAATTTATTATTAAACATAAGAAATGCATAAAATAATAAATCGTAATAGTCACCTATGACTAGTAGTGATGGT
The DNA here is from genome assembly GCF_041381405.1 of Jatropha curcas. NCBI lineage: Eukaryota > Viridiplantae > Streptophyta > Magnoliopsida > Malpighiales > Euphorbiaceae > Jatropha > Jatropha curcas. Next base: position 23,069,484 of record NC_143158.1, on the reverse strand, counting down.
CGACTCTAGCTGGTAGCAATGATAGTGGCCGATGACTGGTGATGGTGACTACCGTTAATTAATAAATTAAAAAAGATTATAATAAGTTTACCAATATACTAAAAATGTTTTCCACCCTTGAAAATGAAATGTCATTTTCTTAAAATGGTAATTTTCCTTTGAGAAGGAAAATATTTTCTATTGACTAATTTTCCTGAGCAGCCCAAATATGAAAAAAATCTGAAAAATATTTTTTAGACAAATTATATCTCGAAAACAAATAGAGCCTTGATATTCCTTTTCATTTAAGACCTATTAAATATTTACTTTTTGCTACCACAGCTTAGATAATTATAGTAAACTTTTCATTGTTAATTAGCGGTAGCCCCATACTTAGGTATTTAGAGATTTACATGTTTTTCTATAGAAATAATGTGAATGGAAGACTTAAAATTAAAGGAAGACTTCTTTGTTATTATGACAACTATAAGTCAAGTAAACCAAATAATACTTTTGCTTGACCTATATCAACAATTGACATTGCAACCACTTAAATATTGACTACATTAACCAATCAGGTAGTGGTCTAGTTGGTCTTCTCACTTTTGTGAGGAGTAGGAGCTCTTGAGTTCAAGTCCTCTCAACCATAATAATTTTAACCAATTTGGTGGGTCAAGGGGATGGCTTGTTTTCACCAATTCGGTGAGTCAAGAGGAGTTGTGTTATTTCGGCTCATAAAAGCCTCCAATGAATTAAAAAAAAATATTGAATATAAAATTTATAAATTTATTTAATTAATTTACACCTTAAATTTACAATTTACAATTTCAAAATTTGTAAAAAAAAAATTTTTTCAAAATTTGTAAATTAATTTACAATTTACACCTTAAATTTGTAAAAAAAAATTTCAAAATCAAGAACTAACGAGAGAATAGAATTTCAAAATGGAGGCCTCTCATTGATTTCTCAAATTTTAATTTTTTTCAATTTATAAAGTATATAAAAAAATTAGAATGGTTAAATTTTAGGAGTCAAAAATATTAAAAAAAAGAGTTTTTATAGAATGGTTAATTTAACTTTCTGTAATTTTTTTAATTAAAATATAAAAATGTAATTGGATGGATGGAGGAAACTTCGCTGAAGGATTCCCCAACGTGCATTTACTTTGCAACACTTTTTTCACGTCATGGACCATTTTGCTACTCCTCTCTCTATATATAACAAGCTAGAGCGAGTTGAAGATAAGTATTAAAAATGGATATAATTAAGAGGTATTGTTGGATATTAGTGATTTTATTCTTCTTAAAAGAGAGTTGTGATGGCTGTTTAGAGGAAGAAAGAGTTGCACTCTTGCAAATAAAGTCTTCCTTCAATTCTTCTTTTTTTGATTATTCTTCTTGGAGGATAGATAGTGTTGCCTGTTGTAATTGGACAGGCATTGAGTGTGATGAAATTACTAGTCGAGTTACAAAACTCGACCTTTCATTCCAGAGGGATTGGTCTTTACGGAATGATTTTTACCTAAATGCCTCTTTGTTTCTTCCATTCCAACAATTGAAGTATCTTTATTTACTAGAAAATAGTATAGCTGGCTGCGTTAAGAATGAAGGTCCTTTTATCCCCATATATTTATTATAATTATGATTCAAAATAATTAAATTTATGTACATTTTTAAAATGCTCTTTCATATATGCAGGTTTTGAAAGGTTGTCAACACTTTCTAATTTGGAATTTCTTGATTTGGGAGAGAATCCATTTAACAATAGTATCTTATCATCGATGGGTGGTCTTTCATCTTTGAAATACTTATATCTATCTGGCAATAGATTGGAAGGAATAATTAATATGCCAGGTGATAACTTCACTTTTTTTTTTTTTTTTTCCATTTTGCCTCAAATTATTAACAAGAGGCAGCAGAATCGAAGGCTTTAATTATTAATTTGAAGGACTAACTTTTTCTTTTCGTCTCAAACTATTAACAATATATATGTACACTGACATGTGTTGAGATGTGCAGAATTAAATAATTTGATAGAATTGGATATGAGTGGCAATGAAATCAAAGGCTTCAATTCTTACCATGGTACAATATATTTTTGTTTTCTTATTTACTAATATCTAACAGTTTTGATCTCTTAATTAACAACTTTCTATTATTCCTCAAAAGTGTTTTGATCTGCTTTGGGTGTTTCTTTCCTCAGGACTCTATATGATTTCAAGTAATTTAATTTAAAATTTATGTAATTCTAGTTTTACTTTCTTATTAAGCCGAATTACGTACCTCAAGACTCTATATCTAAGTGAAAGTAATTTGTTTCTCAATGCTTATTAAATATTCATTTGGTGTTTCATAAAAATAATGTGAATGCAAGACTTAGTGTTACAACAACAAGTCCATAAACCAAATGATAAGATTGCTTGACCTAGACCACAAACAAACAAACAAATATAACAGTTTTTGAAAAACAACTTATAGTAAGGGTTGATGTGACACATCACACATCACATTTTGGAAGACTTTTTTTGTAAACGATTATCTTTATACGAATATTAAATTACGTAATTTTATGGTTCTAATATGAAAATTTTTGCAATATAAGGGTTGGCTTAGCTCGAATTTTGAGAGGAAATATTTTTTTTTCTAAAAAAAAAATAATCAAGAACTAACGAGAGAATAGAATTTCAAAATGAAGGCCTCTCATTGATTTCTCAAATTTTATAGGTTTACTTAATTTCAAAAATTTGGAGTATTTGGACTTGAGTGATTCTGCTATCAACAATAGCTTTGGTCTACAAGACATTGGAATGATGAGACATCTCAAAACTTTATTATTACCTGGTTGTGGACTTACTGGACCCATACCTACTGATCAAGGTATGTTCAGCAATATCTGGCTCTCCCTTGTATCATCTCTTTCAAATAAATTAGAATTGTAACTAACCAAAGGTTTTTTTTTTTCTTTTTTGTTGCAAAATTTCAAATATTCAGGTCTTTGCAAATTGAAGTTTCTGCAAGAGCTAGATATAAGTCACAATTATCTCAATGGTAGTTTGCCATGGTGTCTAGCAAATTTGACATCCCTCAAAAGATTCTCTCTCTCTAATAATAGCTTTATTGGAGACATTGCTTCATCTCCTCTTAGGAGATTAACATCCCTTGAATATCTAGATCTCTCTGATAATCTCTTCCAAATCCCAATCTCACTCTCTCTATTTTTCAACCATTCAAATCTCAATTTTTTGGATTGTCAACTGAACACCATATATGCCATAACAGAGGCTCATAATTTCACTCCAAAGTTTCAGTTAGAGATTCTCTACTTGTCTGGCCATGGATATGGTAGTGGAGAAATTCCCAAGTTCCTCTATCATTAGTATAATCTGCAATATGTTGATCTATCAAACAATAAAATAAGAGGAGAGTTTCCATTCTGGTTATTAGGCAACAACACAAAACTAAACGTACTTAATTTGGCCAACAATTCTCTTTTAGGGCCATTCCAGTTACCTATTCATTCTCCTCCGAATTTGCAAGTCTTGGATATTTCTGACAATAGTCTGTATGGATCCATCCCAAAAAAAATCGGGACACATTTGTCAAAATTAGTGGATTTAAACATGAGGGGAAATGATTTGATTGGGAATATTCCCCCTTCATTTGGAAACATGAGCTTTTTGGAAAGTTTGGACTTATCTGACAATAGATTGTCAGGAAGTATACCTGAGCAATTGATCGTAGGTTGTATCTCATTATATGAACTCAAACTTTCAAACAACACTTTGCAAGGACAGATATTTTCCAAAAATGTTAATTTGGAATCTCTTGAATGGTTACAATTAGATGGCAATTTATCTAATGCAACTTCATTGAGTATATTGGATGTCAGTGATAACCATCTCTCTGGAAGCATCCCAAAATGGATGGGAAATATGTCTTCTCTTGAAATTTTAGATCTTTCACTAAACAATATTTCTGGAAGCTTACCATCCAATTTTTGCCCTTCGAAAATAGAAGAAATTCACTTGTCAAAAAATAAACTGCAAGGATCTTTGAGTGATGTATTTAATGTTGACTCTCCATTACTTATGTTAGATCTTAGCCACAATAACTTAATAGGAAAAATTCCAATGAGGATTGCCAACAATTCTAATTTGAGGTACATTCAGTTAAGTAGCAATCATTTGGAGGGTGGAATTCCAACTCAGTTATGCAACTTATATAACTTAAGCTTGATTGATCTCTCTCATAATAATCTTTCTGGTCCTATTCTCCCTTGTCTGAGACTTAGTAGTGATTGGTCTAAACAACATGAATTTGAAAATGCTTCCTTTATCATTAGGGTTCTTCCTCGTGACTCACAACCTTTGGAGTTTACAAACAAGAATGGATTCTATTCTTATCAACCAAGCACACTCCAATATTTCTCGGGGACTGATCTTTCTTGTAATAATTTTTCTGGAGAGATTCCATTTGAAATTGGAGATCTTGATACAATTCAAATGTTAAATCTATCACACAATAGTTTGACCGGATCAATTCCACAAACATTTTCAAATTTGAGGCAAATCGAGAGCTTAGATCTTTCTTACAACAATTTGGAGGGGGAAATTCCTTCTCAAATTACTCAATTACATTTTTTAGAAGTTTTCAGTGTAGCACACAACAACTTATCTGGTAAGACACCTACAAGAGTTGCACAATTTGGAACATTTGATGAAGGCAGCTATGAGGGAAATCCTTTCCTCTGTGGATGGCCACTGCCAAAAGCTTGTTATGCAACAATACCTTCATCACCAAAGCTTGATATCCACCAATTGTTATTACTTTCTTGTTGACAATATTCCTTACTTATTTAAGTTTGGAGTTTCATAAGATTGTATATTATGTTTCTACATTGTCTATGGTTCATAATTCATAGTGTAACTCTTATGAATAATGAAATGTAAGGTAAATTATAAATTTAAATTGCATTTTTTTTTAGAATAACAAATTTAAACTATGTTTCTTTATTTTCTTTTAAACATATTGGAGAGGTAAATAGATTTTGCAAAAATAAAACTTATATTTTAAATATGACTAGTATTTAAAAATGTGTGGTGCATGTTTGTAAGTACTCATTATTAATTTAATAATTTTTTTACAATTTTTATTATTTACCAAGAATTATGTTCATTATTATTTTATTTTTTAAAAAATAAATTTAATATAATAATTAATAACAAATAACATTGATAATATATAATAATATTAATATTAAATAAAATTAATATATTAACAATTGATGATAATAATAAATCGTTCGATGAATGTTCGGGGTACACTTGATACCGAAATCCTCAATAATGAAAGTATATATATATATATATATATATATATATATATATATATATATATATATATATATATATATACTTCTACAATAGGACATAATTTAAAATTTTTAATTGGTACACTATTAAATTTAAATTTTCTATTTTATTAAATTTATAATTATTTTGTATGCTTTATTTTATTTATTAAAATAAGAAACCAGTGTAACCAATCAAATTGAATTACTTTTATTTTTTCAACTAATGATATCAAAAGCTTTAAAGATATTTTTGTCGATCCATAAATTTAGTATGAATATTTTTATCAATTCTAATATTTCTCTTCTTATTTCGACTTTTATATAATCCCTTTATTCCATTTTAATTGCAATATTTGATATTTTCAAAACAATTAAGAAAATGATTGGAATATATTGATTTTCTAAAAATATATAGTAGAATACCTAAATTGGCCTTCTTAAATTAAAAACTCTCCATCTTTTTTTAGATAAATAGGAGGCCCAATGGACCGAAATAATGTTGTGGGCTATTTCATCTCCCTGTTCACTTTTTTTTTTTTTTTTATGATTTTATAATTCAAATACCCTCTTAGCACTCGTAATTCTCTCTGCTTTTCTAAGGGTGGATTTTAATCAAACACTTGATGGGCAGAAAATTATAAAAATCCAAAAGATCTCTTTTAAATTTTTTGTGGTCTGTATTGTTGTGAGCTTCTGATTGAGTTGGAAGACCCTTAGAGGAATCATATCACTTGCTATTACATTTTGTATGTATAATGTCAATTTGATTTAAAATAGGAAAATGAGTAAACAAAGAAATATAGAGTAAATGTAAAATGTTTTAACCAGTGAACCAATTGTTGCTTAATGGAAGAAAGTTGCAGAAAACCAAATTCTGTTTGGATTTATTTTTAAATATAGTTTTAAAACTTTTTTTTATAATCACAAAATTTTCTTTTAACCGGAGAAGGTGTCCAGTTTATTTTTTAATTTATTTAAATTTCATAGAAAATGAAAACATAAAGGAAAAAGTTAAATTTTTGGATGGAAGGAAGTGTTCAATGGGACAATATTAATTTTATAAATTAAATTCCAATTTTATAAAGATTGTTCATTAAATTTCAATGTTAATTATTATTGAGAGGTGAAATGGGATATCCGATAAGGATCTCTTCTCCCTTAATTAAAGATATCAAGATCGAGCCCTCGATATAGAATTCCTTTAAGCACTTATGGAAAGAGATATGAATATGGATTGCATACTAAATGATTAAAAACCAAAAAGACTCAATTCCGGATTGATCTCTAAAGTTTAACTCTATTTAATCATTCATCTAAAATAATATTATTTTCACATTTAAGTGAGAGACTAAACATTAACTCAATACTAAATGAGAAACTAGGTAATATCATGAAAAAGGCATACATAAACTCAGTGTATGACCCATTTATATACCAAATCAATTACAAAGTCTTTTGGCTCAAATAAAATATTTCTGATCATACATTAAAAAAAAATAGTAATATTTTTTTAAAAATCATTTTTTGATTAGCTTGTATATTGGACCGCTCATATGCTGGGTGTAGACAAATATTTTTCTAGTATCACTATATTAAATCTAAAGGATTTATTTGGTAAACACATTGATTTATCCTTAAATTTTTAAATTTAAAGTAGTGTATTAAAAAAAAATAGAGAGAAAAGTAATTAATTTTGACAAAATATAGGGACAATATTATAATTTTCCCCATATTAAAGCACCAAGATTAGGGTAGTACTTTCATTTGAGCAAACTAGATAACTTATCATTTAAATTTAATTTTTATAGAAAAAAAGAATATACCAAACGTTTTGCATGTACTATACGAGATGCAGAGGAGAACCTCCTATACTCGTTAAGGACCAGCACCTTTATTCGTGAAGGACCAGACCCTGGGCCACCAATTTCGGTAAGGCAACTCTTTGAACACTTCTCAGACTTTATTTTAAATTCAGGAGTCTCCCAATGAGGCTTCCAGCTATTCGAAATATCATTAGGGATGTATTTAGGCTTTTTCTTTCACCGTTTACCAAGCATGCCCCTATAGCGTTTGTTAAGGATTAATTGTAAATAGAACTCTATTAGGAGTTAGATTCCTAATAGGTTTATAGTATCTTGTATGTGTATATATATGTGTCCCTATTGATGAATCAAATACAGAAAAATATTTTCCCACATTAAATCTACATGGTATCAGAGCATGTGGCTCTTTAAACTTGACTTTTGCCGTTTGCATAGAAAATTCCGGCGTTCCCTCAAAATCCGGTCACCGGATTTCCTGCGCGTGGTGGCTGTCAGTGTTGGTGACTGTTCTAGGGTCACTTTTTTGTCTCACCGCCCACTCCAAGAGTTGCTCCAGCTGCCGACCGGTCTTCCCCCAAAATCCGGTCACCGGATTCCCTGCGCGTGGGCCTCACGCGCCGATACAAAGTTCTGCTACAGTACCACGCGCCGGCGCGTGGCGGCGCGTCCGGCTGTTTCCGGCGATCTGAAATTGTTTTCTGGCTTCGTTTTTCTGTCAGCAGTCTACTCAGGTGGTTGTTTTTCCGATCCGGCGAAGTTTTGGTAGGGGCGTATTCAGTTCTATCAATTTGGCGTTTCAGGTTACCTTTCGCTCCTGTTTGCATTGAAAGATTTTTTTTGGTGTCTATTTCTGCTTTGCTGGTAGGGGATTTAGTTTTTATTAATAATGGAACCTCCACCTACAGATTCTAAAACTACTATTACTGAATTGATCCCAGCAACGAATAAGGTCACAGAACATAATTTGAAAGGAACTAATTATTTAGATTGGAGTAAGACAATTCGAATTTATTTGCGAAGTGTTGAAAAAGATGATCATCTAATTGATGATCCACCAACTGATGTCACTAGGCAACGTTGGCTCAGGGAAGATGCTAAGTTATTCCTATTGATTCGCAATTCTATTGACAGTGAAGTGGTTGGATTAATCAATCATTGTGAGTTTGTTAAAGAATTAATGGAATATCTTGAATTCTTGTATTCGGGAAAAGGTAATCTGTCTCGTATGTATGAGGTCTGCAAAGGATTTTATCGGGCTGACCAGCGAGATAAGCCCCTTACAGCTTATTTCATGGAATTTAAAAAGATTTACGAGGAACTTAATGTTTTATTGCCTTTTAGTCCCGATGTTAAGGTTCAACAAACGCAGCGAGAACAAATGGCTGTGATGAGTTTTCTTGCAGGTCTTGCTCCAGTTTTTGAAACTGCCAAATCACAAGTTCTTTCAGGCAGTGATGTTACTTCTCTTCAAGAGACTTTTGCTAGCTTGCTACGTACTGAAGGTTCTCATACACCTTCCCCTTCTGATAATAGTGCCCTTGTGAGTCGTAATCAGGTAGCTAGACAGCCAGGAAACAGAGGAAGAGGAGGAAATAACCGTAGTAATGGACCAATCACTCGGGAGACAAGCATTCTTATCTGTCATTACTGTCATGAACCTGGTCACACTAAACAGTATTGCAAGAAACTCATAAATAAGCCACCAAGGGTAAATATGGCACATCAAGATTATGCAGTTACTTCTTCTGACAACAATGTAACAATTTCTGCTGCGGAGTATGCTGAGCTCTCTAGATACCGTTCCTCTAAGTCTACTGATTCCTCAATTGCTGCTGCTGCCAACTCAGGTACTCCTTCTTGTCTTATGTCTACCTCATCAGAGTGGGTCATTGATTCTGGTTGCACCGATCACATGATAGGTAACCCTAGTCTCTTATCCTCATTAAAAGAACCTAAACAATTTAATCGTCATGTTACTCTAGCTGATGGGTCCACATCTCCTGTCAAGTGTATTGGCACCGCCAATCCCATTCCATCTCTTCCATTGTCTTCTGTTTTTTGTTTGCCTCGTTTTTCGTTTAATCTATTATCTGTTAGCAAAATTACTCGTATGCTGAATTGTTGTGTCAAATTTTATCCTACATATTGTGTGTTTCAGGATCTTTTGACGAAGCGGATTATTGGTAGAGGACGTGAGTCTGGTGGCCTTTATCTTCTAGATGAACACGTTTCATTATCTCTGGCTTGTGCTGGTGCTCTATCTCCTCTTGAGGTTCATTGTCGTTTGGGTCATCCGTCATTGTCTACTTTAAAGAAGTTGTGTCCGCAGTTTCAGTCTTTATCAAGTTTAGAATGTGAATCTTGTCAATTTGCCAAACATCATCTTTTACCTTTAGTTCCTCGAGTCAATAAACGGGTTTCATCCCCTTTTGAGTTAGTTCATTCTGATGTTTGGGGTCCATGTCCTGTTATTTCTAAAACTGGCTTTCGGTATTTTGTAACTTTTGTGGATGATTATTCTCGAGTTACTTGGTTATTTTTAATGAAAACTCGTTCTAAGATATTCTCTATTTTCTGTTCTTTTTGTGCTGAAATTAAAACTCAATTTAATACTTCTGTTCGCATATTGCACAGTGATAATGCTAAAGAATACTTTCAAACTTTTTTAAACAAAAAATAAATTCAGTTGAAAAAATTTTTTTAAAAAAATAATTATGTTCAAGTCTTTAAAAAAATAAATTTAATTGAAGTATTTTTTAATTTTTTAGGTGTATTTTTTAATTTTTTATGTTCAAATATATATATTTTTTAAACCGGTCTTCAAAATTTAAAATTTAAAATTATGCGATTCGCCGGAAAGCCGATCGGAACCGTCTGTTTTGTCACCGGATCGGAACCGGAACCGGACGGTTCCAAACCGGAACCGAAACCGGACCTTTTCGGTTCGGTTCTGGTTCCAGTTCTGGAACCAGAACTGCCAGTTCCGGAACCGTGGCCACCCCTAGATATAATGCATGATGGTCTATTGTATATGATCTCGGAGATATATGCATCAGATAGTATAGTGATGATTATAAATCTTATGTTGACCCTTGATGAGTTATGTCACGACCCGATACCATGAGCCAGACCGGCATTAGGGTCCGAGTAAGCTTAAGGCCTCCAAGGTCCGTAGTAAACCTAAACTACAAAATCCATACACGCCAAGCAAAGTCTTAAGAGCAGTAAACCCATATTAATTCCCATATATATATATATATATATATATATATATATATATATATATATATTCAATAATCACGTGATCTTGGCCCAATCTCAAACATCTCAAATAAAATGTAGTTCAGGCCTACTAGTATTATACCTCATTCATAATATGGGCTACTGGTTCATATGTGTCAGATAAATAATTAGGACATTCATAGATTAGCATACCTATTAATATAATATTGAAGATACATAAATCCTACAACTGCAGAGTTCAATAATAGCTAGAAGTAGTGAAGTTCTTACATATGACAATACATAAACTAGATAATTACAAAATTAGAAATTTACTTCTATAGCCCTACGGAGAAGATTGCAGAGCTTCAGTTGGATCGATAGGGATTCTACTTCCTGACAAGTTAAATAAAGAAGAGTGAGTTTTGCAACTCAGTGAATAATAATAAATAATGCATATTGCAGACATTCACGCATAATGCATCCTAAAATACTGAAGTGAACACACAACCAGTCAAGCATATGGCACAACATCAGCACTCACAGGTAATTTCACCTTCAAATAATCAAACAAGTGGAAATTAATCAGCGGCGCCACAGAAAACCCTGACGAGCCATCCTCTCACATGGCCCGCCCTCTCAAACGTGTGCACCAGGGAGCCGATCCCCATACATGGCCAACCGGTCTAATCCTCACTTGACCAGCCCTCTCTTTTTTTTATATGCTCTTTTCTTTTCCGTGCCAATAGGCAGCCACCTATGGTTTTTCCAATCATATATCATCAGATGCACACTGGGGCGTCAATCTCCCCATACATGGCCGACAGTATCGAAGACCGCTCTTACAGACCCATGGTAGCCCACTTTATCCCAATTCCACACAAACCAACCACAGCAAGTTCACAGCACAAATAATCAAACATAAAAGTATGATTATATATTAATATTAACATAATAATTATGATATAAATGCATATAATAATATATTAATAATAACATGATAATATAAAAATGAATATTAAGTTATCATTTATATACATTTCTTATAAAGTAAATGATATGCGTATGCAATGATGGTATGCACTATTTATCATTACTCACAGTGATAGAGAAAAGAAGGTGCTCTATCTGAAATTTTGACTTGAAGGAGCAGTAAATGGATCCAGACGATCTAAAGAATTTAAAAATACAAGGAAAGAATTACATCAGACAAAGGACTAATTTAAATAAGAAATTAAGGAATTAATCTAATAAACTATCTACATGTCTAACTGCAAAAACTAAACTAATTTCTACCAAAATTTTGGCAACACTCCCCTCAAAAATTGGACTATCCACATGTTTAAATATCAATAATTTTATCAAATATTTATTCAATCCACACAGCCCATCTGTCGGGCAACTAATAAAGCCAGATTTCCATCCTCCTTTAATAGTTACATCAATTGTTATAGATATACATATACCTACATAAGCATGAATGTATGAACAGCTCCCACTATTAATTCTTATTCAATATTCTTAATTTTCTATCAAGACAACAATATACATTCAATCTAATCTACCTTAAATCCACACTTTAATTCCATTAATATTATTATCAAAATTCCTCAATTAAATTTGTTTGGTGCTAATTTAAATTGGCTTTAATTAATTAAAGTCTTCTAATCGAATCAACACTTTTTAATATATTGGGTAATACCATAATTAAATTAAATTGACTAGCCACAAAATGCTAGAAATTAATTAATTTCTAGGAAGTAACCAAAATTAATTCCAATACCCAAGTACCACACTACCAGAATTTTGCTTGACCGGAGGCAGTGGTGGTGCTCGCCGGAACGAAGAGAGAGAAAGCTCAGAGCCACTGAAGTCGCTGAAGTTGATTGAAATAGAGCCGTTGCTCACCTGAGCTGCTGTGCTCACTAGAGTCGTGAGCAGGAGAGAGCGACGTCGAGCGGTGGTAGCTGGAGACGACGTGGTTGGCCGGCTATGGGCTGGTGTCACCGGAAAGTCGATGAGGAGTCCCGACTCTTCCTGCGACTACTGCTCTCGACAGAAGCGAACGGAGAGAGAGAAGGAACGATCGGAGATGCGCGGTGAGGAGGCGACGGCGGCAGGGAGATGGTGGCAGAGGGTGGGTCGCCGGTGATCGAAAAAATGAAAGGGGAGGGAGAGAGGAGTGAGGTCGGCGCTGGAAATAAGGGTTTTTCTAAAATGTGTTTGGGTGGGTTTTGGGGACTGATTTGGTTTGATCCAGGTTTGGTTTGGTCCAAATCATGATTCTTGTGTGGTTTTCGATATCCAATCGGTTTTTATTCAGGTTTTCAATTAATTACGGGGTTGATTGAACTATATAAATTAAATATTTGCATTTAACTGGTCAAATAAATTCGTAGGGTGTTAATTTATTAAAATTTTAAATGAAAAATTTTGAAGATAAAATTTCGGGTTGTTTCAAGTTATTATGGGATCATTTATTAAAAATTCTTGAATGTTATATTTGAGGCGATTCATTTATTAGAAAATATAACGAGTAATGAATTATTGATTTTGTAATTGATGCTGAGTATTATGTTGGAGAAATTGATTTGGAAATCATAATTGGTTTGTGGTGGATTTATAGAAGTGTTAAAATGATTTTCCTGATATTGGGATATTTATAATATAGAAAAGCTCTTGCAATCCTTTCGTAGTATTTTCTGAGAAATTTTCTAAGTCATATTTTGGAGACTCATAAATTTATGGATTTTCAGATATAATGTGGTAGGAAGGCTTTAGTCTAAAATATATGTAGTGGCTCTAAACTTATTATCCAGTCTTACAGGACTGGATAATGGGTGTTACATCCCCTCTTTGGAAAATATTGTTTGCATCAACTTTTTTAAAAATATTATAACTAATTTCTTAAAGCATGTGTTATGTTGGATTCTTAATGATGGTCTAAAGATCAAATTTTAGATTGACATTTGGATTGATGATATATCTCTTAAATTTATTTTTCCTAGATTATTTAGGTTGGCCTTAAATAAAAAAGTTTGTATGAGAAATTATGATTTTTTCTCCAGCGGTATTCGGCTTTAGGGGCTGGTGTTGCCGAGTGAACTTGAAGTTTTGAAGATGAGCAGTGGCAACAACTCAAAATACTACTTGAAACCATATTATTTGGAAATTTGATTGGAGAGATAAACTCTCGGTAAATAATTTTTATTCTTTATTAAATTTTAATGTCGTTGTTCAACCTACTGTGGATTTCAATCTGAAAGCTTTATGGTCTTCTTTTGTTCCATCTAAAATAGCAATTTTTGTTTGAAAAGCATTATCTTCAAAAAATTCCTTATAGAATTAATTTGTTCAACCAAAAATTGATATCAAATTTGAAGGCCTGCAGATGTCCTTTATGTGAGAAAACTATTCAATCTGTGGATCATTGCTTCCAAGGGTGTCTTTCAGTGAAAGGTTTAGTGCTTAATTTTTAAATGGTGGAACATTTCTACAACTTTACCAAAATCCTTTAAGGATCTAAGTCGGCAATACCATAATCTAATAAACTCTAATGGAATTTGTGTAGTTTGGATGTTAATCTTTTTTTGTTGCTTCTGGACTTTGTGGGTTAGGTAAAATTAAACTCTTTTCTCTTGTGACACCCAAATTTGTAAGGATGTAGTAGATAGTATTAAATTTAGAAGTTTTTAGCTTTTGAAATCCAAATTTCCCTCTCTTTTGTATGACTTGAAGGATTGGTATTGTTAACCTTTATTGGTTTCTTGTAGCAGATGACATCTTAAGAATATTAAATCAACGATGAAATCTAACTTCTCTTGGGTCCGTCGAACTTCTCTTGGGTCCGTCGAATGGTACTTGTTTGAAATTCAATATAGATCGTATAGCAAAAGGTAAATCAGGCCCTACGGATTTTGGAGGTATTGTAAGAAATTCAAGAGGAGAGATAAAATGTGTCTTTATTTTTTTCAACAAACCGAGATTATTGCCTCTAATTAGACTGAAGTTCTTGCTGTTATTAGGGTTGTGGTTTCATTTTCTCATATATGATTCAAAAAATGTTGTTTCTGGGTTACAAATAAGGACAAAAAGCCCTTAAAGTGGTGGTATTTATTTAATAGATTTGGTACTCTTTGTGCCTCTATTTATTCTGTTAAATTCATCCATGTTTTAGGAAGCAAAATTGGTTTGTAGATGCCAGGCTATAAAGGGGGTCGATGCAGATCAAGATTTTCTTACTTGTAGTATAATGTGGGCAAGTTGCTCAGGATAATATATTAATTAATAAAATAAACTAAAAATTCATACTTACAATTGGAGCATTTGTTTTCTTTTTTTTTTTTTTAGAATAATATTAAGATTAAAATTAATAAGGGCCTAATGACAAAAAAAAAAAAAAAAAATCTGAACTTTGGCCTTTAACAAATTTTGCCTATCCTTTTAATTGCTACAATCGATGTCACGAAATAATTTTTTGTTAATAATTGTAGCCTCCGTCCATCAATTATTACTATTGTGCTTATGTGACAGCTAGTGAGACTCACGTCATGACATATCATTTGCTGGCTTTAAAATCCACTACCTCAAAAGTTAAAGCCTATTGAATAGAACGACGTCATTTCTTTCTTTGCCCAATTAGATAGCCTAATAATGTTTTATCTTTCTTTGCCTAATGACTCCCTTTCTCTCTTTTGTTTTTGAATCCCTAAGTCTTTGAAATATACAGATGGTTAGTTTATAAAGGTGTGAATATTCACCCTTGATTTTGTAAGAAGGATTGAGAAAAAAAAACTTTATTAATAAAAAAAGATCATTCATGGACAAAAAATAAATTTTTTTCTTTTAAAGTTCTTTTTTTTATTTCCTGTATTGATATTTGATTGTTACTTATTTCCAGTAAATAAAGAGAATTGGTGTATCATCAATATAAATGAATGGTCACTGACTGTTTTCTTTGCTATATCATCTGTTATTTCCTTTGAAAATTATTAAACTCATAAACACTTTTTTAATATTAAATAAATAATTTTCAATTAAGTTTTTTCCCTATAAATAGATGCAAATAAATGTTTTTTTTATTTTATTATTAATATTAAAAATAAATTAATTTTTCATTATAAAAAATAAGTCCCACACGACACCTAGGGGTGGCCATTTCACGGTTTTTGGAACCAGAACTGCCGGTTCGGAATTAGTGAGAACCGAAACTGTGAGGAATCGAAATCGGAATCGAAATCGGGGGTCTGCAGTTCGGTTCCGATTTCAACTTTTAAGGAACTGTGAATCGGCGGTTCCAAGAACTATCCGGAACTGGCGGTTCCACCCAGTTTCAATAACTTTTTTTTTTTAATTTTTTTAAATATTTTTTTGAAATCTCCAAATTAACCCTCCTAATAAAAATATAATGGCTAGTTTTAAGAGTATTTGTAGAAAATTGACTTTTTGAATTTACTACAAATATCCCTTTTCATTTTGAAAAAAAATTTAGTTCAAGTCTTTTTCTAAAAAAATTAATTAAGTTCAAGCCTTTTTTTCTTTTAAAAAATAAAAGTTCAAGCTTTTTTGAAAACAAATAAATTAAGTTAAGCTTTTTTTTTTAAAACAAATAAATTAAGTTAAGCCTTTTTTTAATTTTTTCTTTAAGTTTTTTCTAAAAATTATTTCAAAAAAATGTTCCCTAAATTTTGATTTTATAATTATGCGATTCGCCGAAAAATCAATCGAAGAACCGACCGAAACCGTCGATTTAAAACCGTTAAGGAACCTGAATCGAAACCGTAACCATTCTATTTTACACCATAACTGAATCCGTTAGTTCCAGAACTAAAACCGGCGGTTCCGGAACCATGGCCACCCCTAACGTCACCTAAAGATAGTATTTTATTCACTTGCAGAGAAGGGTTTGTTAACATGTGTAAATGAGTAGAGTAATATCTATCTGGTGTACGTATATATTTATTTATTCTAGCTTTATATTTATTCAAGCTAATGCAGGGGCTCACTGCCACAAGTTGTTTACTTTGCCCTACAATCTTATTTGTTAGACAATTTAGAATTTGATTCGATTATTTCTGATTGTAAGTCTCTTTTAGAGTCTAGGCCTAATATTGTTATCAAGTGGTTTAGGAGATAAGCTAATGCAGGGGCTCACTGCCTTGCTAGGGCATCCTATTGTTATGGTCGTCTGCAAATTTGAGATAGTTCCTGCAGTGTTTGTTGGATTATTTTTTCTTAAGGTAATGGAGTTTCATTATTCTCTTTTTTTTTTTTTTTTAAAAAAAAAAAAAAAAGTCATCTAAGTAACTTGGGGTTAATGTTAAGCCATGGTTATGAGCATACCCCACTCAATACTCTTTGTAATTTGCAGTTTCATACTTAATTGCAAATGAGGGTGTTATTGCTACAAAAAGCCAAAATTGGAGTAAAATTGATTGGAAGGCAAAATAGAGTGAAATTGCAAAATCTCTGAAAGTTTAAAGTATTTTGATACATTAGGTTGACAAACCAATGAACATAAGATTTTTTTTTAAAAATTTGTTCATACTTTATTTTTTTTCTCAGGGTATGGTTAGAAATACCATCATTTCAACAAAAAAAAATTATTTCCATTAGTTTTATCCATAAATGAGCCCATAAACCAGGTCTAGGCAAATGATAAAGTGATATTTGAATACTAAATTGATGAAAAAGGACATTTTTATCAAAATTAAAAGGGAAAAATTATAATGTGTCCCTATAGAATGCCAAAATTAACTACTTTGACTCCTTTTTTCTTTAAATATACTACATTATGTTCTTATTTTACCTTCGTTATACTATAATATACTTCATTTAACTTAGTTCATTTTGGACGTTAAATGAGAAAATAAAAGCCCTTCTATAATTGTTACAAAAAAAAAAAAAAAAGAAGTTTTGTTTTTAGGTTTCCTTGATCATGATCGCCAATGCCACCTTCTTAATCAATCTGATTAACGGAAGCTCTACGAATCCTTGTTAGAGCATTCAAGTTTTATTCTTGATAGTGTTAGATGATAAACCAAGTCAGCAATGAAAAAGGAAAAAGGGCACCAAAGTCAGTTAGAGAAAATTAGTTTGTTGCAACCAATTGTACATCTAAGCAAATTAGTTAGCAGTAGCTTGTAATTTATGCGATATATAGCTGTAAATAAACATCAATGTAATTATTCTTTTTGGTTAATCAATACACATAACCAAATTCAGTTCCTTCTTTTCTCTGAAACTTCACATGGTATCAGAGCTCTTTCTCTAATTTTCTGTTGAAATAATAAACTTAATTTAAAAACTAAAAAATAAAAAAATAAAAGGAGGGACAATGATTTGATATGCACGTGATGGTGCAATATAATAATAAGAATAGACAAATTAGTAGTTGAATAATAATGTATGTGGCAGACAAAAGAAGATTGTAGTGGAAACATGGAAGCATGGGTATGGAAGCATGGAAGCATGGGTATGGAAGCATGGGCTGTTTTAGATATAAGTGTGTGGTTTTTGTTTAATGTAATGGTGGTTGTTTATAAACCACAAAATTATACGGTGTTTGCTCTATAAATAGAGTTTGTGTGTGCAGAGTATAAAAGAGAGTTTGTAAGACAAGTGCGTGTGTTTAAGAAAATATTAATGAAGTTTTATTTTGAGTGTTAGTTGATATTTCTACTATTTAGTCCTCTTCCTTTAACAAAGTGGTATCAGAGCACTTAAAAGCTCGATTCGTGAGAGTTGTGTGGTTTTTAGTCTTCTAAAAAAAAAAAAAACAATTTTTTTTTAGTGTTTGAGAGACCTCTATAACAAAAAATGAATTCCAATGGTGTTTCCTTCAATTTCCCTCAGCTTACCAAAACCAATTACAAAAATTGGTGTATAAAAATGAAAGCAATTCTTGGAGCCCAAGATGTTTGGGACATTGTCGAAAAAGGCTACGTAATCCCAGCTGAAGGTGTACAACTGTCTCAAGCTGAAAAAGACAGTTTGCATAAGAATCGCAAGAATGATCAGAAGGCACTCAGTATAATCCATCAAGGATTAGATGATGTAATGTTTGAGAAGGTGGCAGAAGCAACCACCTCCAAGCAAGCATGGGACATATTACGAGTTTCTCTTCAAGGGGAGGAGAAAGTACAAAAAGTCCGACTTCAAATGTTGAGGGGAGAGTTCGAGATGATGAAAATGAAGGAGACAGAAGCTATTGTTGATTACTCCTCACGAGTAAAATCTGTCGTTAATCAAATGCGACAGTACGGAGAAAAAATTGATGAGTCAAGAACTGTTGAAAAAATTCTACGGTCGCTACTACCAAAGTTTGACTACATAGTAGTGGCCATAGAAGAATCGCGAGATACAAGTGCAATGACCGTTGATGAAGTTGTTGGTTCATTGCAAGCACGTGAGGAAAGGTTGAATAGACAAAAAGAAGAGTCTGTAGAACAAGTCTTGGCAGCAATGACTTCGTTCAAAGAAAATGAAAATCGTCGAGATATCAGTCAATCAGGAAGAGGACGTGGTAGAGGTCGTGGAGGAAGCGAAAGAGGAAGAGGACGTAGCAGAAATCAACAATTCGAAAGAGGTGACAACAATGATGGAAATACCCAGTTCACAAGAGGCAGAGGTCGTGGACGTGGAAAAGGTCGAGGAAGAGGAAATTGGAGATCAAATAATGGAAGAGACAAAGCCAACATCCAGTGTTACAATTGCTCCAAATATGGCCATTACGCTTCAGAATGCTGGAGTCCGCCTAAGCAAGTAGAGGAAACAGCTAACAACATTCAAGAAGAGGATGTTACAGGCACCGTATTGCTAACACATGAAGGAGAAATAAATTCTGAAAATAATATGTGGTACCTAGATACTGCAGCAAGTAATCATATGACTAGCAATAAGAAGATATTTGTGGAACTTGACAAATCCATTTGTGGCAATGTAGTATTTGGAGATAAATCAGAAATCGACATTAGAGGTAAAGGAACCATTCTTATTCGGCGAAAGAACGGATGTCACCAGTTCATTGATAATGTTTATTATGTGCCTAACTTGAAAAGCAATATTTTGAGTTTGGGACAATTGTTGGAGAAAGATTATGAAGTCCATATGATGAATAGAAAGTTGTTGCTGCTGAATGAGAAAAAGGAGCTGTTAGCAAGAGTACCAATGTCAAATAAATGAATGTTTCCCTTGAATATTCAGACGGATGTTGCAAAATGCTTGAAAGTATGCGTGAAGAATTCCCATTGGCTTTGGCATTTAAGGTTTGGGCATCTCAATTTTGGAGGGCTAAAGTTACTGAGTCAAAAGAAGATGGTGCATGGATTACCACCAATTGATCAACCACATCAACTCTGTGAAGGATGTCTTGCTGGAAAACAATCCAGAACCAGTTTTCCGAAGGAGTCCATTTCAAGAGCAAAAGCACCACTCGAGCTCATTCATGCAGATGTTTGTGGACCAATAACTCCAATATCACTTGGTAATAACAAATATTTCTTATTATTTGTTGATGATTATAGCAGAAAGACGTGGGTTTATTTTTTGAAGGAAAAATCAGAAGTCTTTGGAGCATTTAAAAAATTCAAAGCTATTGTTGAGAAAGAAAGCGGGAAGTATATCAAAGCACTCAGATCCGACAGAGGAGGAGAGTTCACATCAAATGAATTCAACAAATTTTGTGAAGACAATGGCATTCGTCATTTTCTGACAGTTCCAAGATCTCCCCAACAAAATGGTGTCGTGGAAAGAAAGAACAGAACGGTGCTTAACATGACAAGAAGCATGTTGAAGAGCAAGAACTTACCAAAGGAGCTGTGGGCAGAAGCTGTTGATTGTGCAGTCTATATTTTGAACCGGTCTCCAACTACCAGTGTTCTAGATTTAACACCGCAAGAAGCATGGAGTGGAAGAAAGCCAAGTGTTTCTCACTTACGTGTTTTTGGAAGTATTGCATATGTTCATGTGCCAGATGAAGAAAGAAGGAAGCTTGATGACAAAAGTAGAAAGTATTTGTTTGTGGGCTATTCTGAACAATCAAAAGGATACAAGATGTTCGATCCTGATTCTGGAAAGATGATCATTAGCAGAGATGTGACTATTGATGAAGAAGCATGTTGGGATTGGAGTAATGAAAAGAAGAAGAGTTATAGTTTTTATCCATTCTCTATGGATGAAAACAATGACAATGATCCAGAGGTAACAATTGCTACACCAGAAACTAATACTCCTCTTTCAGGTGATTTTGTTGGAGAAGAAGAAAACCAAAGTGAAAGTCCCAGAGAAAGGCCACTAAAGCTAAGACGGGTTGAAGATCTTTATGATGTAACAAGAAATCTCAGTGAAGAATTAACTCTTTATTGTCATTTTGTTGATAGTGAACCAATTGATGCAGAAGAAGCAATGAAAGATATGCGATGGAGAAAAGCCATGGAGGAAGAGATTCAAGCAATCGAAAAGAACAAGACGTGGGAGCTTACCTTACTTCCAGCGGGAGAAAAACCCATTGGTGTTAAATGGGTGTTCAAGACGAAGAAAGATGCAGCAGGTGAAATTGTGAGACACAAGGCGAGGCTGGTAGCAAAAGGATTCAGTCAAAGAGCTGGCATCGACTATAATGAAGTTTTTGCTCCAGTTGCTAGATTGGAAACGATCAGATTGGTGATCTCAATTGCTGCACAAAACAGGTGGAACATTCATCAGATGGATGTGAAATCAGCTTTTTTGAATGGATACTTAGAGGAAGAAATTTATATTCAACAACCACCTGGTTTCATTACCAAAGGGCATGAAGATAAAGTGTTAAAGTTGAAGAAAGCACTTTATGGGCTCAAGCAAGCACCAAGAGCCTGGAATAGCCGAATTGATAAATACTTTCAAGAGAATGGTTTCTCTAAATGTCCACATGAATATGCCTTGTATGTAAAAATGAAAAATGAAGACATAATGATTGTTTGTCTATATGTGGATGATTTAATTTTCACAAGGAGTAATCAGCAGATGTTTGAAGAATTCAAGAAGGCGATGGCTCGTGAGTTTGAAATGACTGATATTGGCCTCATGTCATATTACCTTGGCATTGAAGTGAAGCAGAATGATGATGGAATTTTCATTTCTCAAAGTGGCTTTGCAAAGGAGGTTTTGAAGAAGTTCAAAATGGAGAATTCCAATCCTGTCAAAACACCGGTTGAATGCAGTTTAAAGTTGACTAAAGATGAAAATGGTGTGAAAGTGAATCCGACAATTTTTCGAAGCCTGGTTGGAAGTCTTAGATATCTGACGTGCACAAGGCCAGACATCCTATATGCAGTTGGATTGGTGAGTAGATATATGGAAGTGCCAATGGAGTCTCATTGGAATGCAGCAAAAAGAATACTCCGTTATTTAAAAGGTACAATCAATTTTGGCCTACACTACTCAATTTCTGATGAATTTAAATTAGTTGGGTACAGTGATAGTGATTGGGCCGGTGACAAGGATGATCGAAAAAGCACGACAGGTTTTGTATTTTTCGTGGGTAATACGGCATTCACTTGGAGTTCCAAGAAGCAACCCATTGTGACTTTGTCAACTTGTGAGGCTGAATATGTTGCTGCGACAGCATGTGTATGTCATGCAATATGGCTGAGAAGATTACTGAAGGAATTGAAGATGGCTCAACATGATCCAACCAAAATTTTTGTAGATAATAAATCTGCATTGGCGTTGGCAAAGAATCCAGTATTCCATGATCGAAGCAAGCATATTGATACGAGGTATCATTTCATCAGGGAAAGCATCGAGCAAAATGAAGTAATACTAAAGTATGTCAAAAACTCAAGATCAAGTTGCTGACATTTTTACGAAGCCGCTTAAATACGACATGTTCATTCAGTTGCGAGCATTATTGGGAATTACCGAAAATTAAGTTTAAGAGGGGATGTTGAAATAATAAACTTAATTTAAAAACTAAAAAATAAAAAAATAAAAGGAGGGACAATGATTTGATATGCACATGATGGTGCAATATAATAATAAGAATAGACAAATTAGTAGTTGAATAATAATGTATGTGGCAGACAAAAGAAGATTGTAGTGGAAACATGGAAGCATGGGTATGGAAGCATGGAAGCATGGGTATGGAAGCATGGGCTGTTTTAGATATAAGTGTGTGGTTTTTGTTTAATGTAATGGTGGTTGTTTATAAACCACAAAATTATACGGTGTTTGCTCTATAAATAGAGTTTGTGTGTGCAGAGTATAAAAGAGAGTTTGTAAGATAAGTGCGTGTGTTTAAGAAAATATTAATGAAGTTTTATTTTGAGTGTTAGTTGATATTTCTACTATTTAGTCCTCTTCCTTTAACATTTTCTTCCGCTTCCTTTGATTTTCTTTCTCTTTCTCGCTTGCCAAACACCATCTGGTTAGCCATTTCCTAGATTTTGCTTGATTAATCTTTGATTTCTCTACAAATTAACAGATTTAATCTGTCAATTTGATTTTATTTGACTAATTCACTCGATGACGACTCCAACTTTGCATCCAACACAAGATCCAATGCATCACTTTCATCTCCATCCAAATGAGAATCTAGACTTGTTCTGGTTTCACCGATTTTGACAAGAGTAAATTATCATACTGGTCTCGTGCTATGAAGATGGCGCTTCTTTGCAAGAACAAATTGAAGTTCGTTGATGGAAGTCTTATAATACCTGCTGTCGAAGATCCGCTTTATCCTGTTTGGGAATGATGCAACACTATGGTACTCTCTTGGCTCATTCATTCTTTATCGCCTTCACTTACATGAAGTGTCTTATGGTTAGACAAAGCTATTGAGGTTTGGAATGATCTCAAAGAAAGGTTTTCACAGGAGATATTGTTAGAATTTCTGACTCACAGGAGGAGATTTATGCTCTTAAACAAGGAGAGAAGTCAGTTGTTGAGTATTTCACAGAACTGAAAATCTTATGGGATGAACTTCTTAATTTTAGAGCTCTACCTGTTTGTATGTGTTAGAATCCTTGTACTTGTGGAATTATGAACAGAATTAAGCAATATCAAGAGAATGATCATGTTATTAGATTTCTCAAAGGCTTGAATGATCAATTCAACACAGTTAAATCACAGATTTTGTTACTTGATCCTCTCCCAGCAATAGATAATAAGGTTTTTCCTCTAGTTCTGCAACAAGAAAGACAGATTAACGATGGCTCTTTTCATAGTATCCATGACTCAACTCTATCAGAAGCCAAAGCATTTGTAAATAAGAGATTTCCTACTGATGCTAAAAGCTTTCCTAAGCCAAAACAATCTTTCCAAATGTTTAATTACAAAGGATCTACTGCTGATAATAGGTTTTGCACCTACTGTGGTCAATCTAGACACACAATTGATACCTGTTACAAGAAGCATGAGTTTCCACCTGGTTATGGCTCTAAACAGAAGCTTCATATAGTATATGCGAATAATGTTACTAATAATGCATATTTCTGCTCTGCATCTCGAGACAATGGTTATTCAGTGAATTTTGCAAATCAAGAAGCCTTGGGATTGAGCACAAATGAGGCATTGACCTGAGATCAGTATAGCCATTTGCTTAAATTGCTGCAAACAATTCGTGCGAGAGTCCAGGCCTTACCAACTCAGCAGTAGCACTTGATTTTCCAACAGTAGATCTAACTAAATCAGTGACCAACAAACATTCAGTCACTAATATGGTTTCTTTTACTGCACCAGAGAACGTATCAAGTAATAATTTTGTTCTTGCTTGTTGTGCTGTTGTGGATCAGTGGGTCGTTGACATAAGTGCCACTGACCACATTACCTTTAGTCTCAAACTTTTCACTACTTATCGCCATATAAAACCAATACCAGTCATCTTACCTAATGGAACTAGAGTCCACGCTTTAATTTCTAGTACCGTCAGTATATCAGAATTTTTAATTCTTTATGATGTCCTTTACATACCTCAGTTTACCTTTAATCAGTTTACCTCTAACTTGCTTTCTGTTTCTAAACTTATCAAAGTTATCTTTTATTGTTTCTCCGTTTATGCTCAATATTGTCATATACAGAACCGAAACACTTGGAGACTGATTGGTATAGCTCAAGTAAAAGAGGGACTATATGTGCTTAATCCTGCTCACTCCAACAAGCAACAACCACTTTCTCTTCCAAACTAATGATAGCAATAACCACTTAGGCCATCCTTCTCTTACTAGAATAAAAGCTTTACAAAGCTTAGATTCTAATATTTCATACAAAGCAAATGAATGTTGTGATGTTTGTCACTTTGCAAAACAAAAGGCTTTGCCATTTTCTGTAAGCAACTCAGTTTCTACTAATGCTTTTGATCTTATACAAGTTGATATATGGGGTCCTTTATCTACTCCTTTCATTCACAATCACAAATATTTATTAACCATAGTAGATGATTGCACTAAACATACATGGTTGTATCTTTTACAAACTAAATCTCAAGCTAGATCATCTCTTCAATCCTTTTTCCATTTAGTTGAGACCTAATTTAACACTACAATCAAAACTGTTAGGAGTGATAATGGCTATGAGTTTTATATGCCTGAATTTTATGCTTCAAAAGGCACCAATCACTAAACCTCATGTGTTGCTGCTATTCAACAAAACGGCATTGTGAAGCACAAACGCCAACATATTTTGAATGTGGCAAGGGCTTTGTTATTTAAGTCTAACCTGTCCAAAATCTATTCGTCTTATACTGTTATACATGCTGTGTATTTGATCAATAGACTACCTACACCTCTTCTCAAAAATAAATCTCCATTTCAGCTGCTGTATAAAGTTCCTCCCTCTTTTGATGATCTTAAAGTCTTTAGCTCACTATGCTTTGCTAATACACTTCCTACAAACAGATCTAAATTGGACCCCTAGAGCAAGAAAATGTATTTTCTTAGAATTCAAACCTGGTACCAAAGGTCTTTTACTTCTTGACCTTCAAACCTGCACCATTTTCATTTCAAGAAATGTTTCATTTTATAAGACCATTTTTCATTGCATTCTTCAAATTTTCCTGCATCTGTTTCTTTGCCTACTAACTTTACTATACCAGATTTAGATCTTTCTTATCCTAATCCTAATGCTTCACCTCCACCTGCTCCCTCCACTTTAATTTTACCTATTCCTAGGCAATCAAACAGAACCAGAAGACCTCCAACTTACCTACAGGATTATCATTGTAGTCTCTCCTCTATTGCAGATTCCTCTCAGTCCTTCAAGCGATCAAAATGTATTTCTTATCCTTTTTCTTCTGCCATCTCTTATTCTAAACTGACCCCTCGCTATTTGGCATATATTTTGAATATTACCATTGATAAAGAACCCACAACATATAAACAAGCACTTAAGTTTGATTATTGGAGAGAAGCAATGAAAATTGAACTTTTGGCCCTTGAATAAAATAATACTTGGACTATGATAGATTTGCCTCAAGGGAAACAACCAAGTATGTCTACTTAATAAGTCACTTAATGGCTTGAAGCAGGCTAGTAGGCAATGGTTTTCAAATCTCTCTACTGCATTGGATTCTTTGGGTTGTAAACATTCTCAATATGATTCCTCTTTATTTTTTAAGAAGACATCTACTTCTGTCACACTACTTTTAGTGTATGCAGATGATATCATCATGACTAGAGCAGATTTAATTGAAATTAACAAAGTTGATAAGTGTTATTTTTATAGTATTTTTATTGTAATTTTGATTAAAATTTCTATTACTTTTAATTTATTTAAATTAATTTTTATGTAATATTGATATGTTTTTATTTAAAAGCTTCCTTGAAACACAACTCACTTGATTTTGAGGAAAAATGCAGGGTTTTGCAAGAAAAGGATAAAAATGAGGTAAAAATTCATTAAGCACGCCTGTGCTACAGTAGCCGTGCTACAGCTACAGTGCCCGTGCTACAATGCCCGTGCTAATCAGCACGCCCGTGCTAATCAGCACGTTATTGCATAAGACTTCCAGAGGCGCGCACGCCCCAGACCGTGCTACAGTGCACGCCCGTGCCAAGCAAGGAATCCTAAACTTAGTCAAAAGTTGCCAACCAACTTCCACCAATTTATGGAGCTAATCTTAGACAACTTTCCTCACATGCAAACCAAGGTCCAATCTATGCACATGGAAGAGACAAGATTGAGAGAAATTTAAGGCCTAATGAGAACTTTATTCCCTAAACAAGGTGGAATTTATTCCCTAAACAATGTAGAATTTCTCTCCCAAGAAGTCTATATAAAGAGAGGAAGGGCACATCCCATCCCATGTTCTACATCTCTTCTCCCATCTCTCATAGCTTGTATATAGTTTTGTTTCTCTTTAGAAGTTAGGCTCTCTAGAGTTGTGCAAAGTTCAAGGAAGCCATCCAAGCAATCCCTCTCTATTTCTTACTTCTAAACTCTTAATCTTGTTTATTTCTTTCATTATCCTTATTGATTATGAAATATTTATCAAGTATTGTTGAGTTTTATTTAAGTACTATATGTAACTAAACTCTTATACTAGGGGGTTTGATGTAGCTTAATCTCTTTTTCAATTTATGCAATTAGATTTATTTTTCCTTATTCAAGTTATGATTTATTAATGATCTTAATGCTTCTAGGCAGAATTTTCCCCTAGATTGATTTATTTCAATTATCACTATCGGAAGAAGGATATTTGATAAGAAAATGTTAATAAAACACATTAGAATAACAACTTGATGCAGAAGCTATATGGTTTGACTCATGGGGGGTTTTTATGATTTATCAACCTTAAATTGTAAATTCTTAAACAACTACTTGTAGCGATTCGTACACTTGCGAAATAAGCTGTCAAAAGTCAAGTATTTTTTAGATACTACTTTCAAGATCAAAGGTTTGGGAGAACATTTTTTTTTTTTTTTTTTTTTTTTTTTTTTGGGTCTTGAGGTGGCTCGATCCCCAAATAGTCTTGTTCTTTATCAAAGAAAATATACCTTGGATATTGAGAACTTAAATTTCTTTTTGTTTGTTGTTTTGTTATTGAGAAATGCATGGAAGATGAAAAGAAAATTATTTCGTCTATTCAAATCTCTTGATGTGTGGCTTCCATTTCTGGGTTTCCTTTTTTAATTGCATTGATTTTATTTCCTTTTCTTCTTTTGATTTTCCTATTTTGCTTCCTTTGATTTTTTTTTTTTCTGGTTTCCATTTAAGTTCACTTCAATTGTAATAGTTAATAATAAAAGAAGAAAATTTGATCCGGTTTTAATTAAAGACTAAGAAAATTAATAATTAAAAAGGAAAATAACAAAAATAATTTTGAAAAGTGAAGGAAAGTTGATGGAGATGAATCAGATGGATCTAATTATTAAATTAGAACATTAATGATAAAAAGTATATTAATTACACTGATAAATCATGCACTGAAAGGTTAAGTCAAACCACTTTCACTTTTCAAATATTTTGGTAGTCTTGACATGTTGCTAGACAATGTATTTGACCTTTAAATATTAATTAAATAATTTAATTTATATTTATCGTCAACATATTTGGAACGTAGAAGATCACACATATAAGAATGGAAATGAGAAAGTGAAAACGAGAAATCGAATCAAGTATGACTTGATTATAAATTAATTTTAGGATATTAAGGGCAAAATTGTAATACTTTATATTTAATTACAATTTGACCTAAATTATTAAGTATTGACTTAATTAATTTATGTTAAAATTTATTAAGATAAATTTTAGATTAAATAAACATAATATTTTAATTATGATTTATTTATTTAAATAGTTAAATAAATAAATAAAATTGGTTAAATTTAAAATCGTAATGCTATATGCATTATGATTTATTTATTTAAATTGTTTAAATAAATAAATAGACACATATATATTTTAGTTATAATTTATTTATTTAAAAGGTTTAAATAAATAATTATAATTTATTTATTGATGATCTAAGGTTTTCAGACAGTCTAAAACAGTAGTTGTTGCTTATAGTCACAAAACTAAACATAGAACGTAATATAGTTAACACCATCATACACTCTAACCTCTCAACCCTCTAAAATAATTTTAGAGTTTTTCGATTATCCATTCGTGTGGATGTTACTAGAGACCGGATACTTGGACGGCTTGTGGTTTGCAATAACCTAGCCGCATAGATTGAAGTTTCGAAGAATATGCAAAAGAGGTATTCTTCTAAATAATTTTGAATGTTTTAATCGTTTAAACTTATCCTTATTGGTATAATTATTTTATTATAATTATATTATTTCGCTACGTAGTATTGATATTGAAACTCAACAGTGATATCAGAATAATGTTTAAAAGTTTAAGGTAAAAAGAATGTTAATTATTGCAACAACCTAGCCGCATAGATTAAGTTTGGAAGAATATGCAAAAGAGGTATTCTTCTAAATAATTTTGAATGTTTTAATCGTTTAAATGCATCCTTATTGGTATAATTATTTTATTATAATTATTATTTCGCTACGTAGTATTGATATTGAAACTCAATAGTGGTATCAGAATAATCGTTTAAAAGTTTAAGGTAAATAGAATGTTAATTATTGAGATTAATTTCGAATTAATTCATATGCTGAGATTTGATATTTGATAAAATTAAATCTAGTGTTCTTTAAAATTTTCACAGATTTGTTTTCAATTTATTTTGATTTAATTAAAAAAAAAGAAATTGAAAAAGGAAAATTTTATCGAAGAACACTGATGTTTATGTCGTCGCCGTTGCCGGACCGCCTGCCACCGAGAGCCGCGGGCGGCAGGGCTGCGTCTCGCTCGCCTGGACCCGCGCCGCTTCCCCGCAAGTGCTCTGGTGCGGAACGGCAGCCTTCTCTCTGTTTCGTTTTAATTGAAAAAAAAAAAATTTTGAAACCCCGTTTTGCCGGCGAAGCAGAGCCGTCTCAGCCAAGGCAGAGAAGGACCACGGTGTTCCGACCACCGAGGCACTGTCTCTGGCCGAGATAGCATCGTCGAAGTCCCTGGCCATGGCTGAAGCGTTGATGCTGCGGCGGCGAGGGTTTTCAGTTGAAACCACGATCTGATTTTGAGAAGATGACAGCACAATTGCGTTTTGGTCCCTTCAGGTTTTCCACTGGGTCCGAAATTTTTTTTAATTTGTTTCAATTAAGTCCTGAAATTAGTTTTAATTGGATATTTTAATTAATTTGGAATTAATTAAATTATCAGGTTATTAAAATTAATTTTCGGTAAATTAAAATATATATTTTAGAGTATTTTCTAATTTTTTTAAAAATAAAATTAAAAGAGTTTAATTTGTAATAAAATCATTTTGTGAACTTATTCCTAATTGGATTAGGGAATAAATTAAATTGTTTAATTGTTTAGTAATTCTAATATGATTAGAATTAGTAAAATTGATTTACGAAACAATTTCGTAAATTCTAAAATTAGTTTTAATAAGATTTGATATATGAATAAATTTGTTTTATTCATAAATTGATATTGAAAAATATCAAAAATGAAATTTTAATAGTTAAAATTTTATTTTCAGCACATGAGACCAATAATTAATATATATTTATATTAGATAATATTTAAATGCATTTAATATGATTATTATGCATGATGGGTTATTATGAACATTAGAAAGACCTATGTGATTGGTTTTGTTATATTTAGTTGAATGGTTTATGTGATTTTAAATAGAGCATGTGTGTCCTAATTCTCTTTTATTTTGGGTTGTAAAATTTCTTATTTATTTCGTTCAATTATGTAATAGTTAGATAATTAGAATATGTAGATAGGATATCATTTTGTAACCCAAGAAGAAAAGAAAAATTGAAGAAATTGCGTGGAGCATTGAAAAGTCTGAGTCAAGGAGCTGCTATTGAGCCTTATGAAGATCTAAGAAGCTACTACCTAGGATTTTTGACCATCTAATTTTCTCAATGGTCCAAGGAAATTAGTTTTAAAAATGTCCATAATCATCCAATTAGAATGGCATGCTAAGGGTGTATGTTATGTATGTATGATATATGATATGACCATCATGCCAAAGCATGAAACCTGCGATTAAATTTTAATTAAAAATCCCTTAATAAAATTTTAAGTACATATTAACAATATGATTGATTGCCATCCATTGTTATAACATGAAAACCAAAGCTCTATTACTTTTGGCTTGTTGGGAAAATCCAAGGTCATTTTTAATGGAACATGTTTGATGCTATCAAATAATCTGAACAATGGTTTTACTTAACTAATTTATATGATTTGGATGAGAAAACTCATGATCATATAATATTAGGGCAAAGGTTTGGCGAAACATATTTGATATGCTTAGACAAAGAGTTGTCACTTAACTGATCTAAGAGTCATATAAAGATGTGATTGATAAATTGTGTTATCTACCTAAATTA
This sequence comes from Jatropha curcas, assembly GCF_041381405.1. Taxonomy (NCBI): domain Eukaryota; kingdom Viridiplantae; phylum Streptophyta; class Magnoliopsida; order Malpighiales; family Euphorbiaceae; genus Jatropha; species Jatropha curcas. Next base: position 23,038,727 of record NC_143158.1, on the reverse strand, counting down.
ATTCAATATAACTTGTTGGAAAAATCCAAGGTTATATGGGTTAATTGGGATTTTAAGCCTACTAGGTGATCTAAACGCTGGATTTCCCGAATTAATAGAAAGGGCTATTAATTTGAATAAAATATTGAGAGACGCAAATTAAAATGAAAGACTTTATTTAATTTAGTATTGCATGAAATTAATACTTGATATCTCTATATTTGTAGATCAATTATCACCATGAGTAATAACCTATGCTTGCATAGCTTATCTGATGTAAATAAATTGACTGGACCAAACTTTATTGAGTGGTATCGTAATCAGATAATTGTTCTCAAGCAAGAACAGAGGTTATATTGTCCTTGACAAGATCAAACTTGACATTCCCGCTGATGATGCTACTGAAGAAGAAAGGAATAACTTCATTTGTCATACTGATGACGATGAACATGCGACATGTGTGATGTTAGAAAGCATGTGTTCTCAAGTTCAAAAGGGCTTCTTGGCCATTTGGGTCGCAAAACGTAGCTGGCCTCATCCAATCTCAAGTAAAAGTTAAAATGCCTAGCTTGATTTAACTTGGTCCCAACAGTGTTCGAGTGTGGGCTCCGGCCGGACTTATTGCAGTCGTTTTGTTTCTAGAAAATAAGTTACAGAAAATATTTTTCTTTCTTACAAAAAGATTTTTTAAATAATTCATTTTTATTGTTTGATTGTAATAATAAAAATTAGTTAAAAAATATTAAAAAATTTTAATTTATAAGACCATAAAATATTTATAGTTATAGAAATTTTGAATTTTAAAAATTTATTATTAAATATAATGCATAAAATAATAAATTGTAATAGTCACCGATTATCAACAGTAGTGGCTACTGTTGATTAATAAATTAAAAAAAAATTATTTATTAGATTATAATAAGTTTATCAATGTCTACAAAATGTTTTTCACTCTTAAAAATGGAAAATCATTTTTCTTAAAATGACATAGTTTTCCTTTGACCTATTTCATTAACTGATTTTTCTGAACACCCAAATATCGAAAAATCTAAAAAATATTTTACACACAAGTTATTCCTCAAAAAAAAAAAAAAAAAATGGTGCCGAAAATAATTTGCAGAAAAATATTCTTCACAATTTTCCATTGTTTATGGCATTTAGAAAAATAAGTCAATGAAATATTTTACTGGTGAAAGGAAAATTAGGTCATTTTTTAGGAAAATGACTTCCCATTTTTAAGAGTGTAAAATATTTTTCAGACTTTAACAAACTTATTTTGATCTTATAAATTATTTTCCTGAAAATAAGTCATTTGAAAAATATATATTTTTCTTGAAAAATATTTTTCAAAGTTAAATTATTTTTCGAAAACAAACGGAGGCTTAATATTCCTTTTCATTTAAAACCTAATAGATTTTTTTTTTTTTTTTGAGAAATACACCTAGTAGATATTTACTTTTATTATTACCAGCTGGAAAATCTAAATAAATCAATCAATTTTAACACTTAATTAATTAATGTTTAAATAAACAAATTCAACAATACTTTTGCTTGAGTTAAGTTCTTTTAGAGATTGAGCTTTTTATTAGATTTTTCTTTTCTTACTTCATTTAATTTTTTAGATTCATTATTAAAAGTGAGCCAAGTCATTCTATTCAGCCGGCCCTTTATAAAATATGTCATCAATTATAAGCATTTATGAATGGTACACATTACATTATTAAAATATGCAATGTGTATATTACTGACTACTTTACGCAATGTATAAGTTATATAAATCTTTTTATTATAAATATCTCCATGCCTCTTTCGAGTACGAGATTAATCTCATTTTAGTGTTAGCAGTTGTCTTTTTTTTATATATATAAGTATTTTTTTTTCATAAATTGAATCACAGATTTTTTCCACGAAATTAATATGTACATAACATTGTACAGCTAACACTATTATACTAAAAATTGAGATAAATAAATTCTTTACTTTTGAAAAATTATTTTGCATAGGAAACTTTCTTGATAGAAACTGCAAAGTGCTTTGAACAATCCAATTTCCACAACGCGGGTCCACTGTCAGTTTGCAATGTCCAGCAACAATGGCTATTATGCTAAAATTGAGAGAATTAAAAATTTTGATTTACATAACTATTTTGTATAGGAAACTTCTTTGAAAGCAATTGCAACGATCTTTGAACTCTTTGATTTTAACAACATGGTTCCATTGCCAATACAACAATTTGCCACGATCTTACAGAAAACTAAAGTCCTGTTTGGTAATAACTTTTAATTAACTTTTAATGTTTTGATCAAGTCAAAAATCTAACATAGCTTTTATAATAGTTTTAAGAGACCTAGAGAGCTTTTTATGGATATTTGCTAATCAATTGCAACTCCAAAATAATTAATAGTAACTCTAACATTTTTGAGAGATGCAAGATTTGAAATCATAGCTTCATGTATAGATGTCTTTGAAGCAGACAAAAAACCATCTCATTATTTTTTTTATAAATAATGCGGAAACGGACAGGAAAACAATATTATTAAAAATATAGGAAATGAAAACATGAGAGAATGTGTAATTATGAAAAATATAGGGTTATATTTATAAATGTAAAAGATAAGTTATTATGTATCATTATATATATTCAACAACAAGTCAAGTTCAATCGACATTTAATCATATTCAAAAGAATTACATGTTCCACACTGATAAAAAAATCATGCTTTGTGAATTTATATTTATTTATGTATTTATTTTAATTAAAAAAAATGAGTTTTTGAGAGTTTCTAGTTCATGAAAACGTATATTCGAGAGGAAAAATATGTTTCCAAACGACTCAATTTGCAGAAACATCCCGAAAATATTTTCGAGGAGTTTCCAAGCGTTTCTATGTAGGAAACGTTTCCAAAATGCAGAAATGGCATTCAAAGAAAGTTTCCATACAACATAGATTGGTAGCTAATGACTGATTGGTGGATTAAATATTATTATATAGATAGGCTGTATGGACACTTTAAAAGGTTTAAATACTCTAATTATACCTGTATCAAACACTGATATATCTCTAGTATAGAAACATTAGCTTTTAGCATTTCGATTTATAATTTTGAATGGCTAAAGGCTAGGTGCCTGTTGGGCAACACTCTAACTGTTTTAATAGCTGGTAGCTGTTTAAAATAAAAATATTTGGTAAAAATAATTGTTTGATTAGCTATTTAATTTAAAATGATAAAAAGGACACTTGAATATTGAGTTAGAATTTTAACTTATAAATATAGAAGTGAACTCAATATATAAAAAAGAGAGGAAGTTCTATTTTTGACTTTAGCTAGATACATGTTTAAATCTTTGAACTTATCGGGTTTTACTTTTATTATGTCCATGAACTTTTGTTTATTGACATTAAACTCCTTCAAATTTCTTTTTTTTTTTTTAAGTTAAGCTCTTATGTTTATTAACTAGGGGTTAGAGAGTAATAATCATATATGTTAAATATATGTTGATGGGAAAACTTAATCAAAGTATTAAATCCATGAAATTCTATTTTTGACATTAGCGTATTGGATTCGCCATTTACTCTAAATCAATTTAAGGCTTAATCTTTATATAAATAAAAGTTAAAGGGCTTAATGCCAACAAATAAAAGTTCAAAGGCTTAATGATCACAACTCAATAAATTTGGAGGCTTAAACATGAGTCCTAACTTTCACTGCATCTAATACATATATAAATATTATAATTAAGAGTTGAAAATGGTTTTAAAATTGTGGAATTTAAACATTCTTGATTTATTTTCATTTATTAATTTGCCGAATGGAACTTCAATCATTTAATTAAAATCTTTAAAATGTAAAGCTTTTTCTAAGGTATCCCGCCGGCTCTCTCTATAGAAAAAAAAAAAAAAATCTAAAATCCTTCTTTTCTTTTTTCATGGGCAACCATCGGTAAAATATCACCAGTGGTCACCCCTTATCTTTCTCTTTTTTTTTTTTTTTTTTTTTCGAATAATCTTCAGATTTGTATCTTTTGATACAGATATGAGTTATTGTTCTCTATATTTTGGGATTAAGGTTACCCATATTTTAAAATTTTGTTCTTAGATCTAGTCGTTTGATAATTTCTGAGTTTTGTTATCACCATTATGGTAATTTTGTTTGTGATATTTTATTTTTTGGGCAGTTATGTACAAAGAAGTGCAGATATCCGTTTTGATAGAATGAAGAATTTTGAAGATAACCATATCAGACTTGTAGAAAAACCATGAAGTCGAACAGTGACCATGAATCGCCATCAAATGGAGTGAGCGATCGCCTACAATACACGTATTATACTCTGTCAACTTGATCGGATACTTCAAATCAAGATTGTCTTTTTTAATTTTTTGTATGAGTGGTTTATTATTAGACCTACTTTACAAAAATACTTTCCTCTCTTAAAAATAAAAAGTCATTTTCTTAAAAACTTGTGTCGTTTTCCTTGCACTAAGAAAATATTTTCTATTGACTGATTTTCCTGAACACTCCAAATGTCGAAAAATTTAAAAAATATTTTTTAAGTAGTTACTTTTAAAAAACAACCGTAGTCTTGATATTCCTTTTCATTTAAAACCTATTATTAGGTATTTATTTTTGCTACTATCAGCTTCTAGAAAATCAAAATAAACTTATTATTAGGTCTTACGTGTTTTCCATAGAAATAATGTGAATGCAAGACTTAACGTTAAAAGAAGACTTCTTTTTTGTTAGAAAAGTACACTTTTGTTACAACAATAAGTCCATAAACCAAATAACAAGATTGCTTGACCTAGACCACAAACAAACAAATATATAAGTTTTTGACACATCACACATCACATTTTGGAAGACTTTTTCTGCCAACGATTATCTTTATAACGAATGTTAAATTATGTAATTCTATGGTTCTAATATAAAAGTTTTTGCAATATAAGGGTTGGCTTAGCTCCAATTTTGAGAGGAAATATTTTTTTTTTCTAAAAAAAAAAAATCAAGAACTATTGAGAGAATAGAATTTCAAAATGGAGGCATCTCATTGATTTCTCAAGTTTTAATTTTTTTTTCAATTTATAAAGTATCTAAAAAAATTAGAATGGTTAAATTTTAGAAGTCAAAAATATTCAAAAAGAGTTTTTATAGAATGGTTAATTTAACTTTCTTTAATTTTTTTATTAAAATATAAAAATGTAATTGGATGGATGGAAGAAATTTCGCTGAAGGATTCTCCAACATGCATTTACTTTGCAACACCTTTTTCACGTCATGGACCATTTTGCTACTCCTCTCTATATATAACAAGCTAGAACGAGTTGAAGATAGGTATTAAAAATGGATATAATGAAGAGGAATTGTTGGATATTAGTGATTTTATTATTCTTAAAAGAGAGTTCTGATGGCTGTTTAGAGGAAGAAAGAGTTGCACTCTTGCAAATAAAGTCTTCCTTCAATTCTTCTTTTTTTCGTTATTCTTGGAGGATAGATAGTGTTGCCTGTTGTAATTGGGAAGGCATTGAGTGCGATGAAATTACTAGTCGAGTTACAAAACTCGACCTTTCATTGTAGAGGGATTGGCCTCCACAGAATGATTTTTACTTAAATGCCTCTTTGTTTCTTCCATTCCAACAATTGAAGTATCTTGATTTATTTACGTGGAAATGGTATAGTTGGTTGCGTTAAGAATGAAGGTCATTTTATCTCCGTATATTTATCATTAATTATGATTCAAAATAATTAAATTTATGTACATTTTTAAAATGCTCTTTCATAAATGCAGGTTTTGAAAGGTTATCAACACTTTCCAATTTGGAACTCCTTGATTTGGGATATAATCGATTTAACAATACTATCTTATAATCGCTGGATGGTCTTTCATCTTTGAAATACTTGTATCTATCTGACAATAGATTGAAAGGAATAATTAATATGCCAGGTGATAATTTCACTTTTTTTTCTTTCCATTTTGCCTCAAACTATTAACAAGAGGCAGCAGAATCAAAGGCTTTAATTATTAATTTGAAGGACTAACTTTTTGATTTCATCTCAAACTATTAACAGTATATATGAATGTCATTTGTACACTGACGTGTGTTGAGATGTGCAGAATTAAATAATTTGATAGCATTGGATATGGATGGCAATGAATATTAACATCCCTTGAATATCTAGATCTCTTTGATAATCTCTTCCATATCCCAATCTCACTCTCTCTATTTTTCAACCATTCAAATCTCAATTTTTTGGATTGTCAACAGAACACCATATATGCCATAACAGAGGCTCATAATTTCACTCCAAAGTTTTAGTTAGAGACTCTCCACTTGTCTGGTCATGGATATGGTAGTGTAGAAATTCCCAAGTTCCTCTATTATCAGTATAATCTGCGATATGTTGATCTATCAAACAATAAAATAAGAGGAGAGTTACAATTCTGGTTATTAGGCAACAACACAAAACTAGAGGAACTTCATTTGGCCAACAATTCTCTTTTTGGGCCATTCCAGTTACCTATTCATTCTCTTCCGAATTTGTCATTCTTGGATATTTCTGACAATAGTCTGTATGGATCCATCCCAAAAAAAAATTGGTATACATTTGTCAAGATTAATAGATTTAAACATGAGGGGAAATGGTTTGAATGGAAATATTCCCCCTTCATTTGGAAATATGAGCTTTTTGGAAAGTTTGGACTTATCTGACAATAGATTGTCAGGAAGTATACCTGAGCAATTGATCGTAGGTTGTATCTCATTATATGAACTCAAACTTTCAAAGAACACTTTGCAAGGATCTTTGAGCGATGTATTTAATGGTAACTCTTCATTAGTTATGTTAGATCTTAGCCACAATAACTTAATAGGAAAAATTCCAATGAGGATTGCCAACAATTCTAAATTGAGGTACATTCAGTTAAGTAGTAATCATTTGGAGGGTAGAATTCCAACTCAATTATGCAACTTGTATAACTTAAGCTTGATTGATCTCTCTCATAATAATCTTTCTGGTCATATTCTCCCTTGTCTGAGACTCAGGATTGCTTAGTCTCAAGAATATGAATTTCCAATTGAAAATATTGCCTTTTTCCCTATGGCTCTTCCTCCTGACTCACAACCTTTGGAGTTTACAAACAAGAATGCATTCTATTCTTATCAATCAAGCACACTACAATATTTCTCAGGGATTGATCTTTCTTGTAATAATTTTTTTGGAGAGATTCCATTTGAAATTGGAGATCTTGATACAATTCAAATGTTAAATCTATCACACAATAGTTTGCCTGGATCAATTGCACAAACATTTCAAATTTGAGGCAAATCGAGAGCTTAGATCTTTCTTACAACAATTTGGAGGGGGAAATTCCTTCTCAAATCACTCAATTATATTCTTTAGAAGTTTTCAGTGTAGCACACAATAACTTATCTGGAAAGACATCTACAAGAGTTGCACAATTTGGAACATTTGATGAAGGCAGCTATGAGGGAAATCCTTTCCTCTGTGGATTGCAACTGCGAAAAGCTTGCAATGCAACAATAACTTCATCACCAATGCCCGTAAATTCAATTGAAGACATTAGTGGGTTCATCGACATGGATATTTTCAATGTGAGCTTTGTGGTATCTTACATCATAGTTTTGTTGGGAATAATTGCAGTTTTATATATAAATCCATATTGGCGACAAGCTTGGTTTTACTATGTAGAGTTGATATCCACCAATTGGTATTACTTTCTTGTTGACAATATTCCTTACTTATTTAAGTTTGGAGTTTCATAAGATTGTATATTATGTTTCTACATTGTCTATGGTTCATAATTCATAGTGTAACTCTTATGAATAATGAAATGTAAGGTAAATTATAAATTTAAATTGCATTTTTTTTAGAATAACAAATTTAAACTATGTTTCTTTATTTTCTTTTAAACATATTGGAGAGGTAAATAGATTTTGCAAAAATAAAACTTATATTTTAAATATGACTAGTATTTAAAAATGTATGGTGCATGTTTGTAAGTACTCATTATTAATTTAATAATTTTTTTACAATTTTTATTATTTATCAAGAATTATGTTCATTATTATTTTAATTTTTTTAAAATAAATTTAATATAATAATTAATAACAAATAACATTGATAATATATAATAATTTAATATTAAATAAAATTAATATATTAACAATTGATGATAATAATAAATCGTTCGATGAATGTTCGGGGTACACTTGATACCAAAATCCTTAATAATGAAAGTTATATAAACTTCTACAATAGGACATAATTTAAAATTTTTAATTGGTACACTATTAAATTTATAATTATTTTATATGCTTTATTTTATTTATTAAAATAATAAACCAGTGTAACCAATCAAATTGAATTACTTTTATTTTTTCAACTAATGATATCAAAAGCTTTAAAGATATTTTTATTGATCCATAAATTTAGTATGAATATTTTTATCAATTCCAATATTTCTCTTCTTATTTCCACTTTTATATACTCCCTTCATTCCACTTTAATTGCAAATATTTCATCTTTTCAAAACAATTAAGAAAATGATTGGAACACATTGATTTTTTAAAATAAATAGTAGAACACCTAAATTGGCCTTCTTAAATTAAAAACTCTCCATCTTTTTTTGGATACATAGGAGGCTCAATGGACCGAAATAATATTGCGTGGGCTACACAGCAGGGGGCAAAAAAATTCTCCATTTAATTTTACTACAAAGTCAATGCTAATTTTATCTCGTATTAAAGGGAAAATAATAAACTTATCTTTATATTATGCCAAAATTAATTACTTTGTCCTCTTGTTTTTTAAAATACACTATTTTGTCCTCATATATTAATTTCGTCCAACTATTTCGTGATTCCATCAATATTTTCATTTCTTGCTGTTTAATTTAAAAGAAAAGACTAAAATATCTCTTTGTCAATTGTTCATTTCTCTTCCCTTCACTTCCTGTTCATTCTCTCTCTCCCTGTTCACTTTTTTTTTTTTTTTTTTATGATTTTATAATTCAAATACCATCTTAGTACTCATAATTCTCTCTGCTTTTCTAAGGGTGGATTTTAATCGAACACTTGATGGGTAGAAAATTATAAAAATCTAAAAAATCTCTTTTAAATTTTTTTGTGGTCTGTGTTGTTGTGATCTTCTGATTGAGTTGGAAGAGCCTTAGAGGAATCATATCACTTGCTATTACATTTTGTATGTATAAATGTCAATTTGATTTAAAATAGGAAAATGAGTAAACAAAGAAAAATAGAGTAAATGTAAAATGTTTTAACCAATTGTTGCTTATTGGAATAGAGTTGCAGAAAAGCGAATTCTGTTTAGATTTATTTTTAAATATAGTTTTAAAACTTTTTTTATAATCACAAAATTTTCTTTTAATCGGAGAAGATGTTCTTTATTTTTACGTATAGTTTTTACATGTTCTTTTAATTTATTTTTTACTTTATTTAAATTTGGTAGAAAATGCAAACTTAACGGAAAAAGTTAAATTTTTTGATGAAAGAAGTGCACAATGGTAAAAGATATAGGGATAAAATATAGGGACAAGATTATAATTTTGACAAAATAGAGAGACAAGATTATAATTTCCCATATTAAAGCAACACGATTAGAGTGAAAAGCTTTTAGTTATGTGTGTGGTCAAAATTTTAATTTAACTACAATTAAAGTAATGATAAAAAAGAGAAAAATAAATATAAAAATAAAAATAAATTATACCTAATAAATATGTATAAAATTGAAAACAAATTGTCATGACCCATCTCTGCGGACCGAACCGACACTAGGACCTGGGTGAACTTAAGACCCTCGAAGCCCGTAGTAAGCCTATATTAGTTAAACTCATTTTCTATTCGTAAATATGGCTTCAGACCCAATAATTTATTTCACCAATATCTAAAAAATACAATCCATAATATTAATATATGTTCTTTTATTATCCAATTACAACTCATCTGGAATACAATTGCGGAACTCTACTTTTACATATACATCATTATTTCGATCATTAACAGTCTTCTATAATAAGTGTTTCAACTCCATATGGCTTTCCTTTCTTTCTATTACCTGAAAAAAAAATGTAGGCAGGGGTGTGAGCGTCAAACTCAATGAGTAGGGTTAGATAACTCTCTCACCCCACACAATCACCCATATGATATCATAAGTCATTTTAGTCCTCCGACTATTTATATGATCATGCAGTTTATCACACAAATGGCAATACAATAGCAATCACAATAATTATCATCTTCATGTAATCACATCACGTGAAAATTAGTCAGTGGCGTCATTGAAACCCTCGACGAGCTGTACTCTCACATGGCCCATCCTCTCAGACGTGTGCACCCGGGGAGCCAATCCCCCATACGTGGCCGACCAGTCTAATCCTCACATGACCAGTCCTCTCATTGTTTTTCCATTCTCTCTTTTCTTTTCCATACCAACAGGGGGCAACCCGGTCGTCTCCATCAAATCTAGATCCGCCGGCGCACACAACAGGAGGCCAAACTGCGGGCTACCATAAAATCCAGATTATTAGGTGCGCGCAATAAGAAGCCACCCTGTGGTTTCTATATAATCCATGGTATTAGGTGCACACAGGGGCGCCGATCTCCCATTTTCCTGGCCGTCGATCCAATTTTATAATTTCATCATAATCAGGATCCATGATTTATCGACCGTCCTCACAAACCCATGGTGACCCACTTCATCCCAATTCCACACAAACAAGGCGCAACAATATCACAACACAAGTAATCAAATAATTTTTAATATCAACAAATAGTGCAGCACAATATGGCAATTCAACAAAATAATGCATGATAACATTTAGCCGTGAATGCGTGAATGCATGAATGCAGGCGGATGATGCAAATTATCTAACACTACTCACTGTTCTTTATTGTCCTCTAAAAAGACTGCCTTTATAACTGCATGCTTCCAGCCTTTGTCCTCGCATTTCGAAATTTTATAAACCTCTAAAATAAACAAGAAAATTCTATATAAGAATTCTAATTCGAAAAATTGTATTTCACATTCGTTTATTAGTTTTGGTTACCAGTCATTTAATTCACTTATTAACTTAAACTATATATATATATATTAATATATATTGGGTTTTCTTATTTATATATTTATTCTAATTTATCACCTTTAAATAAAAGGTTTAGTTATTCGTTAAGTAATATTTTATAATAATACTAATAAGAATACTAATATTAATAATAATAATAATATTAATAATAATAATACGATTGATAATATAATATTAATAGCAATAATAATTTTAGTCGTACTACTTATTAAGGATTTCTTTAGTAAGTGTTTCACCGAAAATTCGACAGCATTTTCTCTATAAACTGTACTACCAGATTTTATATTTTTCACATGTCAACACACAGCCCATCCATCGGGCAATTCACATTAACCGATCCCGTTCACTATAACCATCATTATTGTCATCCATCATACACACATAGGCACTTGATAATCCTACCACCAATTAATTTTTAATTTCCATAATATCATTAATTACTTATCTATACCATAAATTATAATTTCTCCTATTTATACTTCTTAAAATTCCGAAAATTAACGTATATAATTATTAGCTAAAATTCTTATTTCAATATCAATATTATAACTAATATTCATGAACTACACATAATATTCAATTTAATCCACTTAAATACTCGATTAATTCATTAATTCATTAAATTCAGGATTTATTCGAAAATTGCGAATTGAGCCTTAGAGTGTACCGATCGAAAATCAGATTTTATTTCCGTGATCCGCGCGAAGAGGAGATCATTCTGCCTCGACGGAGTCTCGCCGGACCGCCGCCGTGCACGGTGGCCGGAAAGTCGCGGATGCTTAGAAAATTGCAAGGTTACCACCACCCGACTCCAATTTTCGTGAGGAGTCCAAATCTACCATCAATTTGTTGAGCCAGTGGCTCGTTTGGCCAGAACGAGTGTCACAGTTCTCTCCACACCGCCGTCCATGGTGGTTTCTCAAAACTCAGGCGAAATCGCAAATCGGTGGAGGGGAAATGTTCGTGTGGAGGAGAGGAGTTGATCGAGATCATCCCCGGCACCTGAAGTCGACGGAATTGGCGAGATTTGCCAGAAAATTGAAGAGCGGTGCTGTCAGCACAAACAAGCTCGATCCGCGCCGCTGGGGTTCCATCCGCGTGAGAGGAGGCCGGAAACGTGACCTGCAGTGCCAGGCGAGTCAACCGCCACCTCGTTCTCGCTGAACAGTGTCCGGAAACGAGAAGGAGAGGGAGTCGTGCGACTGAAGAAAAAGAAGAAGAAGAGGAAAAATTCGGGGAGTTTGACAAATTCATACATATAAAAGCTCAAATAAAGAGAAGATTCAGCGCTCTTTCTTTATCCAACTTTCTATTTTTCTTTCTTAGGAATTTTTAAAATTTTATTACAGTTTTTTATTATAATTGGAAAATTTAAATATTTTAATTATTAATTTATTATAAATTATCCATATTAAATTATTTAAATTATGGAACCTTATCTATATATATATATAACTTAATTACCTAAAATACTTTATTTGAATTACTTAAATTATAAATTACCTAAAATTTAACTTAAATCAAAACCCATGGTATAGTAAAATTTATAGCAAAATTTAGCTTAAATCAAAATTTAACTTAAATCAAAACAAACAGTATAGTAAAATTTATGGCACGGTACTTTCTTTTTTATTACTTTGGTTTTTATTTTTTTCTTTTATTTGTTGTTCTAAATTTTATTTATAGGTTTTTATACGGAAAGTGTTCTAAATTAACACAATATTTTATTTTCTATATAACTTTTCGTAAAATATATATCATAGGTTTTTTAAATATATTTTTAAAGTTTAATAGCTATGTATAGATTATTATGAATTTGAAAATTTTAAACTATTTTTATGTTATTTAATTATCATATTTAAGGTAATTACATTTAGATAATTACAATTTTAAAATTTTGTTTATCTTTATTTATATAAATATTTATACATTTATTTTCTTTTTTCATTATTACTGCTAAATTCTCTAATACCTTCTGTTGCTTTATTTCTCAGGCTTACACTGATCTTTTTGAATTTTCTTTTGCCGGAGTCCCGATTTTTCAAACTATAGAATCTTCTTCAACATTTTCCTATTTGCCCAAGTATGCTTATAAAGATCTTATTTTCACAGGCTATATCTCCTTTATAATTTTTAAAATCCACCTAACAGTGCTTGAATTAATCCACCTAGCAGTTGCACTATGAAGCCTTGGGCGAATTTTGTTATCCTTAGCTTTATTATGTTAGGAATTTACGCATTTTATTTACAATTATCTATCTTAAAATACGGTATTTGAGTTGTTATTAAATTATATATTCTAACTAAAATCTAGCTTCAATTAGTTTTTTTTTTTAATTGAATACAAATTATAGTATATATGACACTACAACTTTTAATGGTTTCTTCTCCTTTTTTAGTAATTCGCATTACACATAATTTTGCAGCTCATCCGTAAATTTTACAAGCATTTACGGTCTGTTTTCTTTCTCTCTGCCTTTTTTATTTTATTTTTATTATTTACCTGCATTGCCTACAATTTTCCTTTGACCAAAAATACTAATTAATAAAATTTTATGCATTTTATTCTATGTCAATAAATGCTAAATGTCCCTAATTCAGTATCATTTTACTAGAATAAATGCTAAACGCTCAAAATGGTGTTTTTATTTTTTATTTTTTTATGTAAGTTTCTTCATACCTTTTCACTCGCCATTCTTCTTTTCTTATTTCGCTAATTTTCTAATTAAATTAAGCCCGACAAAGGCTTAATCATTTTCTAATTAAATTTAAAAGTATGACTATGACAAAACGCTACAGCCGTTAATATATCAATTTCAAACAATACTATAGCAATTATGCTAAAAAAATGAATTAGAAACTTCACATTCTTCACCCGATCTATTTGGGATACGATTGAAACAAGTGCTGGTTGTTCATCATCTGAGCTCATGTTTCCATGATTTAGATTTCTTGGTACACGTATTTCTGATGATGAAATAGGTCCAAGATGGAGTTGACTAAAACTGCTAAGCCGAAGAGTCTTATAAGCGAGTAGTCGTACGGTTTAAAGGCTAGGATGAAACAGGACACCGTTGACACAGTAGATTGTGGACTAACAGGGTCGTGGTCAAGTGACATGGATGGGCTTAATAAGCCTCAGCACCATTTGACAGCAAATTGGACATGCTTAGGCACTATCCATGGATGGCCAAACAATTTCAAGCCGAAGCACTTTTATTTTACAAGGGTACAAAAAATTTTTTTAAGAAAGGATACAACCATATTTTATGCAGAAGCTCAAAACATCACTTTGGGCTTCAACATACAAATTGGACGCCTCATACTTATTTAGCTCATGTGGAATCCAATAAAGCCATTAGAGTTGATTTGTTGGACCCACGTCTCTTATCTGCAGTACCCAGACGTGGGATTACTGAACAATGCAATCTTCAGAAACAAAACAAACAAATAGCTAATGCTTCTAATCATGATTCCAGATTTTGAACTTTTTTTCTTCTTTAAATTATAACACCAACAAATATATTTGTATTAAACAAACATCAAAGTATAAATTCAACCAAGTACCAATGCAATCTTCAGAATTTATTGAACCAAAAACTATAAACCAGTCAAATCCAAAAGAAACAACTTCAAACCAGTACAACCACTTCAAGCATACCGTAAACATTTAGTGACCAAGTCTAAGAACAAAAGGGATTCAATGATGCCAGCCTAATCTAGTCTTTATTTCTTCTTTAGGCTGCTCCAATCTATTAATAAAGATGGTCCTTCTCATTCATAAGTTGCAAACTTGGATTGATAGTAGCTTGAGTTGACAAGATTTTTTATTTTTAACCTGCCAATATGAATATCATTGTCAAATATTAGTATAAATCACAACCATTCATCAATGATGTTTTGTATCAAATCAAGAAGAAATGATGCTAAGATTCATTTTTGTAACAGGATCTCATATTTTTTGTTCCAACTATAATTTAGGAATCTAATAAGTAAAAAAACTATAGAATGAAAATTATTGGCTCACCAAAATTCTTACCACCAGTATGAGCTAAGGCCTCAATCAATGGCACACAATGAAGAATGATTGAGCAACGCATATGGCAACTCCACAATTAGCTTTACCATACCCTCAGTAAGACAGCTGAATACTCTCCTATCAAGCAGAATACAAATTTAACATCCATTCACTATATCAATGAAATTTACATCCACCATTTACGTAAAAATTAAATAAATCCATTCTTGTATCTCATTGTTATGTATACATGCCAGTTAGAAAAAGACACCAGAACAATTAAAACCATGGTAAAATAGCATATAAGTGAGCAATCATCTTTCAAAGAGATCAAAACTAAACATTTGACAAAATATACTTTTATCCGCCTAATAACATGTAAGAGATAAATTTCTTGCTACTTTTGGGGTTCAAGAACAATGAATTATGAATATGATTTTATTTTTCTTTAATTCAGAAATCGAAAAGAACAAAGCAATCATGAAATCACAGACATAAGAGAACTATGGGAGCCTCACTAACAGAATTCAACAACTATCACCATAATGAAAATCGAGTTTAAACATCACTAAGCAACAAAATAAATTCATTTATTTTGTGAAAAGAACACAAACCCCCAGGTATATCAACATCAGTAAGGTTCGTTTAATCGAAGAGGAAAGTCATTTGCCTCATATTTGGTCGCTTATTGGCATCTAAATCTATACATCAAAGACAAACCAGCAAGGTTCGTTTGAAAGCTCTTGGAAAAGACATCATAAGATCCGTTTCTAAGCTTATAATTAGCATATAAAATCCGTCTCTAATTCGTTTCTAAATCTGTTGCTATTTACCTGTTTATCTATCTCTCTCCAAACATTACCATATTTCCACATTTATAAATATTCTAATCTTGTCATATTTCTAATAAAATTAATTTAAAATTAAATAAAGAAAGTTAACATAATATTGACAACAGAAATTGTCTCAAATAGAAATAACAATATGTCTTAAACGTACTATTAAATATGTTAATACAAAGCGAGTAAAGTCAACTTAGATGATATCATCACCGTAAATATCAGCGTGAGTATCTGAAGAAGAGTGCGATCCAGAATGCTCTGAAGTATGAACTGGTGGAGCCATACGTGTCAAATGATTGCGAACAAGCTCTGCAACTTGTTGTTGTAACTGTTGCTGCAACTTTTCTTGCATAATTTGTTGTTGCTGTTAGAACTCTTGTTGATATCGCATCTCCAACTCTTTCATTCATTAGTCTAATATCTTCTTAATTCGAGCATCAATATTTTCACCAGCTTGTTCTTGAAGGCGAGATGTAGCAGAAGAGCTAGAGGTGCTGGAATGACCAAAGAAAAGTGATGCCTACGAACGGAGACTATACACTTGCTACTTCTTCATACCACCAACTTCTTGTAGATATATCTGAGTAGCATCAACTGGGCGTGGTTCACTGGACCCCTCTTCAGCTTGAGATTCAATTTCAACTCTAGATACAACAGCCTCCAGAAAGTAATGATAACATATATAATGATCAGTACTTGCACTTCCATTATTGAAATATAAGGAAAATAATTATAATTTTGGACGTGTCAACTTACAAATGTTTTCTTGGCGATTCCTAGTAATAGGGTCTGAATACTGGTTGTTTATATATAAAAAAAGAAAAAAAAACTATTCCTATGACTATAAATTTTATTAGAATAAATAATACAAAATCCAAGAGAAACCTCCTTAATTCTCATCAAATTAGACAAAAATAACCGAGGGTCTAGAGACTTCTATAAATTGAACCGAAACTCAACTTAAAACATAGCAATTGAACCAAATTGCCTTTAAAAGGCTAATCATAAACTTTGGTTGTTTGGCATAACTATTGGTGCCAACCCAAAGAGTCTATCTACTTGGTTTGTTATAATTGAAAAGGTTGAAGCAAAACTTTCCCACTGAAAAGCTAGACATTTTCGATGGGTGGAAAAATAACTTTATTTATATGTATTTTATCTTTTTTACCTCTCCATTTTACATATGAATTTAGAGCCTCACAAAATATACTCATAAACTAGAATCTATTCAGAGAAGATTTTTATGCGTAAAGGCCTCGACAGTGAAAAGCCTCTAAACTGGATAGCGTGGATGTTGTAACTAGGGAGAAAAAGCATTATGGGTTAGATATTCAGGTGTTCAAAAATAAGAACAGAACCCTTTTAGGCAAATGGTGGTGCTGGTTCAAATTTGAAAAACATCTTCTTTGGAAACATATTTTGATTTCCATGTATGGGCAAGAGGCTTCCTTAAAACCAATTGTGCAATTCTCAACATAGAGACGTGTAACATTCTGATTTTCATAACATGTTATTTTCATGCATTTCAGTATTTTTAGAGTCTAATTACGCATTAGCATGATTTATTATAAATTATGGATGATTTATGATTATTTAGGTGAATTATAATGCCATAGGGGCATTTTCATAATTTGTCATGTTATTAGACCGTGTTTTGGTAATATAGTGTATTTTATGTTAGACAGTCATATATTATATCATGCATATGTGTAATGTTAAATTCCAGCATTTAGATTGAAAAAGACCAATTAAATCTCAACTTTTTTTAATGAGAAAAAAAAAGTTAAAAGACAAACAAAAGTCACATGCCACTACAAAATAAAAATACAGTCTCACACCTTATCCTTATGTAATCTCACACGATAAAAGTGTAACACCCTTTATCCTATGTACAAGCATCCTAAATCAAAGGTTGCACACTACAACTCTACACCTAAATACATGGGATTACACCTCATGCACACATATGCTCCAAGCATGTGAAAAATAATATCACATGGTAAAATATCCTAAAACTTGGCATGTGATGAGGGAAAAAGCCCTAAGAAAATATTTATACACACCATCAAACTTGTACCCAAATAGTACCTCCTCTCTCCTCTCATCTCTCTTATTTTCTCTCAACTTTCTCTCAAAACAAACACCTTGGCCCAACCATTTTTCTCCCATTTTCACCCATCAGCACTTGTTATCTTCTCATGAAATTTGGATTTGTTAATATCCTCAAGAAGATCTTTAAGTTGATGTAAATTTTGTTGCAAGATTCCAAGTAAATCAAGGTGAAACCCTCACTTAACTCTCTACCTCTTTCTCTTTCCTCTTTCTTTTATTTTTCTTTTAAATCTAAGGCTAAAATCATGCATAATATGTCACATTCACTATGTTTTACAATAAAATTCATGTTCATGATTTAGCTGGTAAAAATCTCCTCTTTCTTGATTATAAGAGGTGAATTCTCCAAAAAGTAAAGGAAAGGAAATTTTGGAGGGTTGATTTGTTAAGGATTGTATATTTTCAACGTTTTAGAGATTTTTAGGTTATAACTGTTTGATTTCTGTAAAATATGGTTCAGGTTCTTATTTTTATGCCATGTATGTTTAGATCCATGCTTAAGCTTGCTTATTTTTGCATTATCGTGAAGTTATATGATTTTTATGCTCTTTCATTTATGTTGATTTTTCAGTTATTAAGCTTATAATCTTTGAATACATGAGTTGATTATACTATGTGTCAAGTTTGGTGAGATTTGGAGTATATATGATATAATTTTGAGTTAGCCAAACTATCTACTTGGAGATTTATTGTGATTTTATTTTTAATTGTTGTATATGTGTATTTATATTTGTATTTTGATGGTTAATGATGATTATCATGGCTTTTATTGAATTAAAATGTTAGTTTTATGCTAGTCGGCCAACCATATGAGGAGTAAAATGAAATTTTACAAGACTTTGTGGGTTATCTAGAACATTTCCAAGGACTTGTTGACACTTTTCCTATGATTGGAGGATTATTGCACAATTTGACTAACTAATGGGCTATTAAGGATTTAATCATGTAAATAAAGGATTTAATTAAAAATGTTACCATCTAAATTATGGACATGTGACATTTGTACAATTAAGTATATTAATGTAATTGGGACCTTAAAAATGGATTAAATGTGGACTATGGTTAATTAATTAGATCATACATCTATTTATTCCAAGTGAGACTCAAATTTATAATTAATAAAAACTCTAGAGCTATGTTTTGTTGGATGTAATGCAATGCAATTTAATCAAAGATGTAATGCAATGAAAAATGTAATGGAATGTAATGTAATTAAGATTCCATTACTATGTTTGGTAATGTAATTGAGAAAATTTATGTTTATGTTTGGTAATGTAATGTAATCACCATTTCATTTTTATGTTTTTTTGTAAATATGTAATATAATATAATCAAAACACTATCACCACCAAACATATCGCCATCACTCCTTCGCCACTCCACCACCACCACCACAACCATCACTCTACCACCATCATCACCAACACATCCACCACTCCACCACCACCTCAAACACTACTCCACCACCATCAGTTCGTACTTTATTTTATTTATATGAAAATAATAAATTATAGAATTTGGTTTGACATAATAACTTATCATTTATTTGTGGAATCATATGCTCGGTATAAGTAAATTTTTTATATGAAACTAACGTCAGCAAGATGTGAATTACTACAAGTTTGATAAATAATTTATTTTATTTTATTTGGTCAAAGTAATACACAATAATTTTTTTCAAACAACAAGTTTGATAAATGAGTTTCAAATTGCTAACTTCTAAGCACAGCCTATCTATTTTTTAAAAGAATAGAAATTTATTCAATTTTCATGTGGATTTAGAAACAATAATCAATATTATTTGAATAATAAATTTATACCCTTGTATAAATTTTTTTATTTTCGTGCTGCTTTGTTTGTAATTAGCTCAATACCAATATTCAATTTAAAAAATTCATTATTTTAATTTTCAACTTATTATTGGTTCGTTAAAAAAGAGAGTAAATCAAACTTGATTATTTTAATTAAATTCAAATGAGTTTTTAAAACCATTTTAAATTTACTTATGGCATTTTAGCAAATATAATATTATCAGTAAATTTTCGTAAATCATAAAACCAAAACCAAAATTCTTGTGATTAGAAATTTCGTAAATGAGAAAAATGTTTCATTATTAATATGTTGAATATTGTCAATTGAGTGGACTGTTAGGATTAAATTTTACTAACAGTGATTACCACTTACTATTTTTACATATTCAAATGCATAAATGAAATGTAAATCTAAATACATATGTGGTGGAGTGGTTGAGGTGGGTGGTGATGGTGATGGTGATGGTGATAGTAGTGGTGGTGGTTGAGGTGAAGTTGAGGGTGGTGGTGGTGGTGATGGTCGCGGTGGTGATGGTGGTGAATTAGTGGTGGTGGTTGAGGTGGTGGTGGAGTGGTGCAGGTGATGGTCGTGGCGGTGGATTAGTGGTGGTGGTTGAGGTGGTGGTGGTGGTAGTGGATTAGTGGTTGTGGTGGAGAGGTGGTGGTGGTGGTAGAGCAGTGGTGGTGGAGCGGTGGTGGTGGTAGTGGTGGAGCGGTGGTGGTGGTAAGGGTGGTGGATTAGTGGTGGTTGAGGTGGTGGTGAGGCTAGTAGAGCGGTGGTGGTGGAACGGTGATGGTGGTTATGGTGGTGAGGTGGTAGTGTTAAATAGCCTTGAATGGTAAAGTTTTTATTGCGGTAACTTGATGCAATTAGTATTACATTTGCTTGTAATGGACAATACATGTGTTTTTTTATGTAATATTCATCACATCAATTTAAGTAATAAAGCTTACATATGGGTTTATGAGGACGGTCCTAGAAATGATGAAAATATGAGATTTGACCGTCGGCCAGGTGGGATTGTAAACAATGAACCTCTGGGTGATAAAGATCTGGACCCCTAACTTCGCCCCAAAAGCTAGCTCGTAGGGGAAGGACTGAACCCAGCCTTATACACTAGCCCAGGATGTACTCCGCGGGCGATGTGAGACGCATCATCCCCACCCCCATAAGACCCGATTGCCTCAGTCGGCGTTCTGACGAACCCCATGAGACACCGACCCTACGAAGCCAAAGCTCTGATACCAAATGATAAGGATCTGGACCCCTAACTTCGCCTCAAAAGCTAGCTCGTAGGGAAAGGACTGAACCCAGCCTTATACACTAGCCCAGGATGTACTCCGCGGGCGATGTGGGATGCATCACTAGGGATATTTAATTATTCACTTATGTGATAGTATTAATTAGTTAGCCCTTATTATAAATGTAATGTATTACAGATTGGGCCCTGTTTATGAAATATTTAAGATGTTAAGTTCAGGGCCGAGATATAATATAAATTTGAGGTTTATTGTGCGTGGTATTATGGATTAAGTGTTTGGAATCCGTTTTGAGATGGTTGAATTTTAGTAGTTCAGGCTTGCTACGGGCCTCGAAGGCCTTAAGCATACTTGAGCTCTGGTGCCGGTCCGGCCCATGGTGATGGGTCGTGACACATACTCATAAAAAAAATCATGCTTTGTGAATTTATATTTATTTATGTATTAATTCTAATTAAAGAAATGAGTTTTTGAGAGTTTCTAGTTTACGGAAATGTATCTACGAGAGGGATAATGTGTTTCCACATTACTCAATTTACAGAAACATCCCCAAAACGTTTTCAAAGAGTTTCCAAGCGTTTCCACGTGGGAATCGTTTCCAAAATGCGGAACGACATTCAAAGAAAGTTTCCATACGACATGGATTGGCAGCTAATGACTAGTGATTGGTGGATTAAATATTATTATCTAGATAGGTTGTATGAACACTTTAAAAGGTTTAACATACTCTTATTATATTCCCGTATCAAACACCAATATATCTCTAGTATAGAAACATCAACTTTTAGCATTTTATAATTTTCAATGGCTAACGGTTAGATGCTGTTTTAGTAGCTATTAGTTGTTTAAAGTAAAAACATTTGGTAAGAATAATTATTTGATTAGCTATTGAATTTAAAATGATAAAAAAAGGACACTTGAATATTGAGTTAGAATTTTAACTTATAAATATAGAAGTGAACTCAATATATAAAAAAGAGAGGAAGTTTTACTTTTATTATGTCCATGAACTTTTGTTTATTGACATTAAACTCCTTCAAATTTCTTTTTTTTTTTTTTTTTAAATTAAGCTCTTATATTTATTAACTAGGGGTTAGAGAGTAATAATCATATATGTTAAATACATGTTGATGGGAAAACTTAATCAAAGTATTAAATCCATGAAATTCTATTTTTGACATTAGCGTATTGGATTCTCCATTTACTCTAAATCAATTGAAGGCTTAATCTTTTTATAAATAAAAGTTAAAGGGCTTAATGCCAACAAATAAAAGTTCAAGGCTTAATGATCAGAACTCAATAAATTTGGAGGCTTAAACATGAGTCCTTACTTTCACTGCATCTAATACATATATAAATATTATAATTAAGAGTTGAAAATGGTTTTAAAATTGTGGAATTTAAACATTCTTGATTTATTTTCATTTATTAATTTGCCGAATACAACTTCAATCATTTAATTAAAATCTTTAAAATTTAAAACTTTTTCTAAGGTATCCCGCCGCCTCTCTCTAAGGAAAAAAAAAAAAAAAATCTAAAACCCTTCTTTTCTTTTTTCATGGGTGGCCATCGGTAAAATATCGCCTGTGGTTACTCTCTGTCTTTCTTTTTTTTTTTTTCTTTTTTCGAATAATCCTCAGATTTGTGTCTTATGATACAAATCTGAGTTATTGTTTCCCATATTTTGATATTATTGTTACCCATATTTTTTAGGATTTTATTCTTAGATCTAGTCGTTTGAGAGTTTCTGAGTTTTATTATCACCATTATGGTGATTTTGTTTAAGGTATTTTATTATTTGGACAGTTATGTAGAAAAAAGTGTAGATCTCCTTTTTGATAGAAGGAAGAATTTTGAAGATAATCATATCAGACTTGTAGAAAAACCATGAAGTTGAACAATGGTCATGAATCGCCACCAAGTGAAGTGAGCGATTGCCTACAACACATGTATTATGCTCTGTCAACTTGATCATATACTTCAAACCAAGATTGTCTTTTTTAATTTTTTATATGAGTGGTTTATTATTAGACTTACATTACAAAAATATAGAAATATATTGATATGTATTCCATATATCTTTACAGATTCTTCTTAATAAAATTTCTAGTTTGATTTCCTCTCAAAAAAACTTCTTCTGATGTAGGAGATCTATAAACCGCTTATATAAACTATAATTAAGTGGCTAAAAGTAAAATCAATCATATGGTACATGTAAATAAATAATTAATTTATTGAAAGATACATACCCCTAATCTTTCATATGTAACCTTTTAAATAATATATTATTGTATCGTATTCCAACTGAAACATTATTTGAGTTATATATAATTTTCATGCACATTATATTTTGTATTTCAAGTAGTAATAAGTTATAAAATGTAATGTCATATTTAAATATTCATGGAAGTAATAAGTTATTATTAAAATATAAGAAGAAACGCGTAAAAATAATAAATAGTGATAGTGATCAATGATCCATGATGTGACCAATGTTGGCCGTCACGATTATTATGGCGGATGGTGATCAGTGGCTAGTGATAGTGGTTGCTATTGATTAATAAATTAAAAAAATATATATTTATAAGATTATAATAAGTTTATCAATGTCCAGAAAATATTTTCCTCCCTTAAAAACAAAAAGTCATTTTTCTTAAAAACTTATATAGTTTTTTTTCGCCAGGAAAATATTTTCTATTGACTGATTTTACTGAACACTCCAAACGTCGAAAAATTAAAAAACAATATTTTTTAAGTAATTACTTTTAAAAAACAACCTAGCCTTGATATTCCTTTTCATTTAAAACCTATTATTAGGTATTTACTTTTGCTACTACCAGCTTCTGGAAAATCAAAATAAACCTATTATTAGGTATTACGTGTTTTCCATAGAAATAATGTGAATGCAAGACTTAACGTTAAAGGAAGACTTCTTTTTGTTAGAAAACTACACTTTTGTTGCAACAATAAGTCCATAAACCAAATGATACGATTGCTTGACCTAGACCACAAACAAACAAACAAACAAATATAAAAGTTTTTGAAAAACAATACAACATAACTTATAGTAAGGGTTGGTGTGACACATCACACATCACATTTTTGAAGTCTTTTTCTACAAGACTTAATGTTAAAGGAAGACTTCTTTTTTGTTAGAAAAGTACACTTTGTTACAACAATAAGTCCATAAACCAAATAATACGATTGCCTGAGCTAGACCACAAACAAATTTTTCCCTCGTTTCCCATTTTGTTTCCTTGTTTTCTTTTTTTAGATATTCCAAAATGTTTGCAAGTTTTTTAAATTTATATATGTAAATAATTATTTTTTTCATGATAACTTGTATGATTCTTCATTAAATGAAAAACTTTTATTAATATCTAAATGAGTTAAGGATTAAAAAGAAAAAAATAACTTTTGTTGACTAAATTCTTAATATACGTGTTTTGTCAAATCATGTAAACAAAATGGAACGGAGGGAGTATAATTTATGTTTGAAACGCGTTAGAGTCGCCCAACAAGTGACATCCAATGATGCAATGACTTGGACTACTGACCGCATTGAATGTAATATTTATAAACTTGTTTAATAAATTTATAATTTTAAAATCATCCATTTTAATTTTTGATTTATCAAAATGAAAAGTAAAAATGATTTTGTTTGATTATTTTTTAAAATTATATTTGATTAGATCAAATGAGCATATAATCCTAGCGCGACGCGCCGGTTAATTCTAAATGTAATTTAAAGTTGTGTCTTGATATAATAGAATTTGACATTTTATAATAAAAGTTTATATATGATACTTCATATTTGTTGACTTCATACATAATAATTTAACTTATAAACAACATTATAAATACAAGATTGACATTAGCATATACATGTAATTATGTAATAAACCATAATATTATATGTGCAGTTTGATAATGCTACTTCTAGTAGAGTTTTATCAAAATATTTGTTATGACACAAATATATAGATTTTCAATCAAATAAGGTTAAAAATTCATATATGTTTGTTTTTGTCTTAGTTAGTGCAACTTTATTTTAAATTTTTCAACAATACAATTTTATTGTCAACCTATAATAATTTTAAAATATTTTTTAAAAAATAAAAATAAAAATTAATAAAATTATTAATGAAATTAATTTCATCATTAATTTATTATTTAAATAATCACCAAAGGTAATTTATATTTGTGATTAGTTGAAAAATAAATATATGAAATACTATATACAATAAGTTACATTTATACTAAATAAAATTTAATATTTTATATTTATAAAGTTTTTAAATGTGAATATATGCAAAATGAGATTTGTTTTTAATGTGAATCTATTAGATATATAATATTTCTCAAATGAAAATGGGCAATTTGTATTAATTAAATTAAAACTAATTTTTATTAATTTTTTTATCTTTGAAATTTTAATTTGAGTCAATTTAGACAAAAAAAGTCAAAAAAAATATAAATTTACATAGATATTATTCTTGGGTTTAAATAATATATCTAATATTATTATTTTTATTGGTTTAACTAACAAAAGAATAAATAAACATGACTTTAAAAATATTATTATTAGCGCTTTATATAAGTTTATAATACTAATCTTTAATTTGCTTGAAAATAATTATTATCTACATTTAATAATTAATATTTTATGAATAATTATTTATTATAAATGCAACTATTGATAGCATTTAATGTTAATAATAATATCTATGTACATAAACTACCAAAAATTTCAAATTCTAATGATCTCTATATTATGAGAGAAGATATAGATTAATTAGGTCTAACAAATGGAAAAGTATGGAAATATATCAAATTAATGAAAAAAAGTTACCCATTAATATTTTTGTATACAAATCAAATTAACTATTCAAATTCTTTATAATTATGTTTTTTTTAAAAAAATGAAATGAAAAACTCAGATTAAGTTTTGCTTATATAAATTAAAAAAATTAATTTAAAAAATTTTAAATGAATAATTATTTAAGTTATGGCAAGAATGTAATTAAAGAATAATAAAAGGGTTAAGTGAAAAGGTAAATAAAATAATATAAGAAGAATAGTAAAAATTTTATATTTTAAAATTTTATTATTAAATATAGTAAGAAATGCATAAAATAATAAATCATTATAGTCACCTATAACTAGTACTGACGTCGATGTTAGCTAGTGGCAATGGTAGTGGCCGACGACTGGTGGTGGTGATTACCGTTGATTAATAAATTAAAAATAGATTATAATAAGTTTACCAATATATGAAAAATGTTTTCCACTCTTGAAAATAAAAGGTCATTTTTCTTAAAATGATAATTTTCCTTTGATGAGGAAACTATTTTTCGTTGACTGATTTTCCTGAGTAGGCCAAATATCAAAAAATCTAAAAAATATTTTTTATACAAATTATATCTCAAAAAACAAATAGAGCCTCGATATTCCTTTTCATTTAAGACCTATTCGATATTTATTTTTTGCTACTACAACTTCTGAAAAATTGAAATAAATACATAAATAAAAGGCATTCTTCTGGCTCAATAGATAATGCTTGCTTATCATTTAATTTTCATAAGTCTAAAGTTGATTTAAAATATAAAATTATATTTCAACTTATTAACGGTATTCTTCATGCTTGATTAAAGAAATACTTTGTACTTAAAAAGAAATTAAGTGGAAGATTTACATAATATTATTCAACTGGCGCACACTAAAGGGTTTCTCTCCTCCTCTTTTCTCTCTAATCTATTTATTCCAAATTTTTATTTGGGGCTGCTGCTGTTAATCAGCGGTAGGCCCATACTTAGGCATTTAGAGAGTTATATGTTTTTCTATAGAAATAATGCGAATGGAAGACTTAAAATTAAAGAAAGACTTCTTTGTTATTATGACAACTATGTGAGTCAAGTAAACTAAATAATACTTTTGCTTGATTTATATCAACAATTGACATCACAACCACTGAAATACTGACTGCATTGGCCGTCATGGTCAATCAAGTGGTGGCTTAGTTGGTCTTTTTACTTATGTGAGGAGTAGAAAGTCTCGAGTTTGAGTCCTCTTATTGACTACAACTGTTTTTACCAATATCTTCAGTCAAGGGTAGGGCTACACCTAGTTGTATAGCTCGCAATGTTAAGCTTCTAATGAATTTAAAAAAAATACTGATCGCATTTAAAATTGAATATAAAATTTATAAAATTATTTAATAAATTTATAATTTTAGAATCATCCATTTTTAATCTTTTACTTATCAAAATGAAAAGTATAATTAATTTTGTAATTGATATTGAAAAAAAAATTGAAAGTAAATGCTATTGAATTTGATTATACTTTCACCTTGATTAATTGAAATGGAAATAAAATTTAATTTTCCCATTGAACTTGGTAGCAATATAAAATTCGCTAATTTGCTCAAAAATTATTTTTTTGTACAATTTACACCTTAAATTTGTACAAAAAGAAATAAAAAGCTCATTTTTTTTGAAAAAATAATATTTTATATTTTTAAATTTTTAAAAATTGTAAAATTAATAAAGAAAAAATATTTAAAAGTATAAAAATGATTATAAAAAGTTACATTATTTTATGTTTGATTTAGAAAATAATGAAACAAAATATTTGATATATAAAAATTATAGAATTAGAAAAATATTTGATTATAAAATATTTATTATTTTTTGTTTGGTTATTTTTTTAATTATATATGATCTAGATCAAATATTTAATTATTTTTAATTATATTTGATTTATATCAAATAATTTGTTTTTTGGATAAAAAATCGCGCATTTTATTCTTTTGGTGTAAGTTTAGAGGGAGAAAATATAAAAAAAAATTAATTTTTTGACAAATTATATATTACTCTGAAGCACTTCTAAATGAATATTAGAAATTTCAACAAGCACTAGAATAGAAGATTCAAATTAATTAGGCCCTTGTGATTTCTTTTGATTAAAAAAGTATACAAATTTTTTAACTCACGGTCATAACTCTATTAAAATTCTGTTCTTTTTTTTCCATCAGAGCACAATTTCAAAGCCCTCAACTAAATATATGTTACCTTAAAAAAAATACTTGAACTTCAATTCTTTTTTAGTTTTTAATTAACCAAAAGAAATGAAGTTTAATCTCTTTTATTATTTAAATCGATTTTTTTACTGGTATCTTACTTAAAGGAGATGAGTGTTGAACCATTCATCCGTACACTCATTGGTTATTATTTAAGTCAACTTTATTTTTAAGTCTCCTCTACAAATAAACAATACAACAGAACTTATAGTAAATGGTTGATGTGACACATTTTGGAAGACCTTTTCTGCAAACGATTATCTTTATAACGAATGTTAAATTATGTAATTTTATGGTTCTAATATAAAAGTTTTTGCAATATAAGGGTTGGCTTAGCTCGAATTTTGAGAGGAAATATTTTTTTCTAAAAAAAAAAAAATCAAGAACGAGAGAATCGAATTTCGAAATGGAGGCCTCTCATTGATTTTTCAAATTTTAATTTTTTTTTTCAATTTA
The DNA here is from genome assembly GCF_041381405.1 of Jatropha curcas. Lineage (NCBI taxonomy): Eukaryota > Viridiplantae > Streptophyta > Magnoliopsida > Malpighiales > Euphorbiaceae > Jatropha > Jatropha curcas. The sequence continues at coordinate 23,010,053 of NC_143158.1, read as the reverse complement.
TAAAGTATCTAAAAAAATTAGAATGGTTAAATTTTAGGAGTCAAAAATATTCAAAAAAAAGAGTTTTTATAGAATGGTTAGTTTAACTTTTTGTAATTTTTTTAATTAAAATATAAAAATGTAATTGGATGGATGGAGGAAACTTCGCTGAAGGATTCTCCAACTTGCATTTACTTTGCAACACTCTTTGCACGTCATGGACCATTTTGCTACTCCTCCCTATATATAACAAGCTAGAGCGAGTTGAAGATAAGTATTAAAAATGGATATAATTAAGAGGTATTGTTGGATATTAGTGATTTTATTCTTCTTAAAAGAGAGTTGTGATGGCTGTTTAGAGGAAGAAAGAGTTGCACTCTTGCAAATAAAGTCTTCCTTCGATTCTTTTTTTTTTGATTATTATTGGAGGATAGATAGTGTTGCCTGTTGTAATTGGACAGGCATTGAGTGCGATGAAATTACTAGTCGAGTTACACATCTCTACCTTTCAGATATTCTTGCTCATCATTCTTCACAGAATGATTTTTACCTAAATGCCTCTTTGTTTCTTCCATTCCAACAATTGAAGTATCTTGATTTATTTGGAAATCGTATAGCTGGTTGCGTTAAGAATGAAGGTCCTTTTATCTCTGTATATTTATCATTAATTATGATTCAAAATAATTAAATTTATGTATATTTTTAAAATGTTCTTTCATATATGCAGGTTTTGAAAGGTTATCAACACTTTCCAATTTGGAACTCCTTGATTTGGGATATAATCGATTTAACAATACTATCTTATCATCGCTGAGTGGTCTTTCATCTTTGAAATACTTATATCTCTTTTCCAATAGATTGGAAGGAATAATTAAAATGCCAGGTGATAACTTCACTTTTTTTTTTTCCATTTTGCCTCAAACTATTAACAAGAGGCAGCAGAATCGAAGGCTTTAATTATTAATTTGAAGGACTAACTTTTTCTTTTCGTCTCAAACTATTAACAATATATATGTACACTGACGTGTGTTGAGATGTGCAGAATTAAATAATTTGATAGAATTGGATATGGATGGCAATGAAATCAAAGGCTTCAATTCTTACCATGGTACAATATATTTTTGTTTTCTTTACTTTCTATTAACAACTTTCTATTATTCCTCAAAAGTGTTTGACCTGAGTTATAATTTCTTTACTCTATCATTCCTAAAAGGGCTTTCATCTCTCAAAAAGCTGTATGTAAGAGCCAACCAGTTGGAAGGAGCATTCGATTTGAAAGGTTATTTCCCTCTCTTTATGATTTAATTTCAAGTAATTTAATTTAAAATTTATGTAATTCATGACGTAATTAGTCTTACTTTCTTATTAAAAGTGTTTTGATCTGCTTTGGGTGTTTCTTTCCTCAAGACTCTATATGATCTCTTAATTAGTTTTACTCATTGGTTTCTCAAGACTCTATATCTAAGTGAAAGTAATTTGTTTCTCAATGCTTATTAAATATTCATTTGGTGTTTCATAGAAATAGTGTTACGATTGCTTGACCACAAACAAACAAATAAATATAAAAGTTTTTGAAAAACAATACAATAGAAGTTATAGTAAGGGGTTGGTGTGACACATCACACATCACATTTTGGAAGCCGCTTTCTGCAAACGATTATCTTTATAACGAATGTTAAATTACGTTATTTTATGGTTCTAATATGAAAGTTTTTGCAATATAAGGGTTGGCTTAGCTCGAATTTTGAGAGGAAATATTTTTTTTTTCTAAAAAAAAAATAATCAAGAACTAACGAGAGAATAGAATTTCGAAATGGAGGCAAATTTTAAATTTTTTTTTCAATTTATAAAGTATCTAAAAAAATTAAAATGGTTAAATTTTAGGAGTCAAAAATATTGAAAAAGAGTTCTTATAGAATGGTTAATTTAACTTTTTGTAATTTTTTTAATTAAAATATAAAAATGTAATTGGATGGATGGAGGAAACTTCGCTGAAGGATTCTCCAACTTGCATTTACTTTGCAACACTCTTTGCACGTCATGGACCATTTTGCTACTCCTCCCTATATATAACAAGCTAGAGCGAGTTGAAGATAAGTATTAAAAATGGATATAATTAAGAGGTATTGTTGGATATTAGTGATTTTATTCTTCTTAAAAGAGAGTTGTGATGGCTGTTTAGAGGAAGAAAGAGTTGCACTCTTGCAAATAAAGTCTTCCTTCAATTCTTCTATTTTTTATTATTCTTGGAGGATAGATAGTGTTGACTGTTGTTATTATTATTGAGTGCGATGAAATTACTAGTCGAGTTACAAAACTCAACCTTGCATACCAGAGGGATTGGCCTTCATAGAATGATTTTTACCTAAATGTCTCTTTGTTTCTTCCATTCCAACAATTGAAGTATCTTTTTTTTTTTTGGAAATGGTATAGCTGGCTGCGTTAAGAATGAAGATCATTTTATCTCCGTATATTTATCATTAATTATGATTCAAAATAATTAAATTTATGTATATTTTTAATATGCTTTTTCATATATGCAGGTTTTGAAAGATTATCAACACTTTCCAATTTGGAACTTCTTGATTTGAAAGAGAATCGATTAAGCAATAGTATCTTATCATCGCTGGGTGGTCTTTCATCTTTGAAATACTTAAATCTAGCTGACAATAGATTGGAAGGAATAATTAATATGCCAGGTGATAACTTCACTTTTTTTTTTTTGCCTCAAACTATTAACAAGAGGCAGCAGAATCGAAGGCTTTAATTATTTCTTTTAATTATTAATTTGAAGGACTAACTTTTTCTTTTCGTCTCAAACTAATAATTATTAATTATTTTTTCTAACAATATATATGAATGTCATTTGTACACTGACGTGTGCTGAGATGTGCAGAATTAAATAATTTGATAGAATTGGATATGAGTAGCAATGAAATCAAAGGCTTCAATTCTTACCATGGTACAATATATTTTTGTTTTCTTATTTACTAATATCTAACAGTTTTGATCTCTTAATTAACAACTTTCTATTATTCCTCAAAAGTGTTTGACCTGAGTTATAATCTCTTTACTCTATCATTCCTAAAAGGGCTTTCATCTCTCAAAAAGCTGCATATAGGAGACAACCAGTTGGAAAGAGCATTCGATTTGAAAGGTTATTTTCCACTCTTTATGATTTAATTTCAAGTAATTTAATTTAAAATTTATGTAATTCATGACGTAATTAGTTTTACTTTCTTATTAAGCAGAATTACATATATCTAAGTGAAAATAATTTGTTTCTCAATGCTTATTAAATATTCATTTGGTGTTTCATTTGAATCAATAGGGTCCTATAATTTCACTAATTTGGAAGAGCTGTACCTGGATTCTTCTATTAATGTGGATGAAAACTTCCTTCAAAGCCTTGGAGCAATGATGCCTTCTGTTAAGCTTTTGTCTTTAAGGTCGCTGAATGGATCCGTACCTACTAGAGGTAATTAAATTAACTACAAAAGATGTCTCTCAGTTCAAAGACACTTAAAATATAAGATTAAAAAAAAAAAAAGAGCTTAGATCAGTAAAATAATCTCTCAAATTTAAAATTATCAAAAAATTCCAATATATTTTCACACACTCCTTTTTGAATTTTTATAGGTTTACTTAATTTCAAAAATTTGGAGTATTTGGACTTCAGTTATTCTGCTATCAACAATAGCTTTGGTCTACAAGACATTGGAATGATGAGGCATCTTAAAACTTTATTATTACGTGGTTGTGGACTTACTGGACCCATACCTACTGATCAAGGTATATTCAACAATCTCTGGCTTTCCCTTGTATCATCTCTTTCAAATAAATTAGAATTGTAACTAACCAAAGGTTTTTTTCTTCTTTTTGTCGCAAAATTTCAAATATTCAGGTCTTTGCAAATTGAAGTTTCTGCAAGAGCTAGATATAAGTCACAATTATCTCAATGGTAGTTTGCCATGGTGTCTAGCAAATTTGACATCCCTCAAAAAATTCTCTCTCTCAAATAATTACTTTATTGGAGACATTGCTTCATCTCCTCTTAGGAGATTAACATCCCTTGAATATCTAAATATCTTTGATAATCTCTTCCAAATCCCAATCTCACTCTCTCTATTTTTCAACCATTCAAATCTCAATTTTTTGGATTGTCGACATAACACCATATATGCCATAACAGAGGCTCATAATTTCACTCCAAAGTTTCAGTTAGAGACTCTCCGCTTGTCTGGCCATGGATATGGTAGTGTAGAAATTCCCAAGTTCCTCTATCATCAGTATAATCTGCAATTTGTTGATCTATCAAACAATAAAATAAGAGGAGAGTTTCCATTTTGGTTATTAGGCAACAACACAAAACTAAGGGCACTTAATTTGGCCAACAATTCTCTTTTAGGGTCATTCCAGTTACCTATTCATTCTCCTCCGAATTTGTTCTTCTTGGATATTTCTGACAATAGTCTGTATGGATCCATCCCAAAAAAAATTGGGACACATTTGTCAAGATTAGTGCAATTAAACATGAGTGGAAATGGTTTGAATGGGAATATTCCCCCTTCATTTGGAAATATGAGCTTTTTGGCATATTTGGACTTATCTGACAATAGATTGTCAGGAAGTATACCTGAGCAATTGACCATAGGTTGTATCTCATTATATAAACTCAAACTTTCAAAGAACACTTTGCAAGGACAGATATTTTCCAAAAATGTTAATTTGAAATTTCTTGAATGGTTACAATTAGATGGCAATCTGTTCAATGGAAATATACCAAATAGTTTGTTTAATGCAACTTCATTGAGTATATTGGATGTCAGTGATAACCATCTCTCTGGAAGCATCCCAAAATGGATGGGAAATATGTCGTCTCTTGAAATTTTAGATCTTTCACTAAATAATATTTCTGGAAGCTTACCATCCAATTTTTGCCCTTCGGAAATAAAAGAAATTCACTTGTCAAAAAATAAACTGCAAGGATCTTTGAGTGATGTATTTAATGGTGACTCTTCATTACTTACGTTAGATCTTAGCCATAATAACTTAATAGGAAAAATTCCAATGAGGATTGCCAACAATTCTAAATTGAGGTACATTCAGTTAAGAAGTAATCATTTGGAGGGTGGAATTCCAACTCAATTATGCAACTTGTATAACTTAAGCTTCATTGATCTCTCTCATAATAATCTTTCTGGTCATATTCTCCCTTGTCTGAGACTTAGTAGTGCTTGGTCTAAAGGACCTGCAAATAAAACCCTTTTATCGATGGCTCTTCCTCCCGACTCACAACCTTTGGAGTTTACAAACAAGAATGGATTCTATTCTTATCAACCAAGCACACTCCAATATTTTTCGGGGATTGATCTTTCTTGTAATAATTTATCTGGAGAGATTCCATTTGAAATTGGAGATCTTGATACAATTCAAATGTTAAATCTATCACACAATAGTTTGACCGGATCAATTCCACAAACATTTTCAAATTTGAGGCAAATCGAGAGCTTAGATCTTTCTTACAACAATTTGGAAGGGGAAATTCCTTCTCAAATTACTCAATTACATTTTTTAGAAGTTTTCAGTGTAGCACACAACAACTTATCTGGTAAGACACCTACAAGAGTTGCACAATTTGGAACATTTGATGAAGGCAGCTATGAGGGAAATCCTTTCCTCTGTGGATTACCATTGCCAAAAGCTTGTTATGCAACAATACCTTCATCACCAATGCCCATAAATTCAATTGATGACAATAGTGGGTTCATCGACATGGATATTTTCTATGTGAGCTTTGTGGTATCTTACATCATAGTTTTGTTGGGAATAATTGCAATTTTATACATAAATCCATATTGGCGACAAGCTTGGTTTTACTATGTAGAGTTGATATCCACCAATTGTTATTACTTTCTTGTTGACAATATTCCTTACTTATTTAAGTTTGGAGTTTCATAAGATTGTATATTATGTATGGTTCATAATTCATAGTGTAACTCTTATGAATAATGAAATGTAAGGTAAATTATAAATTTAAATTGCATTTTTTTTTTTAGAATAACAAATTTAAACTATGTTTCTTTATTTTCTTTTAAAAATATTGGAGAGGTAAATAGATTTTGCAAAAATAAAACTTATATTTTAAATATGACTAGTATTTAAAAATGTGTGGTGCATGTTTGTAAGTACTCATTATTAATTTAATAATTTTTTACAATTTTTATTATTTACCAAGAATTATGTTCATTATTATTTTATTTTTTTAAAAAATAAATTTAATGTAATAATTAATAACAAATAACATTGATAATATATAATAATATTAATATTAAATAAAAATAATATATTAACAATTGATGATAATAATAAATCGTTCGATGAATGTTCGGGGTACACTTGATACCGAAATCCTTAATAATGAAAGTAAAGAAATAATATAAAATTTATAATTCATACCTTAACAATGAAAGTAAAGAAATAATATAAAATTTATAATTCATATTTAAGTTAGGACAAATTTTCTACAATAGGATTATACATAATTTAATATATATATATATATATATATATAAACTTCTACAATAGCACATAATTTAAAAATTTTAATTGGTACACTATTAAATTTAAATTTTCTATTTTATTAAACTTATAATTATTATGTAAACTTTATTTTATTTATTAAAATAAGAAACCAGTGTAACCATTCAAATTAAATTACTTTTATTTTTTCAACTAATGATATCAAAAGCTTTTACGATATTTTTGTCAATCCATAAATTTAGTATGAATATTTTTATCAAATCCAATATTTCTCTTCTTATTTCCACTTTTATATAATGAAAAACTTTAATAGCAATATTTCATCTTTTCAAAACAATCAAGAAAATTATTGAAACACATTGATTTTTTAAAAATACATAGGGACAAGATTATAATTTTTCTCATATTAAAACACCACGATTAGAGTAGTACTTTCATTTCGTTTTTTCATACCTTGATATAATGAAAAACTTTTAGTTATGTGTGTGGTGCAAATTTCAATTTAACTACAATTAAAGTATTGATAAAAAAGAGAAAAATAAATATAAAGATAAAAAATAAATTACACTTAATAAACATGGATAAAATTGAAAACAAATCTATACATATAAAAGCTTAAATAAAGAGAAGATTCGACACTCTCTCTTTGTCCAACTTTCTATTTTTGTTTTTCTTAAGAATTTTTAAAATTTTATTATAGTTTTTTTTATTGTAATTGGACAATTTAAATATTTTAATTAATAATTTATTATAAATTATTCATATTAAATTATTTGAGAAGCACGGTACTTTTCACAATGATTTGAGCAACGAATTTGCTATCCGTTTCTAACTCCATTCTTAATATATTCCTAGGTTATGCGCTCTAATTTCCCGCCAATATAAGCAACGAAAATTTCCGTTTCTACAGAATCCGTCTCTAATCCGTTCCTAAAGTTAATCAAAAGTTGGAGTCAATTGTCCGTTTCTTATCGTTTCTATTTGGCAACGGATCAATCCGTTACTAAAAATCTATTGCTATTCAACAATTTTCTTTTTATGCCTGTAGAAGGGGTGAAGAGCTTTAAAAGCCTTAATTATAATTAAATCTCGAGTCGGATTTGGCGATACCTGGTAATAGGATCCGGATACCAGTGGTTTACATAAAAAAAACTATTCCTATGACTATAAATTTTATTAGAATAAATAATAGAAAATCTACGAGAAACCATCTTAATTGTCATCAAACCAGATAAAAATAACCAAAGGTCTAGAGACTTCAACGGATGGGCTTTGATATTATATTGTTGAATAGTGGTTTAGTCAAATTTTAGGGGAGGTTCTGCTGGAATTTCGATAGAATCTAGGCTAGTCATAATTAATAATTAAGTTATCAGGTTTATTTAGATTAATTCTTGAACTTGATATATAACAAATAAAGTTCTCTATTTTATTATTTATTTATTTATTCTAAGAATAAATTATTATATTATATTGTTAAATTACTACTCCTTTACTTAATTGTAATTGAATGTAAATGTCTAATTGTGCACTTGCATCATGATATTTACTTGTTTGTTATGCTTAAATTTAATTGCAGTGTTTGATCAATTGTGATGTGATAATGGTATGCTTTGTTTGTGTGGAGCTGGGATGAAGTGGGTCACCATGGGTTTGTGAGGGCGGTCTATGAGACCGTTGACCGTATGGGAGATCGGCGCCCCCGTGTGCACCTGCTGATATGATATGTATAATATGGATAAACCACAGGGTGGCCTCCTGTTGGTATGGAAAAGAAAAGAGAGAATGGAAAAACAATGAGAGGGCTGGTCAAGTGAGGATTAGACCGGTCGGCCATGTATGGGGAATCGGCTCCCTGGTGCACACGTTATGAGAGGATGGGCCATGTGGGAGGACGCTCATTAGGGGTTTCGGTGACGCCACTGACTAATTTCCACGTGATGTGACTATGTGAAGATGTTAATAATTGTGAGTGATGTTGTGATGCCATTTGTGTGGCTGTCTGCGTGAGCGTATAACTAGTCGGATGACTAGATTGAAACATTTGCACGTTTGTATGAATGCATGTGTTGTGCAATAACTATTATTCATTAATAAACTCACATGTCTTCTGTTTAACCGTTCAGGAAGTAGATTCTTCTAAACCCCGTTAAAGCTCTGTCTCTTTCCTCGCAGAGCTAGAAAATAAATTTTAGAGTTAGCAATTATTGAAATTATGTAGCCATATGTACAAGAATCTATCTGCTTGTGAACTCTGCAGTTGTAGAATTTATAAACTTTTAGTCGTGTATTAATATAGAAGAAATAATTCTGTGAGCCCATATTATAAAAGAGATATATTGTAATTGGGCTCGATCTGTGAAATGTTTAAGATGTTAAATTTAGGCCGAGATATAATATAATTACGAGATTTGTTTTGCATATTTATATGGGCTGAATGTTTGAAATTTATATTGAGAAAATGAAATTTTAGTCATTAAGGCTTACTACGGGCCTCGGGGGCCTTAAGCTTACCTGGGCCCTAGTGCCAGTTCGGCCCATGGAAATGGGTCGTGACAATAACAATCCTAAAATACTTTATTTAAATTGCTTAAATTATAAATTACCCAAAATTTAGCTTAAATCAAAATTTAACTTAAATCAAAACACATGGTATAGTAAAATTTATGGCCCGGTACTTTCTTTTTTTATTTCTTTGGTTTTTATATTTTTATTTATTTGTTGTTCTAAATTTATTTATAGGTTTTTATGCTGGAAGGTGTTCTAAATTAACACAATATTTTATTTTCTATATAACATTTCGTAAAATATATATCATAGATTTTTTAAATATATTTTTAAAGTTTAATAGTTATGTATAGATTGTTATGAATTTGAAAATTTTAAACTATTTTTATGTTATTTAATTATTATCTTTAAGATAATTACATTTAGATAATTACAATTTTAATTTTTCTATTTATTTATATAAATATCTATACGTTTATTTTCTTTTTTTCATTATTATTGCTGAATTCTCTAATACTTTCTGTTGCTTTATTTCTCAGGCTTACACTGATCTTTTTGAATTTTCTTTTCCCAGAGTTCCGATTGTTCAACCTATAGAATCTTCTTCAACATTTTCCTATTTGCCCAGGTATGCTTATAAAGATCCTATATCTCCTTTATAATTTTTAAAACCCATCTAACGGTGCTTGAATTAATCCTTGTGCAGTTGCAGCATGAAGCCTGGGCGAGTTTTGTTGTCCTTCGCTTTATTATGTTAGGAATTTACGCATTTTATGGCAGTATAATGCCAAACCAAGTTCATATGAGGTTGTTGTTTATCGAAAAATACGGTATTTCAGTTGTTATTAAATTATATATTCTAACTTAAATATAACTTCAATTATTATATTTTTTAATTGAATACAAATTATAGTATATATGACACTACAATTTTTAATGGTTTCTTTTTCATTTTCAGTAATTCGCATTACACATATTTTTTCAGGTCATCGGTAAATTTTACAAGTGCTTACGGTTTGTTTTCTTTCTCTCTGCTTTTTTTATTTTATTTTTATTATTTTCCTGCATTGCCTGCAATTTTCCTTTGACCAAAAATACTGATCAATAAAATTTTATGCATTTTATTCTATTTCAATAAATGCTAAATGTCCCTAGTTCAGTATCATTCTACTGGAATAAATGCTAAACACTTGAAATATTGTTTTTATTTTTTATTTTTTTATGTAAGTTTCTTCTTTTCTTTTCAAAGTAATAAATTCTTTAATAATTATAGATGTTATTATTACTATGTGGTGGTTCTAGATATTGAAACAAAACAAATATATTTAAATTATGATTCCAGATATTGAACTTTTTTTTCTTCTTTAAATTATAACACCAACAAATATATTTGTATTAAACAAACATGCAAAGTATAAATTCAACCAAGTACCAATGCAATCTTCAGAATTTAGTGAACCAAAAACTATAAATCAGCCAAATCCAAAAGAAACAAGTTCAAACCAGTACAACCAACTTCAAGCATACCAAGATTTTTATTAATAAAGACGGTCCTTCTCATTCATAAGTTGCAAACTTGGATTGATAATAGCTTGAATTGAAAAGATTTTTTATTTTTAACCTCCCAATATGAATATCACTGTCAAATATTAGTATAAATCACAACCATTCATCAATGCTGTTTTGTATCAAATCAAGAAGAAATGGTGCTAAGATTCATTTTTGGATATCATATTTTTTGTTCCAACTAAATTCGAACTCGTAACCCTACAACTTCAACGATATTCAATACTTCAATGAAATTGCAATGCAAAATAACCCAAAAGAAATCATTGAAGAAAAGCCACAATGAAAGCCATAGCAAGTAGCAACAATTCAGGGACAAAATTTTAAGCATTAATACCCATGTTGCTCAACTGCATTAAGCATCTCCTTTCAGGAACTAAAGAATAAGTACAGACTACTAGAAATAATTAACAGCCAAAAGTTTGGCCAACATACAAACTGGAAATAAATATATAGGATAATTTAGGAATCTTATAAAGTAAAAAAAAACTATAGAATGAAAATTATTGGCTCACCAAAATTCTTACCACCAGTATGAGCTAAGGCCTCAATCAATGGCACACAATGAAGAATTATTGAGCAAGGCATATGGCAACTCCACAATTAGCTTTCCCATACCCTCAGTAAGACAGCTGAATACTCTCCTATCAAGCAGAATACATGTAGAAATTTAACATCCATTCACTATATCAATGAAATTTACATCCACCATTTACGTAAAAATTAAATAAATCCATTCTTGTATCTCATTATTATGTAAACATGCCAGTTAGAAAAAGACACCAGAACAATTAAAACCATAGTAAAATAGCATATAAGTGAGCAATCATCTTTCAAAGAGATCAAAACTAAACATTTGACCAAAATATAATTTTATCCACCTAATAACATGTAAGAGATAAATTTCTTGCTACTTTTCGGGTTCAAGGACAATGAATTATGAATATGATTTTATTTTTCTTTAATTCAGAAATCGAAAAGAACAAAGCAATCATGAAATCACAGACATAAGAGAACTATGGGAGACTCACTAACAGAATTCAACAACTATCACCATAATGAAAATCGAGTTTAAACATCACCGAGCAACAAAATAAATTCATTTATTTTGTGAAAAGAACACAAACCCCAGGTATATCAACATCAGTAAGGTTCGTTTAATCGAAGAGGAAAGTCATTTGCCTCATATTTGGTCGCTTATTGGCATCTAAATCTATACATCAAAGACAAACCAGCAAGGTTCGTTTGAAAGCTCTTGGAAAAGACATCATAAGATCCGTTTCTAAGCGTATAATTAGCATATAAAATCCGTCTCTAATTCGTTTCTAAATCTGTTGCTATTTACCTGTTTATCTATCTGGCTCCAAACATTTCCATATTTCCACATTTATAAATATTCTAATCTGGTCATATTTCTAATAAAATTAATTTAAAATCGAATAAAGAAAGTTAACATAATATTGAATACATTTAAAATATCAAGACAACAGAAATTGCCATGTATTCAAATCTGAAAAAAAATGTTCTTTGGAAACATATTTTGATTTCCATGTATGGGCAAGAAGCTTCCTTAAAACCAATTGTGCAATTCTCAGCATAGAGACGACCTCCCCTGTGACATCCTGATTTTCATAACATGTTATTTTCATGTATTTCAGTATTTTTAGAGTCTAATTACGCATTAGCATGATTTGTTATAAATTATGGATGATTTATGATCATTTAGGTGAATTATAATGCCATAGGGGCATTTTCATAATTTGTCATGTTATTAGACCGTGTTTTGGTAATACAGTGTGTTTTATGTTAGATAGTCATATATTATATCATGCATATGTCTAATGTTAAATTCTAGCATTTAGATTGAAAAGACCAATTAAATCTCAACCTTTTTTAATGAGGAAAAAAAAAGTTAAAAGACAAACAAAAGTCACACCATTAAACTTTTCTAAAAGTCACACCACTATAAAATAAAAATATAGTCTCACACCTTATCTAAAAGTGTAACACCCTTTATCCTATGTACAAGCATCCTAAATCAAAGGTTGCGCACTACAACTCTACACCTAAATGCATGGGATTACAGCTCATGCACACACATGCTCCAAGCATGTGAAAAATATTATCACATGGTAAAATCTCCTAAAACTTGGCATGTGATAAGGGAAAAAGCCTTAAGAAAATATTTCTACACACCATTAAACTTGTACCCAAACTCTACCTCATTTCTCCTCTCATCTCTCTTATTTTCTCTCAACTTTCTCTCAAAACAAACACCTTGGCCCAACCATTTTTCTCCCATTTTCACCCATCTACACTTGTTATCTTCTCATGAAATTTTGATTTGTTATTATCCTCAAGAAGATCTTTAAGTTGATGTATATTTTATTGCAAGATTCCAAGTAAATCAAGGTGAAACCCTCACTTAACACTCTACCTCTTTCTCTTCCCTCTTTCTTTTATTTTTCTTTTAAATCTATGGCTAAAATCATGCATAATATGTCACATTCACTATGTTTTACAATAAAATTCATGTTCATGATTTTGGTAAAAATCTCCTTTTTCTTGATTATAAGAGGTGAATCCTCCAAAAAGTAAAGGAAAGGAAATTTTGGAGGGTTGATTTGTTAAGGTTTGTACATTTTCAACGTTTTAGAGATTTTTAGGTTATATTTTCAACGTTTGATTTCTGTGAAATATGATTCAGGTTCTTATTTTTATGCCATGTATGTTTAGATCCATGCTTAAGCTTGCTTATTTTTGCATTATTGTGAAGTTATATATATGATTTTTATGCTATTTTTGTCAAACCATAGTTGTTGTCCCTCTTTCATTTATGTTGATTTTTCAGTTATTAAGCTTATAATCTTTGAATACATGAGTTGATTATACTATGTGTCAAGTTTGGTGAGATTTGGAGCATATATGATATAATTTTTGAGTTAGCCAAACTATCTACTTGGTGATTTATTGTGATTTTATTTTTAATTGTTCTATATGTGTATTTATATTTGTATTTTGATGGTTAATGATGATTATTTTTAATTGAATTAAAATGTTAGTTTTATGCTAATCGGCCAACCATATGAGGAGTACAATGAAATTTTACAAGACTTTGTGGGTTGTCTAGAAAATTTCCTTTACCTATGATTGGAGGATTATTGCACAATTTGACTAATTAATGGGCTATTAAGGATTTAATCATGTAAATAAAAGATTTAATTAAAAATGTTACCATCTAAATTATGGACATGTGACATTTGTACAATTAAGTATATTAATTGGGACCTTAAAAATGGATTAAATGTGGACTATGGTTAATTAATTAGATCATACATCTATTTATTCCAAGTGAGATTCAAATTTATAATTAATAAAAACTCTAGAGCTATGTTTTGTTAGATATAATGCAATGAAAAATGTAATGGAATGTAATTAAGAAAATTTATGAAATATAATCACTATTCCATTTTTATGTTTTTTTTGTAAATATGTAATGTAAAATAATCAAAAAACTACCACCACCATAACATACCGCCATCGCTCCTTCGCCACTCCACCACCACCACCACCACAACCATCACTATACCACCATCATCACCAACACAACCACCACTCCACCACCACCACCACCTCAAACACTACTCCACCGCCATCATCACCTTAAATAATTTTTCCATATTTGACAAATGAAAATAATATATAACAACCGTATAAAAGATATATATATATATATATATATATATATATATATATATATATATATATATATATATATATATATATTCCATAAATTTGACATCTTTCAGTTCGTACTTTATTTTATTTATATGAAAATAATAAATTATAGAAGTTGGCTTGACATAATAACTTATCATTTATTTATGGAATCATATGTTCGGTATAAGTAAATTTTTTATATGAAACTAACGTCAGCAAGATGTGAATTAGTATAAGTTTGATAAATATTTTATTTTATTTTATTTGGTCAAAGTAATAGACAATAATTTTTTTTCAAACAACAAGTCTGATAAATAATTGAGTTTCAAATTGCTAACTTCTAAGCATAGCCTGTTTATTTTTTAAGAGAATAGAAATTTATTCAATTTTCATGCGGATTTAGAAACAATAATCAATATTATTTCAATAATAAAGTTTATACCCTTGTATAATTTTTTTTTTATTTTCGTGCTGCTTTGTTTGTAATTAGCTCAATACCAATATTCAATTAAAAAAATTCATTATTTTAAATTTCAACTTATTATTGGTTCGTTAAAAAAGAGAGTAAATCAAACTTGATTATTTTAATTAAATTCAAATGAGTTTTTTTAAACCATTTTAAATTTACTTATGGCATTTTAGCAAATATAATATTATCAGTAAATTTTTGTAAATCATAAAACCAAAACCAAAATTCTTGTGATTAGAAATTTCGTAAATGAGAAAAATGTTTCATTATTAATATGTTGAATATTGTCAATTGAGTCGACTATTAGGATTAAATTTTACTAATAGTGATTACCACTTACTATTTTTACATATTCAAATGCATACATGAAATGTAAGATCTAAATACATATGAGGTGGAGTGGTTGAGGTGGGTGGTGATGGTGATGCTGATGGTGACGGTGATTACATCAAACCAAACGTGGCCTAAGGACCTAATGTTAATTTGACCTTAATTAAGATGATAATCAACTAGGATCAGTGATAAATAAGTTACAATATTAAATTAATTGGTTAGAAGTAGTTTTATTAAATGGTTAAGTAGTTGAATAATTATATCTAAATGAATTAGGTGATTAAATGGTAAATAATAGAAATAATAGAATATATGGATATTAAATTAATTAGGCATCTATTTAGTAGTATAATTTAGTGAAATAATAAATATTAGGTTGCTAACCCTCATTAGATCAATTAATAAATTAATTGATCAATTTATGTCTCATTAATGAGAATTTAAGGAAGTATGGAAATTATGGATTAATTACGTGATGATTTATTATGTTGGATTTAGTGCATTGGATTTGTGCCAAAATCTTGAAAATTATGATAAATATGGAATAATATGATGATTATGTGGAAATATGATTTTATTGAGTGATTGATTATATGAAATGAATTATTATGCTATGAACCATAAAATATTATTTATGAATATAATATAATTACATGCAAATATGTGCGAAATTGATCAATGATGAGATTATGAGTGTGGTTATATGATTAAAATTTGAATAATAAAAATGAGACTATGATGAAATATTTGGCATGGAAAATATGATTTTATGAATAAATGCATTTTATGAAAGGGAGTATTTTTCAAACTATAATAGAAAATTTTGGTGTATTTATAAGACCGAAAATTTTAAGTTATAAACACCAACATAGATGAATTATGAAATGAATTAAATATAATGGATTTTTATTAGCCCTAGTTTACTTGTCCAGTTCGTAATAGTATAGAGGTATGACATGTTATAGGAAAAAGAATACTATGCATGCTATTATGTGACACACAGTGTCAATTATTCAGGAGCTAACGAACTCCTAGCTTATGATATGGTCACTTGATTTCGATTGACAGGTCTTATGATGTTATTATGACTTTCCAGTTGTCTGTTATTATGTTTTCTCTATCTGTTATTTGGCTCTTTTAGGTGAGCTAATGACCTGATAAAAAATGCAATTTTTATGAAATAAATTAAGAATTAATTATATTGCTCTTATGGGATGATGCTTTCATTTATTGATACATGATTTCTGAATTTGATATTACATGCTAAATTATGGATATTTTATTATGTGATTGAATTAAACCTTATTATGTAGAATATTGTAATGTCATGATTAAATATGTATTTATTGCATGCATGAATATTGAATTGAACACCATATACTAATTAATTAAAATAATGTTATTAAGTAATTGCATAAATAATTAATCATGTTGGTAGTTATGGAATTGTCTGGTCTGTTTTGATGCTATAACTATATAAGAGATTATCCTTAAATTTAGAGAAGCATAATTTAAGTGATTGGTTATTAAATACTGATGAATATCATAACTGGTGATTTAACACTGATATTAACTATTATTTTTTATTATTTTAGCTAGCAAATCATTTATGATATTAGATGATGATTATGAAAGTGTGATTAAATTATGATATAAATGTTGACTATGTGAAATTAGTCTGTGATTAAATTATGGTATGTGTTGAATGTTATAGCCTAGAATTTAATTATGCTATGAACATGTGAATTTATGTGTAATTTTCTATGAAATAGAGAAATTAGTATCACTAAATTTTATGCTTAGCGCGTTGATTTTATCACGTGCAGGTAGTAGATGGTGGTTGCAGAAGTGTAGTAAGATGGATGCTTTACAGTAGTGGATAGATATGAAAGTACTTATAGTTATTTGACTTATTGTGGCATTAGTAGCATGTAACTAATTATTAGAGGTTCTATATTAATATAATGAATTATGGTCTATTGTATTTAAATTATTGTATATGATCTCGAAGATATATGCATAAGAAAGTGAGTGATGATTATAAATCTTATGTTGATCCTTGATGATTTATTATGGGATCATTTATTAAAAGTTCTTGAATGTTATATTTGAGGCGAATCATTTATGAGAAAATGTTCTAGATAATGAATTATTGATTTTGTAATTGATGTTGAGTATTATGTTGGAGAAATTGATTTAGAAATTATAATTGGTTTGTGGTGGATTTATAGAAATGTTAAAATGATTTTCCTGATATTGGGATTTTATGACATAGAGAAAAGTCTTGCGTTCCTTCCGTAGTATTTTCTGAGAAATTTTCCAAGTTATATTTTGGAGACTCATAAATTTATAGATGTTAAGATATAATGTGGTAGGAAGGCTTTAGTCGAAAATAATTTAAACTTCTTAAGAATTAATATTGAATCACTTAAAATAATAATAAAAACTACATTTACTAATTAACTCGATGATCCTAAACTTTAATATATAATACAACTATTGTTGAATAAATTGAAGAAAGGTATAAAATTTGACTAAATCAATTAAATAAATCCAACCAGTATGAATAAAAATAAGATTATATAGTAAATATTTAATTGTTGTTAAACTGGACCCTTAATTATTTTAAATTTTTCGAAAACCAAGTGAATAACCTGTAAACCAATAGAAAATCAAATCAAATCGCTGATATTTACCAAACTGGTTCAAATCGAACTAGAATGGCCTAGAATTGCCTTCTCCTTTCTTTTTCTTCTTCTTTCTTCGAGGCCAGCGCACGCCCGCCTCTCTCTTTCCCGTTTTCCAGCCACCGGTGATGGACTCCGGCAACCAAGCACTCAAACTTCAAGTGCTCGACTAGAGGAGTCCTCCTAGGGCCTCCGTTTATACAGTAGACGCCGGAGGGAAGAGAGATCGCGCTCGAAACTGTCGCAACGCGTCTTTTTCCAGCAATTCACACTGTCCCTGATGAAGCCAGACGATGAGAGGGGTTTAGACGAGCTCCTCATAGATTTTGAACATTTTCCCTAAGCCAATCGACGGAATCAGTGGGAAAATAAGGGACCACCAGCTCAACAAATGAGCAATGGATTTGAGCTCTTTAGGAGATATTGAACATTTTGGTGTAAATCTCGAAGAATTCTGGAAAACGTGCGACCTTCAGGCCACCGTGCACGGTGGAGACGGCGGCGGCCTGGCGATGCTCCGACGGGTCCCAAGAGGCAGATTTCTCCTCTCCTCATGAGGACCGTGGAAATGTCGTTCGATTCTCGATCGGTACGCTCAAAGACCTACTTTTCCATTTTTATGTATAAATTTCAATTTAACTTTATTGGGAAATTTAATTGATTTCGAATAGATAACTAATCAAAGGCCTTATAAATATTAGGTTTTGAAGTTGTGAATTAGTTGGAGATTTTTAGGAGAATCTGAATTTAAGATTTAACTGTTAGAAATTGTGATCATATTCGGTTGAGGCATGAATTATAGGAAATGATAACTTATATCGACCCGAAGTGATTATTGTGGTGAATTTAAGACAAGTTTGGTTAATTGAAGTCGTTATAATTAAATAGCAAGAGATTAGACTATTTAAATAGCTTTGTATATATATCAATAAGAATATTTAGTCTTTTATAAATAAATTAACTTTGATTAATTTATAATTGTTGGTTTAGAAGAGCAGAAAATTAAGGAAGATAAGGAAAATTCTGCAGAGAAGGAAAAACTGTAGATTTTGTAAGTGTGGAGAAACAAATATTCACTTCTCATTAATTCCATTACAGCATAATGTAAATATTTATACTAAACTTATTTTAAAGTTTGTTCACCAACCTTCCATAAGTCAAGGAAGTTTGCTCACCAAACTTCTATAAGTCAAGTAAGTTTGTTCACCAAACCTACCTAAAAGCAAGGTAGTTCACCTACTTCTTGACTTCCACAAAGTACAACAAAATCTAAATAACTTTAATAAAATACCTCCAAAAACTGTCAACAACACTTGCATCAATTTTAGCTTTGACTCCTTGATGCAAGAGTTGAGACAAACACCAAGTCTATTCCTAAGAAATTCAAATCTTGATTTTTGCAATGCCTTGGTGAAAATATCTACTGTTTGGTCTTCAGAACTGCAACGAACAATCTGAATTTCATTTTCCTTTTCAGCTTCACGAATTGCATGATACTTGATTTTTATATGCTTGGTTTTTCCATGGAAGATTGGATTTTTAACCATAGCAACAGCTGATTTGTTGTCACAAAGTATTTTAGTTGGATTTTCTTACTAAAAATTCAGATCGACTAACACTTTTCTCAACCAAATAGCTTGGTTTACAGCAGCAGATGCTGCAACAGACTCGGCTTCTGCAGTTGATTGAGCAACTGAAGCTTGCTTTCTTGTTCCCCAGCAAATGACAGCAGAACTAAGTGAAAAACAAAAACCAGTAGTGCTCTTCATATCGTCCAATGAACCAGCCCAATCACTGTCTGAGAACCCCAACAACTTCACACCATTTAATCTTCTATAAAACAAAGCAAATTCAGTAGTCCCTTGCACATATCTCAGAACTCGTTTGGCTACTGTAAGATGGTTTTCAGTTGGAGAATTCATGAATCTCGACAGTAAATTTGTTGCAAACATGATATCTGGTCTTGTTACAGATAAATACAGCAAAGAACCAACCATTCTCCTATAAGTTGAAGCATCTATAGAGTGAGAACTATCATCCTTTTGCAATTTTATTCCATGGGCTGTAGGTGTACTCACTGGTTTGCATTTGCTAAGTTCAAACCTTTTAAGCAGCTCCCAAGCAAATTTCTTTTGTGAAATAAAAATCCCTTGCTCATCTTGAACAATTTCAATCCCAAGGAAATAACACATTAAGCCAAGATCATTCATATCAAAAACCTGCTGCATCTTCAATCTGAATTCTTGAATTAATTGTAAATTGTTGCCTGTGACAAGTCGATCGTCAACGTACACAGAAACGATAAGCACATCACTTCCTTGTTGAGTTACATAAAGTGTTGCCTCATTCAAGCTGCATTTAAAACCCAAATTCAGCAAGTAATGATCAATCTTGGCATACCAGGCCCTTGGGGCCTGTTTTAAACCATAGAGTGCTTTCTTCAACAAACACACTCTATTACTTCCATCATTAAAACCTTCAGGCTGCTCAATATACACTTCTTCCTTCAAAGAACCATTTAAGAAAGCTGATTTCACATCCAATTGAAAGACTTGCCAACCTTCACTTGCTGCTAGTGCCAAAATCAATCTGATAGTGTCAAATCTTGCAACTGGTGCAAAGGTTTCTGAAAAATCAACCCCTTGTTGTTGAGCGTAGCCTTTAACAACATATCTTACTTTGTGCTTATTGATGGAGCCATCAGAATTTAATTTCAATTTGAATACCCATTTAGTTCCAATTACATGCTTATTCAATGGTCTAGGAACTAAAATCCATGTTTCGTTCTTCATAATCATCTTCAGCTCCTCCTCCATGGCAGCTCTCCACTCAGGCAATTTTAAGGCTTCATCCACCTGAGTTGGTTCAAGTGAAACAACATTACATCTACTGTAAATTTCCTCTAGGGATCTAGTCCCTCTAATTGCATAATCATCTTCATTTGATTCTTCATTGTCAACTAGAATTCTTGCTCTTGCTGAAAATGATCTTGTTCAAGAACTGATTTAGAATTTCCTAGCTCCATTTTACTCCAATCCCATTCACCTTTCTCATCGAATTTTACACTCCTACTGACATACACCTGTTTAGTAACAGGATTCAAAATTCTATAGGCTTTGGATTCACTGCTGTAGCCTACTAAAATTCCTTTTTCAGCTCGTTGATCCAATTTCCCTCTTTTTGCATTTGGAATAAATGAATAACATATGCTTCCAAAGATTTTGAGATGACCTACCGATGGTTTAACTCCAAACCAGCTTTCGAAAGGAGTTTTTCCATCAATAGCTTTGGTTGGAAGCCAATTTTGAAGATATACAGCAGTGTTTACAGCTTTAGCCCAAAGAACTTTGGGTAGATTTTTCTCAAACAAGAGACATCTTGCCATATTCATCACAGATCGATTCTTTCTTTCACTTACACCATTTTGTTGAGGTGTGTAAGCTACTGTTAATTGATGGTGAATGCCCGCTTCTTGCAAATATTACTTGAATTGATTGGATGTAAATTCAGCCCCATTATCAGATCTTAAAATATTGATTAGGGAGCCAGCTTGATTCTCTACCATTGATTTAAACTTCAAGAACATTTTGAAAACTTCAGATTTGAATTGGAGGAAATATACCCAGCAGAATCTGGTGTAGTCATCAATAAACAATAGAAAATATTTGCTGCCATTGTAAGATGAGACACTCATGGGGCCACACACATCAGTGTGTATTAATTCAAGTTTCATAGAAGCTCTCCATGCTTGATCAGTTGGGAATGGTGTTTGGCTGAGTTTGCCTAACTGACATATTTCACATATACTGCTGTCTTCAACTACAGATGGCAAATCAGCAACTAACTTCTTAGATTGTAGCAATTTTAATGAATTGAGATTGGTGTGACCAAGTCTCTTATGCCACAAATCAGATTCTTCTTTATGACTCAAGCAAGATTCTTCTTCGAAGTCTCTTAAATTTAGAGGAAAGCTTCTCCGTTTCATTTGGACAGCAAATAACTTTGAGCCAAAAGGATCACTTATTTCACAAGTTTTATCTTTAAATAGCAAACTGTAATTCTTATCCAGCAATTGACCAACCGAAAATAAGCTTTGATTTAGTTCCGGTACGTATAGAACATTGGAAACAAGCTTTGTACCTGAAGGAGTTTGTACAATCATATCTCCTTTGACTTTGACATCAACAAGCCTACCATCTCCAAGTCTGACTTTTGAAGAATAGTTTGTATCCAAGCTATCGAAATTCGCCAAGTTTGGTGTCATGTGGTTAGTGCAGCCACTATCAACAAGCCATGCTTCTTTAGCTTCAATTGAGACACCACATTTTTCAATTTCATTTGCAGCAAACAGTTGTTCTTCATACTTTTCAGAATTTTCGGTGACTTGTGCATGATGGGCTTGTGTTTGTTGATTCTGGTTTGTAGAACAAACTTTCTCGGTGTGACCAAATTGCTTACAAACCTTACATTGAGCTCCAAGTCTGAACCAACAGTAGTTCTCAATGTGGTTTGTGTTTTTGCAATGTGGACAAGGTGGAAATCTGTCCTTCCTCTAATTTTTTCTGAAATTCTTCTTCATTTTTGGTTTTCTGTCAGTTTGCTGGCCTCTTGAACCTCCTTCTTGTATTTTTTTTTTATGAGTCACAACAAGAGCCTTCTCTCCAATGGTTTCTTCTTCCCTATAGGCTTTTCTTTGTTCTACAGCTTGTAGAGCATTTGTAAGCACATTCAATGATATTTGTGACATGTCCCAAGTATCTTCAAGGGAAGAAATCTTGGCTTCAAATTTTTCAGGGAGAGTCACCATAACTTTCTCCACAATTCTCTTCTCTTCTAACTCTTCTCCCAACAATCAAATTTGGTTTACAATTTTCATAACTGTGACATCCTACTGAGTTGAGTCTTGCATTGAGTTGAGTCTTGCATTGAGTTGAGTCGAGTTGAACCAAACCCGGTTGGGGTAGAATGGGTTTATGAGTGGACCTACTTGATTGAGAGAAAAAGATTAAAGTATAAAGATTAGGAGTTACTTGCATTAGAAGGTTAAGCTTGAGTATTAAGTTGTAGCTTTTACCAATTGAGGTACCATGTAGTAAGTTTCCATCATTTATCTTGATTTTGTGATGACTTACCTGTAATCATCCCATTTACTTTCCCATTGTTCATGTTTATCTTCATCTTCTTCATCTCCTTCATTTCCTTTATTTCTCCATCCCTTTAGGCAACCTCAATTTTCTCCAAGTAAGTAGAATTACTTGCAGCTTTATGTTATTCAACCTCTAAGGGAGTGATATTGTAGATAAGTTATAAGAATTTTGATGTGTATAGGAGAGGGAAGTTCAAAGAGTGTAGAGAAAAGAAGCTAGAACAGAGCTCACGCGTTTTGGAGTAAAGGTTTGATATCTCTTGATTTTGATCATTTTCCTTGCATGAGAATTTGTGTGATGTGTTGCTATTGAGACAATATGTTGCTTCATGTTGAGGGAGTTATGTTGAGTTTATGTTGAAACAGGGGAGGACTTCATCTGGATTTTGACCCCATTTAATGATAGAATTAGGACGTGTCATATTTATTTGTTCCTCTATGTGTTAACTTTGCATGGGTTTTTGAATCATCCAAATCGGATTTGTATATTGAGAGATATGACCAAAAGAGTGCAGACTGCGCAGGCTGGAAACGCGTCGCGACCTTGCACTGCGCAGGCTGGAAGCACGTCGCGCGTCGCGACTTTGCACTGCGCGCGCGCGACTTTCACTTCAAACTCACTGTCTCTCATTTGGCACACTAAGCGCTCGCGACCTTCAAATACGCGATCGCGACTTGTGCCTGAGAACACACTGTCTCTCAATTTGCACTCTACGTGCTCGCGACTTTCAAAAGGCGCGCTCGCGACTTGTCTTTTCCTGCACCTTTGGATTTCTTTTTCCATGCAATTGGATTCCTTTGCTCAACTTGTATGTATCCAATCATTTCAAAACAAAAAGACAACATTAGAACATGGATTAAAACAACATGCAAGCATGCAAATGATGTGAACTCATATGACCATTATGATTTATGAAGTGAGGAACTATTTCTATGATGTTGTGTTATATTATTGACATACCAACTTTATGCTCCATTGAGGTTAGGTAGAAACCATGTCGATAAGGCCATGTCGTGACATAGGATAGCAGATCTGCGCCTCATACAGTTTGTTACTCCGGCTACAGGCCGTTGAGTGGATATGATTATATATGGGCCATAGCAGCCAAGTATACAGTATTCATCCAGTTTATACAGTTTTCTTATCACCTCGGTTTCGCTATAACCTTATGGAGCCATACAGATTTCATGACTCATACAGCATAATAAACAGCAAGTATCATGCTATATGTGCTTATATGCTTAATTATCCAGATGCGTTTACATGGTTATTTCTATACATGTATGTGCTTTATTCTTTCTTTTTATGTTGAGATATCCACTGAGCTTTCTTTGCTCAGCGAGTTACCTGTTTAACTCGTAGGTTTTGAGACTGGTCCGTAGAGGGTCCGTTTACAACTGCTGCAGTTCATCTGTAGAAGACTCGGTCTTCAGGGTAGATACTCTTGTTGATCTTTTATGGCATGTACAGGGCACAAGTTGGGCCCATTTCATTTTGTAACCAGTATCATGTTTTGTATGTATTACATACATGATTAATGTCATCAGCCTTAGCATGATAGTATTTTTCCAGATACTTTTTGCTGTCAGCATGACAGGTCATACAGTCATCCAGTTTGTAGCATCTCGACTCGGTTTATCCGGGTTTACGGGTGGACCGGGAAGGGATGTTACAAATTTTGGTATCAGAGCCTGGTTCAGTTTCCCCGGGCTTGCAT